>NC_059184.1:4819759-5557259 GCF_020631705.1 Daphnia magna
TGTGTTTTTTCCTCGTTGCCCATCCATAGGAGGAGGCCGAGCGGTGAACGAATCAATAATCCCGTTTCCGCTATGGACTGTTTAACAGAAAATAGGAACAATTCAGTTATAGTTATAGACGTATAGCTATAGGAAATTGGGTTTCATATTTACCGCGTTATCTTCATCTCCTCGATACTGGACACCGTTATGTAAGAACTGAGTGGCTCTTCCGGTCATGAGCAAACACAATACACTGTTTGAAATGCTTCCTTTGAAGTTCACGAGGTGGCTTCTGTGTGCTAGTCCGCTGAAATTGGCCGCTCGACCCATCAAGTCTTCGTTCACTCTATTTCGATCACATATACGTTAAATAATAAATTGTCATTTTACTTTTATTAGTTGTATACCTGTCCAAACCCCTGGATAAGACGGCACTGTACAAAAGAAGAAGAACAGCCGGACCAGGCTCTTCCTGGAACTATTGGGGAAACATCATCAGTTTAAATGCATGCTGTTGTTTGATTTCAAAAGATTACGTACTATGTAAATGTATCGACGCAACACCGTCACAAGTTCGTCCCACTTTGCGAAAGGTACCAACTGCAACTGTGGAATTGAAAACATTGTTGGTCAGCATGGATGGCGCATGTATCTTTTTTAGTTGGCAATACTTTTTCAGTGACTCCGTCTTGATTGAATTGCGGCGATTCGGGCAAATGTACAAGGGATTTGCTTGGCAAACAGAGAATGCCTTGGCCACTTCCAGCCCGCCAGATGATTTCAGATACAGCTGCCACAAGAGCTTCTTTCTGTATCGTCATGGTCGGCTCTAAAGGGTCCCGTCTATTAATCATCAATTATAAACGGTGTTAAACTAAGCAGATCTTTATCAAATAAAAGTGCGAAACACAAACCAATAGCTTTATAAAATCAAAGGAGGGCAATGAATCAATGCGACGGATATAATTGGTCGATATTGATGCACATTTCAAGAGCTGTTGAGCTCAATAGTGCCAATAGCATGACCGATATGTCTTCTTTGAATGTGTGTCAAGGTGGATACGAAAACTGGAGCAATAAAAGAAATCGACTGAGTTGACTTTTGTCGTATTTCAAGCGTTTTTAATCGCATATCGTTCGATAGCTAGAAAACTATCAGAAGAATCCGGTCAGCACGCTAGCCTATCGATTTGATGGCAACTTTTGTTTTCTTTTGACCTTTTGAAGCGACGTCTGACTATATCCAAATATCACGAAACCTGCTTGATATGCCTTGGGGCTCCCGATTAACCCACCCTCATTTTATTCGATTAGTCAAACGTTATAATTAAAAATGACGTATTGGTGTCACGTGTGTCGCACAAGAGGATTTTTTTTTTCATTTCAAATATTGAATTAAGTTCAAATTAGCTGATGTAATAACGAGATTAATCATCAAATCATATAGCTACCTTGATTTTAATATTCTTGCGGGATCCGTTTCGAAGAGGAGCGTTTTCAAAATCTGTGCTTGAACGATCATAAGGACGGATCGGGCCATTGGAGTCATATCACCGCCGATGAACGTTAATCCATAGGCGAGCTGTTGTTCTGCTTCCCGGAACACCATTCCCGGTCCACGTGAGAAGAATTCCGATCGTATCATGCTCGGACATTGTCCAAAGACAACTTGCCTCAATGCCTGCCATTCCAAGATGGCGTATATACATGCAACGAAAGACAGTGTTCAATTATCTGGTTCATGTTAATAACAAGCGAAATAAAATGATAAAACTTAGTAACGTGCATTTTAACAAGAGTCGTAAACCGATTCCACACAAGCGCTTCTGTTCATTATGTATATGCATATAGCAAACGAACGGAGTGTTTTAGAGTACGGTAGAAATACCGGGAAGGTAGCGCATTCGTTATAGAAACCAAGACTACTATTTCACTATGTAGCTACACTTTAATCAATCCACTCAATGTCATTTTTTAAGTTTTTTTCTTTTATGTTTTACCTGTCTAATTTATTGGATATAAAGCACTATTGGCGCTGAAGCCCGAAGAGTTATACCTTGGGGGCCGCTAGTTCTCATTCTTTGTCAAAACTGCCATGTGGAGGGCAATCATTCTTGGTAGTCACATGCAATCTATGAAGGATTGCTGCCATCGGTGTTGTGCGCCTCAGTCTCTTATCGATTCCTAGCAAAGAACCCTTCCTTCACATACAAATACAGGTGATACTCGTGTTGGAGATGGTTGCCTCCGTCTTTTATTTTCCTCTTTCCTGGACACGATTTATTTTTTATTTTCATTTGATATGATTGCGTAAGCAATTATTTTTAATGCGCGAAGACACGCAATCGGTGGTTTTATAAAGCTGAAATTTCTTGGAATGTTCTGCGTCTTCTTGTTTATCCGCATAAACCCACAATAAAAATTTGAAATGGCGTAAGGTGAATCCTTAGCCATGAAATGCCCTGCTGTCTAAATAGAAGAAACTATATAGCTTAAAATAAATTGGATGCATAAAAAACCGAATCGCGTGCGACAAAGACTTCAAATAGTTTTTTGTTTGCAACTGTTTTGTCGTGATTTCTATGGTGAATGGCTGGCAATGGTTCAAGGGTTGTCATCCTCCTTCCTGTGCGGAATGATTCATTGTCTCGTGAGCAAAAACTTAGTCGTCAGTCAACCACTTTTCTCTGTCTGTCTTTTGTAAACTTTTTTCTGCATGCAAATGCGCATTTGTTTAGTTTGTATTCCTCGATGTTTTCTTTTCTCTCTGGTTCATTCGATTCTTTTTTTTTAGGGCGTTGCGAAGCGTAATCGATTGGGCGGAAGACGGAAATGGGCCTTGTTATACGGAAAAGGGGGATGTGTAAGAGGAAAAGTATATACAGGCAATCGGGAAACTAACGGAATCGATTAAATATAGGACAACATTGCAACGCGGTAGTCAAACAAATTTTTTCTTTAAATAGCTGGTCAGTCTAGGGGTTGAATGAAACTAGAACAACAAACCCGCATACGTAAAAAAAAAAAAATGCAAATTCTTGGTAAACAAGAATATGAATAATTAGGAAAACAATCACGCTTACCACCGCCGTTGGCTCTGTGATAGGTGTCCCGAGACTAGCTGGCACTGGTAACACGTTAGGTAAAGGTGGCCTTTCGCCAATTCCAGTACTTCGACCCGGATATCGAGTCATTGCTGAAAGATGGCCAGTCCGTGTGTGTGTGTGTGTGTGTGTGTGATGAGCAAGAATTTGAATATACAGGGCACCACCAATGGATATGAACTAACTCTGTGGGATATACCAACACGACTGACAGAATATTTTAGCGATGCAGTCGTATACACAGTATGCAGGCCTATACTTGTTATCGACTTATCGAGGAAGCAAGTGAACACGAAGGAGCATTGCGCGGCCACTAGTCCCGCCACGCTCTACTCTTGTTTACCGAATGTAATGTACGCAACCCCTTCGACGTAGAGACTATACACAACAGACATAAGGACGTCAAAGTATATAAAGACCGCACACCGTACAGGGCCCTTCCTTGTACAACGTTCGATTGGGACGTACTTGAAAGTAACGAAGAATCGTTTTTTTGTTTATTGTGCTTTGGGCTCAATCATGTATAGCTAAACATTTTGGGGATGATCGTCTTCTATACTGTTGAAAATTGACGAACGATTACAAACAAAAAGTCTAACGTGTTACACCGGTGTGGGGGGCGCGGCATTTGACGGAGAAAATCAAAGCGGAGGGCCCGTTAAAGAAACAGAGAAAGTAAACTGAAATGAAAAATCACGCCATCCGACAATTGCATATAGCGAACGTGGGGTTGACAGTTTTCGTGACGTAGCTCACCACTGAGACTCGAGGTGGTCACTTCTTGCTTTCTATATACTGTACATATACGTCTCACCCACACATTTCCGTTTCTTGTGTACCCATAATACAATCTTACGGTTTATAATAATGCAGATTGGAGCCTTTATTTTGTTCCTATAAAGTCAAAAGTCGACACGAACGTACAGCTAACATTCGTTTAAAAACAAAAACCTATTCGCGCCAGGAATAGTACGAGCACTGCGGTATGTTAATAACAACGATATATTAAGCCATTGGTGGGACAAGTCTAACTTAGATGTTAAATTCGGGACAACTTACATTTTAGAGCAAAATAAACGCGCTACTCAGCAGATAGTGAACCCGTGTATTTATTAACTTGACTATTTAGGCCCACTTATTCTAAGTGAATGCGTGTATGAAATAACTAGAACTATGTGCGTTGATGTGAGTAGATAAATGAAATGAAAAATAATTGAATGATTACACAAGGGGAATAGCGAGCCATTCAAGTTGTTTGATAGCTCGGAGATACGATGACAGTATAAGTGAGAGCAATTCGTCATACAATCAAGATTGTCTTCCATTTGCGTTTCATTATCTAGGGTTATCGTGATGCGCTTGACGATCGCAAACAAATTGGGGTATACGATAAGCCTAACGTTTCGGAAGAAAACCTCGATGGATCGGGCCTGACCCAGTGCGTAACACATATAGATGAGAAGCTGATTGTCCCACGTCAAGGTATCCGGTGCCTCACGAAGGAAGTTCTTTGCACTTCTTATGTTACTTGCCATCCGCAAAACTTTTGAACGCACATTCGTACGCGGTGAAACTCGCCAGGACAATTTTTGGCCCAAGATGGTATCGACATAAAATTTTTCTGCTTTTGCAAGTCTATGGGCAATGTGGACCAAGGTCAATCATCGATTACATGTGCGTATTTCTAGTCGTTAAGAATAGCCTTGCTGATGACACAGAAGGTTTGTCACCAGACATTTTTCGCACTAGAGCAGCTTGGCCATGAAAGCACAAAGATCTGTAATTACGTAGTCTAATATGTACGATCGATAGATTTATTGATTTTAATTTCTTCTAGACGTAGTACGTAACGTGACAAACCGTCACGTTTCCCCACAATCTGGGTCAAAGAGACACGCGGAACTACCGTCAGTTTGGTCTTCTAACGCTATACCGATTTGCTACCCTGGCGTACCCTGGTCATCGAGAAATAATCTTTGCTGTGTGACACTTGAGTGTAAGACAAAACTTTTGAATTTCGACAAGGACATACAAAAAAAATTTCCGATATTCTAAAATCACTTTCCTTCGTGATAGCGTGGGGAGGGTCCTAGCGATATAATCTCCCACAACTCCCAAAACTTGGAACGCACGAAAAAGAATGCCTCATTTTTTAAACCTTAAAAAAAGGTCACGTGAAACATATGGTCAATCGACTATACGCCATCTTTCTCAGTGTTATCACCTAATACGCATAGTCGATTGCAAATGATTCAAATACAAGATATGGAGATACGCAGCAAAGTTCCACGTCGATAAAGTTGCCTCTAATACGACGTCAGAAGAGAAATGACGCAAAGCCCGATAGTGCGTGTCCGGCTGGCCCGGACTGACTACCACTTATTTGTGCAAGCAATTTTCGTTGTATAAAGAGAGGAAGACTGAGAGTTTGTCGACATCATTGGAAGCCTTTCAGCCTTAGGACTGCTCAGCCATCTCTTAGTGTACTCCAAAGAAAAGTTCGTGTCAATGTTTCTTTTTTTTTTTTTTCATTCCATTGTGAAAAGAACGCCCCTGGAAGTCGACTCATTGTTGAGCATGCACAACGTTGCTAAATTTAGCCGAACTACGTCAACAACGGCGTGTGTGAGGTTTGCCATTCAATCATTCCCGTCGCAATAGCGGACATTTTGTAAGAAAAACCCCAAACCATCTAATAATACTTTAAAGAAAACGCAAATACCTGGTGTTTATGGTAAATTACTAGCCAGAAAGCTTTCAAATTCTTGGCTAATTTTACAAGCGTGTGAGAAGAACAATCCTTTATTGCTGGTAGCAATTTAATGTTTCTTTAAATAGACTGCGAAGAATAGCAGGTCTGTTGCTAATCCCGCCTCCCTGTCTACCAGCATTCGCCTTGGCTGATTGCAGAATGCCAGACATCGTCGTAAACGAGAAGTTCTCGTTTTCCTTGCCAACTGGAATAGGTACCCGCACAGGCAGGGGTTTCGCTTCGCTGTTTAATGAACGAGTCAAGGCCAGCAGTCCAGCAATTTGGTCTCAATCCAGCTCGATATATAGGACGTTTTTTAAACAGCGAGGTAAACGGCTGTGAACCAAAGCGTGCCGTTCAAACAACGCACACATCGCAAATTTTTGCGACACGGAATAATAAAATCTTTTTGTTTGTTTTCGCTCCGGATCACGCGCAGCGATTTCTAAACAACTATACTCGGAACTTTATCCGCTTTGTTATAGAACGACGCCAATAGAGGACTCGGTAGTTGACGAATGGGATAAATCAAAATAAATAATGAAGACGTTCGATTATGACATACTGCGGTCGAAATAGTGTGTATTTTCCTATGCTTTGGTATACATATAATTATCTTTGATATGATATGACGTAGTAGAAAAATTGAAGAGGAATATAGACACATTTGTTACAAAAATGGGGTCAGGCCGTTCCAGCTCACGCGTGCTCCGCTCCACCTGCAACAAAAACATGGTTACAATTTCACACACTTTTTTATCGTGTCAAATACTTCGTTCTGATGATTTTATCTAACGTCGGAAGAGCCACGTCTTCTTCGGGTACCTCCAGTGGCAGCTTTGTTCGTATTACCAACACGGCTGGTGTCAATTGGTTATGCGAACTGGTGTGATAGTGCAACTCGAATCTGATTGTTAACATAATCCATCAACAAAAAGTGAATTTATATAACTTATACCCTTTTCATTGTAACGCACCTAATTTCTGAGCGGTAATCTCGGAGGAGATCACGATCATCGCTAAATAGGACTCCACTTTGTTCCGAGGCGATAATCAGCCAAATGGGGTAGACTGGTGTTTTTAATCGTGAGCCTAATTTGTATGCCGCTGTTTTTTCTTCAGTCCGCATCCACAGCAGTAATCCGATAGGTGAACGCGCTTGAATTCCATGCTGGGCAATCATCTATTCATCGTTTAAAAAAAATGATAAAAATCAGCTCAAGGATTATGGATGTCAATCAATTTTGGTCCACTTTTGTATCGTTAAACGACAAGAGCAACATTTCAATCTGATGCGTTCATCGAAACACACATGCGTGGCTTCTTGTTACACATGTTTGAGGGTAGCATTTCTGTCCTATAGACGACATTTAAAACCAAAGGTACCGATTCGCATTGACACGTCTGGTTTTTGGAGGTTAAAAGTTGAAGATATTAATTACGATCTTGTCCTTGTCTTCCTGAAAATGAGTTCCATTATGCAGGTATGATGCCGCTCTGCCCGACAGAATCAAATTAAGCGCGCTGAAGCTGATGTCTCCAGAATAATTGATCAGGCTTGAGAGATAGGAATTTGTACCCGTTATCCATCGTGTCCCCATATCCTCTGCAATTCTATGCCACAAGCCAAGAAAAAAGTAAATGATTTCATTTCTATAATCGAGCAATTGCATTGAACTTTTGAGGCGGCACTTGCCGGTCAATTCCACGGGCTAAGACGGCACTGTAAATTAGAAGCAGCAAGGCAGGACCAGGGTCTTGCTGAAACTTTAAAATAAAAGAGGTCAATGTACCACAATAGAAAAGAGATCCGCTGGTATTATAAATGTAAAAAGGGATCACCAGAAAGAGATTGCGTCTCACAAAGTACTGGAGTTCCTCCCGATCTTGACATTCAAGTATGTTAAGCTGCCAGACGTGGCGGACATTATACATTTCAAACAGGAAGACACGAAATAAAATTTATGAACACTATATTCTTGTGTAAATATTCGCCAAACCCTACTTTTTCCGTTACACCTGCACATCAGAAGTAAAGAGGAAAGAATAAGAAGCCATATTTTTGAAAGTAAAACTTCTGGCTAGACGATCACGGGAGAACTATACCTACCATCTGCATTGAAGTGGTCAGACTCCTCGACGTGAATATGAATTGGATGTGGCAAACACAAAACCCCGTAATGGCATCCACCTGCTGTCCAGATGATGTCGGTGATGGCTGTACACAACGCTTCTTGTTGCATTGAAAATGAAGGCTTCAATGGACTGTGTTGGACATACAAACGAGAATTACGATTACTTCATCAATCCACAGTATTGGCAAATAATTAGACATTCAAAACGTACTCCGGCTTGGTATACCCTGGATGGCCTAACATCAAACAGTAGAATACGCAAGATATGTGTCTGTAAAGCCATCATTAATGAGTTGGCAATCGGCAATCCAGCTGCGTGACTCACCATCAAAGCGTAACCAAGATCACGTTCTGCTTCACGAAAAACAAGTCCTGTTAAAAAAATCGCCCATTATTCATCCAGTTCTTTCTCTTTCTTATGTTTGCAAGAACTTTTTACCTGGGCCTCGTGAAAAATATTCAGCCTTGATTGGTGCTGGACACTGGCCGAAAACGAATTCGTCGCAACGCCTGAAATACAAAAATTTTACGAAAAAATTATTTTCTAAAATTAGACTTTCTGTTTGTTTATTACAATCTTGACTCGTCGCTTGTCACCCCATTGGCGTTGAGTAGAATCGAACGATAGCAAACTCGCCCATAATCAATTCAGTGCCATGTCCGTAGTTTTCGTTAGAGAGTAAACATAATGCACATACATAGGAAGAAGGAGAGAGCCCGTCACTCCAATTAGAGTCAACCAAAAAGAAAGTTGGATGAACCGGTCGACCACGTCAGCATTGTGTACATGGACACGTTATACAACAGACGTGGTGCTATACTGACAGCTGTCTCGCGTGTTCAAGTACAATTCATCAACGCTGTCATGTCTGAAAACAATCAACCCATTCAGAACTTTATCTTCATGGGGTGCTCATCTCAAGAAGACCCCACGTCAATCTCACACTACGTCCGTATAATTACTGCCTTGTCAAGAAGAACGTTAGCACAGGGATGTGAACATCTTTCCCCCCCATGCGAAAAGGGCGTGGGATGTTAAGAATCCTACAAACGTGGATCGATTTTTTTTCCATATGGATGCCATCAAATGTTGTTTTTTAAGATGCCACACTTGGTTGGTCTTAAAATTTAAAGTTCGTTCGTCATAGACAATATTTGCTGACAGATCGATAAACTGTTTTTGGCTTTGCGCTTGGTAAAAGTATAAAGGTGTTTGCGGTCGTTTAACGGCCAAAAGAGCTTCTACATTTAAACCAAAAAAGGTGTACCAATTCAAGGCTCGTGCGATGTAGGTTGTGGTGCAAGAACTCCATGGAGATTCCCATAATTTTATAGTCGCCTACGTAGATATGCTGACGTTATGGCAGATCATGGGTGTCACGTAGTCGTTCACGTGCTATTGCAACGGTGCGAATGACCCGCATGCAATATCGCCATTAAAAACAAGTGCAAAATATTCTATCTATGTAATATTTGTTTTGTTTTTTTTCTTTTTGGGGTCCTACACCTACGTGGCTCTGTTATTTTACACTTAAACGCACGGCACGCGTTCCACTCCTAATAAGTACATGATAAAAATAATAATAATAATTTATAGCAGTTGGCCCGGCCCACTTTATTCCCAGTATCACAAGAACGTAAGTAGATTTCTATTATTTGTGCCATATCGAAGCATTTGCGTGTTCGATCAACATTTCAGTTTTTTTTTGGGGTGGGGTAAATGGCCAAAATAATTCTATATTATTTCAATACCATATGTTTGTGACATACACTTTTTTCTGCCAATTTAAGGTTAATCATAGGCTATCGTGTTCGGTTCCTAAATTGCTTGTTAGATATCTCTCCGCCCATTAGAAATTGATCTCAACAAAAGAAGATTGTATTGTAGCAATCGGTAAGTGCGCAATTTCACTACGCCCAAATTGCGCAATCTAATTTTAAATGTGACTTCATACTCTGAGAATTCAACAAGTACAATTCGTGCGTAAATATGCATTTCTATTTCTGGCGACTAGAACAACGGCCGCGTGAAAACGTACGAAGTTATTGGCACAACGCGGCACGTCTAATCATAAAAAAGAACGAGAACTTACCACTGCAATGGGTTCCGTTATGGGCTTGCTCCCGTTGACCGATGCCGTGTTTTGAAGTTGGCGTGATGCTCTTTCACGCATCCCGAACACTCGACCTTAAAAAAAAGGGGCGGAATTCAATTGTGAATCAAGGCCAGATGAGCATCATTTAAACGCAAGTCAAGGTGATTTCGACATGGACGATTGTATATCCCTGCCATTGGAGCGGACGTATCGAGACGTAACCAATCAATTGAGGGAATTAAATGTCATCAAGAAAAATAAGCAGAGAGGCCACTCCAATCAGAACAGATAAGACACGCTGTGATCATCAATTCTCGGTGAGTCAATTGGCATCGTGCCGTCACGGTCAAATACGAAACAGGAGGTGAAGACTGGAGCGACGTGAAGGCTGTTGACAAGGTGCCACTCCACGCAATGCTATCATTTTGCGACAAGAATCTCGGTCGATTGTTGGCTATGTGTTTGAGATCGGATAAAGCATCGTGTATGTTGATTGTCTTTATATCTATCGGCCATGGTCGCAACCACCGGAAGATTTTTACCGAATTTGAATCTTTTACCATGTCACGGTGCTTGAGAAAACTGGATGCGTATAGCCATGCAATCGGCGCGGGAAACATCCATCCCATCCATGTTCTGCGAAAGTGAATTATTATTGTCCAGCATTGGAGTTGATGAACATGGCCAAGTGTTGTAGCTGAATTGCACCTCTTTTCGTCACCAAGACTCAACCGGGCCAATCCGAGTCGACTTTAAGTCGGGGTAGGATAAAAGTATTCAATTGTTTTTATTTTTTTTTATTTTTTTATGTGAGTGTCTTCCGATAACTTCGTCCACGGCTTGTCCCTCTAGTTCCTTTTTATTTTTCTTTAGACTGTATTGTGCATATCGTGGCAAACGGGAATCACGGAACCCAATGTCCATCCAAAAAGAGATGCTATTCCCGCATTTCGTGTTCGAAAGTACAGTTTTAAAAAAGATTTTTTTGTTGTTGTAGAAAAGTAGAATACATACAGCGAAGTAGAGGCTCGCGACTTGTTCGACGGACATTGCATAAAATACTATAAGGATTACGTTGACGACCTTCCACCAAAAGTCCTACTGATCGATCTCGGATCGATTCTTCGTCTTTTGCTTTCGTTTTACGCGGCTGGAAGGTTTTGTACCAGCCATATTTTTACTAGCAATTGATTTTACTCGTTTTACTTAACTGATATAGACTTTACTGATCGTTAAATTGATTAGCAGAACATTGGTTCTTATACGCTGGCATTCATTTAGGGCGTGCGAAAAATGCTGGAAACTGAAATGTCACTTACTATGTAGTGGTGAAACGCTGCCCGTGATATTAGGTGTTCCATTTTCGAGCCGGGATTCTTTCCTTTCCACTCGATTCGCACTGGGTGCTGGTGGGACCTTCTCCAAAATGTGACTCACGCCTTTTTCTACACAAGATTCTCTCCTGTCGCATCTTCTCGCGCTAAGAACTGGAAGAAGGCAGGCCATTCCATTTTCTGTTCGTGATTCTTTCCTTTCGCCTCTCGCGTTTTCGTTTGCATTTCTTGGAAAGATTGGCAGCTCTTCCAACTAATCAACCAGATGAAAAATATTGTTATCCTTCCTTTCTGTTTAGCATCGCTCAGCCGTCGCACAAGTTACTAATATTAACGTACCTCAATGTTCATTTGATGATTTGAATATCAGTACAAATGAAGAATAACTGAATGATGGTAACCGATGTGATCTTATACGTCTTGCAGTCACTTCCGCATCGTACTAGCCTGACAGTTTTCTAGCGGAGTAACGTATAGACGCGGCTGCATAAGACGAAAGTTTTGCTTTCACTTGCTCGCTCGAAGTTGACACGTCTGGCGGTTGGAACTGACGACGGCGGTATGTGTTCTCTATACAAGCATAGAACGGCTGCGTACCAGCGTTTTTTTTTCATTTTCAACCTGCTATATCGTGTACTTTATACGAATCCGCGTAAAGTAGGAGCCACGTCAATAAAAGAGCGACCCTGTCGGAAAATCCTATACGCATTTGTAACCTCACTGTCCGACGTGGTTCTATTGAAATTGCTATTCACGTCATGTTTGGAACATAACCCGAACAGTCAGTTGTTACAGCTTTGAATATCTGAAATCTGAAGAAAAAAAAACCAAATTTAATTTTATTAAAATGCGGTGAAATGATGGCAATAAAACGACTATGTGTTGCTTTGCACATTTCTGTCGGCCAAAAGCGAAATGCGAAACCGAGGTAAACACCGTATGATAGTTGAAACGGTTTAAATGTATGCTGGAACAGGTTTTCAGTTTTTCTTTTCCTTATTGCATCGTTTAGTACCTAGACGTTTACGTCAAAACGAAACAGGAGGACGCTTACACGCATGTGTTCGTTTATCTTATCCAGAAAAATAATTCAGTTCTGTGTCTCGCCATCAGCCTTTATTCTGATATTGCACAAGTCTTTTCTCACATGACTTACCCTTTTGAATTCTAACAGAAAGTAGTAAATAGCCAATATTATTCCCTTAAGTTGAAGGCTTTTAGAAAATGAGACGGCTTTTATTCTTGACATAAAGAGGCAAGTGATAGTCGGGGGATTACTAAGTCACACTACGAACTGACTACACACTACTGACTGACACACTAAGTGAAGTAAGATGTTACTTGACTTCATGCCAGTTATTTTGTTTCGTTTTCTTTATCGTGAAATGGATACTTGCAATGTGTTTATGTATTTGAATAAACAATGTGATTAGCCACAATCCATCAACGCCTTTATTTGCCTCTGGCTTCCGCCTTTCGCCCTTCCCTATCGATATGACGAACAACAAACGATGCTTATTCAACCCAATCCACGTACACAAGAAGCATAGTTTTGAAGGTCGTCGAGAAACATTGGAACGTGACTTACTTCGTGTTAGTGTGTCCGAACACGAGACGGTAGGTTTCTCTGTTAGGTTATGTCATATTGATACGATTTGTATGGATGTTTGAATAAGAAAATGTACCCCCCCTCAAAAAAGGGGCAACCAAACTTGACGAAAGAATCCTTATTCGTTGCGTTTTACCTCATACTTTTGTTTAGACTGTTTTCAAAACTTCAGAGGACTTATCAATAATCCACCATGTCTTGACATTTTCAATGTCTATCTAGCCGAACGTAGTCACGTGTTTGAATAAGAAACACGTACCACTCTACAAAACGTGAAACAAAATCGTCGTAGGGGATTACCAACATCATAAAGTTAATTACTTTATCGATTACAGGTAGCCTACAAACTATGATTTTCTCCTCGTTTCCTTCAGCAATTTCTCTGATTTTCCTTTAGATGAGAACTTGAAACGATTTACAAGGACATGTGATGGCCATGAAATGGACTGAGCAATCAAACAAGAAGTCGGTGAAAAATGCCATCCCATAAGCTTTGGCAGCTATGGCCTAATGACTGAAGAGAGTGAAATCCATCGATTACGTAACAGAAAACAGTAAAATCAGTCACATAGAGAAAGCTACAGGGACTGTATTGGCGATTGACCTTGCCGAAAAAATAAAGGTTTTGAAACTTTTTTTGGCAAGCTTGATAACAAGTCATTCGCATTTTGTTGCACTTCTTTAAGAACAAAGTCGAAAATGGCAAGAGACGCACTGGGTTAAGGTGAAATATGATCCATGCAAATAGCTTTTCACTGATTTCGTTAGACCAAAATTTACATACGGTTCTTCATGGGAAGCACCGAATGTTTAACAAATCAGGTAAACGTCAGAGGATCACGGCCGATTTATTACCAAAGCTATCGATGTCATTATGCATGTTCTCAGCCAACATGATTTTTCGGGGGTTTTTCCCTTTGCTTCCGTGGAAAAACCAAACACGTAAATGGAATTGCTTAAAGTTCAGGTGACTGAATTCTGGGGAATTCCGTTTGTCCTTATTTTTTTTTTTTTTTATCTTTTCCCTACAGCCATCGGAGATTGGTGGTGCCATCCACATCCAGTTGCCAAAAAAGGAGTGTCTTTGGCTCCACCTCAAAACAGCCTGAACATCGCAGTAGCCTGATGGTATAGATTGGCCACAGATTTATTTTCAAAAGGATGAATTTGACTTTAGGGCAGTGATTAATTGACTGAATCAGCGCCTCAATTCAAGACCTTATTTTCTCAACAGTCATTGCAATTAATAATAACCAGGGCGAGAATAGTAAGGCCTTGCTTTTGTATCTAGAGGTTCCGAAACTTCGTTGCCTTTTTAAATTCATAGTCACGCGATTCACGTGATTTGGCAGATGTTTCCTTAGTCAGCAGTCTGACGGTGGGTTTGAATTTCATGGAAAATGGAAATCAAGAAACTGCGACTAAAGCAAAAGTAGTTCATGAAAATAGATTAATCAGTTTCTCTACTTCTGGAAATTCTAAAACGATCGAAAAAGAAAACTATGGAACATAGTCTGTTGGTATGTGCGACCTTCTACGCCCAACCCTTCAAAAAACAATGATCACCTTTCCTCCTCACACACCTGTGTCTTTGCAATTTTACCTGCACGTGGAACTTTAGAGTAAGGAAACGGAAAAATTTTTAAAACAAAAGGTCATTAGTATCACTTCACCTGGATGCAACAGTTTTCGTCTTTTTTTTTTTTTATTATTCATTTACATATTTCTAGTTTTTTTTCCAGAGCTTCTACAGCAGAGGGAAGGGTGGCCAAAAATCCATGATGGCCGATTTGTTCTCTTTCCCTTCTATCACATTTTCTCACTACCCATTCTCCGTCTCTGAGGGACAACTAAACTTCTGCCGCTCTGGGATAATTCGTCCACTTTGTCGCTGTGTTTTGCAGTGAATCTGTACAGGACGTTGAGAGCCCGAGTTTTGTGCTTAAATATTCATGATTGGCCGATCGATTTGTGTCCTCCACAAATCTTCGTTTTTCCCTTTTGTTTGGAGTGCATTGCTAGCAGGTAACTACCATCCGTCGAGTGTAGAACATTAAGATCTCGCCTGGTTCAACAAGTGTTTTCTACGGCATAGTGAGAGAGAAAAACACAGCAGCGAACGAAGAATTTTGTTCAGAAATCACAAAAGATCAAAGAATGATGCTTCGCCAGTAATTGAATGAGGTAAGTCTGTAGTTTCAATTTCAGTGCACTAGTTGTTATGTTTAATTCGGAAAAAGACAATTGTAAGAACGAATGATTTTTCTGCGCTTGCAGGATTGTGTATGCTAAACGTTACATAGTCTAACATATTCACCTATTTGCTAAAGGCGAGGCCAGCCCCCCTGGGCATCTTATTAATCAATCCTTGAGCTAAGAAAGACGGCTAAACCTCACCAAAAACTGGCCTTTTTTTTATATTTTTGTTCAGGATTAAGAACAAAAATGAGTTTGAAAATAGAGTCACGTTGCATCATAATCGGTATGCATAGCTTAAATTGTCTTCTAAGTCACAAATTCTGTTAACACGGTCGTCTTTCGGTTTAGCTGTAACAGATTAGAATATCGATATAAAAAAAAAGGTCGAATTTCGGTCCAGACTTTAAATGTTATGTGTACGTCTCACGCACGGACGTTTGTTTGTTGTTGTCGACACCTGCTAGTGCACCTGTTTTAGTTCATCAAGTCGAAGGTTGTCACTTTGGGTTGTGTCGCAAAAAAAAACACACGCAGTTAATCTTTTTGAATTATTTGTGGCAAATTCATTTGAATTTCTTTTGCTCTTCTCCTAGGTTTTGTTATCTGTTAAATTTGCCTGACACAACTTAGTTTCGACTCGTCTACGATGCATAAAAAGGGAAATCCCACGTGATTCTATCATTATTCTGCTTCACGGACGCGAGCAAACAAACCAAAAAAATACATTGACAGAATCTGAAGGAAAAACCTTGTAAAATTCTAAAGCACGCCGGATGACGCCGGATTGGTGAGTGTTATTCAATGTGTTCTTTTTTTTTCTTTAAAAAAACAAAAAAACTAAAAAACATGTAAGAAAGTTTAGCTGGAAAATCGAAGTGATGATTGTTCACATTAAGCTGGAATACTTGAGAGTTTTTAACAGTTGAATGGGCTTGACGGATATGCTGTGTGTCGCCACCCAACCGTAAATTCTTTTTTATTTAGCCTTACGAAATTTTCTAATCTAGCTGATCTTGGCGGTGAAACGATTGCTACTGACGTCAACTACCCGTAATTTAATCTAGAGGTTGAGGTTTCGCCATATTTTACAATAGCGCTGAATTGCGAAGGCCAAACGCCGCCAATTGATGTGAGCGTCGTAGGAGTGGCATCGACCTTTCTTTCTGGTTCACTAGATTTGTTCTTCTAAGAAAAAGGAAGAAATTTTTAAACGAATCGACAGGAAAAATCGTCCTGAATTGCATTTATTTCTCAATAAAGAATGCGTTTATCTATACGTAAACGGCAGCAAAGCATTTCAAAGAAATAGATGGAGAACAGCGAACTTGCCAAGTCATTGCGTACGAAAAGCGAGAGGCAGTTGGCAAGGGAAAGTGACTGAACTAACAACTAATTATCGTATGAGAAGATAACTGTGTATTCGCGATTGAGTATACAGTGGTCTGTCAACTTATAGGTAACGACGGTTTAACGCAGCGTTCCATTGCCAACTTCCAACTTTCCATTGTTATTGCAATTGAGGATTATCTACCTTTCGTTTCTAGGAAAGAATTATAAATCACCTTAAATGCCTGTAACAGTAGCTAGATAATACAACAGAGAAACATGTGCTAGTTGAGGACGCATAGATACAAGCCACGCAGTTGATAGCGGAAGAGGAGAAGCAGGTCATCGCTGCCCCACATTGCGGATTAGATAGTGTTTGGACATTCTGGTTGCTAGTCGGAGAGGAGTGCCTTAACAAACATCTCAACTAGAATTCCTTGTTATTTTTTATTGTTCAGCAAACGAGAGTCAATAGCCATGTGGATGACAACAAATTTAAGCTTATACCAGATTTAGGTAAATATTTTATTACGTAACAAGCAACTCAAATGTTTGGCTGATGTTTTCTCACGTTGTCGCTATTGACTCAGATTTCTGATTTTCTTATTTCGTTTCATCCAATGTCCAAAGTGAAAGTTTTCGTTCCTCTTTGCTGATTTCCCGTTAACTTTCGTTCCGTCTGACACGTCCAAATTCTCTATTTGTCCCAAAGGCTAATTGAAGGCAGGCTATAAACATTGGCTATCCCGATCCTACCAAGAAATTTTTAAACAATGTAAGCTGTTCTCCTTCTGTATCGATACAGATGGTCACTGGAGCCACAAACTCGAACCATATTATTCCCAATCCTTTGTGCACAATAGACGAGGCGGAGTTTCGAACGAATTTAAGTGACGGAGGATGAGGAGGAAACTGAGAACCGGGAAGGGGCGGTGGGGTTGAAGGATGGGGAGTTTTACAGTACACACACCACACAGTCATAGGAGAAAAGTCTCGAATGCCTTGTGAAACAATCAGGGAGGCCTTGTAGTCTCCATCAGTTAGTCGACGCGAGTGTAAGCTGATTGTTAAACGTCGAGCCACCACCTAAAATAGTATTTTTTTTACATAACAGCCACACGCACAGTTACGTAAAACAACGTTTTTCCACCTCCCGGCCTCCACTGCGGAACGTGCGTTTATTTTCGGATTCTTACAGTTGAGATTCTTTCTATTTTCTTCTTTCCGACGTCTACCTCCGCACGTTGGTTGACTGGCGTTCGTCAGACAGAATTCAACAGCCGAATCAACATGGCACGATTTGACTCGTGCGCGCTAATCCTTCTCGTTACTCTATTATTCATCGTTTCTCAGCATCATCGGCGAAAGGTAAGCGTGGCGTTTGTTTGCCATCGGATAAATAACAATCTAAGCGCAACAATGTCAAAATATTTGAGATTGAGTGACGTCAATTATAATGTCGATTTCCTGTTAGCGATGCCATCGTCGCAGACGGCGCCGATCCTATTTCAAATAATTGAATGATTTTCAGCATGCTTTTACTATACTGTTATTGATTCCTATTGTTACTTCATTTCTTAATTGACAAAACAAAACAAAAGTGGTCCAGCTCAAACTGAGGGTACAGACAATAGCATCCGGTAGACTGATCAATTTCGAGTTGTCGGTTCCAATTGTTGAATTGATTCTTCCGCTGACGTATACACCTGTTACAATTTCAGAATCGGCCCATGATTGTCAACGGGTATGCGATGGCGGACCGGCCCGCCGCTGCGTCTACGATTTCCACGTGGAGTACTATTTCACAATGAGCAAAGCCTGCTTCGATTGCCCGCATAAAGGCGAAGACTGCGATCGGCACCATTGCATTCCCGCAGATGGCATTGAGCGTGGTGTCATCGCCATAAATCGTCAACTTCCCGGCCCTTCAATTCAGGTAACTTATCTGATAGTTTTTATTTTACAATAATGTTTGAATTCTAGTGGGGAAAAACTTTTTAATGTTCAATAGGTGTGCGAAGGCGATAGAATCATTGTGAATGTAAAGAACCACTTGCCAGGAGAAAGTTGCACGATCCATTGGCACGGAATCCACCAGGTAATTTATTTCGACTATTTGTATTCGAAAGCGAGAGTGCTACGGTAAACATCGCTTCACTCTTATTTTCTTTTTGAAGGTCGGTTCGCCTTACATGGATGGTGTTCCCTTGGTAACCCAATGCCCAATTTCACCTGCCTCTTCTTTTCGATACAATTTTATCGCCGAAAATCCGGGAACGCATTTTTACCATTCGCATTCCGGTGAGTTGTGATTTTACATTTAGATGCGCATTCGAGCTAATGAATAAACAACAAACATTTTGGCCCTGCAAGGTTTTCAACGGTCTGACGGAGTTTTTGGTTCATTGGTCGTTCGCCAGAACAAGGAAAGAGATCCTCATTCTTCTTTGTACGATTATGACCTCCCGGAGCACGTCATGATGATATCCGACTGGCTGGGCGAGCTGGGCGTTGCTAAATTCGTAGCGCATCATCACGACGATGGCGATAATAAGCCATCCAGTATGATAATCAATGGAAGAGGTCGAATTCCAAAACCAAGAAACGAGTTGACATCCAATGAGACGATGCCACTTTCCGTATTCAACGTTGAACAGGTTTTTAACTTGTCGTGTAGTTACTAAATATTAAGCATTTGTTTGGTTTTTTTTAATTTTAGTTGCTTTTTAAATCATGGGTTTTTTTGGATCTGAATTAGGGTCGACGTTATCGCTTCCGCGTAATCAGCAACGGGTTTTTGAATTGCCCAATTCAATTGTCGGTAGACGATCATATGCTCACGATGATAGCCAGCGATGGTGGAGCCATTCAACCCATTGAAGGTATTGCGATTGTATTGGGCTACTTTGAATAAAAACTAGACTAATGTTAAACCAGTAAAACAAAAGTGTATAGCATTAAATGGAATTGCTAATTTTTATTTTACTTTGTTTCGTTTTGGTTTTTCTTCGCTTTACAAAAGTCGACTCGCTTGTTATTCATGCCGGAGAAAGATACGATTTCATCGTAAATGCGGGCCAGGAGATATCGTCTTACTGGATCAGATTACATGGGCTTATGGATTGTGGTCCCAAAAGAGTTTTCCAGGCAGCCATTCTTCGTTACCACGGTGCTCTAGAAACTGAGCCGGATGCCATTTTGACCTACGAAAATACCAATCGTCTTGGCAAAGTGAGTGAAATTTAAGTTTTTGTTTTTACTAGCCGTCTGACTCATCTTTTTTTTAAATAATTTACAACCCTTTTGAAGGTCCTGAATCCGGTTAACATTGCTCCTGGCGACGACGAACACATTACAGTAGCCGAGTTGAAGGCTATGTCTCCATCGAAGACAAACGACTGGAGCCGAGAACCTGATCGCAAATTTGTTCTCTCCTACGATTTCAACCCAATCAACAGCTGGCATTTCCACGATCCGGAACACTATCCCATATTTGGAGGTAAAGAACACAAGTTTTCCCCTACGAGGGAATCCTTTATTTCTAAAAAAAAAAAAACTAAAGATTAACCCCTGCATTTGAAAATATCACAATTTTCAGCCGAGAAAAACCATCGCCTCTACACTCCGCAAATTAATCACATCTCCCTGCGGATGCCACCGTCTCCTCCTCTTTCTCAGCATGGCGATCTCCCGTTTGGAACCCTCTGTAATGAGTCGACCGTAGTGAACTGCCAACAGGAATTCTGTGATTGCACCTACACATTGCAAATCCCTTTGGGGTCTCTGGTGGAGCTTATTCTCATCGACAAAGGTAAATGCCATCGGTTATTATTCATAGTAGTTCTCGGAATAATCCTCATTCGTCGATGTGCAGGTGTGACTTTCGATGCCACCCATCCGTTTCACATCCACGGTTCTGCTTTCCACGTTGTTGCCATGGAGCGTGTCGCCAGCAACGTCACTGTTGACCAGATTAAATTAATGGACCAGAAAGGGCACATTAGGCGAAATCTCGTTGACGCACCGGTTAAGGACACGGTAGCTGTCCCCGATGGGGGTTACACCATTGTTCGTTTCATGGCTACCAACCCAGGTAATTGTTTTGGCATTGCACTTTGGGCGAAAGTTACAATGTTTACCTGTTTCCTATATTGCCTTTTGTGTGTGTGTGTGTATTCATTTTCTTCCTTTTTTTCCCCTAAAGGCTACTGGTTGTTTCACTGTCACCTTTCATTCCACATTGAGGTCGGAATGGGACTCATTTTCAAAGTTGGAGAACATCATGATTTTCCGCAAGTTCCAGAGAATTTTCCCAAATGCGGTAGCTGGCTTCCGCCTGTTGATGAAGAGGAATTCGAATCTATCGTTATTCACAATTTGCCTTATAACGTCACTGATAAAAATGAGAAATTTGGAGATGGAACCACTCTTCGACCTCCCACCTCTAGTGACTTAGACGAGTCGTTTTCTTTTAGTTCGGGAGAGTCTGAATTGACAACTGAAGTGCCTTTTACGTTGTCCGATGAAGATAACTTTGTAATCCCACAGCATTTAACGAACGGTACCCTCTCGCATTCTGAATCGCCAATGATCCACGCGACGTCAGGAGCGAACCCTTTTGGAATTTCTTTCATTTCGTTTGCCCTCTTGCCATTTGGTTACATTTACACAGTCTTTGTTAGGCGATAGCTTCTTCTCAATTTTTGTACATTTAAGCTCTATTTTTTATCATCCTTTAACGATTTCGTTTTGTGACGACTTTTCCCTTGTTCTGCGTGTATTCACCAAACAGGATCACAAAAATGGCCAATCATATGCCGGCCAGAGACTTTTTGTTACGTCGTAGACACGAAGCCCTTTTTTTGAATAACTGTGAATAAACCCACTATCCTTTTTCTTTAAAAAAAAGAATAGTTTCCATGGTATCACACAATTTTTTGTGACCATTTTGCAAGAAAAAGTCGTTTTTCGAAACATTTAAACCGCGATTTGCCTGTTATGTAATGCTTTTCAACGACTTTCATTCGATAAAAGTTCCGGTTGGCATCTCTCTTCAGCATAAACAAAACCTCAATCACCGTCACGATTTATTCCCTGTGTGGAGCAATATGAATCCACAAGTGTGTCGCTTTCGCTTTCGCATCAATAAGAGCGCATGATTGCTTCTTCTACATCATCCGAGCCGCATAAAAAAAAAAAGTGCCTCTTCACGTCATCGTGAATAAACCGTTCAAGTCGTTTGTCAGTGACATTCAAACAGCGATGTTTTCTAAAACTGTTCAATGCCGTGTTGCTTGCCATTTGTTTGTTTTTTTCAAAACAGCGCTGACTTGAACGCATTGCTGATTTTTATTTTACATGCGTTCCCCGTTGGCAATCGTAAAAGTAGGACGCGCGCTTGGACTTGAGCGAGTGGAGAAAGTCACTTTCGTTTGACCACAATCGACGCACGATGTTGGTGAGTTAAATTTCCTCATAATACTTTTGACAATAGAAGGCGCTGATTATCACGCTGAACATTTATCGTTTCAGGCTCATCTCTGAACTATGTCATTTGGAACTTAGTTGGTAGTTTATTTACTTCCTAAGTAAGCTAAACAAAATTACGTAGTAGCAGTCCTGCTCTGATGATGCTATTGCAGTTGCCCCCTGGCGGCTCAAGTGTTCGAACCAAAACAGCATAGAGGATTCTGCCTTTCTCCATAGATTAGAAAACAGTCGAACGGGCGAGATTCAAATCTATTCGTATTCTCATTCGCCAACCCAAGTAGAGAGATCGCAGTCAGCTGGATTTCGTCGACGATTGCGCACGTCTTCCAAAACACTTTGCGTCTCTAGGAAGCGGAGTAATGCCTACCATTGAATTGTCTTTCATCACAATATGTCTCTTTTGTTTCGTTACATTTTCTTTAGCGCTTCACCAAGGTAACTTTGAATTTCCTTTTGCTTTCAATCCAACTTTTGAAAGTGTCGTTATTTCAGTGCCGGCTCACGATTGCCAACGCGAATGCGATGATGGTCCAGCTCGGCGATTGCGATTACCACTTTCACATCGAGTATTATTACACGATGAGCAAAGCGTGCTACGACTGTCCGTACAAACTAGAGGACTGCGATCGACATCATTGCATCGCCGCTGACGGAGTTGAACGTGGCGTCGTCTCCATCAACCGCCAGATACCAGGTCCATCTAT
Organism: Daphnia magna; assembly: GCF_020631705.1. NCBI lineage: Eukaryota > Metazoa > Arthropoda > Branchiopoda > Diplostraca > Daphniidae > Daphnia > Daphnia magna. The sequence goes on from NC_059184.1 coordinate 4,842,491, forward strand.
TCAAGTTAGTACACGGCTGCACTATTCCTTTTTTCCCCTCATAATTGTTTAACTGTCTTATTTAAATTAGGTTTGCCAAGGAGACGAAATTGTCGTTGACGTCACGAACCATTTACGTGGAGAAGGGAGCGCTTTACACTGGCACGGTATGCACATGGTAAGCTTAGGTTTAAATTATTTTTAGCAGTCATTTGCGTCTAGCATCCATCAAGTTAAATCTGTCCTGTTTCGCTTCTCGATGAAAATACTACGGAAGACAACGCAGTAAGTATGACCGCGTTTGAATTTGTATCCAGTCCTAGTTGAAAACTTTCTGTTAAGTTTACATTTCTATTTCAAACAAAACCGAAAGCTTTTGATAACGTTTCGCTGAAAGGCCATTAGATACCCTGTTCTTTGCTTGTAGGGCTTCGTGTTTGCGTAAATTTCTCTTTTTAGTTTCGGCTCTACTGGGCTCTTAATTTTAGATAATGGTTCCTCGAATAGTGCCCCAGTGAAACAATCCAATTGCATATTTATTAACTTGAATATTATCAAAATAATAACAATGAATTCTCCCACATTTGTTGTTTGTATTTGGTTTACAGAAGGGATCGCCTTACATGGATGGCGTTCCGCTCGTTACTCAATGTCCAATTTCTCCGGCTTCCACTTTCCAGTACAGTTTTGTGGCTGAAAATTCTGGAACGCATTACTACCACTCCCATTCTGGTAGGCCCAAAAATATTAAAAAATGAATTGGAATAAAAAAGGATTTTTTTCTAGGATTCCAACGAGCAGACGGCGCTTTCGGTTCTTTGATCGTTCGCCAAAGCCGTTTGAAAGACCCGCTCTCATCGCTGTACGACCATGACCTTCCGGAGCATGTGATTCTTGTGTCCGACTGGCTCTCTGAGTTGGGACTGGCCAAATTTGTAGCCCATGCACATGGTGGCAAAGATGATATTCCATCGAGCATTATCATCAATGGTAAAGGAAGAGTGTCCAAACCAAAGGATCAGCTTGAACTACAAGAGATGATGCCTCTTGCGGTTTTTAATGTCGAAAAGGTAATGTCACTCGTTTCAATGGAAGAATTTTGAATTCGTGAAGTGTTCCAATAGAATTAATAACGACATTTCCTTGTTAGGGCATGCGTTATCGCTTTAGAATGATTAGTAACGGAATACTTGATTGTCCCGTTACAATGTCAATTGATAATCACACACTACTTATTATTGCCAGCGATGGAAATCCAATTCAACCTGTTGAAGGTATCGGCATCATTCATTTTGGGATATAATTTTTAAATTTACGAGCTCATTTCTTTTTGATCGATATAGTGGATTCGTTAGTCATGACTTCCGGTGAACGATTTGACTTTGTACTGAAAGCTGATCAAGTGGCATCGTCTTTCTGGATCCGATTCAGGGGCAACATGGACTGGAATTCGAAACACATTTTTCAGACGGCCATTCTTCGCTATGAAAACTCGCCGGAAGTCGAGCCGGATGGAATTGTTACATACGAAACTACTAGCCGAAATGGCACGGTAATGAACTATCCATACATTACTTGCCCAAACAGGATTCATTTTTTCTTTCCTTGTTCAAGGTTTTGAATCCAATCAATTATGCACCTGGCGACGAGCGGCATCTTACTGTTGCCGAACTAACAGCTATAACGGCAGAAAACGAAACCGAATGGACACGGGAACCTGATCGCAAATTTTTCCTTGCATACGATTTCAACGCAGTAGATAACTGGCTCTATCACGATCCGGAACATTATCCCATATTCGGAGGTATTAATCGGTCCTTATTTGCGCTATTATACTAATGCGTCAAAATCAAATGATTTATAGGCAAATTTGAATTTTAAATGTTTAGTCGAAAATCGGCAAAGGTTTTTCACGCCTCAGATCAATCACATCAGTTTGCGAATGCCCTCGTCACCGCCGCTGAGTCAGCTCTATTCTCTGCCGCCAGATTCTTTTTGCAACGAATCTACCGTGACAAACTGTAAAGAGAAACACTGCGCTTGTTCTTACACTCTGCATGTTCCTCTAGGTTCACTTGTTGAAGTGATTCTAATCGATGAAGGTACACAACATTTCTTGTTGTACTTAACACTTGAAATGCTGCGTAGCCTTGTTATGGATTTAACATGTAACTTTAGGTGCGACTTTCGATGCTACTCATCCGTTTCATCTCCATGGCTCCTCTTTCCGGGTAGTGGCAATGAAGCGTGTTGGCAGCCAAGTGTCAGTTAATGAGATACGAGCCTTGGATGAAAACGGCCTAATTCAAAGGAATTTGATCGACGCCCCGATCAAAGACACAGTTGCTGTTCCTGATGGTGGATACACAGTTATCCGTTTTATGGCAACTAATCCAGGTACAATCTCGAAAAGTTGTACGATTGTTATTCATTTACCTAAGGATAACATGTGGGCAGGTTACTGGCTTTTACATTGTCACCTGGAATTTCACAGTGAAGTTGGAATGGGCGTCATTTTCAAAATCGGAAACGACAACCATCTTCCCCCGGTGCCAGATGATTTTCCAACATGTGGTAACTGGTTCCCATCTAAAAGTACCATAATCAACGAGAATTTCGATTCAACGATTTCTAAAGACACTGATGTAAGTTCGGCGTTCGATATCAATGGCCCACTCATTGGCGAGAACGAACTGCTCGCGTTGGCCCTCGACGCCTCACCTTTTGTTCATCTCAACGAAGATCAAGATCGAAAGGATAAAGTGCCAAAGGTTTCATCATTAGCATTGAAAGCGTCTTCATGTCATTTTTCGTTAGCATTGTACACTATCATTACTTACTGTCTTTCCAACTTGTGCTTTCGCTTATAAACACACCGCGTAGGGCTGCGAACAGTTCCATTCTTTAGGAAGGCTGAGTTGTTATTCAACATGCAATGTCTATGTGAATTGATTTCACAACAAAATTTCATTATTGCCTCGTAATACGCAATAAGGCGAATCCTGGTCAGGGCGTTCTACTTTGAGTCCGGGAATGTAATCCCCGACCCAACTTTGTTGTGGAAATTAAATAAATTATCATGATTATACCTGTCAATCAACATGCTCGATGATTCTAATGTCAACAAACTGCTGACTTTGTTTATCTTCTATTTAATCAAGATTTCAACAACTGCTTTTTTTTTTGTTATCCTAACAGGGTGATACTTTCACAATTGACAGTGTTATAAGCGTTTCCGTGTTCCATACCTACTCTCTCGTATTGCGTACGTGACACGACGTATTAGTTGTTCGGCAGACTTCGATTATTCTTCAGTCCATAGGTCTGATTACCTTCACTGTACGTAATTTTTTCTCTTTCCCGTTTCTTAACAGATGGTGACTCTTAATTCATTTAAATTTAATTACTAATTGTTTCGGGCTTGTATTTGTTTTTATCTTGTATAGATATTTCAACACAAAAGATACTTTGAACTACGAATTACTTCCGCGTTAATATGGCCCAAATTCGGTGTTGCTATCCTCTTCGTTTTCTTGCTTCGCCTTGCGCTGGGCTCAGGCATTTGATAAGACATTAAACGTAAAAGGCTTGATTATTATTAGGAATAAATACCCACAGAACAAGCCGGCCCATGTCAACGTGAATGTATCGAGGGTGAGATGGCTCAGCGCTGCAGTTACATTTTTCACATTGAATACTATTACACGATGAGCAAAGCCTGTTATGACTGCCCACACATCCAAGCGGACTGTGATAGAATGTATTGTGTCGCTGCTGACGGTGTGGAGCGGGGCGTCTTTGTTATCAACCGTCAAATGCCTGGCCCTTCCATTCAGGTGGAACGAGCAAAAATATCAATTGAAATTTTTTACCTAAATGAATAACTTTTAACCGTCCCTTTTAAATAGGTTTGTCAGGGCGATACAATTATAGTTGACGTCAAAAACCACCTGGCTAGTGAAACTTGTAGTATTCACTGGCATGGCATCCATCAGGTATAGAACTGTTTTAAAGTATCTTGAATCTTTAGCAGAAATGCAGTGATAGAAATTCGGTCAATTCACAATGGCGGACTGATTTTCATGGATCGAAAACAAATTAGCTTTCGTATTTCCTTGCGTTCAGGTGGGCACGCCCTACATGGACGGAGTGCCTTTGGTAACTCAATGCCCCATATCCCCTGCTTCATCGTTTCGATACACTTTCCTGGCTGAGAATCCGGGAACGCATTTTTACCATTCGCATTCAGGTGAGCTCAGTTCTCGCATCTCGACTCGCAGTTACAAATGTTGAAATGATTAACTAACAATCAACAACCACCTGTCTTGTAAGGTTTCCAACGCGCTGACGGAGTCTTTGGTTCGTTGATCGTTCGCCAGAGCAGACAAAAGGATCCTCATTCTTCTTTGTATGATTATGACCTTCCGGAGCACGTCATGCTGGTATCTGATTGGCTGGGTGAACTAGGCGTTGCTAAATTCGTAGCGCATCATCACGACGATGGCGATAATAAACCATCCAGTATGATAATCAATGGAAAAGGTCGAATTCCAAAACCAAGAAACGAGTTGACGTCGAACGAGACGATGCCACTTTCCGTATTCAATGTTCAACAGGTAATGTAAACTTACCATGTGATTGTGTAATTTCTGTTCGTTTTTCGAATTATGCATCTGTGCATCAAACTTAGGGAAAACGTTATCGCTTCCGGCTGATCAGCAATGGATTCCTGAACTGCCCAATACAATTGTCAGTTGACAATCATACGCTTTTAGTGATCGCTAGCGATGGAGGCTCCATTCAGCCTATCGAAGGTAGTGCGATTTCACCTAAAGTGATTGTGCCTTGCAATTTTAATTTATTTACTCTATTCTTTTCCTTTTCAAGTTGACTCGCTTATAATTGATGCTGGTGAGAGATACGATTTTGTCGTGAATGCAGATCAACAACTTTCGTCTTATTGGATTCGATTACATGGGCATATGGATTGTGGTTCCAAAAAAGTGTTCCAGGCAGCTATACTTCGTTACATTGGTGCGCCAGAAATCGAACCAGAAGAAGTGTTGACATTCGAAAATACCGAACGATTTGGCAAAGTCATTTTTAAGAAATGAAATTCTTGTATTCAAAAGATTACCTTTTCCGTTTTATTTTACTGCACTTAAAGGTACTGAATCCCGTTAATTTTGCACCTGGAGATGATCAGCACGTTACAGTAGCGGAATTGAAGGCGTTGGCCGACAATCTGACTGACTGGACAGGAGAGCCTGACATGAAATTCTATTTAGCATATGACTTTTATGCTGTCAACAACTGGCATTTTCACGATTCTCAGTACTACCCCATATTTGGCGGTATTTAATAACATTGTCAATTTACACGTTACACCTAATAGCCAATGCTGTTGATTTCTAGTGGAAAAAAATCATCGGTTATACACTCCACAAGTAAATCACATAAGTCTACGATTTCCTTCATCTCCGCCGCTTTCTCAATACAACAGTTTACTGCCGGACGTGTTTTGCAACGAATCGACAGTTTCCAATTGCACCGAAGAATTTTGCGAGTGCACCTACACGTTGGATATTCCTCTAGGATCTCTGGTGGAACTAATTGTCATCGACGAAGGTGGGTCTTTCAGTTTTGTTTCAATTTGAACTACGTGATCGATATTTCTCACGACCGAGTTTTTAGGTGTCACGTTTGACGCTACACATCCTTTCCATCTTCACGGATCATCCTTTCGAGTAGTTGCAATGGAACGTGTTGCCAGCAATGTCAGTGTTGACCAGATTCGTGACATGGATGAAAACGGCCAAATCCGTCGGAATTTGATCGACGCTCCCGTCAAAGACACAGTGGCTGTGCCAGATGGCGGCTATACTATTATTCGCTTCGTGGCTACAAATCCTGGTAGTTTGGAACAGTCAATCACCATTAGTTTCTTTCTTTCTTTTTCTTTTCTAAATTTAGGGTATTGGTTGTTCCATTGCCATTTGGAATTCCACATCGAAATTGGAATGGGATTGATTTTCAAAGTCGGCGATCACGAAGAATTGCCACCTATTCCTGAAAATTTCCCAACATGTGGCAATTGGCTTTTGTGAGCAATAATGCAACAGCATTCTTAATCAAATAACCAAACTCTGAATGCTTGTATAGCCTATACAGTCGTGTTACACCGTCTAGCTTTCCCGCATTTTAATCTTTGTGGATTTATTGAGATGAACAACAGTTCATGACAATATCAGGTTGCTTGGTGCTTTCCTTTTTTCAAATTTGCCGCTCAATTGGTATAGGTGAACGCAGAATAATGAGAGCGGATTGAATCATACAGGCATTGGTAAACTATAAAGGTTACCTTCGAAATTCATCATCGGGAATTTATTGGTGAGGTAGCTCTGATCGCCATCTCACGGGTGTCACTCATGAAATGACGTCACAAATAAAGAAAGGAAAGTGCGCGAACTATCCACCTATTATTTTGTAGCCGAGGGGTATCTAAGGGATCATCAGGGTTCACATCATTGAGGGTATCCATCAGTCTGAGATCCCTTTGCCATCGGCAGTTGTGAACACGCGACATTCTCGATCATTTCGTTGCCACACGCTCGTCGACGTCAAGTTTTCTCTCTACCTCACGACATCAATAGCTGATGGTGGCAGTTAATTGAAAACCATAGACTCCAACTAAGGTAAGTCTTGTTTCAAAACTGTCTCTGTGTTTTGTGGTGGAATGGGAAAAAAAACTCTATTTTCGAAAATGTAAGACATTGTGCTTTACCTACAGCTACATTTTCTCTGCATGTCGTTTCAGTGCTCAACATGGTTGAACAAGGAAATCCATTCACTACCATGGTGTCATGCAAATGGTTGGTTGTCATCGGGTAAGTTATTTCTTTTCGTTTTCGGAACGTGTCAAATTCAACTCATCTACTTTACTCATTTTTTTTCATCGTAACTGTTGATTTTTAAAATTTATATTTCAATGTTTTTTAACAGTATTTTGACCATTGCCATTTCTTTGGTTGCCGGCATCATATTGGGTGTCATCGCTGTCCATTGTAAGTCCACTTCTATTTTGTATAAATTGTATGAAATTATCTTTTGGTTATTGACGCATTTGATTTTATGTTTACAAACTGTAATATTCACGACGTGATTTAGTCAGTAATGCTACTTCAGCTAAAGTTTCGTCAACGACGGACGCGGGAGATATTATGTCGGCTTCAGCCGGAGCTCAGCAGATGGATTCAAACACAACGGTGCTCTCTTCCATCAGCCCCACTTTTAACCCAATGTCATCAACGGAGAAGCATCATGAAAGAGACGTAACACACGTATCGCCAGAGGCAGTAACAGAGCCTATTTCTAGTATTTCACCAACTGCTTCCACTCCGGATCCAACGGTCAGCCATTTTCCCAGGTACAGCTAAAACCACCACTGCTAGTTCTACTACCACCTTGGAGACAACGTCTACGACAACCACCACAACTTCTGAACCAACTTCTGCTACGAACTCCTGTCACAAATACTGCTAAAACCACTACAGCTAGTTCCACAAGTAGCTCTACTATTTCCGCGTCAACAACAACGACGGTTACAGAAACAGCTGAAAGTGACCCTGTTGAGTTAAGGGATGGGCCGAAAAGAAATTCTACGTTGACACCAAGTACCAGCGCAGACATGGCGATTGCTGCAGGAACAGAAAATTCAACAGCGCCACCACTTTCATCACTAACTGCGTCAACTACGACTCAGGTCAAACCAGTAGACAGCTCCTTCGGATCTCTTTCTTACACGGCCGGTATGGCTGCAAGGAAACACAACAATACGTCCCGGTAGCAGTTCAGTTTTTACTACAAATGTACCGACATCCTCATCCTTCGCTAACGCTTCGAATTTTTCAGCTATTGTACATTTGCCAAGTAATTCTAGTTCCATTTCCAATCTCTCTATGGAATCTCACCTGAAGGACAACTCAATTCAAGCTTCTCTCCCAACGTCATCAACGTTACATCTAGGAAATCTGACTTCTATGGTCAACGTAACTGTTTCTTTGACGACAGTTTCTTCCACAACGGTTGGCAATGTTGAGCAGCCTGAAGCTGAACTTAAAGCTCTCGCAACAACGTTATCAACTCTGAGCAATATCTCAACGGAGAATGATTCTTCCTCTTCTATTGGAATGTCAAACTCGTCAATAACAGCAGCAACAACAGCAGCGACAACAGCAGAAACGACAACAGCAGAAACGACAACAGCCGAAACAACAACAGCCGAAACAACAACAGCCGAAACAACAACAGCCGAAACAACAACAGCCGAAACAACAACAGCCGAAACAACAACAGCCGAAACAACAACAGCCGAAACAACAACAGCCGAAACAACAACAGCCGAAACAACAGCAGCCGAAACAACAGCAGCCGAAACAACAACAGCCGAAACAACAGCAGCAACAAGTTCTTCTACAACTAGTTCATCCCCACTTACCACGTCTATTGCACATGGCATCGGTAGCAATACGACAATTGCAGAAGGACATGAAAGCACGACTGTCAGTACAACAGAAACTTCTGCTGTGAACAATTCGACTAGCAAGGCACCAGAAATAACAATACCTGATGAAGTTGGCGATGAAAGTGAATGACGATGATGGGGACGAGTCTGAGGTAATGGAATGGGAAGGCGCCGTCATTTCCATGCCCTGGATCTCCAAACACATTGATCTATCACGAGCAAATGTGCAATGGCCTGGTGGACTGCCCGGATGCTACCGACGAGATAGGATGTACATGCCGGAACCGAATGGATCCCAGTAAAATCTGTGATGGGGTTTTTGATTGTCCTTCTCTTGACGATGAAACGGGATGTCGAGGTAAGTATTTCGGCACGAAGAAATGACAAAACATGTTTCGGAAAAATAACGACGACGTTAAACATGTAGAATTTTTACAAACTTTAACCATCAGGTTGCAATGCAAGTCAGTTTAACTGCGACATCACCAGGCAAAGACCTCTGTGCATCCCACTGAGACAACGGTGTGACGGCTTGGAGCAATGTCCCGACGGAATGGATGAAATTGGTTGCAGCGTTCTATCGCCTAGTGAACACTCGCTCGAGGTATCATCAGTGAAATTATCTTTAAACTTCTGCCGTGATTCGTTTTTAAATTTGATTAGGTTTCTGTAGCAAAGTACAGTTCTGGATATGTGATGCATAATTTCAAGAATAATTGGTATCCACTGTGTGGTTCATCCGGCAACGTGACCAGCTTAGTCTCCGGCATCTGTCAGTTGACTGTTGGCGACGGTCTTGGGTAATGTTACGTTATTATCATCGTTTGTTTAGTAAAAATTAGAGCTAATTCTTAATAGTCTTGTTTCATATTCGTCCTGGTGGCAGAAGTTTCAAAATATCCAAAAGAGAAGCGAATTTTACGGCCTACAACGGCCAATACGCCATGACGTTTGATTCTGCAAGAAGAGTCAAACTTGTCAAAAACTGCTCGTATCTCTTTTTTGTTGAGTGTCCATCACCTCGTTGTGGTAGGAAGGCTCCGACTCAGGCAGAAATCGGCCATAAAATGACAGCGAAATCCAGCATTGCAACGATAACCACAACTACGACAAAAATGCCTTTTGGAATCAGTTCTTTTAGCAATTCATCGAAGACGTCTGGACGAAGTTTGCAGCAAGCGGTTGAAGCTCCCAGATATTTGACAGGTAGCTATTTTGGTACCATCCCTATCTTAAAACTAGTAGCAATCATGCACATGTACATTATTATTTCGATTGGCAATTATTGAACAGATCAATCCCCTGGTCTTGGGCGCCGTCTTCGAAGAGCGGACTCCCACTGTCAATCGCCCGGGTGTAGTCGTCTCACTGGTCGTTTTTCGAATTCAAAAGTCCAACGTAAGCCCTCCTCTCGTTGAAATGTTTGCTAGTTGAATTAGATTGATGAGGAATTTCATTTGAAAACTTCAGGACGTAAGAGACGAGGCACATTGAACAGAGTGGTTGGCGGCCGCGAAAGCAATATGGGAGCTTGGCCTTGGGCGGTGGCTATCATTCGTGACGGTATCTTCAAATGCGGTGGAACTTTGCTAGACAGCAATTGGATTTTGTCAGCAGCCCATTGTTTTCACGCGTAAACCACATATATTTTGCATTTGCGTTCAAAAATTGGTAATCCCTGTTCATTTATCAAAGGTTGGAGAAATCTCATTTTGAAATTCAATTGGGCATGCTACGGCGGTCTTCTTATTCCCCCTTGGAGCAAACTCGAGCCATTCTTTTCATCTATGTTCACCCAAATTACGATCCGCGTACCCTGGAAAACGACATTGCATTATTGCGGGTACAAAAGCCTCTTCAACTCAATCAGTGGACTGCTCCCGCATGTCTGCCAAGTTTGGGATATGTTCCACGCAATGACACACTTTGTACCGTCGTCGGATGGGGGAACGTACAGGAAAACGGGCCAGAATGTATGAAGTGTCTAGTTTTTAATCGTTTGATCCATTAATTTTGTAATATTTCGACGTTACGTAGCGGATTCGCTTCTTGAGGTTGCAGTTCCTATTAAGCCTTGCAGCGCTGACCTGGCTGCCCGTAAGAACAAAATCCTGTGTGCAGGATATCCGGAAGGAAAAAAGGATTCGTGTCAGGGAGATTCAGGCGGACCTTTTATTTGCCCGTGAGTTCTTTTTTATTGCTATTTTCTATAGTTTTCCGGTTTTTTCTTGGCCTGAATTTCTGGTTTTTCTTACACATAACGTTAGGGATCCGAACATTCGTGACAGTTGGCTATTGGTTGGAATAGTCAGTTTTGGTTTAGGATGTGCCCGCCCCGGACAACTGGGTGCTTATACTAATGTTGCCTACTACCTGAAATGGATTGACGAAGTCATGGGCATGTTACAATTAATATTGGGTTTGATGAGTAGCTTCTTTACACTGAAATTATTTTTAGGTGAAAAGACTGTACAATCAAAGAGGATTCCTAGACAGAGTTGCAGCGGGTTGATATGTCCGCGCGGAACGGGAGCCTGTTTAACCCCAGATTTAATCTGTGACGAAATCGTAGATTGTCTGAATGCAGAGGATGAACTGAGTTGCACAACAAAACTCCTCTCTACAAGTCACAAGCCAATTGTTACGACAGTTTCTCCAAATTTAAACACCACGCCACTGCCACGTCCAACTGTCTGCTCGGTTGATCAATTCACGTGCTCCAAGTAATTTCATGACCTGCAATAATATCTTCATAAAGGATCACTGTCTTTAACTTTTTCTTCTCTAGAGTGTTCCAGTGCGTTGAGCTTTCTCAGAAGTGCAACAGGAATCATTGACTGCACCGATGGAACAGATGAATCTTCCTGTTCTTGCGCCGATTATTTGAAGGGCACTGGAAATTCAGAATTACTCTGTGACAACCATATCGACTGTTCAGATTTTTCGGATGAAGCCGGATGTTGTACGTTTAGATCTTTAACGCATGCGTTGCTAAAATAAATAATTAATTATTTTTCTCAGGGACCTGTCCATCGGGTGAGTATTACTCACTCGCTTCCTCACAGTGCATTCCGTACACGGACATGTGTGATAATCGTGTACAGCATGAACAAGGCGACGATGAATCTCAATGCTGTAATATTATTTCTTTCGTTTGTTTTGTTTTGACAAAAACTATTGTTGTACCTTTCACGTCACTTAAAAATTAGTGACCCTGATTCCGCAATCCTTCTCTGTTGCACTCGATCGAACTGGAAGACCCAGACGTGAGCAATCGGGTTTACTAGCCATGAACAAACTGGGGGTCTGGAATCTAATTTGCGTTCCAGATTGGTCGTCTTCGGTCAGCGACGAAATCTGCAGCTTCATTGGATATGGGTATCTTATTCTTTTTGTTAAATTTTATTTGTTTATAAATTACAATTTTTCTTCAACTTTTCCCTCTGAAAGGCCTGGGCTTTCATACAATTTACTTGCTGGTTCGAAGCTGCTTCCATTAAAACCATTGGAACCACCGCAAGGATTCCTGTGGAATTCTTCAAAACCCCCGCAATTGCCATCAGCTCTACCTAAACGTGATCTTGGTTTATCCAGTGAAGATTACAATTTTACAGCACTGCATTTCATTGCCAAACGACAGTCCGTAATTTCTACAACGAGCGACTGCAAATTCGTTAATTTAACATGCAGTAACCAACTGTGCGGAATCCGACCGAATCTCGGCGAATGGGACACCTTGCCCAAAACTGAAGGCCGTTTCCCTTGGCATGCTACCCTTTTTCTCGAAGGCCAATATCTTTGCGGTGCCACCTTAGTAGCCCCTCAATGGCTACTAGTATCTTCAGTCTGTTTCCGCAACATTAAGTAAATTCCAATGATATTTTTAAAATTAAGAAGAAGGGTGTTCTTCTATTCATCACAATGATTAACTGATTTTTAGCTTGACGAAAGACTACGTAACTGCCTTGTTAGGTAGCAGGAGGCTGATACCGTTTACTTCACCGACGGAACAAATTCAACGTGTTGCCAATGGCGTGAAAATTTCTACAACCAGCAAGATGATTCTTCTGTTCCTTGAGCGGCCCGTCAAGTTGACTGAACATGTGAATCACGTTTGTTTGGCTTCATCGTAAGTTGATCGGCTGCCTAACGAATACTAATATTACAAAATAATTGCCTTGACCATTGGAACAATATGCTATTAAAGTAGGGAAGCTGTGCGTAACCTTATCAAGAACCAATGCGTGGCAGTCGGAATGAATGGAACGCTACTTGCTAGTTCGGCTAGTTTTTCGCAAATAAAACTGAATGTCGGTCGTACACTTTTGGCTAATTGGACCAACAATGAAACTATCTCTTGCCCTTCGGTATGAAGAATAAGAAAATAACGTTTCTTTATAGCAAGTTAATTGGAAACTTGGATTTGCAGGACAAGTGGTCTGGTAGCGTAGTTTGCCCCGATGACTTTACCTGGTATGCCGTTGCCGTCTTTGAGCGTGATTGCTCTAAAAGCGAACCGTACGTCAACACAACTCGAAGGGATTTGGCGACATTTTGATGCCATTAGGGAAACTATAAGTAGAAGATTTAGTCTTTCTTTTTACTGACACATATTTATATATATTAATTCATCGTTTTCCTTAGCGTGCAACCAGACAAATTTAAAAGCTATCCAGAGGAAAAAACGACAGCTTCAAATTTCTTGTACAAGTACGAGCCTAACATCTAGAACTTCCAGTGAACTTGAATTGCAATGTTTTCTTTTTCTGTTTTAGTGCCAATTATACCAGCACCCAGGTGTGACTCTTGGCGTTGTCCGTTGGGTGCTTGCCTGGGTAAGAATGAAATATGTGACGGCATCCCTAACTGTCGTGATCGCAGTGATGAAACAGAAGCTTGTCATCCTTCTGAAAATAATGATTTGACGCCATCCGTTAACTCACCAAAATGTGACGAAAACGAGTACAAATGCCTTGATGGTAAATGTGTCCCGGGCGACGTACTTTGCGATGGTGTCGTCGATTGCGTTGCTGGAGAAGATGAAAAAGCGCCCTTCAGTGATCTAGAGTGCCCAACTGATGATTTCTTTCGTTGCTTGAGCCCAGGGTAGTTGTTTGGTGTATGCATAATCAAACAGAAAGTAAGGTTATTTTTCTTTCTAGACAAAATCGAAGTCAAGAAACGATCCCCATGTCAGCTGTCTGCGATGGTATTGGTAACTGTTCCAACGGCATGGACGAGTCGAAGTGCGTGTCAATTAGTGCTGAATTCCCGATCATAGTTGACACAAATGGGTAAGTGAATTGAAACGGAAGATAGCAACCTGGTTACATTTTTTACAATTTCAGGAATCCGCTGAAACTTTCGCCGTCTGGATTTCTTGTTGTTCGTATAAACGGTGTTTGGAGTCTTTACTGCGCAAACGCATGGGTGGAGCAACTGACCATTGCTACTTGTAATGTTTTTGATTTTGGCAAACGTGCCAAAACAGCCTCGTTTGAGGCTGTCGATTCATCGACCTTTTCACCGATCAGTAAGGCCAGCCAACAATGCTCACATGCCGTTTTTCTTAATTGCGCCTAATCTAAATACCTTGTTACCTAAAAAACGTCCAAAATGTTCTTGTTTTGTTTTAACCTGCGCGATTTTTAAGTTTGAAGCTTTTTGTTTTTCATCACCCTTCATATCCAGCATCTGCTCACCATCCAAGTTTTACGGCACTGTTATCATGGCTTAACTACAATATACAAATTGAACTTTATTGCAGTTAATAATTGACAAAAGCCTTAGACAACATGTTCTGAAAAAATAAAATACATAAAAAAAATAGGATTCTTACAGCAACAACAACAACAACAACAAATTATTATAATTACATGGTTCTTAATACTGATTCCAAATGCTATTTCCTAATTTTCCTTTTTTCTTATTAGTTATTATTACTAATACCTAAGTTGCTCTGGTTATCCGCTGACTGAATATGCCTGAATAATCAGACATCTTGTTTATTTTTCGAATTGTAAAGCTACCGGGACTTCTGAATCGAATTGAGGGAAATGATTTGCGAAGGCTCTTGGCGGAAAAACGTCTGATGGTTCGCCACCTAAATTTTTCCTTCGTGCGCAAAAATTCTGATTGAATTAAAAAAAATTGGTTAATTTGAAACTGAGAAGAATATGGCTGATTTGGCCCTAAGGAATGAGGGAACTCAATCATCTTACGGTTTTGAAAACGAGGAGAGAAAGGAGCAGCGAGGAAAGACGAGAAAGAATCAAACTGAAATTTAAAAATAATAAAAAATAAAAAAAACAAAAAAGGAAAAAGACAGAAGGAGAGTCATAGACCCCTAGCTAGGACTCTCTGAGGGGTCTAATCTATGACTCGTATGACTCTGAAAATAGGGCTCGGCCTCGATCACATTCTAATCGGGGACACCGCTAACCTTCACCGATAAAAATGAATCGGGGAACTGCCAATTTATATCACCAGAGTCATAGAACCCTGGTTGGTTCACTATGGCATTCCCCCCTTGCAAAAAAGGGGATGCCTTGAGCAAGCCAAAGGTCGAAAAATTTGGGGCGGAGCTTATTTTTCCGCCAACGGTCGTAGCGCCGTCTGGGAGAATACTAAGAAACTTTCGGTAGTGAAGAGAAGTAGAGAACCGAGAGAACACTATACAAGGGGGAAAATGGCGGCTAAGCGTCGGTGCGCTGTAGCTGGCTGTCAAGTGATGTATGGAAAGAAAACTCTAAAGAAAACGGAATAACTTTTTCCAGATTCCACCATCCTCTTTCACTGATTGAAGTCTTTGGTTTCTTCCGGTAATTTGACGTCTAATTCCTTTGTGTAGTCGTCATTTTGACGATGCCGACATTGTGAAGGGTAGGACAATTGAGGAACGTTTTTCCCATTTCAACGTTGGAACTTGAAAAGTGATGCAAAGCCCAAGCATTTACTGAACATTGGTAAGGAAAACAAGTCACCCTTTTAACTTTTCTCTCGGATAATAATACTTTTTATGTAGATCAACCAGTGCCAACCCGAGGACTGAAGAGTTTTAGACAGCCATTTCAGAGAGGCCCAACGATAACCACAAAGGTAGTTGATGTCACACTACAATTATTATTTTAACAGAGAAAATTGCATTTTGTACATTCATTACCATAATTTGAACCATCATTAGGGAAAACCCTGGTCCATCGGAACAATGTAGAACAGGAACTACAGACCAAGACCTTTTATCAATGTGGGCCTCGAGCACTGAAGAAAGAAGTTGGGCATACTCCTCCTAAAAGAAAGAGAAACAGTCCAGGAGATGGAAATAGTAAAAACGGATCTGTTGAAAGTGGTAAAATAACTACTGTCTACTATTAACATATAACAATGTAATTTATTTGTTTTTCATAGTTGGGAAAGATGCGCAGCAATGTCTGTTGATATTCAGGATGAGAATAATGAATTGCAGCTAATAGACAATAGTGGTGAGTACCATGGCTGACATAAGTCTAAACATCCTAAGTCTAATACTATAGAGGTTTTTCCATTTGGTTCGTGTAAGTAGAGGGAAAAAGTCGTGCGGCTAGTCGCCCATGGCGGGATAGCGAAACTTGCTGCAGACTTTGCTTGATCCAACATATAGACACAACTGTGTCTATTGGATTGACACAGATTAGACACAGTTGTGTCTATATGTTGGATCAAGCAAAGTCTGCAGCAAGTTTCGGCTATCCCCCACCATGGTGCGCACTAGTCGACTAGCCGCACGACTTTTTCCCTCTACTTACACGAACCAAATGGAAAAACCTCTATATGATGTTCTTGTCAAATAGGATTGGGCGAGGTAATGGAAGATCAGACAATCGTCGAAACTGAGCATGAGATTGTTGAGCAATCACAGCAAACAACTACCATTGATAGTAAAGAAGAGTCAAAGAGCTGTCCGTCATCCTCTCCATCATCATCCTCACAGTCATCTCCATCATCATCACAAAACTTGATTCCCAAGGTATATTATTTTTAATTATTCATCAATTGAAAAAGTGATGTTTTAATTTATATTTGCAGTTGGATGACATAGTATCGACATTCAAGTGAATCACGAAACGTACCTGTCACTTGCGGCACGTGTAAAGTACCTTCCGATGGTGTTGGTCATTTTGCAAATGGAAAAGTGATCTTATTACAAATTATCGATCGATCGTAGCAGATGGGTCAATCTTGATCAGGACGGTCGGATCAGAAGATCAGTCGCTGTCGTATCATTTCCACGGAAATCTTGTATCGCCGATCGGATTATCACATTTTCTCTTCTACGAACATCTCGCGCAATTGGTTACAGCGTTCGCTGACACAAGTCCTTGTGGAACCATTACTCATGTTCTTGATAGATTTGGCGAATTCCCGTCGTCGCGATTGCCATATAGACTAAACGAACACGGCCATTGGTATCGTTGAATTGTCACTTGTAGCGCACAAGGGTCGGCAGTGTGTCAAATGTCGCAACTTACGAGATAACTTGATGAAACGCAAGATCATCCGACATACGAGCGAAGAAATTTAACATAACCACAGCGAGAATGAACACCAAAGAGCTAAAACTGTATAGCTATCAGCGCAAAGTGCGTTCACTGGAACAAAAGCAAAGGTACATTATAGATACATTTTGAAAATGTTTAGTTCACTTAATAATCGCGTCCTTTTACAGACTACATGCACCTTAATAAAGGAGCTCAGACTGATTATCGTCTGTTTTTCGAGGCTCGCTCGACTGAATACGGTCGTAAAGGATCAAGCATCGATAGCATGAGCAAATTTGTATTGGCGACCATCTCAAATGCCTTCAACATAAAGCAAAGCAATCCAATATCGCTGCAGCTGACCTTAAAAGTGTATGGAAGATATTCTGCTGAAGGAACTAACTTCTAGATACGTAGACTCACTTCAGAACGAGAAAAAGTCGACTATATTAATGATATCGCTATATATGATGTATGTGGATACATGTTAAAGCACGACCGTCTGTAACAGTATGTCTTGATTGTAAACATTCAGTGCAATGCACGAATTAGAATTACCACCTGATTTCAATTTTGACCATTTCACTGGCTTGAGAACCCGTGGTAACATCATTTTCGTGACAGTGATATGTTTCAAACTTTCCGGTAATTGAGTCAATAATTGAATTCATTTCAATCCGATTGGTCGATGTATGCTGAAATTCATTTGAAGAATGCATCACAAAAATTTCAAAGCTCAAATATTAAAACTGTTCTGTGATATACACCGTGATCACCATCTCCTTACCTAATAAGAGAATATGTTGGCGTCCGTTACATTTCGAGTCGTTCGCTTGAAGAATTTGATGTTATCGCAGTCAAAGCTGTAAAGTTTCCAATGCCAAATTATCAAAACATGCTTAATGTTTTTGTTCTTACCACTTCAGTGACATGAATCACTTTTCCATCATTTACCAGTTCCTTTGTTCGTTACAGTTCACTCACTAAATCACTTTCTATAACTTTACCAGTTTTTGTTCAATGATTAGTTCAGTTGATAAGTCTCCATAACTTACCAGTTTCCTTGTTTGCTACAAGTTAGTGACATAGTCACTTTTCCATCAACTTTCTGTACCTGCTAAGTGTTTGTAATTCACAGATAAAGCTATAAACTAATTTAAATCTGTGGCGTATGCTCTTTTACGAATGTATTTGAAACAAAATTTAAAACACATTTGACAATATCAATTTGTGATTGTTTGTCGTGTGTTTGGCGGTTTCACTTTAAAACTTAGAAAATTCTCTGTGTTTATGTTAGAGACTCCTCCCAAACTTGATGGCTAAGTAAAATCCTTCGCAATTGGCCCGTTTTTTCAAGGGATATTGTGATTGGCGAATGCCTAACAAGCCCGGTAGAGGATGGCGTCGGAGCAAAACTGCCATATGGCTTCAAGTATCCCTTTTGCAAGGGGGAATGCCATAGTGAACCAACCAGGGTTCTATGACTCTGATATCACTATTCATTAATAATCGGGGAAGGCACTGAGCACCGAAATCACCGCACCGATAAAGATCATTCCCGCACCGAATCGACTAAAAAGTTCCCCGATTGGCGCGGGGCCGAGCGTTATCTGAAAAAGAGAAAAAAAGCAACTACAAAATAAATACCTGGCAATGTGGCAATCAGTTCGGTGTCTGCTGTGAATTGTAAAAACTAAAAATGGCCACGAGAGCTGTTATGTTTACCATCGGCAAGTTTCGATGTTTTCCAATCTTAAAAAATAGAGTTGCAAAGTTCACATCATCAAGTAATCTACTGAACACTTCGACATTCGACCCTGGTATTTTGATTGTTAAGGATTTGTATAAGTTCTTGTAAAACAATATTTGCCTTGCAGGGTACACTCGCGATCCTAGTGAAGTGTTTTTCAAAGAAAATGTCCAAGCCTTACTTGACAGACTCACTGGCCGTGATTATGAAAAAGTTTTTCAAAACCGAAAACTAGGGCAGAGGCTAGAACCTCCCAAGTATGAGCTTTTAACACAAGCTGAAGTTGACCAAGTGATGGTGGAGATGGAAGTAAAACTAAAAAAAAAACTCCAAATGCCCCCCCTTCTTAAAGAAAGAGAACCAGTCACTAAAATCTTGTCTAAAGATGCTGAGCTACAAGGTTTTGATAACTGCAAGTATGTTTTCATCGACATATCACAAGGAATCAATGATAGGGTTGGTATTAAAAAATAACAATTATTATTTATTAAAGAGCAATAATTAATTGTAAACTGCATATATTTTATTTCATAGAAGCGTGAAGTTGTTGTCAGGGATCCAAATGGTGTCTTGAGGGATGCATCTTGGGAAGAAAGACAAAAAATGTGTCAAATTTACTTTCCCCTTCCAGGACGACAAATTTCTATGCCAAAAATGTTTGAAGAAACTCATTTACAGGTAGTATGAAATAACACAGCTAAAGGTTTACACCACATGAATTATTCCTTCTTAAGGACTGCCTTGACCAAGGTCAATATCAATTTGTACTTGATCGTGCGTGCGCACAGTTTGAGCCAGATGACCCAGACTACATACGTGTAACAAGAAAGACATACAACTGTATCGATGAGAACAATAAATTTTCCACGCTGAGATCCACGCGCCATTTCGGTCCAATGGTGCTACACCTTGTTCTCTGCAAGCGAATGGACAATCTACTGTTCCACTTTATTACGTCCAAGGAAGTTAAAGCTGCTGCTGATCTTGTTCGCCTTTTTCATCTGGTTTGGAGTGATTCATCGCCTAGCGAATTAGATGAATTCCAATTAATTGAGGTAGTCTGTAAATGTGTTTAATTTTGAGTCAACATTGAAATTCTACAGTAACTTATTATGTGCCGTTTAGAACTACATTCAAGGACCGGCTGTAAAGAAACCCGCGTTAGAGCTGGCTTGGCAAACATTTTTGGAAATTGAAAAACAACGACTTGAAGCTCTCAGTCAACAAAATAAAGCGTCAAATTGATCCTGATATAGTCAACATGTAACTACTATTGTAATGGTTGCAAACTAAATGTTCCCATTTCAAAGTTTGTCACGACTTCATTCATCCGGATTTCAACCGTGTTCGTTGTTTTTTTTTTGGTTTTTTTAATTGCAAGTTACAGATTCTGAAAGAAAAGAATTCAACGTTTCCATTTTAGCCTAGCAACCCGATAGTCTAAATAGGAACTCCATTCCTGCCACTACTGTGTGCAGGAATCGAAGTGTGATCGATGATATTTCTTTAGTAACTTAGGAATGTATATATTTTAACAAATGTTTTGAAATTGCTTTCTAGGCATTGGAATTTGGTGACAAGATTAGCGTCGATAGCTCGTAGAATGAAGTAATAATTGGAGTAGCGTAACAAATAAAGCGATTACCAATGATAGCTGAGAAAAGATTTAATTCCTAACAAAAAAGGTTTCTTCTTTTCTTTTTTTCGGTTTCAACTACTCCGTGTGGCTTTTGGTTGTTTTTGCGATTTTTGGATCTCTTCGTGGATCTGAAGGTCCAATTTGATCTATTGCTGCATTCAAATTCAGATTTGCTAACTTACCAGTAGTCTCCGATTACTCTGCTACTATCACTTAGCTGCGTTCTTAACCCATAGTCTGACTACTGTAGATCGTTAACTTGTTGATTTATAATTGCAACAGTTGGTGGCAATCAAAGGCGAATTGGCAAGGTTACAAAACCCTTAGCCTTAGGTCTCGAATTGAGAAGCTTAACATGGGGCGACAGGCTGTTCCCACTGCTCGCTAGATGACTCAAAGGACAAATATTTATCACGTTTTAAAAGAGAACCAGCAATGTACGCAACAGGTCCATTTTGGAGAATGTCGGGAGACAGTTGGTTCCAACACAAAACTCTTTAGCCTAACGAACTAAGCAAAATGGCGGGCAATCAAAATAATCCTCTGTCGTCGCTGGAAGACGAAGAAAGAGTTCAGCAAACGAGGCGAACTGATACTGTGCAAGTTCTCTCGTCGAACTCGACCATTTCTTCGAAGCATACAATCGAACAACAAACAAAATTTAGTCTTGAAGACTTGAAGACCTTGTTTAAATCGGCAATCGATCCCGAAGTTGTGGAAATGATATGGCAGGATAGCCATGAAAATAGTGATGTTGCTCTTATGTTCTTAACCGAAATCAGTCCCAATTCACCGCCAATTGCCACTACAGTGAAAATGAACAGCTGGTCAGATGTACTTGGATCAAATAACTCTAAGCCATTTACTGCAAACCAAGGAGTCAAACCCAAGTCCACTGTGAAAGAAAAACACAAGATGGTGGACCCAATTCAATCACGAATAAATAACCTAGAAAAAATTCTTATTATAATGCGTGGTGTACCAGGTTCAGGCAAAAGTTATCTGGCACATCAACTGAAAGGAAATGGAGTGGCTTTGAGTGCTGATGACTACTTTATAAACTATCAAGGCCAATATGTGTTTGATCGCAATCTTTTGGGTGTTGCTCATGAATGGAACCAGAAAAGGGCAAATGAAGAACTACAAAAAGGAACCAACCCTGTAATTATTGACAACACAAACTTGGAAGCATGGGAAATTCAACCGTATGTTATGATGGCTTTGAGGTAAAGCAGTAAATTATTCCCAAAAATATCTTTAGCATAAGTGTTTATGTATTTGCAGGCATAATTACTCAGTTGAATTGATTGAGCCTGATACTCCATGGCGGGAAGATGTTCGTGTTTTATCACAAAAAAATATCCATCGCGTACCACGGGAGAAAATCAGAGAAATGCTGGAAAAGCAAAGGGTTGTGATCGATATTGTAGCGGTTGTTGAAAGTTGCCGACAAAAAATGAGCCAAAGTTTTCAAGGAACAGTGACATCTGTACAAACCAATAGCACCATTGCTGAGACAGCAGATGTTAAGCTGTGGAATGCAGAAACTAATCAATCACCAGTGCTCCAAAAGGCACCAGTAACAACGAACTACCAAATTGCTTCGTCGTCCAGTTTGGTTAGTGTAACTAAGAAAAATTGGTGTGATGAACAGCCAATCGAAAAAAGTGCTTCTATGCCTCACATACCTCAGGCATCCGGAAACAGTCTCCTACAGAAAACCATAACTAGTCCTTTACTAGAGGCCTTGATGACAAATGACGCTGCAATTGTCTCGAAACCGTCTACAGCTGAAGTGGCGATCCAGACTTCGTTATTCGGATCCGAACCTCCTCTTCGCGAACTGACTGCCCGTAGCCGTTCCATTCAATCAGCAATGGCTGCGCCTGATTTGGGGAAAAAGCTTTATAGTTCAAAATACTCTCTAGATAAAGGATGTCTAACTGACGAAATTGTGGAAGAACTTGCTGCTCGAGAAGCACTTGCGATTTTAAAATCTTATTTCCCGACAAAAGAAACAGACGATCTCGCTGACATATTGAAACAGTGTAATGGCGATTTGACTTGGTAATAGTTTATTTCATTTTGTGTAATTGTTTGTTAACTATTCGAGTTTGTAAAACAGGGCCGTCAACGTTCTTCTGGATTCAGGATACGAATGCGCCAATAATGTGTCAGATTATTTGGAATTGGAAGTCGCTGTCGACAAGCTGGAAGACCAACCAAACCGTATCAATTCTTTTTATGATGAAGCCGTAGAAAATATTTTGCAACAAACCAAAGAAGAAGAGACAAATTCTGTAACCTCTTCTGAAGCATCGCAACAATCATTTTCGACTACATCAGCAACACTGGAGGAGACTGAAAGTGTAAGGAGGCATATAGAAGAATGTTTTCAGTTAACGGATACCATTAGCGAACAGACTCGTAGGATATGTGGAAAGGATTATAATCAGTTTCGTGCATCTCAACTTCAGAAGTCACGCTATGGTCAAAATCAATTGCCTGAAGCAGCATTTACACCAACTATCCCGACAAATTCAGTACCATTGGAGAACCAAACTAGGAATGATGCATGTCATTTATCGCTGGCTAGTTTTCCTACTTTGGGAGAACAAGTTACTTATGCGAGTGATTACGAATTACCGCCCTATATGAATACCGAAAACAAATTTGGCGTGGATGTTTTTGAACCCCTTTCCGTTGCAAGTCCATCGGTGCCCGAGGAAGAAGTGAAAGTTGATGAAGGTCCCATGATTTCCATGACATTGGATCCCTCATTCGTCCAGCAACTGGTTAAGTTGTTCGGTGTTCCAGATTTAAAAGCAAAACGAGTGCCATCAACCACTCGATCAAATCCCGCCAATGTTGATATCCCTTGGTCTTTAGCCGAGCAGATTTATTTACATTGGTGCTCCAGCTTAATAAACGAAAATGATGAAATGCCGATGGTCACCGAAGACCGTGAGGAGCTTCAAAATATAATGGATTTCGAGCTCGCAATGCAGTTGGTCCAAGACGAGGTTAATATTTGTATATTTTCATCTGATGCAAATTTGTCTATGGTTAAATTCCTAAAAAACAGAGAATCGCTGAGCGCAAGGAATTACGTGAAAGCTTGTCCACCAAGTTGTCATTTCAGATGCTACAGGAGAGCTATCCTTCAGTGGACCCTCTTGCACTAGATGCATTGTTCGAAGCAAATAACTATAATTATTCTCATACGGTAACAGCCCTAAATGCCTCTCTAGGAACAAAGCCGCAGCCCCCCAAGATGCAAATTGTATCGGCCAACTCGCGGGTGACAAGAGAAGAAGCGCAGGCAAGAACACCAGTAATTTTTTTTTCGGGTTTTTTTCTTGTCTTATCTTGTTTGTTTTTTACTGTCTTTTTCCGTATTAGTGTATTGATATCTATTTCGATTTCCAGAAGCGTGAGTCCAAACCACCCCAACAGGAGCCGCGTGATTTGCGAACCGAAGCTTTGTAAATCATACTCATGTTTTGTTTTCAGTTTTCACGATACTTACTAAGCTTATATACAGTTTGTACAACAAGCTACGACAACAGTATTCGACGCAAGCCCAGGAATATCATCAAAGAGGCATGTCTGCCGCCGCAATGTATTACTCCAGTGAAGTAAATATTTTTATCTGGTGCCGTTAGCCGCTGATGTTACCTCATATTCGTCTTCTTTAAAAAAAAAAAAATTCAGAGTCGGCGTTATGCAGAACTTTATAAGAAATGCAATCAGCAGGCAGCCCTACAAATAATAGAAGAAAAAAATGCTTACCAAGACGAACGGACTATTGACTTACATGAGCTGCATGTCGTTGAGGCTCTGACCTGCTTGGAATCTTTCATAGTTGAAAATACCAGAGGTATGGCTACTTTTGCTATTAATAGTCGCATAGAGTGTTATTGGCACGGGATAAGAGATAGAAGGAATCCTGCATAGGTTTTCTTCCGGTGTTGCTCGTAACGTTCAATGAAATGTTCATAAAACGTGAAATGAAGTACTAAAACTAACGTCTACCTCTTGACCTTTTTAGAGGGGAGGAACGTAGTTCAAGTGATTACTGGCAGGGGCAATAACAGTCAAAATGGAAAACCACGCATTAAACCGGCGGTTGTCGCGTTTCTTAAACAGAAAAGATATGGGTAATGTATCCTTCGATAGAATTGTCAAACGGAAGTTTTGGCAGGGTTTCAGCAAAGTTTTTCTTTTAAATAGGTATGAGGAGGTGAATCCTGGAATGTTACGCGTATTTCTGTCTCGTTCCATGACCCGCTGAATTGCGTCATAAAAACATAAAATCCTTCCAATGAAGTACAAACAAAAAGCCTAGAGGCAATTGGCAATTCATTCGATATTTAGTATGCTACTCTCTGGAGCGAGTAGCATTCCCTGACAAAGATTCAGTTTTTTTACAGGTTATTCAAGACTATGGGACAAAACTCATTTTAAATTTTTCAATCGTGACCGTAGCGGTGGTATAATTAGAATATTTTTATTAATAAAGTACCTGATTGTGTCATTGTTGTTCAAAATAAGTAATGACTTGTCATTGGTTTAGTTCTCAATGCGTGCAATAGGCATGAATCGAAGAGCAAAGCGCAATGAATAGAAAAAATCTAAGTTAAATAAGATTATGGGGACAAATTGTCATGTATTACCCGTCATCGCAGAGCAATCATTTTCACTCATTGCTTATTTTTTTTAAATGAATTGGCCATTTTTCTTCAGTCTTTCACCTAGAATTGTAAATCTAAGTTTCGGACAGATCTTAGCAAACTGCGCCAGAATAACATTGGACTAATTAAAAGTGAGAATGACCACAAAAAATTAGAAAAGGCGAATGAAACTAATGCTTCCGAACTTTTTTTCTGTTTTTTTCTTTTCTATCGTCCTCAGCCTCTGATGACGTGGAGTCAGAACTACTTGAAGATGAATCAGTGCTTGTGCTCTCGCTTCCAGTGCTGCTGCTATCTGAATCGTCGCTACCTAATTTTATCAATCACCAGTAAGAACGAGAAAATTTATAAACCAACGATTTTTTCATGTACAAAAGTTGTAGAATTCATCGAAGTACCTGAGTCACTGCTTGATTCTTCACTATCCTCAGTTGAGGAATCAGATGAGCTGGAAGAGTTTCGTCTTAGTTTTTTCTCTTTGATTGCCTTTGTCTTCCTAGAGTAAAATTTTTTAAAAATAATGCTTCATTATTATTTACTAAAAAAACAGTTAAGTTTATTTTAGTCGAAGCTTGCTTTAAGAATAAGTTGGGAACATGTAAGCAAATAAAAAATTTATGGTCTAACATTTACTAAATAGTAAATAGAACTAACATTTAAAAAAACTTGTATACATATACTACGGGCATGTTTGAGGACAAAAACCTAGTGTTTAAAAAATCTCAGTATAGCAATGGGAAACAACAAATCTGCAATTTTTTTATGTTAATTGAAAAAAATATATAGAATTTTGCTACAATCTAAAATAAAATTATTTATATTATAATGTTAGTTACATACTTGGTGATGTCATTTTTATCCTCATATGTTCCTGTTTCAATTTGCTTTAATGTTTTTTTCAACTGGTCGGTTCTTGTTGGTCTGTCAACATGTTTTCTTTTTCCTTTACATTCATAAGTCCAATGACCCATCTCTAGACACTTTTGGCACCGAACGGAACTAACATCAAGAGCACTAGGAAGAAATCGAAAAAAATTAATTAACTATCTAATGAAATTATTTCAGAAAGACTATAGTTGATGCCGACGCGATATTTAAAAACACAGCTAATTTTAATGCTTTGTACCACAAATTACCTTTTCTTTTGGGCAGACGAAGGTAGGATTGACATGTTAATTAATCTTTGAAGATCGAGTTTTCGAGTAATTATCAAACAATATTCTGCCAAAAGTAGAAGGTATTTCAAAACGAAAGATTTTGGGAAGTTCTTGCTGTCAAGTGGATGAGTGTTGGCAAAATACACCACATCAAAGCAATAGCGCTGGTGAGCAAACGCGCGAAACAACGCAGTTAAACCATGCTTGTTAAACTATAGAAAACGTAGCGAACCGCAGAAATAAAAACACGCGCTATTCCGGTTTGATTATTCGTTTATTAGTTTTCCAACAATTCGGTTTTTTTATTTCATCGTATGAGAGGAATAAATACTCTCAAAAATTCTTTTTCAAAAGACTCATCAGAAAATCTAGCAACAGACTCCCTGGAAAAGCATACAATAAATAGAATAACAAATAAATAGTACTCAAATTTGTGTTTCTACAGGTACCTTGCAGCTTCCCTAATAAGTTCCCTTTGTTTGGGCTTCATTCGGATGATCTGACGCATGATGTCGGCATACTCCATTTCATCTGAACCTAGAAAGCCGATTGGCTGAGATCCCTGGCTGTGAATAATTATGTCCATCATCGGACCTCCAGACTTATGTGCCACCATGATTAAACCGGAAGCCATACATTCAACAATGCCTAAGGAAATTAAAATGCAAGTAAGTTTTTTTTAAATATAAATAAAAAAAACAAAATATAATATAAATATGACTCTACAAGCATTCATACTTATTCCAAAATGTTCATTCCACATTGTATGAAGTCCAATGGTTGATTCTTCCATGAGGTGTTTTAGTTCATTAAACTCTACATTGACATAGAATTCTGTATGGTTTTCTATATTGAAATGTTTACTCAGCCTCTTGTAATCATCTACCCTCCGTTGGTCTTCCTCATTTCGACAAGAGCCAACCAGAACTAACTTCACTCTTGATTTTTCTTCATCTGTTAGAATATCCATTAGCTTGTAGAAGGAACGGATCATCAGCGGATGGTCTTTCTCCGGTCGAAACTGAGCCACAGCTATGATTCGTAGATATTGGGGATCACAGTCAACTGGTATCTCTAAGAATTCTTTAACATCACATGGAGGGTACACCTTGTGTGTTCTAAGAGGAACATTCCAAATCTGATTGATATGATCTTCAGTCCAGCTTGAGTTAACCATAATGGTCTGTGCATATCTTCCAGAGATACCATACATGTATGCAAATAACTTATAATAAATGATTTTTGCTTGACTTAGAATGGGATTTCTAGAAATGAAGGTGTTGTTGTTGAAGGCTGCTGTGCGATTTGCCACCTGTCCCAACATGTCAGTACTAATTGTAGGATAATGTACATAGCAGGCAACTGTACATCCACCGAGCAAGTGAAATAAAGGAAATGTGAATGAATATCCCATTGTGTCAATAAATACATCTAAAAAAACAAAAAAAAGTAAGAGAAAGCTAATGAAATCCATAAGGATATTATTTATGATTTGTATGTTGTACCTGGGACAAGTTTCAGAAGGGCTTCAGTACCAAGAACTAATGACCCCAGACTTTGGCCAAGTAAGGTAAAGTAGGGATATCTCTGAGCTTCAACCCAACTCCGTTTGTAAAGTTTGACAAACTCAATATTGTTGTTTTGGATCCTAATGTTAAATTTGTGGAAGGCATTCTGTAGTAAATCCTCTGCTGGTACACTGTCCCCAGTGTACACCACAACATGAATATCAGGATATTGGGACTGAATGGCTCGAATTGCGCACCATAAGACGCGCTCTCCTCCACCACCGGCATTGCAGTACGGATGGAAAATTCCAACTACGGTTTTACCGTTCAACCGATTTTTTAGGAGGGTTTTATTTCTGAGAATAATCTATTGCAGTGAAAAAATTATAATTTTCGTATGTCATCATGTTAAAAGAGAAGCAGCTCACTTTTTTTAGAAAGAAAAGGAATAGGAGAAAAGCCAATGGCACAATCAACAAAACAAGTATAAACGTCATTTTTCACATATAATTTCCGCATAGTTTATTTACTATGAGTCTATGAATCCGTCTTCAGCGATGAGACCCATCTAATCTACATGATCCGTCTGCACTCCTGTTTACGGCAGGACCTGGAGAGTTGTATTGGTCCGAGCGCCATGGTGTGTGACTGCTGTAAGTAAAAGTAAAAACTTTAAAAATTTTACATAAATGTTCGTGTCAGACATTAAGTTCTTCATGTAGTTAAATTTTTTAAGCGTATACAGCTTAAAATAGAAAATACATGAGAAACAGTTCGCCTTGGCGTAGTCGCGTAGACGCCAAGACAGCCGCATTAACATGAAGTTCAAATATCAATCCATGGTGGCGCTGACGTTCATCCACCTAGCGACCGGCCCATCGCCAAAGAAAGTCCGAACTTGTTAAATGTTACCTTCCAAGTTACAGCTTACTGGCTTTATTAACTATTGAAGAGGCCATGGTTCTTATACGCTGTGCAGACTATATTCACGATTCACGAGCGACTCGCGCACATGTATGACGTCATATATTAGCTACATAGCTAGATCCTACACCCTAGACATCTATTTTTCTTGAAATCTCTTTAAAAAGTCTTATCTGGAGTGTTAAATGTATTGATGTGCTAGCATAACAAAGAGTAGTTTTTTTTTCAGCCAATTCTTTTGATTTTTGATTTATTTATTATTATTATTATTTTTTTGCTTTGTAATCAGATGCTGTGCTGGTTTTAAGATATTTCATCATTTTCTAAACGAATGCGTTCGCATAGTGTCGTATTGTTGCTTGGCTCATATACCCTTCTTTTCTCATTCCCCCCCACGGCCTTCACATTCTCTGTTGCAATTCCAATAATAGATGAAAAAGCTTGGGGATGTGTAGCAATGTGTAGACGTGGGCAGGCCATAGGGAAGACTCGGGACTTTGCGATTGGCGGCTGGTTTTGTTTTGTTTTTTAGTCTGCTGTGATGGACGGACGTAAACGGTTGGTCAGTTCGTCACGTAGCCTGATAAGAAAATCTTTGTCATGATTATTCATTATCTTTGATTTTTTGAATGGTCTTTGGTAAAGTTTCTACAGTCTATAGTGCAACAGGTAATTCAGTGTTAGACTAGTCGACTTTCTTCTTCCTGTTTAATCAGACATACCAATATGTCATTTGTTGAATTTCTTCGAGAAAGTATTGATAGTGCAATGTGTGACGCTTGAATTAAAAAAATAATAATAATAATTAAAATTAAGAATTATTTTGCGGATTCAGGTGGATATTTTATTTACATATTTCACATAGTAACAATTTCCTTCTGTCACATTGAATGTTTTCATCATTTAATTGCCTATTGAAGGGTCATGACCCTGAACAGGACATTAAACAATGGGGTGGGTTTCATTTTTCAAAAGGTCATTTCTCCAGAGATATTGGGCTATTTTCTGCAGAAATTCTTAATTGTTTATAGCTTTCAAAGTGGGAGTATTCAAATACATACTCATAAACCTGCTGTCATTTCTGTTTGCAGTTTAACCATGGAGGCCACCAAAATATCTTCTTGTGTGATTGACATCCAAGGGATGAGATGCCAAAACTGTGTACGAAATATAGAAAAAACTATTGGTGAAAAACTAGGAGTTACTGATATACAAGTTGATCTGGAAAAAAAAGAAGGAATTGTACAATATGATGGAGAATTAGTCAATCCAACTCAGATTTCAGAGTTTGTTGTAGCCATGGGATTTGCATCCAAAGTCAAAACAACTGATATTTCTCTTGGTAAACTTCATATTAAGTGCAGTTTTTAAGAGCTATTCATCATAACTTTTTGTTTTTCAGGTTCCCAACAAAATCCTACAAACACAATCTCTAATGAAGTGCAAATAATTAAGAATTCTGAGAATAACGTAGTCAATGACCAAAACCAAAAGTGCTATATTAAAATAAGTGGAATGACTTGTGCATCGTGTGTTGCAGCAATTGAAAAGCATACTGTTAAAATGAATGGTAACTGAAAACTTGTGAAATGGCAAATGTTTTTTTGCTGCTTGTAATTTGTTTCACAACTGCTTTTATACATTTCAGGTGTTTCCAAAATTCTAGTAGCTTTGATGGCTGGTAAGGCAGAAGTTTTTTATGACAAGTCTCTAGTTTCTCCGCAAGCCATCTGCGATTGGATTACTACATTGGGTTTTCCGAGTAACCTACTGGACGGAACCGATAGGACAAAAAACAACGATGTTATTCAAGAAAATGGAAAAGCACAAGTAGAACTGCATATTGGTGGAATGACCTGCTCGTCCTGTGTCTACAATATCGAAATGCATGTAGCCAAAATGGATGGTATATTCCAAGCGAGGGTTGCATTATCAACCCAAAAAGGAATGTTCACGTTTGATCCCGATCGAATTGGACCGCGGCAAATCATCGACCAAATAATTGTAAATTCTAGTTTGCTGATTTTCTAGTTTCTTTTTATTGAAAATTTTTCAAATTCTTTAATTAACAATTTAACTTACAAACAGAATCTGGGGTTTGAAGCATCACTGGTTAATCAAGGAATGGAGAGGTCCATGTCCCATTTAGATCATCGAGATGAAATCCGACGCTGGAGGAATTCTTTTTTGGTCTCACTCATTTTCGGTCTTCCGTCCATGATTGTTATGACTTACTACATGATTCAAATGGAAGAGGACGAACACCATCATACAAATATGTGCTGCATTGTTCCTGGCCTTTCATTAGAAAACTTGCTGCTGTTCATTCTTGCTACGCCCGTACAATTCATAGGTGGCAGACATTTCTATGTTGCCGCATATAAAGGTAATTTCTGCATATCAAGCAATTAAATTACAGCTGTATTTTTGTTTTTTCGTTTCGGTGTTCATAGCTATTCGACACGGGACAACCAATATGGATGTTTTAGTAATGCTGGCTACGACTATTTCATATGTGTACAGCGTCGCCGTCCTGGTAGCTGCCATGGCAACTCTGCAATCAACAAGTCCAATGACATTTTTCGATACACCTCCCATGCTTCTAATATTTGTCAGTCTGGGACGTTGGATGGAAAGTGTGGCAAAAGTATGAAATTTAAAATTGTAATTTTTGGAGTTGCAATTGCTATACTTCTTTCGTAGGGTAAAACGTCCGAAGCTCTTGCTCGATTGTTGAGCCTTCAAGCAACTGAAGCAACACTGGTTGAACTTGGAGTTGACGAAGAGGTTGTGAGCGAACGGAGCATCCCTGTAGAACTCGTCCAGAGAGGGGATATACTCAAACTGCTACCGGGAGCCAAAGTCCCTGTAGACGGAAAAGTATGTGATTTACATCATACCAACATCATGCTAAACATAATCATCATACTAAACAGCTACGTTGGTGACATCTTTGTTAAAAGGTTATCAGCGGCACATCGACTTGTGACGAATCCTTGATCACGGGCGAGTCCATGCCCGTGTTGAAAGGAAAGGATTCAATGGTTATTGGAGGCTCAGTTAACCAGCATGGACGATTGTTTATGGTGGCAACACACGTCGGACAGGATGCAACGCTAGCTCAAATTGTTCGACTTGTGGAGGAGGCACAAACCAGTAAAGCACCCATTCAACAACTAGCTGATAAAGTTGCTAGCTATTTCGTCCCCATGGTTGTCACCGTATCGTTGATGACATTAGTAGCATGGATTATTGTTGGTTTCGTTAACGTAGATCTTCTCCCTGTTTCTGAAATGGAAAAAGAAGCTTACAGTCAAGTAATTTATACCGCCGCTTTAAATAAAACATTGAATAATGAACTTTTGGAATTTCACTAGGCGGAGCTGACGTTCCAGTTTGCTTTTCGGTGCGCCTTGACCGTCCTGTCAATCGCCTGCCCTTGCTCTTTAGGTCTAGCTACACCAACAGCGGTCATGGTAGGAACAGGAGTAGGTGCCACGAACGGAATATTAATCAAGGTAAAATTTCAACGATATCGTCACACTCTTCTTCATTTTTTAGGATATCCTATACAACTTTGAATGAACTACGAAAAATTTAGGGCGCTGAGCCTCTAGAAAATGCGCACAAAGTTAAAACGGTCGTTTTTGACAAAACTGGGACCATTACACGTGGATTTCCTATGGTAACAACTATTGTTCAATTGGTTGATGACGCCGTCTTTTATTTGCCGAAAATGATGGCCATCATTGGGATAGCCGAAACAAACAGCGAACACCCGATAGCCTCTGCCATAACAAAATTCGTCAAAGAAGCCCTCAAAACAGATCTAGTCGCCAAATGCAGCGATTTTCATGTAAGCAATTTTTTAACACAAGTTCTTGCAGCAATTGTATTATCGCTCTGTTTATATAGACTGTTCCTGGCTGTGGTCTTCGTTGTCAAGTGTCAAATCTTGATGAGATGGAGAAATTATTATTGCAGTCACCCTTAGCTCAAGAACGTTTGAAAGGATCGTTGAGTAAACGTGATCCTAGCTCACCATCCTCTCTGGTCGTCATTGATACGTCCATGGTTAAACCTACTTTGGTGGCTCTGAGTCGTTCAGAAAGCAACAAGAATTCCTGTTTTGAGTAAGTATCTTCTCACTTCACAAATGTTCTTGTGAAAGGTTATGAACTGAAACAATTCTATATAATTAGTGTTCTAATCGGTAACCGTGAGTGGATACGGCGAAATGGTCTGGACGTGCCCGCCGAGGTGGAATCCAAAATGCTCGAACTCGAACGAATGGGCCAGACGGTGGTATTGTGTGCCATTGGTGGTGTACTAGTATGTGCAATTGCTGTTGCCGACACGGTAAAACCCGAAGCCCATCTCACTGTCTACACTCTGAAAAAGATGGGTCTTAACGTTGCTCTACTCACCGGTGATAATAAGAAGACCGCAAAAGCTATAGCACGCCAGGTACTTCTGATTTTATAGGAAAACTATTAGTGATTCTTTTTTCAGATTTTGCTAATGTATTATGTTTTGCATGTGCTTTGTTAGGTGGGCATCAGTACGGTTTATGCCGAAGTTTTACCTTCACACAAAGTTGCCAAAATCCGTATGCTGCAAGAAAAAGGCGAGAAAGTTGCAATGGTAGGCGACGGCGTTAACGATTCGCCCGCTTTGGCCCAGGTACTTTGACTGTCAATTTAAAATAAAATCGATTACTGGATGCACCTGTTTTACTTGAAAGGCGGATGTAGGCATTGCAATCGCTTCAGGAACTGACGTTGCGGTTGAGGCAGCAGATGTAGTGCTAATTCGTAATGACTTGCTGGACGTAGTGGCTTGCTTGGATCTTTCTTACCGGACAGTCAAACGCATTCGTCTCAATTTTCTTCTTGCTTCCATTTACAACTTAATTGGAATTCCCATTGCGGCGGGAGTCTTTTCTCCTTTGGGGATCCACCTGCAGCCCTGGATGGGCTCGGCTGCCATGGCGTTGTCTTCTGTCAGCGTGGTGTGCTCATCACTACTGCTGAAGTGTTACAGAAAGCCAGCTAAAGAGAAGCTGGAGACTTTTTCCTACGTTAAAGCAAGAGATACAAGAAATCTATCCATCAGTGATGATGACCTTTCACTTCCTGGAGAAGTTACATCTAAGAGTTTGGGTTCCTTTTCTGCCATAAACAGGTAAATTATACTTTCCTTTTGGATAACGCATGTCGTATCACGAGTTCATTATCATTTTTTTATAGGATTTTGCGTGTGAAACCGTCGACTCATTCGTTGTTGGTGGGCACTGACACTGAGGACGTCGAATTAGGTGACGCTTCCCATCACGATGCTTCGGAATCCTACCCTCTGCGCAAAATGGTTAGTGCATAACAGTAGGGTTTTCAATGCTGTATGTACTGTATGTTATTTTTATTTCATTTTATTTTTTTAATTTGGGGAAGTCTTAACGCTTAAGACCATAAGCGATAGACTAAATATTTTTTTTTTGAAACCGTAAAGAACAAGTGCTCTTAATGTGGGCTGCACAAACTCGTTTTTATCGCCTTCTGCTGCCGTTATCCCGACGTTTCCCTTGAATGTTTTGCACGCATGTGCTATAGGCGTGAGTGCGCTCATATTATCCAGAAACGTTTCAAAATTTAGTTGTAACTGTGTACTATTTTTCCAAGTTCGAAAATTTATCGAAAAGGACGTTAAATGCAAATTCTAGCAAACGGGATTCGAATGAGTAAAGAATGGGGATAAGATGGAATCATGGAGATGAAGTATAAATGTTTTTGAACCGTCAATATTCATACTGTATAAATCGGAGAATTCGTTTTTAAAAAGAATCTTTAGGCAAACTCATTAAACTCGATTAAGGGTAAGTGCGAAGGCCAAACATGAGGAATTTTAAGAATAAACTCCCTTAGGGAGCACTTACGAGCTAAACAAAAAACAATGTCTTTCTAGAAAGTGCTCGGAAGGAATCGTAAAAATCCATCACTAAATTGAATCACGTGCTACTGCTCACGCTAAGAAACGAGAGAGAGCGGCCAAACGGTTAACAAGATAGAAGAGAACGAAAAGAGTGTCTTTGCGCTTTTCGGGTCTGCGGATTTTTTCTAAATGGGCGTGCTGGAGATCGTCTTGTCGGATGGGCCTAGTCTGACAGATTCCTTAGTTCTGATAAACGTTGACCTCCCTTGCTGGTTCTCTACTTTAGCCAGCATTCCGGTCTCGAGACTGTCGGCACGAATGTTGACAGACATGCGTGATTTGATGTGCTGGAAGGCCGGAAGAAGAACTAGGATAGCTCCAGAGAGAATGATAAAGATACCAGCAATGTAAAACGACAAATCGTAAGAGCCTGCAAATCAATTAAAAGAGGTTTTCAAAAATAACTTTAGCTTGCGTTCTAACCCACTATACCTGTCAAATCACTGATCCATCCTGCTAACGGCGGTCCAATCAAATTGGCGACGCCTTGGAAGAGAAGTAACAGACCGTAAGCGTTTACGAAGCGTTCAAGCGAGATCAGTTCGACTAGAATGGCAGAGACGAGTGAATAATTGGCTGCAATGCTTAAACCAAAAAGGCCAGCCGCTATTTCCAGCCACGGAGATCCGGGTAGAAGAGGGACGACAGCCGTAGCTAGTCCGCAGAGTAGCATACTGGCTGAGTAAATCCAAGTCGGATTTGCCCAAGATCGATCCCCGAGGTAGCCCACGATAATCTGAAAAAGAAAATTGTACTCAATTTCTGCGGGACATCACTTACAACGGACAACAACGTAATAACAACATACCACTCCTAACGTGTTGAGAATGCCAACAATTGACAATAGAAAAGAAGGCTCATCGGATTGTCTCCCGCCGGACGGAACGTTGTATAAAAATTCATCTAATGATTCGTCCTCCTTGGGTTGCCCTTGGGTTTTTGCCCAATCCGTCAAATAAATGTACGGGACATGGTAACTAGGAAGAAAACGACCACAAAGAAAGAAAACGATCCAGTCAGCTGTTTTCAAGTCATTTCTCACTGCTGGATCAGCACGCGACTTGAATCCCAAATTGCGTGGTTACTACCGATCACGTTTTATGAAGAAAACCGACTACGACTTCAAGAAGTAAAATGTTACTATAACTACATTGTCAGCATACCAACAATAAAGTAGTCCGTTGGAGATGGCGAACATGACGAAACTCGGGTTGGATAGGTAAGAGAAATCGAACATGAAGACATCGCGCAACTCTTCCAGATAGTCCCAGCAAGCCTATTGTAAATCGTGACAACTCAAAATTTAAAAAAAAAAGAAAGAAAAAGGTATCGGTATGCAACTTACGCCTTCCTTTTCTCTTGCGATAGTTGTAATAGAATTGCGATAAATATCCGGACAAGAAGAAGCCCGAAGCCTATAACGGGGCAGATTGAGCATAGCGCCGCGGTAAGTTAATGACCGTTTCTTAATTTTCAATCCGTTGAGGTAAGCCGCATGCCAGTGGTGACCGTGAGGATGTATTACTTCTTTGCTGGTCAATAAGGCGGCGGCCGTGTCCTTGGAATCAATTGGATCCTTGCATTTTTTGGGCGAATTCTCGGGCATGGCTATCGATCGCTCCGCTTCTTTGTTTTCGTTTTCAAGTACGTAGCCATCGAACAGGGTGGGATAGTTGGCTAACACGATTCCGTAGAGACGGGGATTATTGGTAATGGTCATTAGGACTTCGTGCGGGATTTTGTCACCGTGGCGTAAGAATGTCGGCAAATTAATGAGAGAATTACAGAGTCGAGTGTCCTCATCGCGTTCGAATTCCAAGTAAGTTGAATCCGCGGCGGCTTTGATTTCCATTAAAACTGCAGGTGAATCGCTTGATAGCCGCTGATGCTCTGTGTCACTCTCGCTGCAGTTGCGTGAGCGAAATCCGGTGGATGCCTGTTCGGAAGTTGAGCGACTCATTTTACCCTTGGCGTTTCCGCGCAGGTTACCAGGCCCTTCCACTTCTCTCATTAATGCGCCACAGATGACAATGTTGAGAAAGATTCCTGACAAGATAAGCATGGCGCCTCTCCAACCATACTCGTTGATGAGGTATTGTGTGATGGGAGCAAAAATGAAGGTACCGATACCGCTACCGCACACAGCCAGGCCGGTAGCTAGTGAGAGGCGTTTGTCGAAATAAAAAGCCACCACGGCGATGGCTGCCACGTAGCAAAGCGAGAGACCCAATCCGGCGATTAGGAACGTAAAGAACAGCGCTTCCACCGAGTCTGTCGTGTGAGTAATCCAGAAAAGGTTTTAACATTCATCGCAGATCGTGCCCCTGTCTCCGTAGACAAATGGCTTAACCTTACTTGATAGTGAAGTGAGAAACAACCCAATGGCTGCCACGATAGATCCGGCGATTGTAACCGCCCGGCAACCGAAACGGTCAGTCAGTGACGAGGCCAACGGTCCCGATAGTAACGGAGTCGCCATGAACAAGCTACCAATGACTGCAGTGTAGCCTTTTGATTCTTTGAAGTAGTCGAGCAGTTCAGCGTAGATGACCCCAAAGGAAAATGTGATTCCATCGGCTATTAAATGAATGACGAAGCTGGCGGCTACAATCACCCAACCCCAACCTTAGAAAGAAATTGGAATGTTCAACACGGCATACTTTACAGCATTGTTTCGACGATAGTCCAACGAACCTCCGTCGGGTGCCAAATTGACGTCATCCTCATCTTCATCTATACCCTGCCCAGTCAAGTCGCTTTCACTGACGCTCCAAGATGTCGCTTCTATTGGCAAAGAAACAAAACAATGCTGATGACTATCTTTATCGTTTCCAATTGGGGTTTCGTTAAAAAACATCACGCTGTTTGCCAATCGTCAATGTCAAAGTGTTGGCAACAGTTCGTGATCGCGCACGAGCCAAGAATTCGAATTCACATATTTAGCGCACGCCATTCAAATCAACTATTTCCAAGGCTTAACTGCACCTTCCATCGGAATCGGCTTACTGTTGAGCTTTTCACTGCCGAGACGTCAAAAGATCAATAAAATGATCATATTTTGAAGACTGTTCTCAGAAACTTTCTCCGAAAAATAATAAAAACAAAGGAGCACGTGATGTTTTTTGGTTCACCTTGGCAAAAACAAGAAGTTCGGGGCCAAGAAACGCAATACTCAGGGCTACCTTAACCCTACTGTTATAAATAAACTTGGCGTGCACAAAGAACAGATCCGTCAAACTTGCAAAGCTATTCTGATTAGTTACACATTGTTGCCAATGTTGACGGTCAGGTGTATCAAGCGGGAAAGTTTAAAATTTTCAACAAAAAAAAGGTAAATAAACGAGGGCAAGGGCATCGCTAGCAAAAATTCTGCATTTCCTAAAAAGACGCAACTAAAAGCGTCACACAAATTTCGTTTCTTGGCTTGTTCAGCAGGAATTCTATTAATAATGCGCGTGTTCGGTGAGTTCATATCACACAGCACTGCGATCACGAAACGTGGTGTGTGATAGCGAAGGGGAAAAAAAAGCGAAGAAAAATGTGTGATGACACCGCGAAAAAATGAGATAGATTACAAGATCGTAAAACTAAAATATGTAGTGTGACAAAAGAAAAAATTACCCGAGTGGCTGCGGTAAGAGCAATCAGCAGCGCCATCGTTCAAACTCAAATTGTCGTTATCATTGCTAATGTCGTCGAGAGAGCACCGAAAATGAACCTTCAAACTGGCGGCAGAATGGCCAGTGTCCGTCGATGGCTGTTGTCCCGTCAGTGTCTCCATCAATCGGCGCACCTCGGCCGCTTCCGTCGTCTTGTCCAGCTTGTAGCTTTGTGCATCCTGAATAGGCACCGCGACCGAATCTTCCTCTTCTTCATTAGCAGCAACACTTCCTTTCCGCTCGGTGGTCAGCCTCTCGACGTGTCGGATGACGGCCCATGACTGACTTCTAGCCAAAACATCTTTATGGTTGTCTTCCATTGTTTTTGATTGCAGTGCGATTGAACGTCGGGTTGTTCGACACACAGTGCATTAGTAAAGCACACACGTAAAATTCGGGGGAAGAAATAATTGATGCGTTTAAAGAAGACGCGAGAAAAACAACGAGGTAAAAGTGGTAAGTGAAAAAGACAAATATTGCACAACTCCCGCGATTCTAATTATTGGGCCGTTCCTAGAATCCTCTGACACGTTTCGTTCACCGGCCCGAAAAGACGTCGTTGCGACTCGGGTGACGGCTGCCGACGTTCTGACCGGCTGCTCCTGAACGGTGTCCACCAGTGATCGGGTTGTTTTCTCATCGAGACTAGAGATTCCCCCGTCTTTTTTAGGGACCAAGAAGCCTTTAGTACGGTTTCTCCCCAAGCTACTTTGACGACAAGTTGCTGGCGGTGGTAAAAGCAACTCAAGTTTGGCCATGCGTCGGTGCATTGATGGCCTATTTGAAAGAATTTTAATAATCATTTAATTCATCGACTGAACAATAGGCTGATTACATATTGTCTCTATCGACAAGAAAGGCACCAAGGGCGTAGTCCCATTGTCTGACCACAGATTGGTATTGAAATAACCTTTGGGATGAAATTAATCATTTTGGGGATCAGACAGATTGCAACGACCTCGGTTGTTACGAAGGTAAATCGTACGAAACAAACATGATCACATACGATAATATGGTCGTCAATCGTTCATATGGTTCAAATAAAGTGTTAAATTCATGTCTGAGATAATCTATAAAATACGATTGCATCACAGCCGACTCCGCACAGCAGGATACAGTGCTGCATGCATGCGACGTTGGATTTAATGCAGTGCAGTTACGGATTTAGGTCAAGGAACTAGACAATATCGCGCTTTTCACGACCAAGCAGTTTCCTTGTGAACAGTTACTACACAAAAAGAAAATTGAGCCCTTCCCCTCTTTTAAATTTATTTTTTTGTTTTTGAGAGTTGTGCAAATATGAAAAGCGCTGATAGCGTGTGCGCAAAAGTAGCACGCCCGCATTGCGGATAGACATCCGCGATGCAGTGTGAAAACTGTTTCCTGCAGACACAGAACGCACACTGCCTTAAGCAAATAAAAAGTGAACTTTGATCCCGAAAGAGGTAATAGCAGTAAATTCGAATTCCTTTCGAAACTGATGTGATTTCAATGTCCGCCAACTTTATCTCTCTGGTTCCAACATCTATCTGTTTATCCTGTTGTTTGCATACGAAAATGAATGAAGTGTTTATCTGTTCGGGACAATGTCACAAAAGAACATTCACCCTACGGCTACGAATCTTTGAAAAAAAAAAATTTCGTCATTTACGGCTACGGTACTATTATTCTGAATATAATACCACTAAATGTCGCCACCAGAAACTACTAAGATGTCTGAAACTTTGTGTTGAAACCATGGGTCAGCGTAGTAATATTACACAGGCTGCTTTTATTAAGCAAGGACAGATCAAGTGGTCAGATATCTAAATAATAAACAGCTACATACTTTACTTATTAGTTTACGCATATGTTGTACACAGTACTGTACAAGGTCACGTTAGCCTCTCTTTAAAAAAAAACGTAAAATGATTCGACTTAGAACGTGACGGGAATTGAATCGCTTGAAATCGAATTAAAAAGTGGCGTATCAACTGTCCCACAAATTCTTAGATTTATGAATAGTAGCCCCATTTGGCTTAAGAAGGATGTAGTATGAAAACGGTTAATATAAACATGTGAGAGTTCTTTCCTAAGAAAAGGAAGCAAGAAAACCGCATTCAGTCCTCTAAAGTCTACACATCTACATAAGCGCATGCGCTGTCGCCTTAGCCTGGACAGATTATGTAGCACAACAAAGAACTTTTTCATGAAAGAGAGTAATTGGAATACGACGTCTTAATTTAGTAAACAAAAGCTGATATTCTAACTCACCAAATATCTTCCACAGTGAACTGGAGTACCACGTAATTAACTTCAAAATAGTTGAGCAATGCCGAGACCGTACGTGTACTCGGCTGCGAACGAGCTTTGTTGACGACTTCGTGCACGGATACACCCGAAAGACTGCAGCAAAATTCTTTTTCGTCCACAACCCACAAGTTATCTGGGATAACGTTCTTTCTCGTTCATGATGAGCATGCGTTGTTGAGGTCGAATGGGGTTTAAAAATCGATTTCTTGATCCAGAAATCGAGTTATAAAAAATATGGCAAAATTGGATATCAAATACAATTTACAAATAACAATGGCTGCCAGCTATCTTCGTTTTTTGGTGCCGAATTATTGTTTATGATTGTTGTCGGCTTCAGTTCCAATAAAAAAGATAACGTGTATTACTTTCATAAGATAAATAAATTTTTAAAATACCAAAGTGGCATCTGTCGCGTTATTCTATAGCTAAATTTTTAAGGTACGTTTGGGTGTGAAGAGGTTTTTCGGGTTTGATTTTGGAAATAACAGCAGAGCAGACGATTTTTCAAAGTCCAGCCCAGTGTAATGTCATGGCGGCCTCGGTTTTACCATTCGTGCGCGGGATCGACTGTAGTAATTATGATTTCACGGTGAGTCTATGAAAGAAAAGCCGATATCTTATTTTTCTAACAAATTTAACACATGTGGACACCTTTTGAAATAAATTTCTTGCTTCCCTTACATGTACTTTCAATCAAATGTGGACCAATGTCTAACATTTGTTTTGGTCTTCTGTCAACAGAATGGCAATTTTCCTCGAACTATTGGCGATATGGTCGGCCTACGGTGGCTTAAACTTGACCAGACTGGGTTAACAGAAGCTCCGGAAGAGCTTGGAAAACTTCAAAAATTAGTACATTGTTTTGCATTTCACAATTGCATCTAAACTTTACACTATTTTGCACTGTAGGAACATCTAAGTTTGAAGAGAAACAAAATTGACAAAGTCTATGGTGAAGTGACTACCCTTCCATGTCTCCGCTCCCTTAACCTTCGTTACAACAGCTTGCGAAGCTCCAGTTTACCACAAGATATTTTTCAGGTTGAAGAGCTCACAACACTTGATCTTAGTCACAATAACCTTAGACAAGTTCCAGATGGACTAGAAAGAGCAAAATCTTTGTTAGTCCTTAACCTCAGTCATAACAAGTATGAGACATTGAACTATTTGTGAAAAACTGCTGTTCATAAATACCAATTTCTTTTATTGTAGCATTGAGGCAATACCAAGCCAATTATTTGTTCAGTTAACTGATTTGCTGTTCTTGGATCTGAGCCATAATCACCTTGAAACCCTACCTCCTCAAACTAGAAGATTAGTTAACTTACAGACCTTAATCTTGAATGGAAACCCCATGGCAAATTATCAAATGAGACAACTACCTTCACTTACAGCCTTGAGAAGCCTGCAGGTTCGGGATACTCAACGAAATGTATTAAACATCCCATCATCCTTGGAAGCATTGCTCGATGTGGGCGAAGTGGACTTGTCACAGAATGGGCTCTCTAGAATACCTGATGGTCTTTTCGTGCTTCCGACACTAAGAAGGTTGAATATGAGCAATAACGTCATGACAGAACTTCACTCAGCCATTGGTAATTATACGGCATTGTGATTAAGAGCTGTACCAATATCCCGTCAATATTATTATTTTCATTTCTTTAAGATTTGTGGTCCAAACTTGAAACAGTGAATTTAAGCCGAAACCAGTTACGCTCGTTGCCGGAGTCTATTTGTTTATTATCGTGTCTTCGTCGACTGTACGTTGATTCGAACAATTTGGAAAGCGAAGGGCTACCTGCCGAATTAGGTCGCTTACCAGCACTTGAAGTGTTTTCTGCATCAGACAATAAGTTGGAAACTATCCCCGATACGTTTCTCAAGTGTGTCTCACTGAAAAAACTCATCCTCATTAACAATCGGCTACGATATTTACCCAAAGGAATCCAGTATCTTCCTAAATTGGAATTAATTGAAACCAGAGGCAATCCTGATTTCAAAGCTCCACCTAAACCCAATCCTCACGCCCTGGCTAACGCGTACTATAACATCGATTTTTCTTTACAACATCAACTGAGACTGGCAAGTGCTGCAGGTACCGTAGCGTTACCTACACCACAAGAATCAGGCACGCTTTCTAAACAATCTTCATTGGACGCCGGAAGTAATACGTCACTTGGTAAATCCGAATTGAAATCTCTTTTTGAAATCGGATTATGTTATGAATTTAATGATTTCAGACAAAGACAACGTTCGTAAAAGAGGTCGACGGGGAAGGCATCAGCAAGAAGAAGCGGATCAAGATCAAGCAAAAATTCTTAAAGTAAAATGAAGCTGTTGTACTCCTATATAATTCCAGGTTATCATGATTTTTTCTTTAGGGTCTAAAAGACGTCGCTAAGGACAAAAATCATAAGTCAATTGACGAATTGAAAGCTGAATCTCTCAAGTAACTTGGATTGGTCGTTCACATTTGCGAATGGAGCTAATATTGTTTACCATGGATTCAGGCCGAGGAAATGGGTAGAGTCTCTGGAAAAGCCAACGCTTGATTATTCCGAATTCTTTGAGGAAGACGTCGGACAAATTCCAGGACTGACTATTTGGGAAATAGAAAACTTTCTTCCTTGTCAAGTTGATGAATCCGTTCACGGGAAGTTTTATGAGGCAGATTGTTACATCGTACTCAAAACATTCATTGACGAGAGTGGATCTCTGAGTTGGAAGATATCCTTTTGGATCGGAGAAAAAGCCACGGTAACTATCTTAATATTTTTAGCTTTTTTTTCTCCTGGTGGTTTTTGATTTGTTTTGTGGAGAGTTTAGATTTTTTGGGGAAAAATGTCGAACTTGCTATTTTTACTTGGCTGCGATGCTGTCTTATTTTCCCACGGGTAGTAACTCGTGTATTATCTTACTTTTCGGAGTCGCTAAAAATTTTAGAAGACGAAGGGCAAATTATAAGGGAAGGAATCCAGTATTTTTATTTTTTAAAATTATTATTTCGTTTTTTTGTTGCGAAAATGACAACAATGAAGGATGATTATTTGTCTGTACCATCCAATCAATTTTCCTGTCAAAGATTTCCGCATTGCTATTTATTTCTTTGCCTTGGATTAGCAACTGGAAATATGCCAGCGGATCTCTTGTTTGTTTGTCAGGCTATTTTGGTTGGATTGTTTGTTTGTCTCTGGTTCCGTGTTCTTCCCCTTCTGATTCTCTAAGTGGCGTTGGCAGCTTATCAAAACTTGGGTGTTATTTAAAATATCTACCAAGACCCTGCAAATAAAAAAAAAAGGCATTCTGAGCGCCCCTAGTGATTCAACGGGCGTGCTTCTTCAATAATAGATCACAATTGAAGCCTTAACGCATTCTTCTGCAAACAGCATCTAGTTTTCTCTCGCTACAGTTGTTGATCATGTTGCAATAGGCTGAATTCAATTTGCGGGAATCTATTTTTGTTTTACAGTTGGATAAAAAAGCGTGCGCAGCCATTCATGCCGTCAACCTGCGGAACTTTCTTGGCGCGCAATGTCGAACAATACGAGAAGAACAAGGGGATGAATCACCGGAATTCATTTCTATGATTGACGGAGATCTTGTCTATTTAGAAGGTTGCCGTACTGCTTCGGGCTTCTACACGGTTGATGAGATCGAATTACCTGCTCGTCTGTACCGAATACACGCATCTGGCCCGTCAATTCACCTCGAACCTGTAGCAGTTCATGCTGACGAGCTTGATCCTCGACATGTCTTTCTTCTTGATGCTGGGAGAAAAATGTTTATCTGGACAGGAATCAAATCCAAGAATACTCTCAGGTTTATCAATCCACTTAGAATTGCAAGAGCTAACAAAACGTAATAAAAAAAAATTACTCATCAGGTCTAAGACGCGCCTACTAGCTGAAAAGATAAACAAAGAGGAACGTAAAGGTACAGCCGATATTATCGTCTGCGCACAAGGAAAAGAGACGGA
Source organism: Daphnia magna (assembly GCF_020631705.1). NCBI lineage: Eukaryota > Metazoa > Arthropoda > Branchiopoda > Diplostraca > Daphniidae > Daphnia > Daphnia magna. The sequence continues at coordinate 4,887,097 of NC_059184.1, forward strand.
AGATTGGTGGGAAGTTTTGTCGTCTGAATCTGACGAAACCTACCGACCGTCCGTCATTCGCGAACATGTAACAGAGGAGTTTGTTCCATTTGCCGCCAAACTGTACCGCGTCGGCCTCGGAATGGGATATTTGGAATTACCTCAGGCAATATAGTATTCATCTTGGATTGTATATTGATCATCTCCTTAACGGCTTCTAACGTCTGTACAGGTGGAGCTAACTACTAGAGGAAAACTGGAACACAAGTTACTTGAAACAAATGGTGTCTATTTGATTGACTGCCTAGGTGAGGTTTTTATCTGGATAGGAAAACAATCCACTCGCCTTGTTCGAGCTGCAGCCCTGAAGTTGGCCCACGAGCTAACCGCCCTCATCACACGCCCTACGTTTGCTGTCGTGACAAAAATTTCTGAAGGTAATATTTTTATGTCCCGGACCATGGTATTGATCTGGGTTTCCTATCTAGAAGTGGGTTACCCAATATTTATTTTTTATTTTTCATTTAATTTTATTTAATTTTGTTTAATTTTATTTAATTTTATTTAATTTTGTTTAAATTTATTTAATTTTATTTAATTTTCATATCTTTTGTTTTTCTCTTTATCTTCCTTTGTACAAGCATATATCACCCGTTTTCTCAAAAAGTGGCTTTCTGATAGCATCCATACCACAGAAATACCATTTCCGGTTTTAACGTTACTTGGTGTAAACGGAAATTGTTCTGTGACTGTTACAATGACTTCCCTTTTTTTTTTTTTTTTTTATATATATTTTTTTTTATACACAGGTACTGAACCCATGATTTTTAAGACGAAGTTTTCCGGCTGGAATGATGTTATTGCCGTTGACTTTACAAGAACAGCAGATTCTGTTCGTAAAACTGGTGCTGACTTAGGAAAATGGGCATCTGAGCAACAAACGAAGGTAAACCCGATTTTATTCTGTTAGATTGCTAGTAGTGTATGTGGTCCCATGGTGTAATGGTTAGCACTCCAGACTCTGAATCAAATCTCGGTGGGACCTCTTCTTTTTAATTATTTTATCTGCAGCTAAATTCCATTTATACTGAGCAGACATTCTGTGTTTACATTTAAGTATTTCACAAGTAATTTTTCAATTAAAATTGAACGCTTTGCTTGTTTTAAAATAATAGGTTGATATTTCGGCCTTGTTCACTCCAAGACAACCTCCCATGTCCGCAGTTGAAGCCCAGCAACTTTCGGATGATTGGAATGAAGACCTTGAGGTAACAACACCGCATTGCATAAGTGTTTAAGTAGTTACAATCTTGGAGGGATTCTCTATTTGACACCCTTTAGGCAATGGAAGCGTTTGTGCTTGAAAACAAAAAATTTGTCCGATTACCAGAGGAAGATATGGGTCATTTCTATAGCGGGGACTGTTATGTTTTTCTGTGTCGATATTGGATACCTGCAACTGACGTGGAACCAGATGCAAAGAATGAAGACGATGATCCTCAGGATGATTTTCAATGCGTCGTCTATTTTTGGCAAGGGAGGGATGCATCTGACATGGGGTGGCTCACATTCACGTTCAGTTTACAAAAAAAGTTCGAATCTCTCTTCGGCAGCAAGCTTGAGGTACTTATCTGATCAATTATTCAACAGAATTCTAGATCACGATTTTTTAAAATAAGGTGGTGCGAACGAGACAGCAGCAAGAGAATTTAAAATTTTTATCACATTTTCATCGCAAATTTGTTATTCATCGAGGAAAACGAAAACCAGTTAAAGGAGAAGACTGGACAGCTCCTACAGAATTTTTCCAAATTCGTAGCTCTGGTTCAACACTATGCACAAGATGCATACAAATTCAAGCGGATTCGTCTCTGCTAAACTCGTGCTTCTGGTAATTCACTCATGAGTGTCAAGTTAAGTGTCAATAATTTTCACCGTGGGAATTTTGCCTTCAGTTACATTTTGAAAGTGCCTTTTGATAAAGAAGATCGCAGTGGAATCGTCTACGTCTGGGTTGGAACTAGAGCCGACCCTGAAGAGGCTCGTATTACGGAGGAGATAGCAAGGGAGATGTATGATGGGGTAAGAAGAACACTTAATTATTTAATTCTACCTTTTTGTAGCCAGCTTCCCCGAAATTCGGCAAGTTGACTTATTTGGGTCGTCTTGTGTATTGAGTTTAAGTGAAAGAACCTTGTGATTAATCTGAAAGAGCTTTAGAAAAATGCAGGGGACCAGATCGTGTTTGGTCGACTTACGCTTGATACCTTGGGGAAACCTCGAACTGCCAGCCATGGGCACCTCACCATTCATTCCCAGACGAGTGTAAAGACAAATACTTCCACCAAGTTTGAATCTTGTCGCGTGGCTTGTCGTTAGGTCATAGAACTTTTTAGGATCGTCAGCGCTTCGCAAAAACAATGATTTTCGACTGCATGGGATTAAATGAGTCACCGTGGTTAACTGGTTCAAATATTTATTGAATTAAACGCATGCTAGCTAGTTAAAATATCTCAGTTGTCTGCCCAAGTTGGTTTCAAGAAATTTATACATCTTTCTCTTCCTCACAGGAAAGATTTAGTTTACAAGTACTAAATGAAGGAGAAGAACCTGACAATTTCTTCTGGGTTGGTTTGGGAGAACGCAAACCCTACGATACGCAAGCCGATTTTCTCGACTATGCCAGACTTTTTCGATGTTCGAACGAACGAGGCTATTTTGCTGTCTCGGAAAAGTGCTCAGACTTTTGTCAGGTACGTGCATCACCTAAATAATTTACTAGTTTCTGGGATACATTGATGTGCTTCAACAGGATGATCTAGCAGATGAAGATAATATGCTGTTAGATAATGGTGATCAGGTATTCCTCTGGCTTGGATCAAGAAGTTCAGAAGTGGAAGTTAAGCTTACATATAAAGCAGTACAAGTAAGAAACTTTGGAGATTCATTGTATTCAGGTAAAAATTACTGAACATTTTTACTCCAGGTTTACATGCAACATTTACGAGTCCAACAACCTCAACGACCGCGACAGTTGTTTCTAACCCTGAAATTCAAAGAGACTAAACGCTTCACTAAGTGCTTCCATGGTTGGTCGACCTGGAAACTCCCTGTTTGATTTGTAAGCATAGCGTGCTTTTGCTTTGAAGTGTATAGGTTTTGCTTTTAATTATAGTAATATTGCAAAAATTGTGTAACTGATAAAATGTGAACTGTTTACTAAACAAACTTGTGAGTTAATACTAAATTTGCCAGTTTCTCTTGTTAATAGCTAAGGGCATTTGAAAACTAATGCAGTTAATCATCATCATCATCAGATGGCACAAATAAGTCGTTTTCTTCAAGAAAACTAGCCACATCTTTACTAATAAGGGATCCGATAGTTACTCCTGTGGTAACAGCAAATGCAGCTCCAGCAAAACCCAATATTCCTTTTTTCTGGGGAGCTTCAAGTACTGCACCAGTCTCAGTGGTAACAACACTTCTTCTTGAGATTATATTTCGAATTAGATTTCTAGTCGGTAAACTCAAGAGCTTTGGAAGACGGTTTGCAGCCATTCTTGCTAAACCCTCGATCATCGAAGTCTCTTTGTTATTGATCCAGTAAGATCTGCTCTAGGGGATATGGCAGAGGGTAAGGCCTTAAGTGTGAAGTTAGTGATCAAAGGAATTTGGTATGAAAAAGACATATTTACCAAAGAATGCTACAATTGGCCAGTTCAAGTGATTTACGGCAATAAGTTTCACGACGGCTTAAATTTCAGCAGTTCTGTTTCTTCTCCAGTTCGCTTATGACGTTACAACTTACAAGGCCTACTTAATGGTTAAGGCCTGTAAACTTGAATACCTCCTATTACGGTGGCAACAACCATCAACCAATCAGAAGAAAAAAAAAGGATGACGACCACGCTATCTGGCGCGTACTACAGCTATTGCTTCCAAAACCTAAATACAAGATTAAACTATAACAGGGGTTCCATGTATTTTTTTATTAAGAGTATCTTAGAATCCTGAACTTTAAGTCAAAGAATTCCAACAAGTGTAAAAAATAGCCTCTTTGAGAAAGATTTGTGTCCACTTAGTAATATTCTCATAATTACATATCATCATTGCAAAAAACTTTGCCATCTAGCGGTCAAAAAGATCACTTGAAGGAAGGATTTCAAAAGACGACGCCTTCAAGGGAGGAGGAGTCTACAACATATTGAATTTATTGATCGATTGTTAGGTCGATTTCGATTGCCATTGTATAGTTAATGAATAACAACTTGACGAGTTACAGTTAGCGACACGCACGTTGGAAGTGTACGCATGTATGCACCTCGATGATCGTTGCACAATAACAAAGCCCCGTTGGTAAGCGTACTAGGGGCCCTCACTCCGTTCAGGAAGTTCCCGATAGGGTACGGCCTGGTCGCCAATTCGCCATAATATCTCGGAAACCGTTTGCTCTTCCGGCAAAACAGACTCCGTATACATGTCCTATGAGGCGTGCGCTGATCATCAACGCCTTCATCCCGCCTTCCCACTTTTGTCAAAATCGGCCAAAAACGACATCTCATGAAATTCTCCAAAAATCAGACGGCATAATCGAAATTGAACGCTGATTTCGATTTAGTCATTGGTTTTCTCGTTAAACTAGCCGTTTTAAAAATTAACGAAAACAGTGCTGTTGGCGCACCAACTTAATTTATGGTTTTTAAAGTTTAAATAAAAAACTAAAAGACCGATAGAAAAATAAACCTGATTTACGTGATTTTCATTCCATTCTGAATCGAAATCATGTAATTTAAGCAAAATTTGAAATTTGGCAAAAATTGAAAAAGTGGGAAGGCCAATAGGAAAAAACCTGATTTTCGTGATTCTCATTCAATTCTGAATCTAAATCATGTATTTTAAGCCAAATTTGAAATTTGGCCTAAAATGAAAAAGTGGGAAGGGTATAGCATTCCCACTTTTGTCAAAATGGGCCAAAAATGACATCTCTTGAAATTCTCCAAAAATCAGACGGCATAATCCAAATTGAACGCTGATTTCGATTTAGTCACAATTTTTTCTCTTTAGATTAGCCGTTTAAAAAATTAACGAAAACAGTTCTGTTAGCGCACCAACTTCATTTATGGTTTTTAACATGTAAATGAAAAACTATAAGACCAATAGAAAAATAAACCTGATTTCCGTGAATTTCATTCAATTCTGAATCTAAATCATGTATTTTAAGCCAAATTTAAAATTTGGCCAAAAATGAAAAAGTGGGAAGGGTATAGCCTTCCCACTTTTGTCAAAATGGGCCGAAAATGACATCTCTTGAAATTCTTCAAAAATCAGACGGCATAATCGAAATTGAACGCTGATTTCGATTTAGTCATTGGTTTTCTCTTTAGACTAGCCGTTTAAAAAATTTAACGAAAACAGTTCTGTTAGCGCACCAACTTCATTTATGGTTTTTAACATGTAAATGAAAAACTATAAGACCAATAGAAAAATAAACCTGATTTCCGTGATTTTCATTCAATTCTGAATCTAAATCAAGTATTTTAAGCCAAATTTAAAATTTGGCCAAAAATGAAAAAGTGGGAAGGGTATAGCCTTCCCACTTTTGTCAAAATCGGGCAAAAATGACATCTCTTGAAATTCTTCAAAAATCTGACGGCATAATCGAAATTGAACGCTAATTTTGATGTAGTCATTGTGTTTCTCTTTAGCCTAGCCGTTTAAAAAATTAACGAAAACAATTCTGTTAGCGCACCAACTTCATTTATGGTTTTTAACATGTAAATGAAAAACTATAAGACCAATAGAAAAATAAACCTGATTTCCGTGATTCTCATTCAATTCTGAATCTAAATCATGTATTTAAGCCAAATTTGAAATTTGGCCTAAAATGAAAAAGTGGGAAGGGTATAGCCTTTCCACTTTTGTCAAAATCGGCCAAAAATGACATCTCTTGAAATTCTCCAAAAATCAGACGGCATAATCGAAATTGAACGCTGATTTCAATTTAGTCATTGGTTTTATCTTTAGACTAGCCGTTAAAAAAATTAACGAAAACAGTTCTGTTAGCGCACCAACTTCATTTATGGTTTTTAACATGTAAATGAAAAACTATAAGACCAATAGAAAAATAAACCTGATTTCCGTGATTCTCATTCAATTTTGAATCTAAATCATGTATTTTAGTAGCGATTTTTTGCAAATTTTTATGCAAAGTTCATTTTTTGGATTTTAATTTAAAATTGTTTGTATAATTAAAAAAAAATAAAAATGGTCCAAGAATTTCTGAAAGTCTTTAACTTTCCACTTCTGCTAGACAGTTCCACATTATTAATATATAATGCGGAATATGTTCTTTGGAGCAGTTACGTTTGCGTCTCGTAAATGGACGTAGATTGTTTACATTTTGGCTGGTCGATTCGCCATTGTTTGCAGCCCTAATTTATAATATAATAATAATAATTAAATTGTCGTCGTTTGATTTTAAAACAATTTATTTGAGATGAGCAGTGTAATCACCATGGCAATCACTTCCAAAGAACAAATTCTGCTTTTAATATATAATGTGGAACAGTCTAGCAGAAGTGGAAAGTTAAAGACTTTCAGAAATTCTTGGACCATTTTTATTTTTTTAAAATTAAAAAAACTTTTTAAATAAAAAAAAAAAAAAAAATTTTTTGCAAAATAAAAATTAATTCTACGCACGATAACAAATTTTCTAAATGAAAAAAATTCAAACACCTTAATGTAACAATTCAAAGGGGTAGTCCCATAAGAGCCTACGTTAAAGTAGGCCCTCTAGTTACACACCCGGCCAGAGTTGCCGATGTGGACGATTCCAATTTTCGTCCCATTTTCGCAGTCGACGGCTATGGGAAGCACGCGTACCATATAACTCCTATACCATGGTACCACTCTGAATAGATCTTATCAATTTGCGAACAAATAGCCTACCATATTTTCTGAATGTTCAATTTCAGGAAATGGCATAACGCCTCGAAGGGCATTCCGCTTGTTTTTGGGCGACATCCGAACGTTCCCAAAAGAATTAGATTAACAATTTGGCAAAAAGGGGTAGATTTACAAGGGAGAGAAACAACAACCCACCTAGCTGCACATTAACAATGCTCGAAAATGTTTAATTTGTTCGACGAAAAACAACTGCACCCATTATTTTCAACAAATGTGCATGTACATTTAAGGAATAGCCAACCATTCATCACGTTAACTCCTCTTTCAAATCGAGTTTAAGAGATTTTAACGAGACGACAAAGCTGATTGATTTTTCAATTTCAAAAGTCTATACTGAATCCACTGTTCATTTTCTCATCTAAGTCTGGTCAATGATACAACTCCGTATCCGTGTCCTATAAAGAGTGCGGAAATGATTTGCCTAAGCAATGTTCGTAAAACAAACCATTCCCACTCCGTTGTCCCGGGGGGTTTTGCCGAGACCCTGGAAATTTTTTCAGACCCCGACAAGACCCTGGAAATTCCTGGAACAGTTAAGACGGTTTCAACCACCTTGTCTACAAATTAATAAGCAGTATCCATGTTTACACCAAAATCAGCTTTTAAAATGTACCACTTTTTACTTCCCTCTTGGAGCAGATGAGTATCAAGAATTGCAGGAGGTCCAATCATAAAATCCTGAGAAAGGAATGGTCGAAAAATAACTGATCACTGGCATGATGGAATGCGTTGACTCGAATCGCGATCCAGGGGAAGACGGATCAAGACGATTGGCATCTGGGCTAGCTTCTTAAAACAACCTTGATAAAATTCCGCCAACAAATCGTCTAAGTTGCGAAGCTCTTGTACTTGAATACCGACAATGCGAATAGGCAGTAGCGTGGCAACATACTGGTTGCGACTGGATAGTTCTTCCAGAAGAAAACGATCTTCTTCCAACGTCCCGATTTCAATCCCATTGTGCAAGGCATGTTCTTGGCTGTCATGTTAGCATAATCGACCATCAAACGAATCAGCACTTGCGTCTCACCGAAATCAGTTTCCATGAAAAGTTCTTCGGCGTAAATGATTCGAATTGACAAACCGGGACTAGGAAACGTGTGACATTCCAGTAATTCTGCGGGCAGTTCCAGCTCGCGACCTAAGGTTCTTACTTCATCTTTATGAAAGTCTGTTGGGAAAAATTGCGGAAAGAGTAAAGATCTTACTGGAATGCCATAACGCAGGAAATACCTCAAAGCAAACGTCACATAAAAAAAAATCAAACGTCACGCAAAAATCACAATATTCATAATTACTCGAATTCGCGAACATTATGAATATCAAATATTTAACAGTTCTCCAATAAAGCTAATCTACTAAATGTAGCTGGTTCTAGAAAAGAAAGGTTGTGTCAGTACAACTATCTAATAAACCTTCACAGTAGACATTCAACATTCTTGGAACAAAATAATAGCATCAGCTAAGTCATTTTTCCATAGATGTTGGGCAATCTTCTGAGCTCATTCTGCTACCTAGGCATCACATTCCATTTGAATTCTTTTTCACATGCGACAAACATGCGAAGTATGGAGACGTTAACTTAGTGCCATAGTTTGCATATCCAAAAATATGTTTTTAAGATGTCTATATGGTGGCTGCATGAGTGCTATAAAGAGATTTAAAAAATTTAATCAGAAATTATTATTGCATTAGGACGACCAACCGGTACTTGACTTACTTTCAAATGAAAGTAAGAGGTTGCAAGGTGATCCAATGAAAGTCTCTTTTAAACTTTTTACCTATGTCCATTCATTTTCAATTGGAGTAATAGTGTCCAGCCTGAGGCATCCTTCTCGACAAGTTTGATGTAAAAAGTTTAATGACTTTGTGTCACGTTGGCGACACTGAGTCACTGACCCGAGATTTTGATACAGTGCGGAACTATTGCGGTTGGTAACTGTAAAATTTACTTTTCAGAACATTGTTTTTTTCATTATTCCAGGCAATCATCGATTAGGAACCGGGTAGAGGTAACAGGTGTACTTGGGGTCTTTGAGGCGTTAATGGTTTCCTTCCGTTCCTTTATCCTGAAAGTTGATGAGAAACAAAGTCATTTATCTCAGTATCGATATTGAAGAAAATTCCTTTCATACATAGGAATTCTCTGTAGGATGTTTACTGGTTCATTACCTGCAAAATGATAAATCTTTAGAGTCATTTATCTAAATGGTTCACCCCAAATAGTTCTCTACTGTAAAAAGTGGCCAACCTTCTATGTTCTAACTTCATAAAAAAAATCTTTGAAACAAATGATGGATTGCCATGATCATCTCACTGAGACAAGTTACTTTTAGTGACACTTATCAGATTTGCTTCCTCAATGCTTCCTTAGTCAGATTTACTCAATAAATTTGCCATCTTGTCACTGAGATGAACAGACAAGCATGTTTTGCAGATTTTTTGTAGCACAGTTATTACTACCTTGGTGTAACCAACATGAAAAATCATATGTTCCCATCTGTACAAGTTTTGTACTACAGTTTGGAAATGGTTGTATTTGCTGATGTCTTACTGTCCCTAAAGCCTCGCTTACACTAGAGGTTTTTTAAGCTTTTAAGCTTTTAATTTTAAGAAGTTAAGGTCTTAAGCTTTTAAGTTTCTGGCTTACACTAATAATTTTTGAAAGTTTAACAGCTTAATAACTCAAAAGCTTAATATCTTAAATATCAAACTGGTTTGATATTTGAGCTTTTAAGTTGTTAAACTTTTGGAAAGTTTAAGCTCTAGCCAATAGGAATATTCGGCTAGTGCGTACTTCTTCGTAAATTTTTTTGCACTGGTGCCACCACAAAGGTTCTTATATTTGTAGTTTTATTTCGGATGTCTTTTACGAATAAGATATTTCTTGTTAAGTAGAGTTACCGCAAATAAAAGAGCTGTGAATCCAACAACACATTTCGTTTCCACTGGTACACGTAAAAATCGTAGTTATCCATTTTGATGACGCTCAACATCAACACAAAAATAGCACTTCGTCTGCTTATATTTATTTGCGTTTGCACGAAAACTAACTCCGCCTTCTTTAAAAAAGATCACTTGACAGTGTAAGTTCGAGAAAAACTCTAGAAACTTTTAGCTTAACTTCGCTTAAGAACTTAAAAGATTAAGGAACTAAAAACTTAAGAAGAACCTCTAGTGTAAGCGAGGCTTAAGCAGATCCTTGCTCGCAGATATGTCGGTCAGAGTCATAGAACAGGGCAATAGCATTCTTGGGCGCTAGAGGCCCCAAGAATTCTGGGGAACAATAGATTTTACCAATAGCATTTTAGGTCACTAGAGGCCCCCAGAATTCTGGGGGGTAATAGGTGTGACCAAAAAGAAGCACTATAATATAGCTGACGGGAGGAAATATACCATTTTGACGTTAGCAGACGTTACCGCCCCCTGCCTGCCCCGGCTGCCAGGGGTAATGACATCTAGTTTTTGCGCCTGGAACCCACAAAAAAAATATATTTTACTTTTAAATTAGTATAATTCTTGCTTTTCAATGCTTGAGCTTTACTAACCTCAAACAGTTGATTCCAATTTTAAATTTCAAAACCTAGAATATCAACCACTAGTTTCAAGACGAGGCGCTAAACATTTGTAGCTAAAACTTTGTTTTTATGTAGGGCTTCAATTTTCTAAAATAAACGTTAGAAACAGGTTAACAAATTTTCTCCTGATAGATGACGTTTCGATTTCGGGTGTACCTGCATTAATCTTTTATAGGTTTATCCACTTCCCAAGCTAGGACGCGGACATTGGTATCGTGTTGTAGAGTAGATAACGATGCATTGCAACGTCAAGTTTCGTAATTTTAGGCTGAACCTTGAAGATGTGGGGAGCAATCTAGGCGGCCGACTAGAGTTTCGATATTTTTTTTTTTTTACAATTTACTGCGATTCGTTGGAACGGAGAATGGTGGACGAAGGAGGGAGGATCATGGGGGGTCAGTTTTCAATTTTCTAGCTAAATACCGCTGCCACTCAAAGACGAAAACGTTATAACTTTTAAATGAAGGGGGCAATCTACTAATATTATTTATTATGGCCTTCATGTTATGACAGATTTTCATTCCACGCATGGGAGAATATACAAATGACTGATGTATTAAGATAAGAACGGTCCCAAAAATAAATACTGCACACTTTTTTTTAGATGCTAATTTCCATTGAATCAAAATTATCCTTTCACCAGAACACCAAGCAGCTTCTTCGTACAACCACGATTATCACCCCTTTACCTCACGGTGAAATGATTCGCCTTCCGTGACCCTCGCCCTGCCCAAGACGCTACTCATAATTTATATTTGAAGAATCCTACTTACAGCTATCGGAAACCCCATGAACTTTGTGAATCACCAATAAAAAGAACTGGGGAATAATTTATACTACCGGAGTATTTCATTTCATAATGTCTTAGCCTTTGTATAGTTGAAGGGAGATGACGAGATTTACTAATCAATACCTTCATGTGACAGACTTGTTCCTTGCTCTGTCTAAAAGCACGTTGCTTAATTATGCAGCAGCTCTGCTTAACAACTACCGTCAAGGTTGAAACGTGCAGTTGAATTCGTTTATTTCAATTAATCTGAAAGAAACTAGTATGATGCGCTAGAAGACCCGCAGTAGCTCAGCCATCCGAGATACGTACACTGTCAGCTTTCTGTCTAGGTCTTTATTACGCTATCGCATGTTTTCGCCGTATAGCAAGCGATTGATAGAGTGAGAATGAAAACAGATAAATTAAAACAAAATTAAACGAAAAACAGATTTTTTTTCACGCAATTGACTCTTGAGAGCAATAGACCTACTACATAACTGTGGCGAGTAATTTTTTTTTTAGACCAGTCTGCTAGACATTAAAAAAGAAGAAAACTTGATTTATAGTTAACAAGCTAATAGTCTATTCCTCTATGCGGAGATGTAATGTACAAGTGTAATACGAATTAGTTTTGAAATATTACCATAGACTAGGGATTTTAAACATTATTGTGATGGCCGGAGTTCGAACTTCGAACCATAGTCTACCCCAATCATCACTTAGGCTTGATGCCTGTATTGGTATAGTAATACGCATACAATGATTATGGTTTTATAGTCTTCCTCTTCTAATGTAATCATCAACTACGAAGAAGCTTTATCCAGATTCATTGTGTTCTCGGCAGCTTGGCCCTTCTTATCTTTCAGCCTTATAAAACTTGGTAGAATTTCATTATGGTTAAAAACCTAAAAATGTGTGGCTTCCGCTGCGACATAGAACTCTGTCGCGTGAATCAACGTCGTCGTCATTTTGCCCTTAAACAATTCGGTAGCAATCGATGAAAACACGCCACTTTTCACGTAGCGCTGTTATTACTGTCGACTATTATTTATATGACCCCGATCCCCTGTCGACGTAAATCAGTGAAGAGAAAAAAAATGAGAAAACATCAGAAACACAGACACCCTAGAAGGATGACGGCAATACAACGATGCCCTTCTAATCGATTTAGCTGAGAGTATAGCGTTTCACTAAAGTTGCTAGGGAGATTACAGTCCGATATCCCGAACTCCATAAACAAGCGCCTCCGTTTTAAGAGCAATATTCTTCCCCACAGAATAATGATGGTCTCTTTAGGCTTCTTTTTGATTTACGGTTTATTAATCTGATTTTTTTTTAAATGGTGCAACCAAGTAGTCTTTGTCATAGTTTTATCAAACCGAATATGGAAATGCAGCCCAGCGCAATCTTGAAGTCTTGGCATGTAAGTTTGCTTTTCAGATTTCCTTCTGGTTTCTTTCCCCATATCATTTCATCATGGTATGTTTTGGTTTTGGTGGATTTCAGTCACGCTGCTGACGGTCTTGAAAGAATAACGGAATCAATATCTTTGAATTTCACACATGTAGCATGGGAATGACGCAGAGCCAGTAAAAGCTTGTGTTTCACTTCATTGGGCTACTCATCGCTTGCTGTTCGGTTAAGCGTATAGGAGCAGAATTTTAAGGAGATCATCTACAGGAGATGCGTCCCATGAAGATGGCCCAACGTCTTGTCAACACACAATCAGGTCCCTGATGACGTCAAGTAGCTTTTTTAAGGGTGCTAAACTGACTGACGTCTTCTTCATAGTAAAGCTTCGGTACGTTCGATTAGAGTATGCAGGACGGTAGTCAAGTACGCCTTCGGTCAACTTTCCTGTTGTGAAGCTGCCATAGTACATGGGTCGTGACTGGTGAGGTTCTTGACGTTTTTATTACTTCAGGGGGTTACCGCGGACAACGACAGGTCGGAACGGACATTGGAACTCTCGTCCACACTATACGGTGGACAACAGAAATAGCAGATTGAAGTTAACACACACTGAAGCTTGCTGATGGCGCCTGCCTAAGTTTATCATATTAGAGCTTTCTAAGTTCTTACAATTTGATTTGCTTGTCAATGTCTCAAATCAAAGTACGTTAGCTATGGGTGTTCTAGGATCTTCAAGTCCCCAACAGTTTTCAAATTATATGCAGTACAAACAAAACATTTTGCAGACTTTATTGCAAAATGTGTCGAGATTGAAACGTTCTCTTTGTTTTCTTCACTTAAACACAATTTGAGGAAAGAGACACATCATTAGCATGCGCACCAACTATTTTGTTTTTCTTGCATAAAGTGTGTCGCTGCTTTTCTCAAGGAAAGAAAAAGCTTTTCATTTGTACATGAATTTGTATTTACCAAATGGTTCAACGTTGTTCAACGTAAAACATTTAGAATTCGGCGAATCATTTGCTAAAGCTTAACGTGGATTGAAATACTCATTCTATTCTTTTATTTTCTTTAATGGATTTTATAGGCATCGATGCAGCTGTCCCTCAGCGTATAAATAGATTGCCACCGCAGCAAATTTTGCTTAATGTCTAGCTTATTTTAGCTGGTTTTAGTATCAGGGCGTTGCCTTGATCAATATTGCGCAATTTTGATTTCTCCAAATGACCAATGCCGATTATTCAAACCGAGCCGCATCATCGGATAGACCGAAAGTTTTTTGGGGTTTTACTTTTAGTAATCGTTTCATAGCAATCGTATAACTTTAGCGTTGTCTACTAATTACAAATATCCCACACGACTCAAGGCTTTAAATAAATGAATGGTCAAATTATTCATAGTTGGAAACCACAGGGGGTGGCAGCACAAGTCTAAAGTAGACTAGTCTCTATTGAGGCTGTTCTTCCTTATCCACTCAAAAAGTTTTCTGAACACTTGAAGACGCCTTCTGTACAGAATAGAACTGATGTAATCATGCAGGTTTCAATGATTCGCATACTGTTTGGAAACGATCTCCTTCAACAAGAAAAAAAAAGAGTAATAACCAATTTTAGCTGACGATATGTAGACTACTAGAATAATTGCTATTATTAGCCGAGCATGAATAAACGAGACAATGAGCTTCATCAAGAACCTAATTTATACACGAGGAAATGATTGTATGTTTTCTTCTTTCCACATGCAGGACAGTGGAATTCGGAAGTTGCAATATAAAAAATCCTGGTCAGTCAACCCGAGAACAAGCCGTTTCAGTATTCAATTTAGTCACTTCTTTTTGTTTTATTGCATGCAACTCTGTGCTCGACTGTGCTACCCCAGCTGTGCATTATGACAGCTGTGCAAGTGATTTATTCTTGAAAAAGGATGCAGTCCCCGTTTGTTGCAAGACTTGCAGAAAGGAAAGATATGATTGGCAGTGAATCGCAGTCTGTTTTTATTGCTCCATCCATTCAGCTGTTCCCCATTAGAGGTGTGAAGGTCTAAACGTTTTCACGGGCGTAATCCTCAAACGGAATCTCTTCGAGATTTTTTGCCGTGAACGGATATCTTCTTATATATTTGCTAGGGCTCAACAATGCTCCCGTAAGAAGCCGATAGTAGTGATCTTCTATTTTATGTTGCATAAAAAGTTTGCTATTTATAGAAATTGAATATCTTCCACCTAAAAGAATTACGACCATTGAGGTCAAATCAACGTAAAAATTTTAGTGATCAAGAGCGATATGCTGGAGTTTTCCATTGAACCGAATATAAACGGGTACAGTCGACCTATGCCTCGCGCGCAGATAGCTATTAAACAATTAACAGAACACCATATAGGCTCGCAAGTCTCATTAAAGAAATATTTAATAACTGAAAGAAGTCCCTAAGGATATCATAAAGATACACGTACGTATAGTACGGGCACCGGCATGTACATTAAACGTCTCTCATTTGTTGAGATTGTGCAAACAAAGGAGGAATGTGGATATGTAACATTCCTTCTTTTTATTCCATTCGCATTGCCTACCACTATACGCTTCCGGCTGGAGGGATATACAGCCGCATGTGGCCACATGAGACAACTCAATATTGAAAAAGAAATAAAGAGCGCGTTCAATCTGCCGTTCAGCATGAGCTTCAATTTAACCAGAAGCAAGGAAATGCAATTGGATCAATCGATTTAATGCATCTGGCTCAGATTGAGAGCTGCTGCTGTTGTTGCTCCTTTTCTCTTATTTTATTCCCGAAACACTTGCGTCTTTTACCATCGAAAAAGCCAGCCGCCTATGGCATCAATGATCAGTGTGCAAAGTACTTTGCCACTCTACGCGCCGAATTTTATTTGTAGACTCTATATCCAGCGGTGTAGCGTGACGTTAGAAGAACCCTTCTTGAATCGCAATCAACACTGTGTATAGTTAGAGCTGACAAGGCCCGCAGAACGAAAAGAATTGATGGCGTTAGGTAGTTTCAAGGCCAGGTATGTATCGCATGCTCACGGTGTTATTGGTTTCCCTTTCCAAATCTGAAGACGGGCAATTTTCTCGTCTATTTTTAGAGTCAACAACATTTGCTGTGCAAGACAAAACGCTGGATGGTAGAAAAACAAAAAGTATAGTGGAATTTCAATGGAATTTCAATTATCCGTTGCTGGCCTCTAACATCAATCTGACTTCCATGACTGAGACAGACTGTATAGTTTAAGCTTATCTTTTTTGATTTTCTTTTTCTTTTTACCGTTAACGTTTAAAGAACCGTATTGAACTTTACCCCGGGGAAAGCGTGGATAGTTTCACGCCAAATTCAATATTACCCAAAGTGTGCGGAATGTTCAAACAACGATTACATCCTATTGAATTTTCCTGTTGAAAAGAAATGAAATAATTCATTTAATGCAAGTTTCAATCCTTCCGCACTGGAACTGTACACATTATCGAGTGGCGAAGCTGAAGCACGGACCAATGGTTCGCCTGTCGCCATGTGCAACAACGAATGCAAAAGTCCGCCGGATGCCGTCTTGAAATTTCAGTCAAAGCGTGTGCGGTGTTTTTCACTCCACCAACGATGAGGACCTTTCTTTTTTCTTTTTTTTTGTTTTGTTGCTTTTCACTTGTCGTCCGCTCCTATTGACAGCGAATTATACGAACGATTTTCGTATTCTTGGAAGGTTTTCATTCTTGCGTCTTCACAACTCGTGCCGGAACCGACACATTTGGGAAGGGTGTAAAATCTCTAAAGTGAACAATACTGATTTCTGGAGACGATTTTCTAGTCCCTCATCCGTCTTCACGTACATAACGAGCACCTCAAGGACAAAGCAGTCATTTTGCAAAGACACCCTTTTCGAAGCAACTCATCAAGATGAATTAGCGTTGCCTCATTTTCATTGACAGTATATTTTCCGTTCGTCGTCCACTCATTGTGGCTCTTAAGATTTAGTTTAACCGGAAGAAATTTACTGTTGTATCCGACCTAGCTGGCTTATGCAGTTCCTTGTTGGCTATGCCTTTTTTTTCTCATTGCAACTGTCGATATGTTGATTGTTTGAGTTATTCATCAACCAACGAAGGGCACTCCATTCTTCCTCCTTATTTTTATTCCCATTCCCGTCTATTGTAAACTTTATGAGCAAGAACATCAAATAACAAGAATCAAATAACAAAGAGAATAAGGAAGGCAGCGAGCGTAATACTTGGAAGGAAACGTGAGAGCCATAATGATAGCTCATTTGATACACATGCGGGTTGCAATTAGGTCGTTCGATGCTCTTTTCAACGTGCCTCTTTTTTTTCTCTTTTTGTTACCAGCAGTGTATGAAACATTTATTCTTTTTTTTTTATTAGCGCTAAGGGCCAGCAAGGACTGTTACGTTTCTTATAATGACCCCCCCTTTTTTTTTAATTCCTATACGTAGTTTCTTCAATATATTGAATAGCTATTGTAGTTTTCAAGTTCTGCGCATTCTACACGTAAGCTGTGGTTAAAATTTATTTGTAGCACAAAATGTCTTTGTCTTGGTCACAACTGGCTTACGCTTTGTATAGTCGCAATTGAGAAATTGCAATTCAATTCAGCAATAACGATGACTTACGACAGCTGAAATATTTAGGGCTGTTCAAATTCATACGGCAGATGACCTGCAAGTATTGAACCTGTCGTTTCTAAATAGCGACCTTATCCTTACGCTTCCTTTTTGAAGAAATTCAAAAAAATACGACCATCGTTGATCGTGTAATCAGTATATATGATGCTGTTACGTGACGTGCACCGCAGCGGAAGCGAATCCTTGATTCCCAATGACCACCCGATTTCTTGGTTCTTTGCGTGTATTTAATGATTTGAAATGTACGTCCGTCATCTATCATATCTTGCCGACTGGTTGCAGTAGAATTCAATCAAGCGTCAAATTGCAAAAAAGAGAAGAAACAACGCTTTCGGTTAGACAAACGGTCGAACGACCAAGTTTGATTGTTTGAACAAATAGCTACTAGTAACAGACTTGACATTTCAAAATGGTTCGGCCTTTCCCAACTAAAATTAAAGGTCAACCTAATCTTAAAGCTACGCACCCAAACTGAAAAAATGATAGTTTCGATGTGAAATGGACATGGACTCATATGTATTGTTTTGTGTTTTAATGCTGGTGGCCATGAATATAAGGCGTGAATAGAAACAGGAATGATGACAGAGGGTCAATACGCAATCGATACTGGACATATAAAGAGGGCAAATGGCGTTTTGTGCAATTTTTTTCTCATTGCCTCTGGGAATGATAAGCTTTAATAAAAACGGAACAAGCTATAAGCAAAGGCAAAAGGAGTGAATGCAATTTGCATGCAAAAAGAAGTTAATATCATCGAGCGTTCTTATTCGATGCGCAGTGGGACACAATGAAATCGAATAGGACGCCTTTTTTCTTTGCCTGTGTCTTGACGTCACATTACATCGTGTCCTTGTATGAGGTCAACAAATAAGAGAGTACATTGTGGGTGAACTATAAAAAAGTTTTGGGTTGTTTGAAATGACGGTTATTTGGACTGCGCATGTCGGCTGATTGTTTTTGCAGCCAGCACAACTTATATTTATTGGCCACGCAATGATAACAAACCCAACAGACAGTAGGATATAAGTTTTGGCAAAAAATAAAAAATAAAAAACAGAAAAATAATAGCAACAATAACGCCCCAACAGTTGCCTATTGCATTCTCACATTGCTCGGTGATAGACAATTGACGTTCGGTGAGTCGGCGTGAGTCCCGCTCTGACGTTGGAGTGACAGTAAGGATCGCGTACATGGAGGTGCGTTCCCAAACGAAAACAGTGTTGGGCACAGGCCTATTTGTTGGATCGATAACATGATGGATCAGGTGGCGAATGTATAGGTAAACATCGGTCACAGTCATTATGGCGAATGATCCACCTCGTTATTCAACATCCTGTAATTTAACGACAATAGGTAGCCATGTGAAAGTCGACATTAAATAGACAAGGCCCATATTATTATCTTTTTAAAATATATCTGGTCAAAACGATAACGGATACACCGAAAACTCAGATATGCAGATGATGGGCTGCCTCTTTTTGCATGCCTTTCAGTGGTTGGCTTTGGGCCGTACTTAGCCTAATAAGTGACCGGTACCCTGAGAGTAACAATCAGAGTTGTAGTTTATTTGCAGTCAAATTGCCAGTTGTTGTTCAACTTTTTTTTTTCTTAATTGAAATATTATTCCACCCTACCCTATGCTGTTATTATTTTAAAAAGCAGACGGGCAAGTCATTTGACGTAATTACTGTATTTTCAGACATGTGATTTGACCGTACAGCATATGGAGGTAGCCTACCTATGGTATATACCATTGGCTGATTGCGTAGCAAAGCTATAGGAAAACCAAAAGAAAAGCTCTTTAGACATGAATTGATTGCAGGGCGTCAGTATTTGATTTGAGAGAGAATACCATTGAAAATCCGAATGCAATATAGCTTGAGGCACCTCATAAATCTCCGACGTGGACCCGCCTTCTTATAAAAGCCATGCTTTAAGCTTGCCTTATCCGTTATCATTGTTCGTGTGTCAACTTTTGACTTTGTTATTTTTTTCCCCGTCGCATTATGGAATATTATAAAAGCTGGTGATGTGTCATTGTCCTTTGAAAAAGGTATAAAAACTAAATAAATCAAACAAAAATAAGAAAATATTTATCGGGCAAGACGCTCTGCCTTCGCCCTTTCGAAAAGAAAATAAGCGCAGGTGATAGACAGCAAGCACCTATGCATAGTTAGAGATTAACTACATTCATGTGGAACTTATAGAAACCACACGAATGTTATATTGAACCACAAAATCTGATCTGAATTGCATGAATAAACGCAAAATAAACTCAGGTCATGACGTCTTTTGGAAAGACCTCAAACGATTAATGGTTCACAACAGAAAAAGGATCCCATTGAACACAAATCAGCATTACAGATAATATTTTATTTCGTTTCGTTCGGTATCAGCGAAAGTGCGTGGCCTTTGAAATAGATGAACATAGACCGACCAACTGTTTCCCCTTCGAAAGGAAGAGGATGTTTGCCCAGCTATTCACGCCACTGTGTGTCTCCAGTGTTTCTCTATATGCCTACTGTGCTGTCAGGTGAATTTGATTTCGTTTCACAATCTTGGAGTAATCACCCAGCATTCTGCATCGTTCTAGCGTTAACTCTCTCGTTCGTATTATGGTGCTGCTTGAACAATAATTTAGACGTTCGGTCAGGACATTTTAACGACTCGGTAAACTGCTCCTGGTCCCCACATATTGCTGCATATATCCTGAGTTTTCATTATTTAGCTGAGATCCGTTACCGTCTTTTCCTCGTCTGATGGAGTGGGCGCGACGCTAAGCGACGCTCGTAACTTGCACGAATTCTTTCCGGCTTTTCGTGGACACAGTCTGTTCAGTTATTAACAAACAATTCTATTCTCGGTTGTATGGTCGGTATTCAGGGTTTTTTCACTATACTTCTCTATGGTCAAATGTGTTAGAGACCAGCACGGTGTAAACAAATGCGGAAAATTAGAGATTCTATTATTGTCATTGACGTCAGAGTGACAACGCAAGTCAAGGGCTTTCGATAAAAAAATTATAATAGCATCGACAATTATTGACTCGACTGTCGTGTCGCTATAGGCTACATGATAAAGTAGCGGACTAGATTCATGAAAATCTGCTTCTTTATACTCTTCTCGTCCTGGCGATTACCGAAGTAATTAAGGTCGTCTTATTATTAGGCTTATTAGGCAATGGCAACAACTTTATCGGCTGCAACAACAATTTTGAAGAAGATATGCAAGGTGATAGTGCTATACATCCCTCTCCACCTGTTACTTATACATACTAAAGCTATACGAACAAAATTCAAAATGGCTATTGGAGCAAAAACCGCAGTTGATGTTGATTAACGTTTGAATTTCCTCGCATGTCGATAATCACAAACACATTGTATATGGACGAAGGCAGCTCGCTTTTCAGCGGATGAGCTACATCAATTATGCTAATTGCGTGTTTTGGTTGCACGCAAATTCTGTTATTTCATCAGCCAGAGGGAAGCTTATAACTGTGAGAACAAGGGCGGCAATCGATGACTGGGCTATAGGGCAATTCCACCGTAGAACCTATTCATTTAAACGAAACGTCATGTCAGTCCTTGACAGCTTTCTCCATTATTTTGACCTTATATGACAACGCTGATGCGTTAAAACACAAAGGATGACAAACAAACACAAGCACCAATCAATATTTTAAAAAACAAAACATGGTCGATACCAACAAATAGCGTAGGACTTCGGCTAATAGAAACACGCTTGCAAAATTGCTATCCGATTCAAAACTACATCAATTTCATTACAATTAGCCCATTATATCTGTCGCGGATGATATTATCTATTCATGAAATAGTGATTCCCACGGCCGGTCGTGGGTTTCTCATGGGAATGTGGATGCTCCAGGTCTATAGCTTGAATGATTGGCAGACTCCATTAGCTTCTAACTTGTTATTTAGCGATGCGTGCTTGGAGAAAGCAGGAATTTTCAACCGGCCTTCCTTCAACGACCTCCGTGCGTCGCGCTATTTCCAATTTCTGTGATTGTGATCTATACATCAATTTGATTGGCATCCGTTAAGTAAATGATCCACTCCTCTTTGTTCTTTTTTTTCCCTTTACGATTGTGTTCATTTTTCCTTCATTAGTGTTATATATGCGTGAAGATGAATATACCAATGGCTATAGCTGTAACGAAAAACCGTGATCACCTGATCGGTAGGTTATCCTTTCTCCAATCGATATCCTCACATCAGTGCACTGCTGGAATGGTCAGGTGATCCAGAACAAATAGCCAACGAATGAAATACCTGCTTTATATGATCTATATAGACCATGTTATCGGATCAGTTTACTGAAGTCGGAAGCGTTTTTGTTTCACTTCTGGTATATATATAGGCGACGGCTTGGCTTTATGTCTTACATCACAAGTAGGTCATAGCAAGCGAGGCGGGATCTGGATGGAAGCTTTAGACTTTCATTGAAATTTGTTATTCCTTTGTGAAGGCGTAAATATATACATGATTGAAAGACCGAAGGACCGTGATCAGTACGTTATATGGTAATTTCCTTTTCTACTTGATGTATGAAGGGGCAGGCCTATAGCAGATAGACTTCTGGGTTTGGCTTTTTTATCCGTATGACATCATATATATTCAAACTGACATTTGCAGGAATGGTATGGCAGCAACAAATTTTCTTCACTAGTCTTCGAAAAAACGACTTGTCGGATGTTTTTTTTAAGAGACCATCACATAGATGACGGACACTTGGGTATAGACTGCATATAGTCCGATCGATAACTCGGTAGGACACGAACGTTTCTCTTCGAGTACTCGAGAAAAAAGCGATTTACTAAACAAATTTCTACCTTTTATTGCACAATTTTCCAATAGCATACTTCCGAATTTTGCAGCTCTCTCCCTATTTGAAAACTCAAAGAGCGTACTCTACTTAGATCTGTAAAACTGTTCTACCCGTGTTGCGGCACTACCTCGTTCTAAGTTGCACAGAGATGAAGACGATTCCGTATCAATAGAAAAGGAAATTCAGGTCAGGTATAACTTAGTGGCAAAGACTATCATGCAAAGTACAATATAGGCCGCATCAAACGGCATAAAAAATTCATCCACAAGACGCGACACCAGCAGCTATTATTACAACTCGATTGCTCCGTAATCATCAGTAAGAAAACGTGCGAATTTCATCCGAAAATCTTCATCAACACGCAAAGGCCTACGTAGATTTCAAATCGGCACTTTTTATATGCTATACAGGTGCGTGAGCCACAGTCCATCTACGTGTAGGATACACTGTATGCGCGTCGTATCTCGGGCGTTCAGCAAGATCCGGAGAAAAAGTCGATATCGACCCAATTTTATTTTGTTTTTGTAGCTTCTGTTCTGCGATGCGTCGTAAGGAAACCAGGCACGAAATGATGAAAAATGAAGGCGAACAGGAACGATACATAATTTCAACCTGAATTTTCGATTCAGCTTGATAAATACCTCATTTTATTAATAGCTGAACTGGCTAAAAACTTGGGACTCTTTCAGGTGGCAAGAACAGGTGCATCAAAGGCAGTCATTACCCATTTTCGTATAGCTCAGACATACCAAAATAAACCGTTCTCTACAGTGGTAGTCGCAATACGAAGTGACGCACTCTGATTTTACGTAATCATGAAAATGCGTGCCGAGTTACAAGGACTAATAACAATAAATTGGTTTGTCCATTGCGTGCGCATGAAACATCATCCTCCACACGAGAAAAAGACAAATTGCAATTATCAGTAAAGTAAAGTTACCGGTTTCAGTGAAAGGAAAAAACAAAAGAAAAAATCAAATCAAAATGGAAGGGCGAAATAATTCCTGTGATTGATGAGTTACGACATAGCAAAGTAGACCTACACAGCTTTCTTGTCAATTTTTTTGTTTGTATCCCCCTTCAGTATTTTGTGCTGTGCTTGCTGTATTTATTCTGTATTTGTTTGTTCTTACTGTACTTCTTGTTTCTGACTGCGCCGAACGAAGGGGACGGTCGTTTAACACGCGCCAAACGGACGCTAACGCCGCCATGTCAAGACGGCCAGCAGGCAAGACGATAAGGCGGAAGAGATTGTCTTTCCTGCTTGTGAAAGAGAAGCCATAATTCAGTCCTGACAAGCCAAGTGTAAAGATGTAAAAAGAATAAAACACACCCTATTTCTTTATTCGTGTGATGCCTCTCTTTCCTTCATCCTTTCTCATCATTCGTGCTGGTGTTGTTGTTTAGAAACCCCCCCAGCTCCCCCCTTTTTTTTGTTTTCGCTCTGATATGATATGCCTTGTATCTCCTTTTGGCTCTCTCAACAGATGAGCTTCAGTGTTTTCGTTTTATGTACATACAGTTCTTTGAAAACATTCGCATCTCAGCCAATGGGGTCTTCTGTCTGCTCTTGATGCGGCCGATGAAAGATATCAGCTATAAGTTCTTATACATCGGGCAGATTAGGCTGCCAGTGATGTTGCAAACCAACACCATCAAAAATCAAAGGCAAAAAAGATGAATAGATGACACATCACGACACCAATCGAATAAAGTCAGCCAATAACTCAGTGACGAACATATATCAATGACTGAATTAGTATATATAATGTCAAATAATCTTGATTTGGAATAGCCTTGCGTTCGTTTTTTTCTGCCAACGGCTGAACCTTTACAAGCGATTCGTCACGTTCTTTCTACATAGTCATTCTATTCATACGTAGTGCGTTTATTGTTCGTTAACAATTCAGCACGTAATATCAGCAGACAATCAGCAGACGTCATCAAACTCATTTGATTTGTAGCCAACGTCTTTGAGTGAATCACTTATTCTTTTAGAGGCCTGAAAACGAAGATCGAGTTTGTGCGGATCGTGTTTTATCTCATCGCTGCCAAATTCTTCAATTATTTATTTCTTGCCATCGAATAGTATATATCGAGTAATTTATGCGGTGAAAGTTGCTAGTTTGTGTTACTTTAAGTCATATTTCTATTCAAACGTTTTTTGATTCATTTTCTGTTGCCTCGCTATAATAGTTCAAAGACTGGCTTCTAGAACGCGTCCAGAGACCACTCAAAGCTTCTAGATGGACTTATACCCACAATGATAAATGCTGCTCGGTTCTTACTGTCTGCGCTATAGGATACGATCTATAGCCACAGCGGGCGCTGAGCTTGCGAATTGTACAAAGGGGGAACTGTTTGAGGGATATCCGTAACCAATATAACGGAGCTGGGATATACGAGAGAATCCACGCCATCATTAAACTGCGGCAAGGGATTATGGGCTCGGTGTAAATTCGTTCATTAGATATGAGGCATTTAGAACAACAAGATATTGTCGTTTATCATCAAAGTCCTGATTAAACTGTAGAGACGGTGCTCATCCATGCCTTGCTTCACCCTCACCATCGAGAATATCGAGCCTTGAGTAATGGACAGTAAATCATTCTTGTTTTCCTTTTTTTCTGTTTTTGTTTTATTTACTACTTTCCTGTCGGGCGGGCTCTTGCCTAGACAAGAAAATTCAGTTTTACATTTCACTGCTATGGCGTCACAACCGGCATATGCAATTTGAAATCGGAACTTCCGTGTTAACATCAAGTTATGACACGTAATTGCGGTTGTTGAGAGATGGGTATATACATTTCCCGGTTTCCTCGTACATGTATAATGGCGTTGCCGTGATATACACTTCTTATGGACAATCCATTAAGTCTCTACAGAAACTAAGAAGGATAAGTTCGCATACGTGTGAAATACACACGCGGTTATCTATATAAACATTCAACCTTGCACAATCTGGCGCGTTCATCTTACCGGGGCAAAAATAATGTCTAATTTTTTAAAATAGAACATTCAGATGGGCAAGGATTTGAATAGCCATTCTTTGTGCTTTCCCTTTTCACGTCCTTGAATATCAACCAAAACACGTCATATATTTGCTTGTCATTGTTATCACACCCTTTCAGATGCTAGTAGTAATCAGCAAAGCGAAGAATGTCGGCATAGTTTATTCCGCCCGTTGCTTATTGTCATAAATATTGCTGCAAAAAACAAAACGCGCACTGACGTTCGCCTCGCTATGCGTTTTAAATTAACCACAGCCCATTAGTGGGGCCGTCTGCACTGAAAAATAAAATAAAACAAGAGAATAAAGAAGAGAGACCATGATAGAAATAAATGAAAAAAAGATAACATCCATAAATCAGTGATCGGCTCCATTTTAAGTCTGAATACGGTGGAGGTGAGGCAAAGGATTTTGCGCAGGCAATATTACACGTTTATCGATCGTCGGACACGATATGTTTGCCAGGAAGGAAAACATGGTATGTGCGTAACGATGCACAATATCGTTTGCGACGGAATATTCTGCGAGTCAACGTTCGGGAAAAACTTAATTTAGCTATTGAAATATGCAGGTAAAAATGAATTATGAAGTGCTCTGGCGATAAATGTTGGATATTTCTTTGGTAGTGACTGCACGATTTCCTTTCACTCACTATTATTTATGAAAATGTATAATAATTAGTTTTTTTTTGCTAACCTAATTGCAGCTAAAATCGATAATTGTTGTCTACCAATTAGTAGTTTCAAAGTTTTGTGCGCAACTACGGCCGTTCTAAAGTTTTTTTTACTGGTAAATTGTTTAATGATTGGTGATTGGGTAATGCTTAAGACATCTTTTCCCTCCCTAAAATGTATACACAGTCGAGATAACGATGACCGGTTGCAACGATCGCGAAACGTTTCTAGGTGACCGGAAAACGAGTTGTCAGACGCTTCGTAATTATGTTTCTTATTTCCTTCGTTTCCCATACGTAACCTGGCTGTACGCGTAGGCCTCGCAATTTCTACAAAAAAAAAGTAAAAAAAAAAAAATAGAGAAGTATTAATAATAATAATAACAGTAAATAGGGATCTTGATATATCTGTGAATTAGCCAAGCCGGATAGAGCCAATCAAAATTAATGGTGCACTTCCTGGGTATTGAAATATAGAATATAAAAACAAACACAGTTAAAGCTTTAAGCCAGTTCTTTCTCCATCAAATTTTCTAATTAACTTGAGAAAAGCTTAAGCCCATTATCGTAGTCTGGAGTTTGTTATGTGTGATGTAAGATGTCGAACACACCCCCCTTCCTCCCACCACCTACATATGCATAAGCAGCAACAACAAAAAAAAGACACCCATTTCTTTGGCCTGGCTGTTGGGTGATCAGCGAGGTCGTAACTTCAATGACTGATTGTCTTCAGCTGCCGCCCTCCCTCATGTAACAGAGTGTACCCTAATGGAAATTTCTTGTTTGTTTAGAATGGTGGAACGGATGCCACTGCCGTGCCATCTCTTTCAGCTAGACCGCTTTCTCAAGTATAGACGGCACGTGTGTTTGGCATGCTAGTTACTACTCGAATTTCATGGCGGCGGAAGAACACGTTGGGTGAGCATCAGGTGCTATTAGTTTTGCTTCTACTATTCTCGGCCGAAAATGATGAAACCTTCATTTCTTGCCAAGAATAAATGGCGTCTTATTGATCCAACCTCACAAATCATCACATTTTGGTTTTTTGATTGCATTACACGATAACGTCGAGTTGCCAGGATACAAGTTGAATGTATATGTTCAAATGGACGACAAAGCGAAACTATAGTCAGTGGCCATAGCCAGCGAGCCTGGTGGAATAACTCATTGATTAAGGTCGATGAAACGCTGCATTTGCTATTGCGGATTCTTGACATTGTTAGATATCCTTTGTTTTGCTTTATCTTTTTAAAAATGCTTTTTGTACTTAATTGTTGATGTGATTGGGCTGTAGTGGACGTTTGGTATTTCCTTTGACCTTTAGTTTCAGTAGTCGGATACAACAATACGTGAATACTTTCCATTGAGCTTTATCTATGTTACAAAATTGAAAAAAAAAAGTTTAAATTCTTAATTGAAGAGAACATTTTAAGTCCGTCACCAATATGATACCTCGTGGTCCGTCCCCACAGTAATTTAAGAATCAATAGCTCAGACGATACGTCTCCGTCCAGCGTATCAGCCACATGCGATACACTCGAACGATTCATCTTTTGACGTGCAGACATCACCGGCCATTGCACGCAACCGGCTTCGGGCTTGCCGAAGTAGCTTATCTTTGCTTTTTCGCTCGCTCACTGTCTTTTCTCTTACACCATGTCGTTTTTTTTTCTTCCAAGTTCAAAGTGAATGGCCGTTGATGACCTCTCGCGCTTGACGTCGCATAGGCGAATCAGCGATCATATACATTTAAAGTAAGACACCAAAGGATGCATTCGTCCTGTTCAGGCGAGCGAAAGGTTTTTTAATCTGAATCTTTTGAAGGGTCAAATGAAGGACTAGTTACGATTGCGGCCTAATCAGTGGTCAATTTCATTTCTAATGTACAACTGTAATTAAAAGGATTATGTTCAGGGATTAAAAAACTGGCCATAGGAACTCAACTTTGAGAAGCGAGCTGATGTCATCAATTGAATACGAGAAGGGGAAAAAACGGGCCGAAACCAAACAACTGAGATAAGGAGAATAATAAGCTCACAATTCCATATAGTTCCAAAGAAATCTTTCTTTCCTAACGCTATTATCGTTCTTTAAAAAATTAAACAACCCCGCAACTGCTGCTGGTGACTAAAATAGGATCGCAAGTTCCCCGTTGCAAAGAGCCAATAAGACGAAAATTTACCCAAGAAACCTTGAGACAACGTTGGCTATATATCTGACACCCAAAATGACACGCATATAAGGTTTCTCCATTTCAATGTGTAGTGCACTGAGCCCTGGTGTACCTACAGACCACAAATCGAACCGTGAGTTCGTTGGTGCTGAGTATCGATGTCTTCATTCTACGCGTGAACGATTACAGATGTGTTTGGTTCTACACGCCCTTTCTTCCTTTGTGACACCAATTTGTGTTGTTGTCACTAGTGCACATGTCTCCCATATTTTAAAAATCTTTGCTTTGTAAGATTGCAAGACCTATCGCTATAATTATTCAAAGGAGCCATGCCTTTGTGTACTGCAGTACGTAGACGATTAGACTCCACAGGAAGCTCCTGCGTCATGCAAACGGCAAAATGAGTAATCTGAATTATCCCAGTCATGTGTTGGGTATGATTGAAGTGGATCCAAAGTCAGCTCACGATTTCTATTGCTCTTTCAGCTCTATTATAGATCGATAAACAGAAAAATAAAAAGTATGTGACAACAACGAGTATCCTCAAATCCAACACAAGACAAACAATTCGCGGTGTCTTTGCGAGGTAAACGAACCGTATAGTTGCATTCGCCCCAGAACTGGCAGTCTTTTTATTGTAAAATTTTGAGCTAGAGCCAAACGCGTACGCATTCCGGTTAAATCATATCCGTGCAGAGGTATGAGAAGAATGTGGCCAACACGAAAACATATTAGACCAACGGCTGACTAGATCTGCGAATTCGCAAAAAGACTATGCATATACTGGCGAATAAGCGCGGAGAAAAAAACATGTGTGCCAATGCAACTGTGTGAATGTAGCGGAGATACATGCTGACTAAACTGTTTCACGTGTTTACCTTTAGCTTGCGAATAAATCTCCTGTTCAAGTGTGTTTGAAGTATTCAATTTCTAGGACAAAACTAAACATTCCTATATACGGCCAGAAGTTTTCTGTTGATCGAATCGAATATTTATACTAGACCTGCGATATGTGCACCCGGCGAATTAAATTTGAAAAAATAAAGGAAAAGAAAACCGACACAAACCGTAGGCCTAGGAGGAGGTATAAACGCACTGAGTTACCTATTTACAGGACACGGATGTACAAAAACTCTTTTGATCTCTCGATGCAAAAGGCTGTCGTAGGCCATGTCCCGCTTCAGTGCTATCGATCACGCCCGCGTCCTGTAGCTACCGCCCTCATCTCACCCTCGAGATCAAACGCCTCTCTTATTTCCATGAGTGCGTCATTTTTTTCGACACACACACACACACAAAAAGCGAGGAAAACTTGGAAAATAGATGAGGATGCAAACATTTGCCTTTTTTCCCTCTTTAGTTTTCAGATGAGGACCAAGTGGAAGTCCGTTAAAAGGATATGTGAGGGGGAAATAAAAAGATTGGGGCTAATCTGGTTACCGTTGCTGTTCAGGTCTTCCTTATTTAAATAAGTAAAGAAAGGCTATATGTAAAAATCCAAGCGCTAGATTGATGATGCGGCTGAGCAGGAACATTTCTGTCTGCACGAGGAAACGAATAATCGACAATAATGAAGTAAAGACATGCACTTGAAACGGCACGGCAAACTTCTTTGGTAAGTTAACGATGGTTGGTATAGCAACAAGAAGAGAGGGGATGACTGAAAATTTTTTCAAACCCTTATATAACATCAGAAAGAAATTATATTGTTTCCCAGCTTACTGCGTAGTTCCGTATATTTATCGTACAGAGAAAATTGATTGGGCTGAAGCAATGTCATCATCCCATTTTTGCAGAGAAATTGTTATTACCGTGAGGCTCTATTGCCTTTGTGAAAGCCAGTCGGGATTGAATGTGTGCTTTATTGCCGTCTGCCTTGTATATTTTTTCCCCGTTATACTCGCCATACTGTGGCATATCTGTCTCTACCACGACATCACTGCACATAGGGGAAAAGAAAAAAGTAATGCAATATACGTTGGGCTAATCAGTCCTTATTCAGTTTTGTGGGTCACAGGAGATGTTGAAGAAAAAAAAGGCGAGACTGGGTGAACAAAGATAGGACGATGCTTGTTGTATAACTCTTGGTATATACTACGGTAATGTACAAGAGCAGCAGTTGCGGGCTGTAGGTTTACGGTGTGTAATATGTGGCCGATATGTTCGGCACAGTAAGTGAGATGTTCGATGCGACGTTAGGCCGTGTGTTGCTCAAGATGAACACGTTATATCTTCTCCGATATTGATTTGTTGATACGTAAGGGTAGGCCTTTCTTTGCAGTTGATTTGATTTTCTTTTTGTTGTCTTCTTTTCATATTTTTCACAGCACGTGTGCTTTATTCTTTGCTTCTTCTGTTCGTTTAATCATCTTGCTGGTTGAATGAAATTAAAATCGACATATGGGCCACGAGATTATCGCAATAATGATATTCACCATCACGCATATGGGGGGAGGACGCAACATTGTGAGAGACTGGGATCTGAAAGGGGATTGATAAGAAAAACTGATAGGAAGAGTTTTGATGATAAAAAATGTTTGAACAAGATTTGCATTAAGCGCGACGGAACACCTCGTTATCCGCATTGTGCTGATTCTGACGATAAATATTTATTCCAAAACTAAATCGTTACGGTCGTTTCACCCTTAAAAATTTTAACGAGGGGTTCCCTCGAGTTCGAATTGAATCAAATTAATCTTCCACCAGTGGACGACAAATATTTATTTAATGATTTTTCACAAACTCGAATCGCCAGTTTTGAAAAAAAAACAGGTGACATTCATTTCGCAAGCTTTTGCACACACATCATTATTGAAAATTGTTAAAACTCCAAACGTTCAATATTTAACTGCATGTGTATATAGTACAGGCATATATAGTATAGCAGAGAGATTATCTGAATTGGCAATAAATAGGTATGTTCTGTTTAGCACGTTCAATCATCATGGAAGAAGAATAGCTTAGCATGTATAACATTTTAGGGTAGGAACATGGGCCCTTATTAGAATAGCGTTGTGTGTACACAGTTCGGTAGGGTAAGCCCAATGTATACACGATGCATAATCAACTCATGCATGGCCCATGCGGGACTGTCTTGTACTGTAATCCGTTTGTGCACATTACTACAGTATACAGAAATCCATTTGCATCTTTGCGTGAATCTTTAAAGACAAAAAAATTGAAGCAGCCATCCTGTATTAAGCATACAGTTCATTTCCCAGAGTATGGGAACGGTGTGCTACTTGGGTCCAAAGAGAACAGCAAAATCGTAGACAGAGAGCAGCTTATAACCCACGTATTAGATTATTCATTCATGGTCGGAAGATTGTACCGATGTGGACTAATAGTTGGGCCAATTTTTTTAAATGTCTAGGGTAAACACGGATACGGGAATTGTAGGGCCATCACGCACGAAAAGCCGTCTGGATCAAATTGATCTGGTCATTGTATTCGTATTACAGTGGACAGTATTTACTCAACCGTGAGTTAGAACTTAGGTTCCCAGAAGGTCAGTTTTTCTTTGACTGATGAAACTTACACGGTAGTCGGCCGTGACGACGATCATTAACCCAAATTTGGTTGAATACGATATGATACTTTGAGTTCCTTCCTAGTTTTACGTTCCCCGAAACCAAATAATCGATGTGATGAGTAATCTTTTGTTGTTGTGTTCGTTCTTTATGTGTACAAGTTGGACGAAAAAACTGTTCAAAACTGTGCCCAATACTTTGCAACCTCGATTGATTGAACTATGAAACTTCAAGAAGGAAAAAGAAATCTGAAACGTTTATGTCGTAGTGGAAAACTCCGATAACCAGTGACGGATGGGCATTCACTTGTCACATTGTTTCAAATAAATCACGAACGATGATACCGTAAAGCCTCTGCGTTTAGATATAAGCGCTCCACTAACTGTCGAATATTACCAGGATTTTTTTGGTTAAAGAAATGCATCCTCATTTTTACAACGAGTCTGTTTCTAGTTCCGAAAAACTTCCCATCTTAACTTTATGGCCACGTGACTGTGCAGCGTGACACCTGCATCCGCCCACGATGCTATTCTTCATTTGTGTCTCATTATTGAACAAATTGAATTATTCGACATAGTTTCTGTACCATGCCTGGTTTAAACTAGGACTTGTAATTCTTTTCAAAGTTTGCTAAGACACCCCCACAGTATATTCGGCTCTTCAGAACGATCTATATTTCAATCACGCACCGGATTCTTCCAGCACGAATTCCCAACTATGAAGTTCTGCGAAAGAAACGCAGAGTGCGCGCGTGCTATTCTACCGTGTGAGAAATTACCACATAAATGAAGGTAGAAATATATAAAAATGGATTGGAAATGTTGGGTGAAGTAGATATAGAACGGTTGTGACGATATTATCCATCCAAGTGTGGGAAAGAGCTCAGTTCTATTCGACATGACTAGGTAGCACCATCCACGCTACAGTAACCACGATTGTCAAGCACGCGAAAATGCAGAGTTAAACGTTCACGGCTCCGTTCACTCACGATGGTTACAATAAACAGATAATGGTGCACACTATCGTCAGATTCTGATCTCAAAGTCACGTTACTGAAACGAACGTCATTCAGCATCACGTGCTTTCGATAATTATAGGTTCCTGTTTTTCTTTTTTTCTTGTTGAACAATACCTGGAATGCTTTTTGCTTCTTTCCTACTTCTTTAGATTTCTTTGCTTTTTTTGCTTTTTTGGTTTTAAATCAAATAAAATTGTCAAAGGAGGTCGCAAGACCTTTTGACAAGAGTGGACGACATTTAACTTTTTACGCCAATTTATGTTTGTTTTTGAGATGGAAATATTATGAAATGCAGGCAAGTTCTTGTTTATGTAGCAAAACGTGTAGTCACATGAGAAGAAAAAGCGGTAAAAGGCTAAAAGAGAAAGTTGAACTCTGAAAAGAAGTAAATTACGATGTCACCAGGTACGATTATGTCGATCCCACTGTTATTTTCCCTTTGGAAATCAAGAATCCCAAACGAAATGTTGCGCATATGTGTGTTGCCATGGCCGACCAAATTGTTTACTCGGATGCCAAGAGAAGCACACAGGTGGTATAAAGGTCTCTCGATGCAAATCATGGTTTCTCTCTCTAAAAAATTGGCGTACCTATACAAGTCAACATGAACTTTCAAATGAGAATATACATCCTGTGGCTTTGTGAGAATGTTTCTTGTTTTTCTTCACTTGCTTTCGTCTTTCCTTTTCCCATTTCCTTCAAGTTGAACCAAACTTCAGACACGAATCGATGAATCATTGGACTCTGTGCTGTTGCATAACTTATCTCGTAAGAATTTAAGATTGAAAGATCTCTACCGATATTTGCAAAGTTGGCATTGTAACGAATCATGTCAGCTCGATCCAACGATTTCCGTAATATTTTGGATAAAACAAAACGTGCGCAAACAATAGAAACTCAGCAAAAATAAAAAAACGAGAGCGACTAGCGGGAACGTCCGATTTGGCTCTCGAGTCTCCGGCGGATTTATTGGCAGCTTTTCCTGTTGTGTCGACATAACGCCAACATAAAGCCAACCCAGCACGGACCGAACGATCATTCACGTCACATTCGCTTTCCGAAGATTTCATGAACACATTTATTTCACTATTGTTTTGCCCAGACAACAGATACTGACATCGCTGCTGATATATATATATACGAACGATGTGTTAGCTCTGCAGTTTCTACGTCCGCATTGTTGGCCGATCACCCGTTTTTTAATTCCATTTATCTTTGGATTCGATTAAGAGGGCGCGGCAAAACATGACCTTTACCGTAGTTGCTAACTTCTTGAATCGATTCTAAAAAAACGAGGCGACTAGCTGGCGAAACTCACCTGAGTCCGTGGATAAATGGCGCTAATGTTTGCTACTTGGTTTTGAAAACACATTGGCTTCTACCAGGAAAGGCGGGGAGATGTTGTTAAAGAAGTCAAAGGCACGTTCTATAGCAAGGCCGCTCTTTCACCTGTTCTTAATGGACGACAAAAGATATTTTTTACGCCCCTTGAAAGGTTGCCTTAGAGTGGTAAGTTCACAGTGATGGATTGTACTGAAGAGTCCGCTGCAGTCCTTAACAAACAAAAGGAAAAATTTTTTTTTTTACAAACCGTTTTTAATTGATCTATATTTTATTAATTACTGGAGTAAATACTGATGCAACAACGTTTACACCACCGCATACTTGATCGACTATAATAGAAAAGGAACTGGCTTCGTTTCGTCGTCCTAATTAAAATTGATATCAAATAGAAACCTATAGCTTCGCTCTTAATTGTTTTATTATGTATAGTCATTTCAGTAAAGAGGGAATCCAAGGCCAAATCCAGTCTAGCCCCATTTTTGAATTTCTTACGCAGTGAATTATTAACGATAGGATGACAAAATTTCTGTTGTAAAAAAAAAATGCCTCTGATGGCATCATCTTGCAATCGAATAGTCAAAATGACAGTTAAGAATGAAGCGACAGGTAGACACCAAAATATTCTATGAATAAATCATCAACATATTTTCATCCTCCCTCTGTTACTAAATCACCAACGTCTATACCAAGCGAATTCGGACAGATGGAAAGACATCTGGCATTGTTCCCTTACTAGGTGAATAGAGCCTATTCGTATTTCGCGTTGCCTTCGGTTGCATTCAGTTTCAACGTTGACGACGAAATCCCATTATTCGTGAATGTCACTATACGTATCCAGGGTATAAACTCGTCAATATCGTCTTATAGTAACTGAGGAAGTAACTATATTTCACCATTTCGCATTCTGTATACGTACATCTATTATAATACGTTGACATCATCATTCTACCTGTCACTCACGATCGGTGTCCCACAAAACATTTGGTGCTCTAGTTTGTTCGAAGTATCGTTCCAATTCCAGCCAGGTATAACGATACGGATCTGGTATAAAACTTATTTGTGGTACAACTTAGAGTGCCGCTTGACTTTTGCGCAAAACTTGGATTGTATCTACCTGTGCCCACACTCTCCCTGCTCTTGTGAAAAAGCTTATGTTGAATTGACGCGTGTTCCAACCAATCGTTTTGTCACCTGTGACCTGATCTGATTAAGTAGGTTGTCAACTAGCTGACGTAAGTCGTGACGCATGTTTCCTCATTATATACGTTGTAAAAATCTTGATAAATTATGCAAGGCCAGAGCCGCACCCAGAAGCGAAGAGTGTTGGGGGATTACAGTTGTAGACATAAATAAAAACACACAATTTTTAGGTTAAATGACAGTATATTGTAATATATTATGTTCACATTTTAACTTTTTTTTTATTTTATTTTTGTAATTTTTTTTTAAGGAGGGAAAAGGGGGAAAGGGGGCGGTAAAGGAGTTGTTGGATTTGGTGGTGGTTATCCAAAATTGGGTACACTCGTCAATGAAACAATTACAAATAGCGACATCGGCAAAGACAGCAAACCCATAGAGTACGACGAATAACACATAGCGAGGGCGACAACTGAGAGTCTCCACCAATATCCAGCAGCGTTCATCATCAACGAGCTGCCGCTTCGCTGCATAGCGGCCGGTTGTTCACCTAAAGACAAACAGAACAGAGAAGGGAAACAAGTCATTAGAACATTTTCTAACCCAAATGTTTGTGATTTTTAAATGCTCATGCATGTCTAATAATGTTTATAAATCAAAAAAAAAATGGTATACTGAACCGAACAATGCTCAACATTATACAAGCGAACAATCAATTCACGTGTAGGCATAAGTTACAGCCAATGTTACAAGAGCAATCAATATGAAGTCATCTTTATTATTTAAAGAAGTATTTAAGCGCTATGTAAAATGCACAAGTTCATAAGTTTTCCCTATATGTGGGAATCGAATATTTAATGAAAACAAATCGATTATACTGTAGGGTCAGGACGGAAAACAACGAAACAGGAAAAATAAGAATTTCGGTTGGAACGACAACGAAGGCATTAGTTGTTTAAGCTCACAGACCAAACTAACCTTTGAGAATGTAAACTTTCGCGGAGACTGGTGGGCAATGGGCTGGTTGACATGTATAATTGCCCGAATCGCTGACGTGGGCGGCTTTGATGAGCAGCGAACTGACAGTTACATCCGTATCGGCAAAGTACTGTCGCTTTTCGATCCGGTCGCCTCCAAATTCCATTACCTGTTCGGCGAAATGATTCAACAATATAAACATTATAAAAGGGCATACAGTATTTTAGTCATTCGCTATTGTCCACTACGTACAATGGGACTGTATGAAGGCAAAAAAAAACATTTCAATTAGCAGGAATTTCTATTCGATTCTGTACAATCGATGCGAATCGTGATGGCAAATTGACAAAGTCTTTTCATTCTTTGTAGTCCTTTTCCCCCTTATACGTCTTCAATGATTTCCCAATAATTACAGGATGCCCCTTTTTTTCTGCGTTGTGTATTGCTACTACTGTTATAATCTGCCTCCTTTTCGCTCGACTACGATTTTGGGATAGTTCGATATCGATTGATGACGGGCGTACGTGGCTGTCGCATCTCTGATGGAATCTATAGATTCCATCCATGTTCTTCCGCTCGATTGTTCGATCAACAACGAGGCCGTCACATAGACACACAAATCGGACATGAAACAAAGTTTATCCTTCATATCTTTTTTTATTGAACGTGCGACGTTACGTAAACTGAAAGAAAAAGAGACGAAAAAATTCGCGAGCAAAAACGGAGGAACTTTACTATTCGAGTCGTTATCGCAACTTGTGCAGCGTTAATGGGCTTAATTTAACGGAATCGAAAAGACAGCGAACATTACGGTAAATGTAATACAATTCAGGGTGCGATACAACTTTATACAACGTGTATATAGTTGTAATCGAAAAAAAAAAGAATAGAGAACAGGTAACAACTAACGATTGAAACGCGAGAGCCAGCCAACTTTGCTTTTTCTTTTAATGATTTCTTTAATCAAATAGCCAACGATCCTTTTCCTCCTTTGCGCCATTTCCGCTTCCCTATATTTTCTAAAGAAAAGCAGCGTAGAATAAATAAGAAATATATTAACAAACCCCCGCAATCTCTAAAATAAACGTGCGGGCGGATGGCATCTTTCCACAACTTTAGGACGTGATAAACTCTCCGTCATCGTCAATCCTGTCGAGAACATTCAGGACATTGATTGACCAAAAAAAAAAAGTCTGATGAAATTTTCTGTGTTGTCTATTGTAAGTGAGACCTGTCTCTCGTGGGGGTGGACGAACAACTGTGATGCACTCGGCCAATTTAGCCCAATGCCAAATTTTAAACAAAACTGGGGGAATGGGGTGCAAAATGACCCAAAGAGGGGGCAACATGTTTAGACCTGTCCAATCCTTAAACACAGAGGTATAGCAAATGAACTTTAGCCCAAGGCCAAACCACAAAACTGGGGGAAAGGGGTACAAAAAGGAATTGACCCACCCAAAGAGAGGGCAACATCTTTAGACTTGCCCAATCCTTAAACACAGAGATAGATACAGCAAATGAACAAGGTAAAAAATCTTATCATTGGTTCGGAAATTTCAGTTTCACCGGCATCTATTTTAAGACTTTACACCTCTTTTTTTTTTGCTTTTGTTGTTGAGATGTTCTGAAAAACTGAACTGGATGTTCATGACCTATTCGATCCTCTCCGTCCAGGAAAACAAGTTGGTTGCAACAAAAGTGGCGCGTGTCCCGACTCAGGTTGTTTTGAATTTTCTTTTTGTTTTTCTTTTTTCTCTTCTTTTGTTCCGCCCCCTTCCTATGTTTTCCAGTCCACTTTGGAACGATACATCACCTCCCGTGACATCTCCCTTCTCCCTTCTAACCGTCCCGTTTTTCTCCCCATCACCCTCCATTGCATCTTTGGGAGTAATTAAACTCTTGTGGAAGAGAAAGATGGAGAGGGGAAAGAAAAAAAAAAGAATTATGAGCAAAGCAGGAAAGTGAGTCGGATCATTCATCATGGCCGTTTCCCCACTACATGTCGCAGTCTCTCTTTCCTCCTTGCTTTTGTTCACTTTATTCATTTGCCTCTCCCGAGTCAATTAGCAAGTGCAAAAACACAATCAGTGGGGGGGCCAAAACAGTCGACTCGGATGGAAAATGGGGTGGGCAGGATACTCATGAGACCGTAATAGTCCAACAAAATATCAAACTATTAAGAAACAAAAGGGGGTTGGGGGAAATGCCACATTGTATACAGCGAATGTGAAATGTGGCAAAGTGGATCTAAAGAAATGACTTGATGAGTCACAGCCGACACAAATGGATTGCCATCCCGACTGTATTTTGAAATCGGAAGGGCCACAGCGTGTCTACGGATAACCCGAAAAATTGGGATGAAGGGGAGCAGTCCTGGTTTGGCACGTTTTCTTGAAGAACACACGACGGCAAGAGATTGGCCGATCGATAGAGCCAGGTGGCTTCATTAAAAACGCAAACAGAACGAGGCAGGAAAGCGAACCTTGCAACGTGATTCCCCGACAGAGTCAAACAAAAGGAATGAGGACACGGGGGTAGGGCTTAAAAAAGAAACAAAAAGGCTGCAGAACGAAAAAGCAAAGTATAATAAAATGAATACAAATTTGAACGGCGATAGCGGAAATGGAAGTGGATTACAAAACCGATAAATATATAAAGAAGAATGTGTTGAAGAAAGCTTCATGCGCATCAAACTGGAGTTTGAAACAAACAAAATGTGTTTTTACCTGTCCGTTGTGGTACCAAAAGAAGAATTCCGGTTGGCCAACGGCTTGCGACACGAGGCAGGAAAGATTCACAGGGCTCCCTTCGTGAACGTGCATGTCCGGTCCACCAAAGATTGAGGTTGTAGGTTCTGCGAATCGTACACGATAAAAAATCATTAAATCCACAACCGAGAATGTCGAATTCTCTTTTTCTCGTAAGGACATTGCTTCGACATAACAATTTTCGTTTGGTAAACCACGACAATGCCGACAGAAATCCAGAATTACGTCAAAAAACCAAGCACGAAAACAACGTCTCGTAAAACTTATTTCGGATTAAAACGTAGCAATATCCTAGAAAAAGAGGAAGGATAAAACAAAAGCCGCACGTCCCGTATCTAGCACGCAGAAATAATAAAAAAAAAGAATAAATAAATAATGTAAAACCGAAGCCGTATGTCTTAAAAAACAAAGACTCTTATACTTAAATCTGTAATGGAATAGTAGATAACTGTTGGAGTTAGTCGAAATCAAATTTTATTCAATATAAAACCAAAAAATACACCTTTCGAATGGGGTTCTCTTTGGCGTCAATTGCCAATCGCTGCCAGAAATGCGGAAGAGTTTACGTGCGTAGTTGATTTCTCCGATCGCACGTGTTCCGGGATTAATAAGGTTTGACTTTGATTCGACCCGAACGCCACAAAGCTTGGCGGACATTTCTTTATTTTGAACAAGCCAACCACCACCACGCACGGTCGATTCTCGGACAGCCAGTCGGGAAATATTGATCAATACTTTTCGCCTTGATTTACGAGGCAGCTGGCGAGCGAGACAACGAGTTTGGATGACATTTGAAGTAACTACCCTTTCGAACTGCGCGCCAAGAGTTTGCCATTTGGCTGTCAACGGCAACTGCATTAGACGCGCCCTGTGCATAACTTCATTGAATCAAGACGCGGTTGTTGACAGCAGCCCGATAGGTCGAGCTGCTGCTGTCGCCATTCATTCTGTGAAGATGAACGTCGAGCGCTAATGTCATCAGCCCTTGTGTCATATTCTTTTCAGTTGAAAGCTGCCAACACGAGTGAGAGAGAGATAGAATAAAATGCTTTGAATTGACGCATTCAGACTACGTCGCTGTCGGATGTTCGCCTTCCGTTTTGGCGTCGTCATTTTCACCTATAACCCAAACGCATCGCTTGTGGGTACACTTTTCTCCTCTTCTTTCCTATTCGTTTTTGCTAGTGGTTCAATAAAGGCCCTCATCAAACGCGAGACGACATCAAACTCGACGGGACTTTTGAATAGGCAACGCAACACGCGGCTGGAAATAAGAAAAGGACTCCATTCGCACACTAAAAAAAACAAACATTTTAAAGACTTTTATTTATTTAGTTTTCAATCAGCAAAACGAGTATTCTCTAGCATAAAAAAAAAAAAGCGAGAATGAAAAAGAATTTTTCTTGACACGTTTGGCGCAACGGTTGGCCACATGGGGGAATGAAAGTATTGCAACACGATCTTCATCTAGTTTGGTCGTGCATATGCAGAGACCTATAATTTTCGCCCATTTTCCTTGGAAAAAAACGGGAGTTTTTTTTTTGCCAATGACGGACTCGAACTCGGGTTCCTTTTGTTGATGCGAATTTCTTTCCCTCGCAGATTAAACGTTCCTTTACAAAGAAAGAAACGCAGACAGACGGACACACGCAAAAAAAAATGGCTCACACGCAAAGGATGAGACAGGACGTTTAAGTGTAACTCGAGAACGATGTGGAAATTTAAGCGCAGCGAAAAATGTATTTACCCAAAAATACCGATAAATATCAAAGTATAGCCAGGCTGATTACGAAGTCTTATACAAGTTTGGCCATCGAAAATTGGCAAACTGATTTAAGCCAATTCAGTATAGCGAAACGGACGTTTTGAAAATTGGAATGGTATTTTATTCACGAGATGTTAACCTTTTCCCGCCCACTATCCTTTTCCACAACATCTTCCATTTACATATACGGAACGTCACATGAACTTTAGGAACCAACGGTAAATCAGATCGTATTCCTCGGTGTAGAGAAACGAACCAACCAGATCGCGTGATCGATTTTTTGGGGAGGTTTTAAGTTTTGTAGAAAAACCTTGATTTGATTGTGTTTTTACTCATCGATGTCTAGTCCGAACCCCTGGCGGACGCGCAATAGTCAGACGATGGGCAAGTCGATCGCCTTGAAAGAAAACGCTTGACAAGCGGACATCAATTCAAAGCCGACGGGTGCAACTCTCCCGGCGGGAATCGGGTTAGCCCGGTGGTTTCCTAACTCCAAAAGGATTATACTGCCCTCCGTCCGCAATTCGATTTTTTCGTCGACACGTGCAGAGACTTTTCAAGTTGTTGAACCCATTCGCCCCACCCTTTGCTGCTAAAAGCTAGTAGTAATTCGGCATTTCTTTTCTTTTTCTAGAGAATAAACAATTTGCATAGCGACTTGCACTCACAGCCAAATTATTCATGCGAAAAACAACCGACGAGAAATAAGAAACATATTGATTATGTTAGCAAAACGTAAGGTTTGAAACTCTTTCTTTTAAGACTTCACAAAAATGAATTGGTATATGAACATGTTTTTTTTTTTTAAATTCTCCTCTTAGATCCCGTCCAATATTCATAATTGGCAACCAGCACGGTATACGATAACGGGGAAGAATAGGAAGCGTGGGGAGGGTATCCGTTTCACCGGGGTTGGCAATATCACTGACCACCGCTCTGATGCATGATGAACGATCATCGAAATTGACACCGACTGGACGAGATAATTGAATTTTCCCTTTTTCCTTTCGCCAACCCCAGTCTCTTTCTTCAGCGCTGCAGCTTAAAGGATAGTAATGAATCCAGATGGGATTATTCTAGACGATTACTTCCTTTCTGCCTTGCGCACTCGTTCCCTTGCAAATCCAGGATTCGCAAACGGACTATGCTAAATTTCGGTTGTCACGAACAAGCCAGTTGGAATGAATAGCAGTTCGCTTTGTTAGTTCTTTTACGCTACGGCGTTACAGACGGAAAGGAATGGGAAAGTGCCGAAGTAAGTGTCAAGCCGGATGGATCCATCTACTTATAAATGTGCCGAATGTGACAGACATGTCACCGATAACTGCGCAACAATACGGCACCAATGCGACCACTAGTCGTCTGGGAAACAACACAAAGGGGGCTTGCTAACACACACGGCATGTGTGTAAAAGAAAAAAAGATGGTAAATAATGGCATTTTTTTTTTTTTTTTAGAAGAGAGGGGATGCTGGATTGGAACGGAAGCATCACCAACAGACGGATACAGACGTACTGCATAGAGAGACGATGTCGATCTAAATCGATACGGAAATGTATTTTTTAAAAAGCCGAGTACCAGGGAAACCTAGACCTACTTTGTATTCGAAAAGATCCATTTTCTTTTGAGAAAATGTAATGGAAGCATCATATAGAGGACGGATGTCAAGAAATGGGTATAGGAATAAATTCTCTGTTTTGCTTTTTGCATCTTTTTGTTTTAGCCCATTTTCTTGCTCTCTTTTCCAACAACTAGGAACGTGTTCCAGGGGCGACTTGGAGCTCTACAACTTCTTACACAAGTGACGTGTGTACTGTGCGTATATACTGTACGGTAGAATTTACACGCATGAGCCTTCATCGCGTGCTTGGAAAATGGAATCAAAGGAATTGAACATCTGCCCCTTCCTACTCCGTTTCACCCTACCACTACCGCCCAATTACCCCATCCCACGGAATGAAAAATAAAAAATAAACACAAAGAATGAAATATTTCTGGAAGAAAAGAAGAAAAAAAAAGTTCTTCATCACGTTCCTCGATTCTTCCGGCTGTCGGAGCAGTCGGACGTGATTCGTTTCCGTGAGTTCACGAGTCCAGTAGACAGCGGGTGGTTTGATGAAAGAAAAGAAAGAAAAAAACGCTGGAGTCCCGTCACAAAAGTAAAGAAAGAAATAATCGAGAAAAAAAAAGGAAGAGTGGGAACGAAATAGGAAAAAAAAAAAAAACGAAAACGAATGGAATCGAAAAGCGGATAGGGGGACTAGACACGCAAAAGAAGAACGGATCTAGTCCAAGCCCCAAAACTAAGGCTTCCATGTGTCTGTGCAACGCATTCAGAATATAGATTTCCTGGGGAAAATAGGAAGAGGCAGCACAGAAAGAGAGGAAAGAAAAAGACCATTCATCTCGTTGATGAATCCCAGAACAGACTCACAGTCTTTTCTTGTACAGATAAATCTGCAATCGTTCAACGTCCGTGGATGCAGGAGACAAAGGGGACCGAGACCCAAAGTAAAAGTACAGTATTGTACGATGCGCCTGAGGAATAGGGCAATAACATCGCGAAGGCAAACTTGTTCGATTCGGAACCAACGACATCTACTGCGTCTGCTGAATAAATGTTCCGTTTTCCCCATTTCCCTGGTAAAACTTCTTCCGGCTTCCCTTTTTTCTTGGAAATGTGAGAATCGTATTGAGCGAAAATAACGTAAGAATGGCATCTATTTCACGCTTAATCCCACGACGAATGTAAAAGTCAGAATCATCGATAAAGAGTCGATACAAATAATCGAACATTTCAATCGATTAAAAACTTACCGACAACTTGCAGGTGGACGAAGTAGCTTCTAGTCGGTTGAGTTCCGATCTGACACTCGTAGAGTCCCGAGTCCTTGAGTTGGACCGATCGCAGTTGCAGCGTCCATTCGCCCGTGTGACGTTGATGGTAAACGGAGAAGCGTCCGTCTTTAGTGTAGACGGACCTGCCGACGCTGAGGATGTGCAGGTCCCGATGGCGCACCCACGACACCTGCACAGACCACTAGAGTGATGGTTTTCAGATGGCATGTAGATGGGTATTCAATAATGATAACATTAACTATCAATTTCTAAGCTAATATAACAACAGCACAACTAAAATTGTTTCACCGTTAACGTCTTTTATCTGATTTACAATCGTTGGTGCTGCTTGCAAGTTCAAAGGGGAAGAAGAACGACATTGTCGCAACGGATGAGACAACGCCCAGGCGGAACTAATATAGGTTATTGGTACCATATCTACCCTGCATTTAGTCTGTGCTTCCTTCGCGTTTCCTTCCCCCTATTTTTTTTTTTCGCTACAATCAACAATCTTGGAAGAAATTGCACATCCATAGAGGATACCCAGGTGAAAATTTACTTGCCAATTACTGAAGAAATACAATAAAAAAACTCGAGTAATAGTAAAGGATTTTGGAACAAGTATTTTTACAATAATAACATAGAAATACTATAGAATTACTTGAAGCAAAAAACTTGTAGAAAATAAAACAAGCAGTACCGAAGCAGTCATTTTCTAGTGAAACCCTCGTAAATGTACAATGAAATTCAGTGAATTTAGAATATAATATAATAGTAGACTAGTCTACCATTGACTAAACCGGAGATATAGAAAAGTCTTCGGTGGGGATTGAACACGGAAATGCACATCACTAACTATCGCAACAGAGCGCCTTAACCACTCAGCTATTTTAATATAATATTATTTCTACATTTTCCTGACTATATTGAGGATTCAGTTAAGTACTTAGAAAAATTCTGACTGAAAACTAAAGTATGTTTACCTTTAAGACATTTGAGTATGTGTTAATAATTAAATCATACTTTTAATAATTATATATTAATTTTAAACTATAATTTCTATCTTTTCATTTTTAATCGCTAATTTAACCCAAATATTTCAAAATAACAAAGAAAATGTCAATGTTCAATAACAAATTAAAAAAGCCAAAGTGGAAATAGTTGTATAAAAGCAAATAAAATATGACAAATTTAAAGGGGGAAGTAAAATTTACCTTTAAGTCACCAGAAGAAAGTTAGGAAAAGGTAGAAAACAAAAATTGAGGGGACATATCACGAAAAATACATGCATAAAAATATATAAAGTAGAAGTACAGTG
This sequence comes from Daphnia magna, assembly GCF_020631705.1. Taxonomy (NCBI): domain Eukaryota; kingdom Metazoa; phylum Arthropoda; class Branchiopoda; order Diplostraca; family Daphniidae; genus Daphnia; species Daphnia magna. Next base: position 4,931,844 of record NC_059184.1, read on the forward strand.
GCAATCAGTAAAAACAATGTGAGCCTCAGTAAGAATATAGTGGCATTAATGCCCAATGTAGTGAAACAGCAATTACTATAGTAAAACAGCAGTTTGTGTCAGTAAATATACGTGAACACTACTGAAAATGTGTCCAGTAAACTTTGTGGTCACTGTGACGGTGTGTTGTAATACTGATTTTGAACAAGAAAAATACGCCCCCTAGTGTTACTTTTATTTTACTGCGTTCCTCGTAATGATGTTTACTTGGTCTTATCTTTTTTTAGTTTGTTTTTTTACCTGTGTGACGTTTTTTTTCTGTATTGAACAGAAATACGCCCCTTGTTTTTTTTTTCTCCTTGTAATGATATTTCTTTCTTATAATTTTTTTAGTATGTTCTTTTCCTGGGATGAAGCAAAAAGAAAAAAAAAAAATAAAGGCTAACGTTCATTAGATGCAATCGATAACTGAAATGTCAACGTATAGACGTCAGCAGACCTAGATACGCAAGTCGAATGCCTTTTTTTCTTTTTCTTTCCGGATGCGAACCACCCTTCTATAGTTCCTGCCATATCGCCTACATGCGTTTTCATCTTCCTCTTTTTTTTTTAAAAATCCCATTCTTTTATTCGACTGGGAAACCTTCTACCGACTTGCCGGTTTGTTCCCTTTTCTTTCTTGTTATAATATTAAACGAGAGATATATGATGAATGTAACCCGCCCCAATGGAGAAAGAGAGCAGCGAATCTTATGAACAATGAGCTACAAGAAAGAAATGGGAGGAAGTACTGGCTGGTTGTAGACACGGCGATGTAGTAGGTTGTCTCATCATTTTCCGTTCAATCTTCATTCTTGTCACGTCCCATATTTTAGCGTGCGTTTCGTATACAAGCCAGAAATAAAATACACATGCACCATCAAAGGCAGTCATAGACACAATGTAAACTCAAGTGGACCTATCGAGTCCGTTAGCCCCGAATTCGGCTGGTGTTTGTATAACAGCAGTACATCAAAACACAATTACCGTTTTGTTCCGTAAGCTGCGCGGCCGACAGCTGAGATAGGCCGTGGTGCCGGCCGCTACACGGACTTCCGTCGGCATCACGTCAAAGTCGGCGTCGGCCACGTACGTTGTTGCCGAGCTAGAAGAACTCGCTTCGACGACAGCCCATTCGGAAGGAGCCGGCCCAACTTGGTTCACCTCGTTGCACCGACCTGCGTCATCCCCCGCCGGTAGGATAAGCCCCCAAAGGAAACAGAAACAAACAAAGACAAAAGAAAAGAAACTCTTGAGTGGTGATGAAATGGTTTAGAGACAAGCGGCTCATGGCGTGTCTTCACGGCCGCTTGCGTTTGTGTGTTCGAGTGTACACGACAAACGACAGCCGTACTAGCGTACATACTGTATGTGTAAACAAGTGAGTAGCCTATACGTATAAATATAGACAACATTGCTTATGTCAGACTAGGTAAGAAGATGGAGTTGTTGGAAAAGAAGAACGGGTAACACATCAGGGTATAGTTGGAGTGAAATGGGAAATCATGTCAGCGCAAACGGACGTTCTAAACCGATTTTCAAATCGGATTTTGACTTTCTTATCTAAGGTCAGTGACTGCTGTGTTGCTCTTCAAAGATTTCCTTTGTCCGATTATTTTTTAAAAAACCTAGTGGAGAGAGAAAAAATAAAAGAAATAAATAAAGAAATAAACGGGTAGGTATATAGGTTGTGTCGTAAGCGCATTAAAGGGAAAACGTATATGGCCGTGTAATTTTACTAGTCGCGATACTGGCATTCGTGTTGACCTTTAGAGTGACAATGTCCGGGAAGTTGAGACGAAGAAATTTTAAGAAATGCGAAACAAAAAACGAAGACGATGAAATAAGCCAAAGTTAAAAAAAAAAAAAAAAAAAAAAGGTGGAAGATCTAACGAATTCTGACTTCCCACCCCACTGATCCTCACGGTTGCCGTTAGCTTCAAATTGGCAGCATTTCTCTGTTAATTGGTCGTCCCTTTCCTGGGTCATTATTATAAGAGAACGTTCACAGGTCCTTTTAACGCCATCGAATACATAAAGAAGACACACAAAACAATCTCATCAATTCTGTGCAAATCCTTTTATCACGTCTTTCACTTTGTTACGCTTTCGGACGTTGAGTTTATTTTCCCTTTTCCTTTTTGATTCCAACTCGAAAAAACGACATTTTCTTTATTATTTTATTCTCTTTCCAAGAAATCAAAAAAAAAATGGACGTCATTTTCCTCTCACCCCTGTCATTCTTTTTGCCACTCTGTGGACTAACCCAAAAGATAATATTGTTCGCCGTCCGTCACGGCCGGCTGATTAAGGCAAAGCTGCACACCTCTCAAAAGCCTCTGAACGCCATGTACGTGTACAGCCGTGGACGGGCGGGTAACGATGCCACTGTATTGATCCGCCGTGTGTTATAAACAGTCACTTTCATCGACCCCAAGAGGTTCATCCTACTAGTGTGAAAAGATAAAAAGAAAAAAAAAAAAAGACACAAAGACGTCCAAACCACACCACATATAAAATGCGCCGCAAAGACGTCAGTCGGCTTTTCTTGGAGACTAGGATTTTTTGTTGATATTGAAGAATTCAATAGACGGCAACGGCTCAATTCACGATTACCAGTCCGAAACAGCCGCGCTTCGTTTCGTTTTTCTTTTTTCAAACACATCAAAAAAATAATAAATAAATACGAAAATCCATAGCTTATGTGTTTGTGTTGAATTATAGGTCGTAATCATCGAACTTGCAGCATTTTCTACTCCCCTATCCACTCGATTCCGTCGTCTTTTGAAACGGAATCGATCAACAAGAGGACGAGCTTCCCAAAAGTTCATCTCGCGGTCGGCCGCCAAAGCCACGACCGTTGGCCTGCGTGCGGAAACACTAAGCACTTTCCCGCAGATCGATAAGCAACGGGAGTAAAGAATTTAAAAGGAAAAAAGAAAAGATCTTTATGGCTATATACCTTTTTTATTTTCATTTTTATTTTTTGTTTTGTTTTACTTCCAGGCGTCTTTAACTGCATGGCTATTTCTTCGACCACTATACTTGATTAAACGCGAACGTTCGCTTTTGTTTTGTTTCTATTCGGTCGAATGCGAACCAATCAATCCCGCTGACTCTGTTTTTTTCTTCGGCATTCATACAACTCTTCGATAGCTCCTCTGGGATGCCTGAGATAAAGGTGCAGTAATATTTCTACACCTTCTCGTCCTTTTGCCGCCACAATTTCGCCTCTAATTCGAAACTTTCCGTTGAAATGTTCTATTTGCTGCCGAGCGCATTGGCCGAGGTATGCATAACTTACAGGGAAATGCAGTCACCAGCTACTGTGTGACTTGAGTTTGTTCGATAGAGATGCAACTTTTGAAAGTTAGCGGCAAAACTGCGGAGCAAAGGTTTCTCATTTTCTCACATCCACCCTACGACGTTGTGATTACTACTTGAACGGCTGCAAGCTGACAGGCAGTATACGAAATATGCCAGTATACTCTTTTGTCTATTCATGGTGTTGCGTCTTCTTTTCCCGTTTTGCGCGAAAATGGGCAAGTTGCGAGCACCGGAAAGTTGCCCTAATGGCGGCCCAAAAAGGATGTTACGCTTGTATATAGTATCCGACAAAACTGCTCACTACTCCACCCCTCCTCGGCAGCAAAACGAACAGACGGCCCCTTGCTTATCAAGTTATGACGAACTGCTGCGTACGCCCCAACACTGAACTATTAACGCAAAAAAAAATAAAATAATAAATAATATAATAACTGAACTTTTTTCCCGTTACGCATTGCCCTTCTGTACAGGCACCTTCCTGAAAATGTAAATGCATTTTAAAAATCGTAAAATGACATTCATCCGCATTTTTTTTAAATTCGCTATACTTTTAGTTCGACTATCAAATAAAAAGATACGAGTTGAAACACAAATTTTTGACTAAGAAGACATCTGGAATGTTCTACGTGTCAGCCGCAGGTGACTCGGAAGGTCTTTGAGCTTGTCTTTTTGCTCCCGATGGATCTTCACCCGCTATCCGTTTGGGACCGACAAACGGAAACTTGGCCTAACACGGACGTGTTACTCTCAGCACAGGCTTCGGTAAATATGTCTATGCTTGTCTATATGTTTTTCTGCCTCTTGTGTTTTGCGTAGTCTCAAGAATCGAGACTATCTGACAATGACAGCGAAAATTCTTTTTCCTTTTATATCGTACGACATCATTGCTATTACGAACGGTTCCATCTCGCTAATGTGTTTTTGTCAGGCGGATGCACTCGTAAATTCGAACACACTGAAAAAAAACTAAACTAAACAAAACAAAATATACGTGACTTTGTTGAACGTGACACAATGTTGGATCCCTTCCTTTGTGTTGATTATTTGTTAAGCAAAAATGGGATGTTTATATTTAGGTTGTCTATACAGTGAAAAGCGGCATGAAGGCAAAAGCTCTCAGTGTTAGCTATACACAGCGTCACAAGCAAGAGCTTTATCATCATCCTCATCTTTTGCATGTTGTCAAAGTAAAGATGAAGCCTTAAAAGTGTTTGTCGGGAGGCACTGCCACGCACCACCACTTGCTCTGCCTGCCGTCGTTTTCCCAGTGGAACTTCATTATGCAGACGCGACTGATGCCGACATCATCCCGCGCAGTTTTCTCGAAGAGTGTTGGCAAACGATAAGCTGATTATTTGTCGACAGTGTTTCCTCTATGATGCTCAAACCGTCCGTAATCCGAGCCTCCCTTTTTTTTCTTTAACGTAAAGATGGGCAATTTTTTTTTTTTATTTGAACCAAAAACAAAAGAAAAGAAAATCTTCAAAACCTACATGGTAAAACCTTTCCCATCAAAGTCTATCTAACTTGCACGTGCATGTTTCGTTGATTTTGAATTACATTTTTAAAAATAAGTAAATAGAATTCCACTAAATCGCACACGTCGCAATGATTCCAGTAGTACCAGTTGTTGAAATCCGTCAAAATGAAAGAGATCGATCGGATTGGGAATCACAAGATTGGACGGCAACAAGCGTAGGCAACAATACGCACAAATTGAAACTTTAATTTGCTTCACTTTCCATCAGATTTCAGTTAGAAAATCCTCCTTATTTTAACTACGTAACATTTATTTTTTGATGTTGTTGTGTAAAACACTTTCATGCTTGCTCTTTCTATTATTTCCGACAATATGCATATTGAATCTCGAGAAATTCCTTGTTTTACGGACAGCCATAAATGGAAAATCTCAAAGTTTTGGTGGCTATATAGACAATACCGGTCATGGCAGCAAATCCGCACCCAACTTTGTCCCTGTTGTACTCGTTTTTACTTGTGTACGTGCGCGTACAACTGGATAAAATCCTCCCATCTCTACTGGTCGCAAACTTTCACGCAAAAAACAAAACAAAACAATATCCCCAACTTGTATGCATAGGTGTGTGCCAGAGTGTGCATGAACATGTGTGACGGCATTTGAACTGCTATTTATACGTGTGTGTATGTATCTATTCGTTATACCCCGGTGCAAAAGTACAGGCGGGTTACAAGAACAACACGCCATTGGCATTGGACCTGCTTCTATTTGGCTATATCATTATGGCGGGCTATCCGATGGTATTCAATCGTGAACGAGTATACGTCTTCAGGCATTGGGGGGGAAAAAAAATATTCCAGGGCTTACACATCGTGAGTAATACACCAGCTGTTGGAACGGGTTTTATTTTGCCAACCTTTTTTGTTTTGTTCCGGAAAAGGGGAAAAAAAAGTTGACACCCACTGAGAGAGAGAGAGAGAGAGCAGCATCCCCATCTAACATATTTTGGGGCTGCAGTGAATTAGCAATTGCTGCATATACACGTAAACAGCATAGAATTTTTATATGCACATGTAAAAATAGGGAAAAGAAAAACAGTGTTTTTTCCCCATGTTTTTCATGAGTGAGGTTTTTTCAGGCGAAAAAAACACGACAGGAATAGCAACGCGGATGTTCAGGGAATGAAAAGAAGATATTGAAATTTACATAGTCGCTCGATTTCCGTTAAGTCCTTAACTCTTGTATTCTTTCCCTAGTTTCTTTACTTGTCGGGATATGGGAGGGAGGAGATATTCTGTCAACTACATGGAGCGTGACTCGCGTGACACGATCCCCCCCAGAATAGAAATGCCGCCCACTTCATCCGACTTAGCGAAACGTTGAAGAAAAGAAGATCCGGAAAAGAAATCGTAAAAAAAAGGTAAATAACAGAATGAAAGGCTTCACTCATCAGGGAGGGGGTTGTAGGTAGCTAATCAATCAATCTAAAACTATGGTCAGTAATCAATTGAATCAAATGAATTATCTCTTTACTACTTAAATTTTATAGAAATTCAAAGCAGCGGAGCGTCTTGTCGTCATAAACAAACATTTCCAAGCTGATTTGACGAATGTAGGCTATTAAGACGGCCTACACGTACAAAAAGGACTCGTCGTCTGAAGTTGGATGATCGTAGGTTTTGTTCACTCAAGTTAAGAAGAACGGGTTGCCCTACGGGGCCCAATCGACAACGTTTTTGGCTTTGGTCTGGTGGTCAAACAAACGAGGATTCATTTCAGTATAGGCCTATATATTCGAGAAAAAAGGAGCAACCTGTTGCCGTCCAATAGAAGAAAACTTGTCCTATCCATTTCGAAATAGGAGAACGGAAGCGTACACTTAATGGCTAGAGGATCAAGTATATAAGGACTGGCCTAGCGCGTTTTTTTCTTTTTCTAACTGGGTACTTGGCGAAGTATAGGGAGGCATCCAAAACGCAAAAGCAATCGATCGATTTCTTTCGTTGGATATGTGCGGAGAAGATGGATGGCGTCGAGATTGGACTGACGTGACGGCGTTGACGGCGTCGTAGGGCCGCGTAGATTTATTTTGCCGCAGCCAACCGAGCCAAAGCAATCCATCCATCGTTGTGACAGCAAATTGACTTGGATTCGCATTACGAAGTAAATTGTAATTAGCAAGAATCTCTAGGCGTGCCGCTTCTGATATTTCAAAATAAACAAAACCCCCTGAAAAAAAAAAAAACGAAAAAAGTCAAACGACCGTATAACGATATACAACACTCAAGCCAACCAGCCCATTGCTGCCGGGTCTCTATGCGCACGTCAGACGAGTAATCCAACGCCATCACTCATTTGCCACCCACCGGAAGTCAGCGCAGTTACTTCGCTATACGGCATAACGGAACACAACAGTCTATACTGTTTTTCGAGGAAAAAATAAACATCGTCAATCACGGTGTTATAAAGCTCACATTTTGTGCACTGACGTTACGCTATACAGCGCTATGCACAAAGTCGCGCCAGCGTTTTCAATCAATACAAAAAACGGTTGCATCGTTTTCAATGGGCAAATCGTTCTCCTTCCGTTGAGACAAGAGGTTTATAAAACAAATACGTTAAGCAGTCAAAACAACCGTTGAAATCTAGTCTCGAGGATCAGCGAAGCGTTCAAAGCTCCCGCCAAATCTAATCACCACCTGCTTTGTAGTCTGTGCTATGTATACACATCAGCGTTGTAATAGCCGGTTTGAGTCCAGTCGGTAGGCTATACTTATAGCTATGATGCAATAAGAGTGCCCTTCAAATTGGGCTTAGGGGTATAAAACGCTCGCATGCAGCGACACACGAATTAACGAAGCACAGTTTGAAATTGAAACGGACTTTGGGTAAAACAAACAAAAAACGACTCAAGTTTCGTTGAAGGTATTATGGCGGAAATGGATTATTTTACAATCTGATCGACCCAGTAAGCGTCAAATCCCGACAGAAGTATGTGACTGTAAGGCACGCAGTAAAATAGCAACTTCAGATCTAATTCTTGTCAGAGCCCACACGGCCGCCTACGCATTAATATAATCGACCCACAGGGATGCGATCCATTCTGGTCCTGATTGCATCTCACTAGAGATTAGTTTTTTTTTCTTTTTTCTTCGCTTTGTTTTTTTCTTGTCTAGCAAATGAGCATCATTGTCGTTTCAGAGACAAAGAAAGAGGAAGCCCAAGATAACACAAGAGTCTGATTGAACTGATAACGCAATCATGTCATTGTGGCCAGGGAAGCGAAGAATCGTTCGATAATGAGATGAACGGCTGCTCAACGACACACACACACACAAAGCTAGAAACTAAACAAAAACATTCAAACAAAAGTAGAATGGATCGATATTGTAAATTTTTCGTTGGAACGATGTGGCCCTACAGCCAGTTCTTCATTTTTCAAGGGAAATAAAAATTTTTTTGCAAAACGATGCTCTTGTTTTGCTACCCAGCCCAAGGCTTCTATTTGGTTGTTCTTCCTGGGCGCAAGAAAAACAAACGGTTCTTATACCCACGCTTTTAGCTGACAGTGATACCTCATCTCTAATGCCATCAGCTTTTTAGTGCATTTACTTAATCTGCTCGTCCCACTTCCTCCTTTTGCTAAAAAGCAGTGTTTTTAAATTAAGATATCTGGCCTTCTAGACGGGAACCATCGTGCATCATGGATCGCTTGATATTAAAGAAAAATAAAGCTAATTTTTCGTAAACAAGATTATTGGTTTGGAAAGTATACATAGTACAGCCGTTCTCTATATAAAAAGGTTTTTAATTTTTTTTTAACGTTGATTGTATTAGACTTAGGCCGAACGCTTGAGTCGGTTACGAGCATTAGGACGTCGTTGTTCTGGGGGCGTGTATAGCGAACTGCGTGATGCTAACAAACTGGCTTCCTCCATCTATCGTTTCAAATGTTGAAAACTTGACAAACTTGAAACTCCCCTTCGTCTTACTTCTTTCTTTTCCTGGGGTAGTTTTGAAAATAGGCTGTTCTATATAGTCCCTGAACTCATTTGTACGGCTTTCAACGACGTCAATTCTACCTCCTCGCGTGAAAGATGAAAGAAAATGCTGTTGGATACGTTAAAATATTGTGACACCTTCGACCACCGCCAATGTTTTTGCGCACTAATCAAAACGGGAATGGCGTGGAACATCTAAATGCAAGTATATAGACGCTAAACTTTCGGCTTTTCGTCCCACTTTTCTTTGTTAACCAGTGTTCAAAGATATCGAACACTGTGCTGTAATGGAGACGATAGGGCATATATAGCCTCCCCTCTGAACGTCTAATGTGAATAGTCATACCACCGACAGCCATCATTAAAACTGATAACACAAAAGAATTGATATGCCGCTCCTCTGCGGGTGTGGTGGATCCCCCCCCCCCTTTTTTTCCAATTCATTATTCCAAAACCATCTACTGTGTATACATCTATCTATCTCTGTAATCTGTAGGGGAAACCATTAAGCCTTGGAAGCGAGCTCGGTCATTTCATGGCTGACCGATTCCCTCCCCTTTTGTCGTGTTCGAGTCAACAATAGAACCCACCGGTATATCTCTCTTCAACGCATATACAATGTACATAAAAAAAGAGTTTATAAGCCAGGAGAAGAACAAGAGGCGCAGATCCCTAGGCAACCCACAAAAGTAAAATAAAAATAAAACGACTAGAAGAGAATGATGTGGCAAGATGCGTGGACGATCCTCGTTTCATTCGCTCAGCTTCGTTCGTCTTTTTTTTTTAAATGGAAAAAAAAAAATGAGATACAAATAGAGAATCTCTGGTATTGAATTTTTCTTCTTCTTTTCTTTATTGTTGTTGTTATTATTATTATATATAGAGGACGTTCGGAGCGACACTCTCAACGATCTACGATAATGGCTTCAATTCGCTTTGACAATCGGTCCTCTCAACGGCAAACGAAAGAAGAAGTAAATGTCTAGTATCGCGAAGAAAAGCAATATTGCACGTTCAGCGTGATGCATTCCCCTTCGCCCAAGATAGGGAAGTGCAAGGTCTTCACATTTCCGCGCTCAGAAACTGATTTAGTGCCGATGATGACACCAAAACAGTCGGCAATGTAAAAAGCAAGACGCCAACACCGACACAAAAACAAACAAACAAAAGAAAACGAAACAAATAAAACGAAATGAATAGCAACTACTAACGTCACTTTCGCCAGTTTGCTGTATATACATTCTCTCTGGAGATCGTTTGCTGTTAGATGGATGTGAATACAACAAAAAGCGACAAAGAAAGGGAAAAGAAAAGAGCCATTTTTATTGAAGATGGTAGAAGATATGGAAGGAGACAACGGCCATGATGGACGAGCGGGAGCTTTTGCGATGATGACTACGACGACGCGTGACTGCACGCATCGCTGGCACGCCAGAAGCTTAACACACACACGAGCGGACTTGATGTAAAAAAAAAGAAATGATAATAAAAAGAATACAGGTTCAAAATAAATGCAACGGAAGGCAACAAAGTGCCCAAAGGTGTAGATTAAAGGAAATCTTTTTATCTGTGACCCATAAATCAAAAGGTAGAATCAACCCATTCCAAATTCACTTTAACTGACACGAAGGTTTATTCTATCCCAATCAAATAAATCGCAAGTTCAGCTTCAGTTTTTGTTCTACTGTGTGTGCACAGTCCTTCAATAATTTTGCGAGGAAAAGAGGCCACCCGTTGAGACCCCAATGGCCTCATAGCATCTTCGTCGATAGGTGGTTTTGTGATTATTATACTTATTGTTTTGCCACTTTCCTAGCGGGCGAGGAGAAGCTTTATCTGGTTAATGAAAGGACAACGTCCCAACTGAAGGCAATGTAAACCATAATGATGGAAATTTGTTAAGCTCTTGGCGTCTATATTGGGCTAATGCGTTATATCGATCTAAAACGTGAGACGGATTGAAGCAGCAAGTTGTGCCTAGCGTGCACGCGAGGCGGCTCCTCTAAAGTTCATCTCAACTGGGGGATTGAAGTGCGAGTTGAGCTGTCACAGTTGGCATAACGATCTCGATTTGGAACTGTACGAGAAAAAAAAATTCCGATCGATATAGCCTTTCGTGGAGCTGATGCACAATTTGGTTGCAAAATGACAATCAACTTTTGAATGGATTTTCCGTTGACTTTTTATGTTGAATATCTTTTGTCAAAAAAAAAATTGTGATTGGTTTGATCAATACTTGTTTTTTGTTTTGTTTGTTTTTTTACGGTTGCAGTTTTGGGTATACGGTCACCTTTTGTTGCTCAGAAAATGTCAAAAAAAAGGACGGTAATGAAATAATCAGAGTTTTAGTTCTTTCTGTCGAAAGTATTGCAATTCATTGGTAAGTATTCGTGTGAAAGGAAAATTAAGATACGGTAGAAGCTCCAGTTGTCCTTTCAAGTTGGGATCATGCGAGATTTGATGCCAACATTAGAATCATAATTTGAAAATGAATGCCCTTTTTGTTATTTCTAGCCAAGTAAAAAGAAATAATTGTCCAATTTACTCGGTAATTATTAAGAAGATTGTAAAAATTCCTAAAAAAACGTGCAAATGAAAAGCACTTCATTTGATCCATAAAATCCACGTAACATAAAAAATAATCGCCTTTCCCTCTTTACGAACAATTGACATGATTTTTTGAAAAAAAAATCCTTGTCAATGAAAGTGTTTAAACTGCGTTTAAGCTTTATTTGCACTTTGCGGCATAGAAGCGGACACAATAGCTTCTAAGAGATTAGTTTCTTGTCAAATCTTTTCCGTAAGAAATCGTCTGTCCTCTTTTTATGGCACTTACATTGTGCTGTCTATATACTTGGGTATAAATTCCAGGTAGAAACATCAGCCTTTTGTGCAGCGTCTAGTGTTCAATTTCATCAACTAGTGGTTCGTTATTATATAGCACAATATATTAGGAAGCATGCTGATCTTCCTTTTTTACTGCCGTGCATATTAGACTGCTCATTTCGCCAATCTAGCGTGTTTTGACTTGCAAAAAAAAACAAATTAATAGAAAAAGTTGGTTTTCATTTTAGTCGCGTTTCTACTTTTCGGGACTAGTGTAGCGTCGTAATCCAACAATCCCACCTAACACGAATTTTTTGGGTCCGATTGATGACATGCCAACTTGCAAAGTCTTATAAGCATGTCTAGACTGTACAGGTCGCATAGATGAGACGCACTTTGATCCTGAAATCGTCCAAATGTCTTGCGTGACTTGCCCTGATTATAACGGAAATGAGAAAGTTCCTGAATGTGCGCACAATCTGAGAAATCATCAAGATCTCTTTTTTTTCTATTTATTATTTATTTTTTTGTGCGTGTTGGGACAAGCCCCTCAGCCTGTCGTGACAGTCTCGGGCTTTACAGAATGGGAAAACTTTTTTATTAGTGGACTCGCATAGACTTCATCCCTCTCTCGGTGATTGAATAAGAAACGTCTAGGACGAAATAAATTCAACGTCTGCTTCAGATGTTTCCTTCACCATCTCTCGAAAAAAAATACATACAGTATATAAAAACAAATACGTCAACGCCATACTTTGAAAAGTCAGTTTATGATGGACATGGCGACATAAAAATATGTTATGAAACTTAAATGAACTCTCTCAAGAGGACAACATCGGACGATGGGGCTCACCGACAGGATGTTGAACTCGTGAATTTGAGACACCAATAAACGGATATCTAAACGAACGTATAAAAGGGATGATTTTATTGCAGAGCTCCACAATTTGTTTAGACTCTTCTTTTTCATTTTGGATCAAATGTAACACCCATATATGAACTTGTTTTGTTTTTTTACTAACTAGACAATAGATCTGAATATCTTATTTCGCATGGCAAACACTTCAATGAACATCAACCGATTCCTCATTCCCACTGCTGTAATAAAAAATGACGCCCTGATAAACAGCGCCCGGATACCAAATCCCTAGAAACGTTTGTAACGAGCAACACCACTTTGACTAAAAGAGAGTGGAGAATAAAAATAAAAAAAAAACCAAACTTGTAATAAAAAATATTGTCATTTTTGCCATTCAGTTGCCGATGGGCCGTTATACAATGTATTAGTCAGTTTCATTTCGTTTTTTGGGGAAAACGGCTATATCTTCTTCGAATTCCATATTTTTCCCGATCGAAGAACATTTTGGCTCGTGTCTGCAATAAACATAATTGTAAAACAAAAAAACAAAAAACTATAGGGTCGTCAAATCAAACCATCAAGCAATCCGAGTGCAACACGCTCGTCTATAGCGTTTGTCGTTCTCATTTGCACTCAAACATGTTCCACAACCAGATGCGTCTCCCGAAATTAATGCCGTATCTCCTGACTCCTTCGTTCATTTTTTTTTTCATTTCCTACACAACAAAATGGAATGTGCAGCACGTAGATTATAAGTTTCGTATTCACCTAAATTTGGTTTCGTCTTAATGTTTTGTTAAATTTCATCTTCACGAGGGTTTATTCATTAAAGCCGACTTGTATGTTAGGATGAAACTTAACTGGAGGCACGTTAACAAAAAAGTTGAAATAACGCATCCCCACCTACCCTCTCCACCCCCCAAAAAGTGTCAAAGAGATTTAAATCTCGAAGAACTCTCTGCTCTGTTTCTTACAGGAGTGACACAAAAGCTGGACCTAGTGATCTTTCTACAACACACGGCGCAGGAAGCCAAGAAAGTTCAAAGTAAGTCAAGCCTCAGACTTCCCAATTTCTTGCGTTTGGCAGCAAAAAAAAAAGAAGAAGAATCTATAGATCGATCGGGTTCAATAAGAGATCCATCAAATTGATTGGTGGGCGAGGTTTATCTAGCGTATATAAAATGTTGCCTGAATTAGACGGTCTGCTTTTCTTCTGAAGGTATATCCAGCGAATTGTTAAATCGAGCGAATTCGCACGTACGCTTTGTTGAATATGCAATCCTCCACGAGAAAAAGAAATATGTATCATGGTTATCTTTATTATTGGTGAGATTTCCTCAGATGTTATCATCGCGTCGTAATTTTGGATTCAGTGTTTGCTTTCGGCTACGTTCGCATCATTTAAAATGATTGACGAACATTTCTCTTGTCTTCTTCGCACTCATCCCACTACTTTTGTTTGTTTTTTTATGTCTGAAATTTCAGCTGAACGAACTTACACAGAAGCCCGCCGAGAAAAAACAAAGCGAGGAAAAATAAGAAGACAATAACAGCGACAGGGGGAAAAGGGTGGAAAGCTCTCACGACCGGGATCGGTTATATCTCGCGACTGGCACATGAAATGGATTTTTATACGGCACATTGTGAGTATAAGACACAAGTGATGCTGCTGCTTCTTTCTATACGTTCCATTTCCTCACTCCATTAAACATCCATGACGGTCTGTGTTCGTCTTCTCTTTTCTCTTCAGTCTTTCATCAACCAGTCGGTGGCGGATGAAGAGTTGTACGTCCGTGAAAATAGAATAGCAGATCCATAAAACGCCTCTCAATTTTTATTTCCCCTCTTCACATGTTTTTTTCTTTTCTTTTCTTTCTGTGTTTTTTTAATGGACTATCTCCGCCAGCCTGGCAAATTGCCGCAACAACAGCCTGTCAACAGAACTTGCAAAGAGAACGAAAGAAAGAAACGAAATATTGCCAGAAGCTTCGACTCGATTTCAATCATTTTATTTTTTGTTTTACGTGACGTTAGCGACCGTTTGTTTAGTTTAACACAACAAATGCAAATGGTGGGTGGAAAGAGCATGTTGTTGCGTCCAACTCTGTTTTCTTTTCAATTCGACCGAAGCGCAACAGATCTTGTGACTCTATATACACTCACATCGTTACGTTTCTTTTCGTTTTCCTTCACGTAAACACATCACGTATTCCTCGTAAAAAAACTAGAAAAATCCGTCAAAGTTGAAAAGAAAAAGGAAATACAAATAATATGGGGAATCAGTTGCTAAAAGCTTTCCCCCCTCTTTCAACGTGCATATTTCCGTACCGCCTTTGTTGCCAACTTTTTTTGTAGTCTTGGTTACTGTTTTTTTTTGTCTTTTCTCTCGGTATATTTTGCTCTATGATTGCTGGGGAAAAAAAGATGTAAAAAACAAAAGAAAGGGAAGGAACAAGACGTGGGTAATTCAGTCGAAGATCATGGCAAAAAAAAAAAGAAGAAAGTTCGAAAAAAGGGGACACAAAGTGAATGGCTTGCTCAAGTGACTAGTCGGCAAAGCCACCATTTTCTACCGTGAGCATTTTGGCTCCCGATCGTCATGCACGTCACCATCCGTCATCATTTGCACGTATAGAAGAAAGCGGATAGCTACTTCTGAATGCTGGAGAAGAGTCAAAATCTCTTTTGGTTTTTATGCCCGCGCAGTCAAAGGAAGACGACAGGGATATATACATCCGAAGACAAAGACTTGAAAAACCTCCGAATGCACAAACAACAGGAAATCCGAGGCAGCGGGACGAAAACGATATATATAAACAGTATAACAGGAAAGATGTTCGAATAGTGCCAAAAAAGTTGATGATCTTCTTGTGAGCTGAGTAAATCTTCCTACATAAAACTTTGGGTTGCCGTGTGTCTAAAGCTCCGCTTCTCTCTTATCCAGCAATGCATTTGTGGCATTCAGCAAGTCAAAAACTATAAGGAGCGAAGATGAAAACGGGACGCTACAAGAATAGTAACATCATTTATCAAATATAATTTATTTTGGGGTTGCTTCATGCAGTCAGCCACTAATCAAGATTGCTATCAGACATTTGTTACCCCTCGAGTTTTCGACCGAGGCCCTTCCGTCCGCACGAATAGCTTACGCTTTTACCGAGTTTCCGTATATCCTAGAGGATCTAATGTGTTTTGTCGAATAAAGGGACAATAGGGGAGAAGTATCTGTGTTCATGAGCGACCAAGAGAAGCCCTTTTTATAAAGATCCCCTTTATGTTACTAAACCTCTGATATATTGTTGAAAAGAATCATCAACCGGTCTTAAAAGCGGCCTGAACGGAGAGGATTAACATTTCACCTGCACGCTATCCACTATCGTCTTGTGTAACTGAACTAAAAGATTTTTACGTTTGCACCCCTTTTTTTTTCTATTAAAGATGACAACAGAAAACATTATGAAATGAGTCCGAAATGCCACCTTGTGTGTCAGGCGTGCATATGTGGGTTGCTATACGCTTGTAATCCATATGGCCTTAAAATGTTGAGAATACGGGACATGCTAGCGCGTAGAATGTACGCACACTATTATTCTATACGAATACGCGGACTAGGAAAACGGTGACATAATTATAGACTATAGCACTACATGATTATTGTTCTAATGTTATTGTTTTGTTTTTTATTTTGGCCTTCACCGCTTTTATTTGCATTTTCACAGTCAGCATTAGCTTTTTCGCTGTGTTGAAAACAATTTCACGTGGAACGGAGGACTCCTCCCATTGTCCTGATTGTGATGGATGGCATTTAACTACTTTGAAAGGCTAAAAAAAAAAAGAATACACGAAGAAAGTACTTTCTTAATATTTAAAAGCGCAAAGAGGAATTACTGGCTCCATCAATCACATTATTTCGCCATAGCGACGCGCTTCTGCTTTGTCCCTTTCTTCAGCCGAATTGCAAAAGTGAATAAGTAACTAGAACGTTGCCCATCCATCTGATTCCAAGTCGTTGTTGGAGAATACACCCATTTTCAGTTGCTGCTGTAGCAAATTGAGTCGATTCACGGGTTACAGGGTAGAAATCCGGGCACAATTCAAGAAGCAAATGGGAAAGCGGAAGGTGTGGATTCTGCCCGACCATTACGTAAACATAGGCATTCTGCAGAATTCTGTCACTTTGTCTAGCTCTCTGTTGTTCTTCACGCTCACGATACCGAATTCTCTCAGGCTGTTGCCGGAGGAGAGTAAAACCAAGTTATCCGGTTGGAAAAATATATGCGACAAGACAAATAACAAACAAGACGAAAATATTAAGACGGCAAGAGCATAGGATTTATGTCCAGTTCTTTTTTTTTTTTGCAATTCGGTGACAGGCCTGACGCCAAGACTAAAAAAAAAAAAAAAAAAAAATGTGAAAATTTTTAAGGGAAATAGGCTGCTCGACGGGAGTATCTAAACCTATTCAAGAATAGATTGCTTCCTTTAAGAGAAAACAAACTAGGATCACTGTCGTATCGTTGCGTCTTTTCGTATTCAAACGTCTGTGAAAACTTGAAAGGTTGCAGACAAGATATCGGCTTTAAGAAACAAATAAAGAAAAGAAGCCCAATGGATGTCCTACTTTTGTTTTTTCTTTCACATTATTTTGTATTCCGCTTTTCGGGTGGGACCCCTTGACGCCATTATCTTATTATTGACGATGGAAGAGCAGTGGCTCCACCGCAGGATAGTTAGTTGTTTATTGATATTGTTGTTCTAATCTGATTGTGAACTAGTCTTATCTGTCTCTGGCTCCCCGCAGAGCATAGTTTCATTCGAATGGTTCGTGACTGGCTGATTGGTCACTAACATTACCATTCGTCTTGGTCGCATCCGTCGCTGTACAGAGTGGACATGTTCGTTCTGCGACAATTTACTAATTCATTCAAACGGGTCTTGTCAGTCAGTATCGACAGTTTCTGTCTTGTCTAAGCAGATCTTATAGCTCACCGAAAATCTTTGCACGCGCACTCACGAACGAAATGAAGACAGTGAAGGCAACAAGGTACCGGTATACAATTTTGTAGCTGATACAGAAAGGAAGCGATTGACTTCACGTGTATTATTATTGGATCAGCTTACTTACTGAAAAAGTATTTATGTCCTTTTGATAAAGATGGTTCTATTGGACTTTGAGAAACGAAGAATCCTCTTGTGTGCCCTATAATGCCAACATGGTCGGTCGAGAGCCAATGGGTATACGAATTGAACGAGTGTGGCATACAATGGCTATAGGGACTTTGGGAATAAGGAATCGTATTGGGTTTAGACGTGGCGGTAGTCCGCCTTGGTTAAAAACGAGTCGGCAACAACAACGAAGGTTGTATAAAAAGAATAAATTCTATGGAAGTAAAAAAGAAAAAAACAAGAAAAAGGGAGATTGACTTTCGACAGGGAGAAAGAAAACGAAGAGGCCAATCCGGTAGCAAAAGCCGGCAGCACTTCCTCGACAGCTTCGTAAATGGAGCGGGAGATTGAAGTTGAACGCGCCAAAGCGTCGGTAACTTGAAATTGGCTTCGAGCAGAAACTATTTTACAGAACCTCAAGATGGGCTGACTTTTCAAGAGATATAGACACGTACGTATATAAGAAGCAAAGAAGAGCCTGGGAATCTGCAAGTGCTTTGACATTCGGGACGACAGTTCAAGAACTTTTCTTTTCTTTTTTTTTTTTTAAAGGGTAAAACTTCCTTGGAGGTACACAATTTCAAATATCATCAGAGACGATTTTTTCATTCACTTTTTTTCTATTAGTTTTCTTTTTTTGCCTATACATTCATGCAAATTCATGTCCTATAGTATACGGGATCGGATGGATGTCTTTTCAAAGCTACACTCCAACTACTATCCTTTTTCAGAAATGTAGATGTTATCATGTTTGATTTGGTCCGTTTGTAGAAAAAGTATGGCCTAATATGTCACCTAATATGCCACTTCTTCGCGAATAGACACTTTCCACCAAACGACTAGGGAATTGAGGAGTAAATATAATAAGAAACTCTCTTTACACACCAGTTAGCTGGGCCACTGTCCAACTTTGTTGAAATGGTGTCGGCTGGACCTCTCTTGCGGTAGTAACATAACTTTATGCGATGTTCATATCGCGTTTACTGGGATTTGAATTTACCTGTTTGGCACACGAGTGCCAGTAGAGCGAATAGAATCCATTGCCAGTAACGAGTTTTCGGATTGAGGGCAATTGAAGACGTCAAGTGTCGTTCCATGTTGAAGTTCGTGAGGTACTATTCAAACTGTGTTTCTTACTTCTGCAACGATGGGCTTTGCGTTGCAGTTCGATCGATGAGCGGCTCGAGAGGCTGTGAAATCTTCAATGTCGTCTGCTGACTGCAACACCATGGAAACTTCAGGATTCCTGACTCTATCTACACGTGGGTGGACAGCAGCGATGATGCAGCAAAATCCAAACGTCACTCAATACTTCAAAACGCAAATACTGAAGACGAAGGATCCAAATGTAGGGCGTGAAACTCTGTGATTGCAATAAACGTCTATTTGAACATTCATTGTCCATTCACTAACTGCCGTGTCATTGATCCCGATAAAAAATGCAGAACGCGGAAACGGGCTGTACAGCCCGTGCCAACTTTGGTGAACAGCGACCATTCAAAACTAGTAGACAATAACCGCAATCAAAGAAGAGTTAACTTCGAATTGGCACATGCACACACAAAACCAAACAACATTCGAAACTTGTCCCCCACCAACGACTGGTGTTATTGTATTATTGTTCTGCAAACTCTTGCATTTGATTACTGCACGCCGATCAACGTATCTAGAGTGATAGCAACAAATGATAGGAAACGCAGATGTTGCAAAGATCAGTATGGAGCGATGTTACCTGACGGCTTACTCGGAGCCCAACTGCGGCCCCAACGAGTCAGTCACTGGGGTTTTCAACGTTTCCTAGTTCGGCTTTATTCACGCAGAGTCGCAAACACAGGCCGTGCAAGTCGACGCAGAACGAAGGGGCGGTCTTACACGTTAGTTCTCCCACCCCTTCTCGTTGGTCGCACTAAATAAGAGTGGAGATCCCACCAGTACGCCATCTATTCTTTTTGTTCTATCCGTTCTTCCCCCCTCTTTCAATATCCATAGTTTGTTATGTTTGTGTGTTCGTGTGTTGTCTTTCTGTGTCCTCGTCCGTCTTGCAAAGGAGTGACACCGAAGCGCAATCTCGCCTTCAACTTGAACGCATAGACACTCGTATAGTGTCGTCTAATGTATAACCCACCTTTTTTTATTCATACTTTTCAATGCCAAAGAAGCCTTGATGTACAATCAACGTTTTTCTCCGCATTATCGACCAATCTGTTTTCCTTTTTTATTTTTTGTCACGGTTCATTTTTTTTTTTCTTTCTCTCGTTTTGTTGGTGATTTGAATCAAGCGCTTTTCTTCTCGGGAAGAAATCACGTGCATTTCGTGTGCATGTTTTTCCCCATTCTTTTGTGCAGTCTGACTCTATACCTACAGGTCGATTAAGAGCTTCTGTGTACATGGCGTCATACAGTAGCAACCCATCAATACTGAAGCACCGATAACAAAGAAAGGAAGATAAAAGAAGCTAAAAATGGAAATTCTTTAGTGAGAATCCAACCCGAAGAATATTTCCACGTCAGATGCAACGTTTTCTGTTTATGCATACTGTACTTTTTATAACGACAAAAGCCATAGGACACGAAGCGGATGTATGGATCATAAGAGGCCTTCTTTAGTTGGTATCTCTCTATGAATAGAAAGCGGATCTAAGTATAAACCTTCAATTGTAACGCGTGTTCTGGTCTTTCTTACCACTCGACTCCAATATATACACGCCCATCCAAGAGGTGTTGGTATCGTGATTGCTTTTGGGGGGAAGGAAAAACTATTCCAATATATTCCGCAGCCGACTAAGAGATAAGGCGAAAAAAAGAAATCTAAAAAAGTATTGCAATAGAATAGTTCCAATTCACGTCCCTCTCCGGGAATCGATCTGATAGCCATACAATTTCTGTCAATTTATAGCAGTATATCTCGGATATAGAGATGACAATCGTGGTAATCGATGGGACTCGCTGCGGAAATCCTATTTACCCTCGTCCAGTTGAAGAAAATGAAAAAAATAAAAAAAAGAAAAACTGGAAGAATAAATAGCTAGCAGCTATATTGCTTCCTTCTTTTATGTACTCTATACTTGAGAGTTAAGATAGTAACCCACATAGTGGACATGTTCTTCCGTTTTTCACTTTTTACAGTTACCGAACATATCCTTTAGTTCCTGACATCCAAACGGCGGAACGCTTATTTGAAGTACTGTAAATAAAAATTGCTGACTGTACAAGAGGTCAAAATGTAAAAGAAAAAGAAAAGAGAAAGAAAAACGGTCGAGTTCGCGGTTTTGTCGACATAATAGGATTGAGCATAATTGAAATATTCCATGCAGAATCAGGAGACTATGCGCGTGACGCCCAGCGAAAGCACATGCTGTGGCTGCACGACCGTTAAGTAAAAAAATTTGCGGTGCTTCCTTTATGTTCCTCAAGGGTCAAGAGCTAAGAGTTTTTTAAAAAATGTTTAAAGCTTTTTGGGACTTCAGTAATTAGCAGAATGAGTTCTTATATACGCTTGGCCTACATGTAGAACCAATAATAATAATGAACTGACGTCGACTTTTTATGGATTGGGCCTGTACTGGGATTGGCTTGGCGGCTACAAGCGCATCAGTCAATTTAGAGTTAGCTACCAAAGAACAAAAGAGACCCTCACTAAGCCAAGCGAGGCGATGGGAATGTGATTCACGTCGTTGAATTGGCTAGGATATCGTGTATTTTTACATCACGGCCGTATTATGGATTTAACTTTCGACAGAAGCCCATTCGTCAGCAAATATAAATACGTCAGCGGTAACCGACGAAAGAATATTGTGGTTTTAGCGGCGTGCTTGCACAGTGTTCTGTTAAAGATCCATCCCACTCACGTGTGCTTACTGGGCTTCTTAAAACACTAAGACTTCTTCCACATTTCTTAGAAAAACCGAGATAGGACTGCGAAGAATAACACAGCAAGAAACCTGAGTGAGTTGCTCTTGTTGCGCATACAAAGCAACGTGTTTACACATCAGTTTTTTTTTCTATTTTTCTTTTGTGTTTGCTTTGTTTAGTACGTTTATACTTCCTGGAGGTCGTAGTGAATCAACCGTGTTGTGTCCGTGTTCATTTCAAGATTGTCGAATTGAATACTCTGACGCAACGAGACGTCAGTTACGCTACCGAAAAGCTATACTGAAGTCTTGAAGAGAAGGAAACAAAAACAAACTGCATCTTCTTTCTATAGTCTTCACTTTACGTGCTCTGTCTTTGCATGCTACCTCCGGGATTTGTTTTATTCTTTTATGGTTAATGCATAATACTTAGATGAAAGTGAAAACCATCTTGCTTTAACGCTCTGTTATCTGTCAGGCTTTTACATGTTTGTGTTTACTGAAGATTGTTTTTAACGCTTAGAAACGAGAAATACTTCTGTTTTCCTCCACCTTAGCTTTCACTGCTGACGCAATAACAGATCCTTCTTTGTTTTACCTATACATTCCGACACGTCGGCAGGATAGCCTCTTTCCTTGCCATTTGTCGGCGTGAAAGATCAAATTGGTTCGATAATTGACTGGAAGTCAGAGCACTTTACAGCTAATCGAGGCTTTATGATTCTTAGCGTCAATTAAACGGTAAAATGAATTCATGGGCTTAAACAACCATTCAAAGTCCTTTTCATAATTTTGTGTTGACATCACAGTTGTCGTAACTATTACGTCTTTTTTCACCTCAAAATAATGGGGTCAGTGTATAACCCTCTGAAATAAATGGTCCCTCTGTTACCTGGTGCACTCAACTGAAACGTTTGCATTCTAAGATACATGATATATGGCAACAGTTTGTCAATAACGGCTTTTTGATAATTCATTAAATCTATTTTTTAAATTCGGGAATATATTGACCTTCACTTTGTTTTTATTGAAGGCAGATCTGATGCGTCTCTAGCTTTTTATCCACTATCCACCATTGTGATCATATAGTAAACATCTGTTTTGTTCCAATACAAAAATTACCGTTTGAGTGACTGATGAGATTGCAAACCAATACAAAATGTGTCCTCCATTTCGTAAATTGCATCCGTGTTGAACCACTACGCTTCACACGATCTCGCCGTAATAGAATTTGGCGTCTTCTTCAACCTTCTCACTTTCGCGAGAGGGCCAGTATTTGCTACAACAATGAAGAGAAATGAAGAGGACGCGAAGAAGTGGGTTACATAAGTACGTTTCACATGATGGCTAATGAACCGGGGTGACGATGTTAAGACACCCTATTGACACAGCATCTATCGTACTCTAATTTTGGCAGAATTCGTAGGCCGAACGGATCTTCTACCATGGTCGATAGTTGATATAACTAAAAAAGGGGCTTCTTCACAAAAAGTTTAGCCTTCTCAGTGTCAAATTGAGTAGCATTCAAGAACGTAACGCGGGCAGTGAAGGGCCGCGTTTCCATCAACAAACAGTGCCATTGGTCAAAGGATCTAAATCGGATGAGTTCTAAAGGTCTCGCTTCTTTTCCTGAGCAATAGAGTACGGAAAAAGTGAGAAAGGGAAAAAGAAATGTTCTGCTTCAAGCAAAAGGACTAAACAAAATTCCTTTTTTTTCCCTTTCATCTGAAGACGGAGGTTTCTAGACTCGTTTCAAATATAAAGCTCAATTAAACTTGTTGGGAGACCCATGGAAATATTGCAGAAAAACCTAGTAACATTTCATCGTTCATCACCGAGGTACGGTTCGCCTTTGTCTTCAGACACAAAGAATTTCATGGAAAGATCTGTGGAATCCAATCCAGTGTCAAATTTGTTTTTTTATCGAATGCATCAAAAGCAAAAATTGAGGGAAACGATCTGACGACTTGTAGAAATTATTCCACTTTTGACTTTGTTCTCCTATAGTCTCTTCAGCTTTAGTAATTGGTTATCAATTCTAACAAGCCGTGCGGGAATTTCCAAAACTCAAATCGAAAGGGTAAAGCTATCACCGGGAATGCGAGACTGAAACCCCATGTGCTGGGATCGACACTACGGTCAAAAGACAAGAAATTTCATTGCCTCGCTATCAAGTGTAGTATAGCGAGTGACGACTGGGATTCGCCTTCCTAGTTCCTATTAAATAAATAAAATAAAGAATCACCGATCCTTTCGTCTTCCATGCAATATCTTCGAATAATTGAAATATCAGTGCTGGGAAATGGAAACTTCTTTCAAACTAGACTTTTCAACCTGCAATTCTACTTATCTCTTTTTCATATTCTCTAATAGTATAGTTAGTGCCGGTACCTCTTAATCCAACCGATCCAACTGCGAAAGGATCGAGCTTAATGAATTTTTTGTTTTGGAAATAGAAGAGAACCTTATAGAAGATTAACATCACGACACAATATGTTTTGCCAACCTAATGCTAATAGATTACCTACAATGCAAATGGCACTGGAGGGTGTCTAAAAATTCATCAGTAAATTGACCCGGGCAAGCGCTAATTATTCATCTATTGTTTTTTTACAGGGTTCCAGGGAGCTTTGCGTTAGTTTAGAAATCCCACGTCACATCACACGTCACGGGGAATAAATTTCCTTTTGTTGAACAATGTGCTCTCTGAAGAGCTACTTATTTTACGTTAGCTTTAGAATACTGATATACAAACATGCATTACTTATTAGCATTTTCTTTTTCTAATAGGAAAATAACCTTCAGTAAACAAATTGTTTTGACATGTTACCAGTTGATACTCTTACTATTTTCCTGTTTTTGACATTTACAGCAGGAACAACAACTATGTTCATACTTGGATTTGAGCTTCATGGGCTTTCTTCCAGAAATCCATATATGGTGCATGAACATAGTACTCACAAAGGATTGGGTCATTAAAGTCATTTCTATCGAGTGTTTTGTAGATTTGTTCTCCTTTCCACTTGCCAACCTGCAAAGTAACAATTAAAGAGTTTTCTTTATATATAATAGCATTTACAATTTTCTTACCTCCCAATTAGGAACATTGGCCATAAGTTTTTCCTCTTCATCTCGAATGGCCCTACAATGTTTTAGGTAACTAAAAAAAAGTTATTTGTGAGTAATTAAATCACTTCTTCTCAAATTAAGGTATGTCCTTACGCGCGGTCTCTCTCAGCCATAAGCAAAGGTAGAGTTGCTAAACGGGCACCATTTTTTTCAACCATCTCATGCAAGACCTTTGGATAACAGTGATTAAAGTAGTAGTAGGTGGTACATCCATTAAACAGTATAAATCCGGCAAGCAATCTTCCTCCTATAAGTAATAAATTCGATTATGAAAACCAAAAACCTTAACGTTGTTGGATTTTCAGTGTTATGAGATACATGAAAATTGGACTTAAAAGTGTCACAAATCAACAACGACAACTTTTAGTGTAAATCGTACCTCTGAAGTATGTTTTGGCAGGATTTCGAGCATACTGTATCTTTTGATATCCCCCTTCAGGAGGCAAATCTTGCTTGATGGTGGCATCCATGTTTCTTGCTGGCCGAATGGGATAATTTCCCGAGAGGGATTCTATTCTATCAAAGCAAGGCCTACTTAATGGTTAGGGCCTGTAAACTCGAATGCCTCCAATGGCGGTAATGCGTTACCTGGCAACAACCAACCAGAGGAAAAAAATGGGTTACGGCTGCGCTATCTGGCGCTTGTTAATGCTACTGCTTCGAAAACCTAAATACAAGATTAAACCATAACAGGATTTCCATGTATTTTTTTAAACTCAAGGGCTCTCGGTGTTCGCGCAGTCCCCGATAGGGTTGGAGCTTGGAGAATAAGGTATGTGATTTTATTGAATTTTTAGGGAGGTGTTTTTTTGGGGAATTTTAAAAAAAAAAAGAAAAAAAAAAAACCACCCCCCCCCCCCCCCCCTTTTTTTTTAAAAAAAAAATTTTTAATAAAAAAAAAAAAAAAATATTAAAAATAAAAAAAAAAAAAAAAAAAAAAAAAAAAAAAAAAATAAAAAAAAAAAAAAAAAAAAAAAAAAAAAAAAAAAAAAAAAAAGAAAAAAAAAACCCCCCCAAAAAAAAAAAAAAAAAAAAAAAAAAAAAAAAAAAAAAAAAAAAAAAAAAAAAAAAAAAAAAAAAAAAAAAAAAAAAAAAAAAAAAAAAAAAAAAAAAAAAAAAAAAAAAAAAAAAAAAAAAAAAAAAAAAAAAAAAAAAAAAAAAAAAAAAAAAAAAAAAAAAAAAAAAAAAAAAAAAAAAAAAAAAAAAAAAAAAAAAAAAAAAAAAAAAAAAAAAAAAAAAAAAAAAAAAAAAAAAAAAAAAAAAAAAAAAAAAAAAAAAAAAAAAATAAAAAAAAAAAAAAAAAAAAAAAAAAAAAAAAAAAAAAAAAAAAAAAAAAAAAAAAAAAAAAAAAAAAAAAAAAAAAAAAAAAAAAAAAAAAAAAAAAAAAAAAAAAAAAAAAAAAAAAAAAAAAAAAAAAAAAAAAAAAAAAAAAAAAAAAAAAAAAAAAAAAAAAAAAAAAAAAAAAAAAAAAAAAAAAAAAAAAAAAAAAAAAAAAAAAAAAAAAAAAAAAAAAAAAAAAAAAAAAAAAAAAAAAAAAAAAAAAAAAAAAAAAAAAAAAAAAAAAAAAAAAAAAAAAATTTTAAATAAAAAAAAAAAAAAAAAAAAAAAAAAAAAAAAAAAAAAAAATATAAAAAAAAAAAAAAAAAAAAAAAAAAAAAAAAAAAAAAAAAAAAAAAAAAAAAATAACGTTTGTGTTTTTATTGAATTCTTAGAGATGTCGATTTTTGGAGATTCTGATTTTTGAACAGCTAAATTTTAATGTTAAAAGGTATTGTTTACAACTTTCCTTTGTGATTTGATGTATGATGCCGTGGTGTAAGATGACACCTTTTTACAACGCAGCTCATTTTTCCTTACAAAGAATGTAAACAATACCGTTTAACATTAAAATTTAACTGTTTTCTAGAACTAAATACCTATGAATTTAATATTAAAATGTAGATCGTTCACTTACCTTTCACACAAAATTATTGCTAGTATCCTTTGGTAAATTGTAAACGTTTCATAAATATTTTTTTCGCAACCCCCTTTTTTCTCTATGTGAATTCCTCAGAGGAAAAACGGACTCACGAGAAACATGGTGGAATCCGCAAGAGTGCGTTCGCAAACAACGGTGGTACGCGTCAGTCACTTCCTCTATTCTTATTTCTGGAATTGACATTGCCGTTGTCATAGCAACAGTGATAGCTTATGGAAAAGAATGCTGCAAAAGCCAGATTCGAAACATTAGAAAATTCTGCTTTACAGTATAGAATTTTAGATGGTTGTGAACTCCAGTTACATTCTGCTGCCTTATCTGAAAGCACATGCCATTCACAAAACCTTAAAGAATGGATTTACAGAGAAGTGATAGTCCAGATGAGTACTACAGAGCTGTTCATCAGCTCAAACAATTTTTGTCTGAAAGTGATAGTTCAGATCATCAGATTTACAAAAGTGGATTGAAGGTAGTATAAAAAAATCATTTATCCAATCATTTCAACTTGAAATGAAACACTTAAATTTTCTTTTTGTGTGAAGGATTCTGGAAGGCATGATGCCACTTCATCAGAAAACTCAGAGACAAAGTCACTTTCTGTCCGTAAATCTCTTTTCAAAAGTCCACTGCCTCATAAAAGTGGATTTGTCATTGAAGGAAATAGTACAGATTACATTCTGACTGGATGGATTCAGAAGCAAATAATTTACATCAAAGCTTTGGAAAAAGAAGTGGCATTTTATAGAGTATGTTGTCATATTCATTTCCTAATATTGGGCCATAGAATAATTGTATTCTTCCTCAAAATAAATACAGAAACAGGTGCCAGGAATAATAAGTGAGACAAAAGTCATAATCTCCAATGAAGAGTCAAATAGAATGGGGCAAGCCAATGTAGTTACTCAAAGGCTATTTTCACTGATTGATGCAATATCCAACGCCAAATTGTCTGTCAGCCATGAGAGCTGTGAAATCCGAAAGAAAGAAGCTAATGCAAGATTTAGCTACATCTCAACATCAGATCCAAATACTCACCCACCAATGGGCAGAACACACCTGTTGGAATGGGCAGGATAAATCAAAACTACCTGAAGACATCACCAGGTATGTTGTATCAAAGTCAATGAAATTTCAGTGCATCTTTGCTGCTTCCCTTATAGTTCACTATTAGTAAACTTTGATTATGATGATAAAGCAGTTTTCATAGACGATTATCCAATCGATATTAGACGAGTTCTTATAACCTCACTTGTCCTTGCCCGTCAAAAATCCGTTTCAAATTGAAACTGAAGTTGAAAGCTATCTGCTGCGATACGCTTCCGTGTTAAGCGCTGATAAATTCTTCTCTTTGTTCTATTTTTTCCCGTTTTCGCATTGAATTCCTTAATAAGAAAAATTTCGTTGCGTCTTACAATATGTCGGTATTGATATTGAAAGGTTTCATGCCAATTTATTGGATAATTAGCTGACGAAACAAGGCAGCATTTTAATAACAGGAATGGGCACGCGTTTTCTGTTTCTTTTTTTTTTATCAAGGGAAAAATCGGATCTGCTTAGCACGGTAAACTTGCTACGTTCCACAGTTTCCAGTTTACAGCAGCGAGAAGCGGATGCGTTAGGACAAGTTCAGCAAAGTGTAGAAGTCGCTGAACAAGCTCAGTTAGAGCGTGTTCAGGTAAGCCCTAAAAAAATTTACTTTTAAACAATAAAATCAAAGTTATTTTAAAACACACTAAAAATGGCAAATGAATTTTATGTTGTATCTTTAATCTCTCTTTTGGTTCACGTGCATCAATATCTATTAGATGGAGAACGAAGTTCGGCGTTTGGTTTCGTTGGTCGATCAGCATGAGCAGCAAATGGCAACGCTTAATGCAGATCATTCAAGGCGCCTGCAAGAAGAAAGAACCCGATGGGAAACAAAGCAAGTTACTCAAAATTTTACCCTTTACCTCCGAGTTCAGCCAAAGATGACATCGTGCATGATGCGATGTTACTTGTCATAGACATTAAACAATTTCATTTATCTGTTTCGATATTTTAGACTGGCTGACCAAGTAAGCGCTCTAAAGCGAGAAAGAGATTTGCGTGACGAGGCACTAACTCGCTTATCACTGGACTTAGAGCAGTCCCAACGTAACGAAGCGGTCCTAAAAAATGAAATTCAAATCAAGAGTAACCTGTTGGAAAGTAGCCGTCAAGACTTTCAGCGACAAATCAGTATGTAAAATATTTATGATCTACTTGTTATGCAAATCTGCTGAAGCAGAAACCATCCGGTGAACTCTGCGGTTTTACGCCGAAAGCCGCATTGCTGCATTCAGTAGCATTGGCTTCATTCTTTTGCGCTATTTTTCATGTCATGTTTACATTGCAAAATTTTCAGGATACATTCCCTGATTGTGCAGAAATTCTTGAATTAAAATTTAACGAACGAACGTTACATGTTTTCTAAATTATTATTTTCAAAAACCTTTTTTCGTTCTTTAGGCCAAATGCAGAGTGAACAAGGTCGTCTGGCTGGCCAGCAAGCAGAGCTACAAAGACGATTGGGTGAAGCTGAACTTCGGGCCGAGTTGAATTGCAAAGCGTCAGAGCAAGAAGCCAATTCTGTTCGAGTTGAGTCTGAGTTTTTACGACGAAAAATCGAGCTACTCAGCAAGGAGGCCGAAAATCGGAAACAAGACTACGACAAAGCAATCAAAGAATTGGAGCAACGAAATCTTGAGGTAGGTCCTAGAAAACAGTAACGGATATTCTGAGTGGAAAATTGCAAGAGCCTCCTAGAAACATCTACGTGGCTTCACTGATGCATTTTCCCTGTTGGGGTAGGATGATGCAGTGGCTCGGTCGTCAAGCGATCATTTGGAGCCTGAGAACAAAGAGTGAAGCTTACACCACTCAACCTTATCTTTAGATCGTAGTTCACTTCTTCGAAATGTCAGTCGGTTCTGCCAATAGTTAGTTCAGATAAAAGGGAGATCAGTATTAGTGAAGTTAAAGATGGAATTTATAGATGTTGATGTCATTTTGAAGACATTGTTTATGAGAAAAGACAGAAAAAGTTTGCATGCGTCTGGCGATCGATAGAAGTAGAACCTTCAAAAGTTTCTAGTTGTTTGGTGAACGCTGGTTCTAATGCCAGCAAGAAATCGAACCGTCTATGAAGCTCGTAGACTGCCATACGTACCCATGAGACTCGATGTTTTAATGTCATGTAGTTTCTATTCAACCGCGTGCGAAGAGCTTGCGAGACAAAGAACCAGAGCAACCAGAAACAAAATGTTTTATCTTTAACGTCAATGTTGAGCGTATAGAGAAGATAATAATAATAATAATAATAAAAGACATTATTTTTCTTTGTCGGTTGCATTAGTTGCACTTAGCAGCAAGCCAACGAGAAGGTGAAAGGGTCCAAGCGGTCAAGTCTGGCTCTCAAGCTTCTTCGCTGGTCAAATATCTAGAACAACGCGAAGTCTCGTTACTTCATTCCCTCCAAGAGGTCAGGAAAAAACACGGTAGGAAAAAAATGTATTACATTATGAGCTGCAAGCCATTATCCTCCATCTCTTTGTCAATTTGTAATTCTTCTTCTTAATGCAACTGTTGTTTTATTGATGACCTTTTTAGATGAAAAGTGTAGGGAAATGACTAACATCATTGACGAGCAACGGTCTATTATTCAAACACTCAAAGAGGAATATGCTGCGTTGATCGAAGATTTTCAAAAGTCTTTGGTGACCGACGACAGTTAGCCGATGGTCACGTTTCGTCGTCCCGGCAACTATAACAACACGGCCTAACCCTTTGTGTTGCCCACTCCTTTTCTTTCTTCATGTTAGCATGTGCGAAATGCGAATGTCTTTCCGGCTAGTGACGCATTATCCGCCAGCAACACTGTTACCTAATGGAATATTTTGGGGAAAAAAGAATTCAGGTGACACGCATGTGATCCGAACTTTTGGCGTGTGACCGAAGATGAGTCCAAAGGTGGTAAGGAAAGATTTGTGAGTTATGGCACACAAAAATCGATTCCCCAAAAGCCATCCGCTGCGCCAAGTGGCGCTTTTTTTTTAGCTGTGTGAACTTGCAGCTGCGACTGGAGCTAAAACGTTTAGCTATAAATTATCTTTATCTCTATTGCACCCACGCGTGCAAATATTCTGTTCTGATGGCCCTTTGCTTTTTTATATGTTTTCTTTATTACATGTTAACGTGGTTCCCGAACGGCCATTAGCGCACAATGCAGTAAACATATTGTGTGTTTACATTTCCGTCCTCTGAATGATCAGAATTCTCAGCTGTCTGAAAGTATAACTTGATAATTTGTCGATAATAGCATGGATCTCGAGTAAAAAAAACGAAAGTAGCCTTTCAGATTTCATTTCGTCCATTGTTAATAATCTCTAAATAATTGACGATTTAAAGAATTGTGGCAAGTTGAAAACACATTTTGTGTCGAACAATAAACGAGTCCCTCCCCGACCTGCTCGGTCTTTACCTTTTTGTCGGTTCGGATAAATTTGTGTGGTTATCTCTTGACGTAGTGCTGTCCGATTCAATAAATACAGTTTGACCCTGTTTCGTTCTACTTGTTTTGCTTCCTTTTTTTTTCTTCTCTGTTCGTTTACCCATCTTATTTCTGCGCTCCAAGTTATTGTAAAGGTCGAGTATGTTCGAAAGGACACAGTGCAAGACCTACGTTTTGTTTGTTTTCTTCTTTTTAATTTTATTATTTTTTTAGTGGGCTGACGTACTTAACATTTTCATTGAAAGAAAAAATACTTATTGTTTTCTTTTGATCGTATACTTCTTGTTTATAGCACCAAAAGGTACTGTTATTCTTGGTCCCCCATCATCACGAGTTTTGGGCGTGTAAAAAGAGTTATGGCAGAAAATTTTTAGCAGCCGAGAATCATTGTTCCAGAATTGTCAAAACAAGAACAAATGTCGGGTCCACAATTGCCTTCCATCCTTTTACCTCTTCGCTCATGAGTAACGACAGTCTTTGTTGTTCGAGTTCAGTCTCCCAACGAAAGGGGTAGTTTTTATGTTATACCATATACCTCTACTCTAATACCTTTTCTTTATTGGTGTTATTTGCGTCTGGATTTGTTTACCCCCGTCTCACTCAAGCTTTTTTTTCCTCCTTTTTATATTGCCTGTCCGCATTCAACAGAATATAAAAAAATTCGCAAGTGGAGAGACTCCGGGTCTTTAAAAAGGTCCCTTTTTAAAAGCGAACCATAAAAAAGAAAAATATACGAGCTATCTTTTTATTAGCTTTATATACTGCCTGGGCAGGAGACGTGCCCTCATAGCAGGACCTAATGGAGAACACTGGGCACAAGTAAATTTGCATTTTCGAGATTATCAAAAATGCAAACTCGTCTGGTCGTTTGCACTGAAAAGAAATGCGAATCATTTGAAGCGTTCTATGTTTCCAACGCATTCGCCGTCTTAATTGGTAATCAATTGAAAGCAAATCAAAATGCCTGTGTGAAGAAATAATTGTGTCATGTGTGTTCTTTATCAATACTCAGAACAAAGCGTTGCAAAAGAGAATTTGTATAGTATAGCCTATGTTGGTGAATACATTAAGTTGTCAATGGACTTATTCCGCAAGTCTCCGGGAACGCACCGTCATCGTGACTAAGACCGCACGAATGTATGCCGCTGATGTTTACAGCGATAGCAACGGCTCTCTGTCTTTCTTTTTTTTAGCAGAAAAGTTGATCAACCTATGAGGCGGAAACGAGAGTTCACGAAGTAGACATCCGTGTCATACGTGATAACTTCTGTGTTTTTTTTTTAGTAGATGTCGCCTAATCAATGACATGTCGATGAGTACCTATTGATATCTCACCGAGATTTGAACGAGAAAATATTTAGTAATGAAACTGCAGATGAGGAGATACCGAGTAGGAGCTCATACTGTTTTAGTCATGGGCCAGCAGGATATTAAGCTGACGGTATATGCCTTATAGACGTAATGAATTTGCTTGTTCAAGTATAGGGTGTTATATACGGCCACTGTGATGTCGGTATAGCAAGTTTCAGCACTTTACCGAGCATTTGGAAGATTGATGACTTCGTGATCAACTGTTAACATCAGCCTTCGATGACTTATTCAACACCCATGCAGGAACGGCTAAAAAAGACAACAGCTTTAATCAGACATTTTTAAAAGCCAGATTAAATTTTGGTTCTTATACACGTATTGAAAATAAAGATTTAAGACGCAGTTTAAAAGCCTTTCGTCTTGTTACAAATCATTTTCAAATCTCGGGTTGTCTGCGGTTCCCGCGGCTGAAAATCGATAGCAGCGGTGCTTAACGAGACCGTTTTCACGAATTTCCTCCGATGTATCGATGATACCCGGCCTATGAGAAGAATTTCTTTATGTCACCATCGATCCAACTGTATAAACGAGAATCCTTAACACGTACGCTTTCATTTGTATGTGGTGGAGCAAAAAGGCATCGAACAAAAGCTCACTGCTGTTCGTTAATAAAAATCCATAATCAATGATTTCCAATAAATACTAGAAATGCTTGTGAAAACAAAGCGCAGTCTAAAAGGGAAGTATGAAAGCTCATTCTTTTAAGTATTGCCACCCAAATTACCATATTTGATTTTTTTTTTCAGATTAACCGTTTGCCTATAGACACTTCACGTGGCGGAATTAAGTTAATTAACATCCTGCATCACCGTAAACCTAACCCGGAATAGTTTTGTTTAAAAAAAAAAAAAGTTTAAACCAAAACAAACCACATTAGTTAATTCTCGAGAAACTTTTCTCTTCGAAGTTTTGCTATTTGCCGTTCGGTGACGAATGTTTGGGGGAAAAAAAAATTATATGTTAACAGCACTATACGAGACGAGCGGTAGGTAAACTAAGCTTAATGGCATTTCTTTTCTTCTTTTTCTATCCATTTCTATGGTACCTCGCGTAATATTGATTTACCACTGGGAAAATCCTCCCTGAAGCCAGCTCGGAATCATCCCTCAAGCTAATTGAATCGATTCCTATTTTTGTAGTCTACCTCGTTCAGCGTGCTTCGTACTTCCGCCTGATACGACCGCGTGCACAATACGTTCGTTCACGACAACGTTTGGCGATGGCTAGTGTTCACATAGAAAGGGACCATGGTTAGTTTGCCCTCTAGCTCAGATGATGTTTTCGACCATCCCGAAGAAATAAAAGGGTTTGAAAAAAGCAATTGTTTCATGATGGTTATTAGACTTCTATTATTTGGGTGTACTGTTTTCCTTTACTCGGGTTAGACTACGTGGTGCAGTTATAAGGGCTATAGCATTCAGTCTCCTAATTTCGCTCAGTTGTCCCCGGTTGTCCCCACAATCATATTCAGACAGTACAGATGATTTGGACAATCAGGTCAGATTTAATTTTATGTCCCTCTCGCTCTAGTCTTTACTGTCCCTGTGACGTAGCCTATTGTGTTGTTACGCTGAACAACTTTCTGATATTTAATTCTAAAACATCGAAAAGGTTTTATCTGTCCGAAGCTTTTGAACCTTTTTATCTTGCCCGTGAGCCAACCTGAATTTGTTGGCGTTGCATAGACAACTGCATCCTCTTTGTAGTCGGCACTTTCTTCGTGAACTTTAGCTTTTTATTTTATTTTTTTACAGTTCCTAATTGAATTATTGCATACACGCACGAAATACAAAGGAGTATTTGATAGATTCTTTATACCAAGCATTTTGGTCAGGCCTGGTACTTATTGTCTCGCATAAATACATACGTGCAAAAATGGCGTGGTTTTCATTTTGAAGTCTGAATACGTCAAAAAGGCTCATGAAGCCGACGAATAAGGGCAACGCGTTCACAGTTTATTGCAAAAGGAAAGGCGCAAGCGTACCCTCTTCCTTCCTCTTTCTGCCACTAGGTCCGTCAGTTCCGGGGACGCGGGGCGAGAGTGCGGGAGTAGCGGCAAAAGGAGGGAAGTAGAGAATACATGGCAGTCAGAACCCTGGCTTTGGTCGCAATCAGTCGTGTGTCTTTGCAGCCAGCTTTTTCCTTCCGGTTTCACCTATTTGATGCGGATCTTCGTTCACTTTTTTAAAAGAACTCTGTGAAAATTGTCTTCATTTACCCGGCCGTTCCGAATAGGTGAGTTCTGAAACCATTACTGGAAAAAGAACCCAAATAAAAACCAAATCGGATGTTCAGTTCCAATGTTACCGCTAGGCATGGCAAAGGGAGGAAAGCAAAAACGACAGAAGTTCTTATTTTTTCTCAAATTGATTGGCCGTGATGGCTGTTTCCTGCAGGCATTTGCCGCGGTGGCATAGGAAGCACATCATACGTTTTGACAGGGTGCCATCTTGGCGACGTCTTCCAAGTGACAGCTTGGCTCTTCGTTCTATATAGCAAGGTGACTTCATATCTCCGCTAGCGCGCAAGTAATTGAACATATATTAATATACAGGAAGTTGGTTGTATAGCACTGGTCTGTCGACTGAGAGACTCATACCAAAGTTTACCGGCAGGAACAATATGAAAGACTTTCCATATTGCTATTATACACTCGGCTACCTGTTATAATCGTAAAAAAGTTCTATATGCGCTAAAAGAAAAGTAATAGGTATGAGACGACTGACAGCGGACAATAGTTCAGTGTCGTTAAATTTTCATTAGGTTGAAAGAGTAAACTTTGGGGATTTTCGGATGTCACGTTTTATTGGTGTATCTTCTATTTTTCACTTGATATGCACATTTTGTTTAATTCTGTTTAGTAGATCGTTTTCTGTATCGTGCCGTAGTATATTGCTATTGTTTAGACGCTCACGCAACTCTTACTCATGTTATCGTTTTGGCCGACATGATATTAACGCAACTGTCCAATGATAACTCACGCACCGTGTTGGCGGAGACTGTCGTTTGTCTGCACATTTACGTTCATTTGCCTCGTATGTTTTGTTGTCGTCCACTATGTATATAATCCTGATGCCCGGGTGTTTCGTTTGTGCATCGATTGACGTGCACGCGGCGGCTATTAAGAGGCACAAGTAGGATTATGCGATTCGGTCAAGTATACATTGACGAATAGCTGTGTGGCTTCGCGAAATTCGTGTTGGCCAATGCCAGGTGGCAGTTAACTTAATTGGTTCTAGATGAGAGGCTTGTGAGAGAAGATAGACATTATAGAATAGAAATTATATTTTGATTGTTAAGCTTCGTGGCAACAAGCCGATTTTAAAAATAGCATCCGTTTTCACGTCCCGCCCACACAAGATGTGACTATCCGGCGAAATGAATAAACGATGCAAAACGTTCATGACGTTTGAACTCGTGAATTGATTAATAGGTCTGAACAGGGGACCATTGGTTTACTACGAAAAGATACGGATATACGCTATCCATTCGGAGAAGGGAATCGAAACAGACCATTTGTATAGATCGTAAATTTAAGGTTTCCAGATCACTGATTTCTCCGCTTCAGTTTAAAATCGTTGTTGCTTGCTGGAATCATGATAACATTCTTCTCAAATGCACCTATGCTGTTACAAATAGACTAGACAGGTATGAAGAAAACAGAGCATCTATAGACACACTGAATGACGTTCATCTGACTTTAGAACCATTCAAGAAAAGTAACTCGAGTATTTTTCTAGCTCGTACTTTGCGTATTCGTGCAAATGAAAGTAAACTTTATGAATGATAAGTTCGTAAGAGAGCGATTCCACATTCAACCCTATGTTGAATTTATTCGCTACCACGGCGCCAGATCCTTATGATTCAATAGACGCGAAGGACGGGGCGTCGGATGATTTACGATATTCCGCTAATGCGATCGGAGTTAAGAAGATTCATGCCTCTACGAGTCACTGTCATCTGTGTATAATAAGCTGATCAAAACCCAATTCAAAGGATTACGTATTCCTCATTGCGACACAACGATCCCGCCTCCAATCAGCAGCGGACGACTCCCAGCGTGGCTCATGTGCATTGATGCCTTATGTGCTTTGATTTCGATTAGAAAAAAAAAAGGTGCGTCAATGAAAGCAAGGATAATGGTTTAGCTATCGCGAATTCAATCTGCGCACATTCTAAGTCTCGACCTCCCTGGAATTGCAAATGAAATTCGCCAGAAATCGAACAGACGCTATGTTAAACGCTCATCTGCTTTTCTTTTTAAAGAATGCTTTGCACGATTGCAAATCCCAGACTATCGTGGATTGACGTATCTTGACTAATGCGATGAAAATGACAGTCGCCAGGAGATGATGCCACAAGTTGGTAAATGCTTATTTTCAATTTTCGCAAGTCTCTTTGACGTCTGTCACTCGTAAAAGATAAACGACATCTCTACTACGTGCTGTATAGTTTTCGAACGTAAGCCAGTTGCGTAGTTTACAAAATGCAATAAATACTATTGAGCAAACATTGGAATGCAGTACAAGAAGATATGCCCTGCCAACTTTGTTGCGTAAAACGAAAATTTACGATAGAAATCGAAAACCCACGTCACCGGCTAAATGTGATACAAAATCAACAGAGAAACATTTTGATGATCAAGCGTATAGATTATTGCCATCGAGAAAAGGGACGTTGCCATGACTACAGTATAGCCCGCAAATAATGGTATATTAAATGATCAGTATAGTATCATCCAAGTGTGCGTACGATAAAATCTGTTCAATTGAAAACACTTTCAGATGATGAAGGGAAATCGGATGCTATGCAAATAAACCATCTGCTTTTATGCGATGAAACATTGTTAATTGATGCGTGTAAATAGATGCGTGGGACTCGATAGACGTTGGCATTTATACAAACCTCCGATGCTATATAAAGCACAATCTATCGTGCACCGAGGGGTGCCGTGGAACAGTTGTTTATGCACTCAATTGAAAGGCGTAGGTTATCGTGGGGCATCTGCGAACATTTTACACAACCGCCCGCTGGGCTCGGGATATGCAAACGACGTGTCGTGAAATCTGCCGACGGGTCTCGTCTTCAAACGGCTTTTATTTGGACTATAGAATGAGCTGGCATATAGTTCACGACCAGCGTTTCGTTATTCCATTATTCGTATTATAAGGCTTGAAATTGCTCAAAGCGCCGAACCTAACCTTCGTTCAAAATGAAAACGGTCGCTGTTTCCCGCACAGATATATATTTAGACAATCTTCGTTGCACGCTTCCACTTGGGCCAGGCTGATGGTGAATGATTGTTCTAATTCTAAAGGAGAACCTTGTTTTCCTAAGAATTTCGCGCATATTGCCTTTACTGATCAGGTTGTTTTGTTTCACCCGTTTTGTTTATTTTTCGCCGAACGCTAGAGGAGCATGAAAATGCCTCATTATATATGCGTATGAAATTATTCGCTTTCTTTGGCCAAACAAAAAATAATACCTGACTAGAAAGTAAATAAAGAACTTGTTTGTTTTGTTTTTTAAATAAAAATTTTAAAGGTGTTTGTTGGATGATTTTGAAAACTTTCAGAAAAAAAGGCTAAAGAAAAATGATCGCTAATGATGGCACTATAGCGTTCAAGGGTTTTCTTATAGAACCTGCACTCTGTTATTTACCATATACTGAAATAAGGCCCAGAGAATTGAACCCTAGAACCACCTACAGTGTTTCGAATAGCAAAACACAAAATCAATAAGAATAGTGGATGATAATTGTTTTCCCGTAAAAAAAGGGTGACACTACACAGCACTGGTGGCATGCAGCCATTTTTCCCCATTTATAGTTCTTGCATTCCACCTTTACTCTTATGAT
Source organism: Daphnia magna (assembly GCF_020631705.1). Lineage (NCBI taxonomy): Eukaryota > Metazoa > Arthropoda > Branchiopoda > Diplostraca > Daphniidae > Daphnia > Daphnia magna. The sequence goes on from NC_059184.1 coordinate 4,970,235, forward strand.
GATGCCCGCCATTTTTCCCCATTTATAGTTCTTGCATTCCACCTTTACTCTTATGATGATGCCCTATTGTCTGTTTTACCTCTCGACCTGCTCGCCTGTGCGGTGGGATAATCAATACTACTTGTAAGCCTGTCGGTTTCTGAGTACGTTTTAATATACAGTTTTACGCGGCCGGGATCACGCACTTTTTTTTATGGTTTCGACTTTCATCTACATGATTATTATATATATATGTATTACAAACAGTAGTTTGTTGGTGTTCAAAAGCATGATCGGATTATTGTAATGAAGACACTCAGCTCAGCGTGATGACAGAATCGCAACTCATTACGCGAAACCCCTTTTGTGTTTGAGAGACACAAACGATCTTTTAAACAAAGGTCTTGGATAAATTGCCTCGCACACAGTCGATATAAAATTGTTTGTGCTAGTGACTCCAAATGTTTGCAGCACGTCTGGTTGCGGGCGATTCTACCTGCGTTAACAGGCGTGCTCAGCGTAGAGCCCATTTACCTCCATTTCAGAATTTATATATGCCCAACGTGGAGCAGCAGATCGAAACGGGGAGGGGTCGACCAAGTTGACGTGAAAAAAGATGAGTCACGATGTTGGAAACCAAACAAGTATGCTGCTGGTCAAGGGAGTTTAATAATATGTTGGCCATATAGCAATAATGCGGAAGCTCTTGATCCAGGTGGGTCCAAGGTTTCCAAGGGCAACGGAAGAAACAAATGTTGTGGTCACTTATTTTGCATGCACGTCGTACTGGCTATGGCGTTGCATAGCTCATGCCCCCCACCAATTGCATCATATCGTGGCGCACATAACCTTGTGTATTTTTTTTGTCATTTTTTTTTGTTGAGAGATCGGTTGTTTTGGAGTCCAGCTTTTTCGGTATTGTTATAACAACCTATCGATGGTATACAATACGTAACGTATTACAATGCAAGTTGGGCCGGATGAAAGACAAATACTAGCAAAACAGATTACCGGGAAATTGTAAACAAATGGAAGAAGATTTCTTCAGCTCTTTGAAATTTCATGGGTTATTGATTCACATATGGAGGTCATTCAGTAAAAATGTCATATTCAAACAATACATGAAATAATGGATATAGCAAATATGTCCACCATGGTATGGAGAGCGGCAATGTCATGGATGCGCAATCGCGCAACGGATGCCATTATGTACATTTAAAAACTGTTCTTTGAATTTTGAAAGAACCTACGTATATAGTAGATAATAGTGTAATTACAGACTGGCGGCTTTTGCGTGTTGTTCAGAAAATCGATTTCCCAACCTGTTCCCGTGCTATTCGGACTAGGAAAGAAATTCTCAAATTCTAAGAAAAAAATAATTGAAATTCCCTTATACTTGTGAAGTTGTGTCATTGAAGCTCTAATAATCAAAGAGAACTACAAAGTCAAAATAAAGAAAACCCCTCCTTTTTCCCATAATTTGTTGTTTCATACTGTATCTTCGCTAAAAAGTTAATTATTCGCCTGTTAAGCGAAGTTATCAAGTTCGATCCCCACGAGTTATATTTGTTGTACCCCTAGTAGGACTGATAGACGTCTCACGTTTCAGAGCAGGCATACCTTCGATCGCTATCATAAAGAATCGATCGTACGTAATCACATGAGCATACGCTTGGCCGATCCCATTGATCATGGTGTTTGATAGTGGGAATATAGCCACTCAACCCGAGTCGCTCGTTACCCGACATATTCCCTTGCATCGCTCCGATTCCCTCGTTATCACAAATCCAACGAAATGTGTGTGTCTTTTGATCACACTGGCTTTCCGCGAGCTAGTTTTGAATCCCATACGTGCTGTAGGATAGAAGCTAAAAAAAATATCTTTTGCTTCCCATTTTGCAAACGTGTTTTTGATCGTGGGTGGTGTATACTGACTGCCTTTTACTAGACGAGATAAGAAAATGGCCTTTTATTGGTTTAATCGCATCATCTTTTTCATTTGGCTGGCTGCGTTCATTATTCTTCTGAGTTTTATTATTTATTTTAAGTTTTCTGTGCTCACATTGGAGCAGACGTTCTTGGTCTATATTATTCACGGCAAGCGGAATTGACGGTGTTTTTCTTGGGATGAAAATCCACTACTGTTGCTGCAAAGTCGGATAAAGATATTGAAGCTCTGCGCTGCTGTGTGTGATCTTACGCCCGTCTACTTTTGAAATGGTTTTCAGCTGAAAATTAAACGGCAAGCAACGGGAAAGTTTCTCCAATTTCCGCAATAGATCAAGATACCAATATGAAATGTTAACGAAAAGGAAAAAAAAAATGTTGATTATTATCCCCAAGGCCCATAGCGACTATGCATCGATCCGTGTTCCTCTCACACGTGTGTCTGTGTTTCTTTGAAATCTTGTTACGTTCTAAATTGTATATTTCTTCGCCTATAGGCTATATGCTGACGATGGGCGAGAAACTGAGTGGTTTTCACATAAACCGTATAAGATCTTAAGATGAGCTTTCTTCTTTGTGCTCCAGAGCTATTATTCTCTCCTATATTTCCTTCTTTGTATATATCCCTGCCACTCTCCTGTTTGGCTACTCAAAGCACGTTGGATTTCAACTGAAAAAAAAAAAATCACCGGATAATTCTTGACAAAAGATAGGGGGGAAAACCAAAGCCTTACTGTGTACAACTCTTTAGAGGCAGGCTATTTCGTTCTATATTTAGTTTTCGTCTTTTTGTCTGAGGTATAACTTCCGCACTTGGGTAAGTAACGTTTAAGTGCACGTTGATGTTGCCTTTTGAAACTATGATCCTCTTCCCAGTATCACGCTATATACTACAAAGTAGGCACACTGTGGTACATAACAATCGTCCATAAAGGAAACAAAAAAAAGGCCATCTGCTTCAATAACGTTCAATGAAGAGTCGAAGTTAAAAATTATTCTTTAAATATATATTAAAATTAAAGCATTTGTTCAATATGAAAGACGTGGCTTGTTGGACTCGTGAGAAAACGATGATGATGTAAAGAGTGAAATGATCAAATGACCGTAGCCTATTAGGCATGGAAATTCTAATTTCCTATAATTTCCCAATGACATCCTTTATCTTTCGTTTTGCTAAATAAATTTTCGTTTGGTGACGTGCTTGATTATCGCAAAGAACGCAACGTCTGAAAAGAAAACTATAGGATATGGAATCAGCTATTATCAAAATACCGGAAGGATATCGCGCGCTATCGAATTCTTGCAATGACTTTTATTATCCCCAATGTACAATTTGCAATATCGAGCTGATGTTTGTCGAGCATCACGCTCCTTGTCGTACCATCTGCTTTATTAATTTGACCTGTAATTGTTTTCCCCCTATACAGACCCATTGGCACAATTAGAAGCATTCCAACCGGTTTGCATCGAGATTGGCTCCCAATTGACAAAAGTCTGCTACTACATTACAGACCAGTTTGCATTTTGGGACCATGCAGGGAAGTGGTCTTTCACCAGGACATCTCTTCTGTTTCTTGTCGTTGATGGTATTTAATCTCAACGATGTCTGCGCTGAACAGATCCATCGGCCTCCGTCCAACGCCAACGAACAACTTCTATCCGACAGCAGAGCTTCAGGTGAGAATAAAAACTAGTTGTTTAATGGCAACTGGTTGAATGCGAATGGCAGCGTAAAAGGAGAACAAGGTGATTGAGCAATTGAATTCTTGAGGCATACATGCATGTCTACTTTTTTCCTACGTTCACTTTCCATTTTCCAAATGGCACTTGATTGTCCCCATTCAAGTACTGAGACTAGAGTTGCCACTCTCAAATCCATTTCGTTTTGGCCTTCTCCAGAGCGTTTCTCTACAAGCCACCGAGTGGTTAGCAGGGGAACTTTAGTTATTTCGCTGCACTTAACTTGCCAATACTGACATCAGAGGGTCCGTAGTTACGAAAATTACTTAAATCAACTTGTCATGACGTGATGTAATATGTATACATACTGAAATATGAATAGGACCCATTGACGTAGCTTTTGTATGAAAAAAAACAAAACAAAAAAAAGCGAGGTCGTGAATTGCCCTTTCCGATGTTTGGGTATAGAAACAAAAGCTGCCTCTTATATCATTCACGGCTTTCAGATTATTAGAGTTGCTGTCGCTATATTTGCTACGAACAGAGCCGAAGGTCTATATATTCTATCAAATTAATAGTTATGTTGTCACTGCACGCCGTGTTTGCCTCTAGACTTGCTGATCGCTCGCTCCTTTCGCTAGTTTGATGTGCGAACCGTGTTGGTATTTTAGGACTCTGCCGAAATAGTTATAAGGCACTGGCCCTAGAGCACCCGAGAACTGAGGCTTCTCATTAGGCACGCCATAAAGGAAACAGTTGCCTCAAGTGTGAGATCAAATCCGTGAACGTGGGACAACTTTGGCGCTAGTCACAGGCTGAAAAGTTGAGCTCACACACAGCACTGCTACTACCAACAAATTGACCAGATATTATTCAACAGTCGTGATCGTATGATTCAGTTTACTCTGCCCTACTTAAAGTATAAATCGATCTTTAAATGTAGCAAGTTATTATCATAGAAATTTCATCAACTGTGAAGGTGTGATTATCATTTTTGTTGTGCACGTAGAGCCGTGCTGTGTCAATTGAATCTTTCCCGACACGATATAGTCTGTCACGCAAATGTAACGCGCTAACGTTGGCTAGACTGCCTTGTTACTAGGCAACCATCCAGTCTGTGGGAGGCGACGACGGTGTACGGACTCTTTATGGCGGTTAAACCCATTTGATCCGTGAACAAGTATAAAAACTCAGTGAGGTTATACCAGAGTCATTGGCGCTGCAAGTTTCTATACTGGCCAGTTGAGTTATATAAGAAGCAAAAAATAAAACAGCTTCTTTCCTAGCACTTGGCAACCTCCATTTTCCATATATAGAAAATAGAATGGAATTAAACGAGCGTGGTATTCTCAAAGCGCTTTGATCAACATCACAAGACTACGCACGGGGGACAATCCCACCTTGGATTTGATGGAGAAAGAAAAGAAAAGAAAAGCGAGTAGTAATTCACCCCCTACTTTTGGTGTCAAGCGTCTCAATCCGCACCCTGTGACAATCGTCACAAGCTTGGCTAGTTTTATCGTAAAAACCAATCGACATGCTTTACGAGACAGACACTATGTAGAAGAAGACAGTCAGCAGGTTGATGAGACTGCACGTTGGCTGCGGGTTGAGGACTATGGCTTGTCCGGATTCGATTGCGGATTAGGGTCCGGTGTCGATTCGGTTTCATTAAAGGCTTAAAAAACAGGGGAGGGATTAGACGGCCATGTGGGTCATGACGTTTCGTATACCTGAACTATATTAAAGAAAAGAAATAAAAACCAGGCCAGCCAACACACGCGCCAATGCTAACAGGAGTCTACCGTTAGACGTATCGCGACTTGGCGCGGCTGTGCTCGTTATGGACTTCCGTCGGCTAACGATCAACGACATGCACTCTTCAACTCGATGTTGCCCGTTCCTTTTATTTATTTTTTCTATTTTTTGTTGGGTTTTTTTTTCCACATGCAACAACAACGTCTACGTGTTCTCGAAATCTTGATCCTTCAAACTTTTTACGTGGATGTCAACTCCATTGTGTACGAGATATTGTCACCCAAAGAGCTACGCATATAACGAATCGAACAGGAAAAAAATTTATAAACAAGTTGTCTTTCTTTTTTTTTCTTGTTGACTCTGCCGTGGAAACAACGATTTATTTGCGTCTAACATGTTGCCAACGATCTCGTCAGCCACTGATAGTCAATTTTGACATGTTTCTTGTATTTACGTAAACGTATACTGTCTCGCTCTCAATTTACGCTCCCGGATTCCAAGAAATTTTATTTGGTAAAGAAAAGAAAAAGAGAAAACAATCCCCCGTTGAAGATGCATTCATCACCTCTAGCGTCAGACGCACTTGAGTATCTTTTTTATTGTTTTGAAATGACGTAAGTAGCGATATGATACTGGCAAGGCAAACGGCAAATGCGGATAGAACAAAATCCATCAAGTTAGATTTTTTAAAAAAGCTTAATCCTTTTAAATATGCACAATAGGATTCGTGTGGCGTTCTATTTTTCATGTGCATGTTGCACGCACGTCCAATAATGTAACGAAACGCTAGCAAAGTCACTCTGTTACAGGCGTTATTAATTTAAGATTAGACGATAGGGCGCAGGAAGAGTTCAAATGTTCTTGTATAGCCTATGCACCGTATACCAATGTCGAATAAGACTTTTCAATTAGCTAAGTGCACCTTGAAGGTGGGCGTGAACATTTGTCAGTTCTTCGTGTAACACCTTAAAAACAAAGCGATCGAACAGCTTGCCTTTGTTAAGTCCTTTACAGTAGTGTCCTTTTTTATGTTTCTTTCATCATCGAATAACGTGATGGGCCATGTTTGCAAAAAACGGGTTGCCTTATTTCTCATTAATTAGTCAGTGAGTGTAACACCTATACAAAGAAAAGTCACACAGGCTCGTTTGACAACAGGCAAGTACAGGATGGAATCATTGTAGACTAGTGCCTTATAAGCATTTGTTTCGTCTACGTAACCCACTAACAAACGTTAGATGATACCAGCTGAGTTATATTATAGTCTACTTTGGCTTGCACCAGTATTTCTCCAAGTACCATCATAACTATACGTAACATATACATTTGTCACATCTTCCTGCAACATAAGAATTCAAAGGTGTAACACATTCATCAAAAGTCCACTTGCCTCTTTCTCTTTGAAACGTTCCACCGGAACACTTCTCAACGGCCCCTTTACTATACACATATTTGCATACATACTTGTAGAAGTGTTAGAATTTTGTGTGTGTGTGTGTGTGTGGTACATCCAATGGCTTTTGTATGACATTTTGTGCGCCTATACTATTCGAGTCACGTCAAGAATGTTGGTCGTGAGAATGCCCTTGTGACTTGGCCAGGAGGTTACAGGAAAAGCAATGCATATACATCTATATAGACTATGTCGGAGAAAGTAGCGTGAATCTAGGGCTCCTCGTTAGATAGAATTGACAGCTGATGGAATTCAAATCCCACGTTCCCCGCGTACTATTTGATGTTTATGATTCGAAGTCGTTGAGTGGCTATACTACCCACGCCCTACCCAAAGGCTATATGCTCGAGAAGTTTTCGTGTTGCATAGACGAGGGTGCGTTCTGTGTGACACGAAACTATGTTGACAAATTTGACTGGAGGTATCTGAAATTGCTCTCGTGCAGTTAGATGTTCTTTTACCCATCTTTTTGTTTTCATCTCAGACCAGAAAGAAGTATAGACTAGACAGAATAGAAAACATTTCTTGGCAATAAAATGGCGTCATGAACTTTCGTTTTTATAGAAATTGGTTCTATGATGCATAATCAGCAGTTTTGGCCTTTCCCTTCGGCCTGCATATCAAGCTAAGAATATCTCTTGCTATTTGTGTTTGGCGCTACATTGGAAAGGTTTTTTCTTTGTCTTTTTTGTGTTGAAGGGTCCTGAATTGGTCGATCTTCATCTCGTTTATATTCATGAGAGCAAATATTTGACAAACGAAGCCCGTTTAGACATTGAATATGGATTTCGATCATCTAGTTATGCAGAGTATACATTGACTAGAGCTCTGCATAGCCGCCACTTGTTAGGTAGGCTTTAGGCGTCGTTCTCACTCGTTTTTGCCCCCTTTTATTTTAGTTTATTGATGATTTCTTTTTGAGCTTTCTTTTCACGTCGCTTCTGCCTGACTGTTAGTGGCGGATAACGTGAACGAGAAAAGTGTTATCGTTCTTGTTCGAATTTCCCTCCCCAGCTACTTGCTGCTATATCGAGTTCGAAGTTTACTTGTCCATTTGTTGCCGTTTGAATCTTGACGTCCCCCCCCTTTTCTTACGGATCCAATGAACAAAGTGGAAAAAATTTTCGATTTAAATTCAGTTCTTTTTTTTGCGATTTTAAGGAAGATTATAAAGAAGGCAAATAGTCTTCTCATGAAAGTCTCAGGTGCTGTTAGGCGTGTCACAGCTTCACACTCCCTTTGCGGATTAAAAGTGTATGAGCTACGTTTATATCTTCCGCAATATACTGTCACGTATGACAGTGTTTTGGTGGGAACGCTATCGTCAATTTTATTTAATAGGCTGTTCATTTCATCCCGTTAAATTTTGTGCCTCCTCTTCATTTTTCCTTGTTCGCCCACACTCTGTTCTTCTGACTCTACTCTTATGGCGGTGTGCAGTTAGACACTGTGCGTACACTTCAAATTGAAGTCAACTTTTGCATTCGTTTCACTTCATGAAACTTGAAACTTTTTATAAGGAGCTTCAAGCTTTTTTGAGATACCGTACACAGTCGAGAAAGGAAAATTCTTCATATCACTCTCATACTATCAGCGGAGATGGACTCAATTAGCTCAGACAATACGTTGGCGTCACTTCTTTGGTCCGAAGTAGAAAGTCGAGAGTCTTTGAACTACGTTTTTTTCCCCCCCAAAGTCTATCAAATGTCTAAAAAGGCAAGTTTCTAGACAGTACGTGAAACGATGCTTTTGCATGAGCGTACTTGTGTACCAAAGTCTTCCTCCTGACTGGATATCATAGTTCTTTTCCAGGAATACTGATGATGGTATACAATACCTCATACATCAAACTCTGCCAATCTGTCAACCATTTTTTTATCACTGACTTCCATATTAAATCTAATATATAGTCGTCTATATGTCCTATTTATTTTTGTATGATTAGTTTTTTTGTTCGTGTGGCCTTAATCCCCTTTAATTTTCAATCGGGTTGCTTCTCTTTTTATATAAGATTTTCGATTTATGACTTGTGATATCAGCAGCTTTACGAGGCTTTTAGGCAGAACTAATAGTGTACACAATCGATCGGCTTGAACTTTAATGATTCAATAAGAATCTCTTTTCGTGCACAAAGTGTTTGCATTTCTCCTAGACTGATTATAATGTCAGTTGATAACAAATCTCTAGTGACTGTCTCTAAGTTACTCGAGAAAAACATAAATTTGTTAGGGAAACGAAAGTGCACGCCGATCAAGATATATAGGTATACGAACAGAAAAAATTCGGGTTGCTATTGGCAACTAGTGCTGTTTGCAACGGCAAATGAAATTGACAGTATCCATAATAACGAACGAAAATAATCGAGAAAAATCAACAAAAAAAATCTTTAAAAAGAAGGCAAATTTTTCTTTACTTTTATCCAATAGGAAAAGAATTTTTTCACAATACTAAAAAACAGGTTAAGTACACAGCAAATAAACAAATAATCCCCGTGGTTTGTTTCATATGTATACATACCCTTGGCTGCCCAGGCAAAAATCCGACACAATTAAATGCATGTTTTAATATTGTGTTTATATTGGCACACTTTAGGACGATATAAATTATGTATTGAATCATACTAAAGTCTAAAATATAATTTTTAGATAAAAAGAATAATGAATTGTGTCCCACTTGTGGTATACTAGCATAAGTAAAATAATAAATTGAAACATGGAAGACTTGTACTCAATGCGTATCGAACTACGGAACTATATATCGGTAGCCGTACGTGCTACCAACTGTGCCACCTTCGATAGTAATTGACCGAAGAAATATCTATCCAAATTCGATTCAAGTGCTTTAGGTGATAGAAAATTTTGGAGATTTTTAAATATTTGGAAACATTTGATTTTACGTGATAGAATTTGGTTTTCGAACATCAACGATTCATAAAAATTGATTTTGTGAAATTTATAATGATAACTTAACTTAATTGAATTAACATAATAATTTGAAACAGATAAATCGACATTACGAAGTTAAACTTTCGTATTTATGCGGATACTTGGAATAGAAGTGGCTAAACAAAATAAAATACCCTGAAAATTGGTTCTTCCCAACTTTCCAAGTCCATAAAATATTCGGGGTATAATCTCGTTTATTCGGTTCAGGCGTTCACAAGTCCAAAAATTATGGGATATTATTTGATAATATAATGAATGGTATAAACACCCCAAAATTTTGGAAAATGTAAAATTTTGTTTTTCTCATTATTCCTGGGTTGCTAACCCCGAAAGAATTCTATCCTTTTTAACAGTCATATAATATTTTCCAAAATTTTCGCACTAATCACATCTATGCACTATGTTAACTTTTGTTTCATCGGTGTGAACACGATCTATTGAAAACTATAATATAACTCATAATAATTGACTTCTAATAATATATACATTAAGCAATAATTGCCTGCCTTGTATCAAACTGCATAATATTACTTTTTATACATTTTATTACCAGTTTGTAAAGTAACAAATAATTAATTTTGATAGTATGCGATTTATTGAAAACTAGCATAATTAATTGCTTCTGTTTTATTAGCATGTATTAAATAGCATATTGTTACTTTATGATCATACTTAATACAAACTAGTATGATAAAATCAGGCTAATATATCATTAATTATACTAGTATGCGATTCATTGTAAACTTGTACAATTAATTGTCTCAGATTTTTGGCTGGGTGCTGCCGTGCGTGTGTGTGTATACCGACAAAATCAATGAACCTTGCAGAACACATAATACAAGAAGTCAAGAGAAAGAGAGAGAGAGAGAGAGGAGACATGAAAGAACAGCCAAAAGAAACATGAGGTAAAAATCTACTGACCCGATGAGAGTCCCGATCGATTCCCTTCCAACTCTTTGATCCAGTACGCCTTTTTTTCTATTTCTTTTTCCGTCACTTTACGGAGGGATGTCACCGTTGATTAGTTAAACATTTCCTTAACCCAGACAAACTATTCCATCTGTGTGCCGCCTTCCCATCGCTCAAGACCTCATCCATCTTGTTATCCTAAATGTTTTTTTTTCCTATTTTCTTTCCTATTGCTCTTAACGATGAATAACGGAAAGCAAAAGAGGAAATAAAAGGGAATAGTTTGTCACCATAGACATATACTATAGACGGATAACGAGTCAAGCTTGACAAGTCGACCCTGGCGGATTGAATCTATACAAATAAGCTGTGAGATCACGTCGATGAACTGCCACATTTTCTTTTCCTTTTTCGGATCGTTGACGATGTGGTACTGGGAGGCTTACAACATGAGCAGTTTGTTTTGACTCGACGACGGGCCAATCACAGCAAGCTTAAGAGACGAAATTGATTGGGGTTTGGAGACGTGTGTGTGTATAACCCAAACATCTCTGACTGATGAAAACGAGTTCCACATACGTCGCCTAAGGTTGGCTTCTTCTGGTGATTTTCTTTTTTGAGATTAGGTCGCCTGGCAAAAGAGAAACGATGAGATGCTTGACGGCTATATCTTGAAAGCTGATTGGTACAGCAATCGGAACTGCTTCCGCAATTGTGCATCGCGCATGAAAACAAGACATGAAAATAAAAGAGAATTTTGAAGGCAAATGGAAAACCATTTCGGTATTTGATGAGAGGCTTATTGTTACCAATGACTGATGAAGCTTTCCAACTGCAGAGTTTTGCGATATTGCAGAGACAGAAATTTCTTTAGAACTGTGGTAGCCTAAAGGGAAGCAGTGGAATGCGGTGGAATGCATAAGAAGCTGACTTTTCATTACAATATCGATCCAATCTTGTTTGTTTTGTTTTGTTTTGTTTTTTTAGTATAGGAAAAAGCAAAACTTTATAGCTTGACCAATTTTCTTTTAGTCCGTGATTTTAAACGTAAAGGGTTAACCAAACATAGACGAGCGGGTCAGTTTGTGGGCGTCTAACAATCATCCCATAAAGATTTGCACCGGGTCCTAGTCGTTGCGCATTTACCGTCTATAGTCATTCTTGAGCAAGAATTCCAATATTGTTGACATCGTCCAAACTAGTCAACGTATATTTTATTCGATTTCTTTTGGCCGGATCCACGCCATTTCTTCCTTCCTTTATTTATTTGACTTGAGCGCTTTGCCCCGTCCAATACTGTCTCGATCGATAGGTGCGGCGAGTATTTGAGTGCGTACATGTACAGGTTATTGCCATGTACAGGAATTGTGGTGGATAGTCTTAGTTTTTTATGTTTGCCATTCCAAAGTCCCAGCGCATCGAATATAGACACGGTGTTAAAATTCAAGAAATTCTCGTTTTCTTCTTTTGGTTTCCGAATGAAACAAGAGCAATCAAGGCCCAGCTTTATTGACGTTCTTAGATCTTTTTTTTTTATTTAAATATTTAGAAAATGTAAATAATTTTTGTTTGCTTGGATTCAACGGCTATATAAGATTTTGAGAGAAGTTCAAAGGAGGAAGGCGGGTTAAGGAAATTAAAAAGGGAATAAAAAAATATGCAAGGATCGATTTCATGAAAGTCGTTTGCACTTCTATATGCACATAGGTATAGGAACTTAAATTTATCCCACTGATAAATCTTTTTTTTTTATTTTGCACTGATCCCAATGGAAGAATGAAGATATTACTATATAATAGGCTGCGTGGTGAAATTAATTTGATTATAGATTCTCTACCGGGTACTACCGGTACTTGAAGACAAAGTTCTGTATCGATTTTTTTTTTTTTTTTCAATTTGCACATTTTACCTCGTCTTTTTAAATGTCCCTCGTCCTTTGCCGATAATGAAAGTCTACCTAGCATTGACATGCAATCCGATTAGCGAGAAGTTTTCATGCATCAATGACGATGAACCTTAATACTTTTGGCCTCTGATACTTGAATGGTAATTCTTTTTTCCATGCACAAAGTCACCTCCCCCAACCACATATCCGCTCCGTTCAAATGATTATGCGTGAAGGCTTCCTACAATCAGTCGAATACTGTGAAAACGAATTAGGTAATCGATATTTGATAAGGAGCCAGTAGATGATGGCTCACAAAATATTCCCCTTCAACATGGATGATTAGGCCATTGCTTCAATGACAGCCTCACATGCAAGATCGTGTTACGTAATACAATCCACTTATGCAATTTTCGACATGGAACGAAAAGCCATACAAAAGCAGAGAAGAAATCAAATCTGATTCTCACAACCATTAGACTAATATAAAGGGGAATAAAACATTATTGACGAGCACTCGAGATTACACACAAGACCGGTGCAACTATTATGCTCTTGAAACCTACCTATTAGCTATTGAACGTCTAACGAAACTATAGCCATTCCAGTTTCTAAGAATTTTAAATTGGTTCTAACCAAATGCTGTAGTCGTGTTTGACAATCTTAACTAGTTACTAAAACGTATATTCGAAATCAACTATAGTATAGACTTACACATTGAGTCATGGTTCCTCGATTTATTGCACATGACGGTAATGTTATAGGATTTCATTCAAGAACGCTTCGTACGCTAATTGATTAGGTATACTCGGCTGTTGTTAAAGTGAAACCATTGTCCCATAAGTTTTTGCCTTTTCAACAATGAAGTGCGTGTATGTAGTTGGAAAATTAACTTGCGCTTCATTTAAGTTTGACTTGTTTCAAAATCATGGTACCGTACGATCTTTGTTTAGTAAGCGGTTGTCATGGCAACGGAAAAAAGGAAATAACAAACTTTTTTGTTGTTTTTTTCAAAACCCATCTTTTTTCTTAAACCACCCCATGCCCAATAAATAAATTTAAAAAAATCTGCAAGCTTGACAGTCAGTGCGGCTGGTTTGAATCAATAGCTAATTCTATTCTCACTCGTCGGCTACCTGGTCTGCTTTTTCATTACATGTCATGCTGAAATTGATCACAATTACCAAATATATCGCCAAACAATAGAGGGACAGAGTTCGTGATCGAGTCACGAGTCACTGTTCTTTATTTAGTTCATCATATATATGTATTTTTTTTCTCACGAAGAACTGTTGCTACGTCTTGTACTGGCCATCAATTGAGGTCGAATGTTTCCCAACGGAGTGCGAAAACAGGTAAAAACATTAGGTGTTATTTGAGGTGTGTACACACACCTGACCGTCGAATGGAGATTCCCTAAAAGATAAAGTTCCTGTAGCTATTTACGGGTTTGACGTGATCCAATCGTGAGAGTGGAAGAAAATGTGTTGCCTTTTTTTTCGAGTTGTTTCGCCGTTGGTTGTTGGTCGATACAATGCAGAAGGGCGAGCGCAATGAGCTCACTGTGCCGCATACATTTATATTTAAGCACTATACAAAGGCGTGATCCTATATTGTCGCCATGGGCACAACAACATGGACCTCGGCTTCAGCAAAAATGATGTTTCGTTATTTTCTCTGTTCCTTCTTTCTTTATAAAATAAAATATTAAAAAAAATATAATTTAAGCAAAACTGTGGCTAAGGATTAGATACGTGCTCGTCCCAACGGCTTTTTAATATAGACCATCTGCTCGCTGTTGAGAGATATAGGCTACACACACTATAGAGGGATGAGTGAAAGATGCAAATCGATTCTCTCCGTTTAAATTCAACATGTCACCGCCTTGAAAGTTTACAGATTGCTGACATGTCCGTCCAAACATGTGATGCTGGAGCGTGTTTATTGTAATAAGACAGGCGTGTCTCTTATTTCTGTTTGCATCAAGCGCTGTTGGATTTGAACTAATAGCCTTTTTCTGTATATTGTGAAACGTAGGATACCATCGAACCGAGCATGTAGTGTTTAATAGGAAAGAAAATTTGAAAAAAAAAAAGAAATTTAAAAGTTCAAATAGCAGGCAGATTGCAACGACTTGTTTTCCCTCCTTCTGTTCTTGAGGTTTTATTTCCCTCTTTTTCTGGGTCTCGGCATCAAAGTTTGAAAATTGCGCGTTGACTAGATGAAGGTGATGTGTAGTACCCTTTGCTGTTTCCCCTTTTTTATTCTCCTCTCTTTACAGCCTGGGTTATTCCTGGAAAATAGGAAACTCGGGTTTGTAGTATGATTCAACCTAAAAACTTAATTGCAGCATGGCTCTAAAGCATTACATTCTACCATTGCAAATTTTTAGAAAGGCCTTTTTTTTTCATTAGGAGTTCAGCGTTGTATATACGACAGTTGGTGCCCTATCAATAAGTAAAAGATAAATGGAAATGGCGGGACTCAGTCACTTTCTTCTTTCTTTATTCATGCCAGGAAAACTTTGACCCATTGCAGCATTTAAGAGCCGCTGCAATTTCTTTTTCAAGTCTTAGAAAAAAGAAAAAAAAAGAGTGTTGGTTCCAACTGTAACTACATTTTGCGCTCCCCTACACTATATCTATACCCAGACTGACAATAAAAATGTACGCAACAATATATGTACACATGATAAAGAAATAGTGTCTCAGTTGTTTGACAGCAGTTGTACAGTCTCTCACTATAGAGCTGTCAGGCAGTTGGAAATCAATTGTCTTTGCTTTCTGCATTCACCGCCTATGGGAAATTCAAGTGCACAGATGCAATACATGTCAACCTAATAAGCATCTTGTGAAGGATCATTCATACACTTCAAATATACGTATGTGACGAGAAGAAAAGAATCTTTTCTCTTATTTCCAATCCCGTTTGCTCTATTTCTGTACCTGCACGTGCACGTTGGGTAGACGCGTGTTCGTATATCAACTTTCGAATACCAAGAATTCATTGATGCCATAGTGCATAGAAGTCAATGTTCTAGTCCCTGCAATTGCGCAGGCACTCTCTTTCACACTTTTCGCTTGCCCACACATTTTTTTCTATTTTTATTATCCCTGCCGAGTGTAGCCTGTAAGCCAATTTCATTTATTTTCCCATTTCTTTTTCTTCTTCTTGTTGGGAAAATGTTTTCTTTATTAGCCAAAGTCTGAGTTCTTGGCCAGTGTGCCCAACCGTTTATATGGCACGTGTGCCTGCTCGTTACCAAGGTACCAGCCACTTACGTATTCCTGAACAATGGCGTTTGTTTTTAGCAGTTTGCATGAGCTGATGCTGCAACGGCCGCTCTAACGTCACTGTACACCCATATCGTATGCAAGATCGTATTTTGAAAAGTGGCAATTTCTTTCCAATTACTTAATCAAAGCAAAACACGTTTAGTGCTATCATGGCTTATCAGCTTAACTTAACTCTTTTTACATTACATCCCTTTTGTCTTTCCCCAAATGCATCTCGCGATCGGGTTCCGCAAAACACCAGTTTCCCTTGGCGAATTGGAGGTGACAGAAGGCGGTTCGGCTATCCTGCCATGCGATATGAGTCTGCCATCACTCGACGATGCCATTTACCTTGTCGTTTGGTTCCTGGAACCCAACAAGAAACCCATCTACACGTAAGTCCTATACATATACAGCCATATCCGTTTTCTTCGCTTTTCCTTTTTATCACCGTCTATTACTTTATGATGGAAACAAACTGGCAGGCATAAACAATGTGTGTCACATCCAGGTTTGATGCTCGTGGAAAGCCGCTCTCGATGGGCCGCCGTTGGTCGGAGGTGGTCTCGTTTGGTCTGCGAGCTGATTTTCGCTTTGCTCTTCACGGACAAATACCCAGCAAAGGACATTTGATCATTAACGGAACTACTTTATCCGATGAAGGTATCTACCGTTGTCGCGTCGATTTTAAGAATTCACCTGCGCGTCATTTCCGAGTCCAGCTAAATGTCACAGGTGAGTCATTTTCGAAGCAATTTTTTATTGGGTAGCTGATTGATTTAAAAAATGAATCAATCCTTTTTTAAAACTCAAATAAAAACATAGTGGGTGTACGAGCAGTCGACGAATTCACAATTCAGCTTCCATGTCGTGAATCAATTAATCTTTAGATTATATACAGGTATACAGTATGTATAGGGCTGTGAATTGCGATGTGTAGTCTACTATATATATAGGATAACGGTGAAAAACATCGATCCGTTATTGACGAAGGCGTTCAACGGCGTCGTGAGCCCTTTTACAGGGCCATAGCAAATATCAAGTAGCCTATAAATACATAATTAAATTAAAAAGTAAAATGCCTTACACTGCGAGCGGATCGACATGTGTATAGCGATCCCCTGGCCCATACTCATTTCCTCCCAAGAGCTCAACTCTCAGCTATTATTCAATCGTGACAATAGTGAATCGGTGATTCTTCTTTTTATTTTCCCCGTTCGTCTTCTTAACACGTCAGTGGAAGCCCCTAGGGCTGAACGATGATACGCCAAATCACAAGTTGCGTCTTTATGTCATGATACCTTCTTCTTCTTCGTTATTTTCCTGAACTTTGCGCCGTGTCGTTAACCTTTACGCTATTATCGTTTTCCCTTATCGTTTATTCATGTATTCGCGAAATCTTCCTTGTTTCCCCCCCGAACACGAATCGAAGCAAGTAGTTGACGCCAAGAGTCAAATAAGGATCTGGGTACTTCCGCTTGTTTCCTCGACGCCAAATGTCGATACCGCCGGGTTTGATTATATCATGAAAGGTCTTTTTATTTTATTATGATTTTTTACTTTGAACCATTTTGCCCTTTGATGGATGCCGTGTCAAAGCATCATATCGTGCATGCTGAAAGTCACCAGTCCGTAAATGGAGCTGTCCTAGCCAACGACGTTTCCAGCGTGACGTTATTGACGCTTGGCTAACAAAAGCAACCAACGAGCCCCTTTTCAAAAGAGAATGATCTTATTCAACGGATCCTTTATTTCATTTTCAGTTTTCAAACTTTCACAGCAAAACCCACCAACCTTTTTCCTTCACTCTCATCCTTTGCGTTAGACTTGATCTGTGTTTGGCTCTTTATCAAAGCTAATTAGATATCTGCATTGATTGGCATGGAAGTTTGCTCTACGTACGCGTTCTTTTTTGCTGATGCTCAGCTAGCTAATGCTAATGAGAATCGCGCAGCTCAAAAAATTTTAAACAATTTTGTTGGCCCATCAGCAAGAAAACTCTGCACGTACTATATCCAATTTTACGAATGCTTAGTCAGCCATAAGAAATCAAAGCTTTGTGTTCAACCATAAGAATTTTTAAAGCTTCTAGTTTTGCGTTGAGCCCAAAGAGTTATTAGTGCTACACATATAGTGCTGGCTTGCTAAGCCCAGCTTTGACCACTCATTATGATGTAACGATAAGCTGTATAGGGACTACAATGAAAACCCTAAGAGTATACCACTAAATAATTTGGTGTAAGAACACAACTATAAAGCGGAGAGAAAGAAATAATGAAAGACACAGGGATCGGGGGATGGAGTACCTCAAGTAAACTAAATTTTGACTCATAGATTAGAATCTAACAAACGGGTAATAGCGCGGATCTACATGAACTAAAGATGCTCATTCCGTTGCAATACATGGCTATGATTGGACTTGCTAACATCGTGTGGTAAAAACTCTTATTCCGTTTTTTTACCCAGTCTCACAGTTACAATGTAACTATTGTCTGTCGCCACATTGAAACCTTGCAAAGATGAAGGATCTTGACAGAACATGGCTGCTTTTGATGGGGTTTGTCATTCCTCGTTCTACTTTCATTCATCACTAATGTCTCGGGAAGACGACAGGTCAATAAAGTGCATCGTTGTTAGAGACCTCGTCGTCTTCCGTAGGATCTGCGCTATATTCTCTGAGCATTTGTCTTCCAGCACATAACCCCAAAGGACAAATATAGGAATGCACCCATCTCATTGATAAAACGCTATTTGCTTCGTTTGCCTGTCGCGTTTGGATATACGTACGACGAAAGTCCCATCACGCTTGCAGCAACATTCGAACTGTACCATTAGCTACTTTGAATATAAGCTGATTTTATCTGTGAATTAATCACTAAGACGAACAATTTGAGTCTCATTTCTTGCGCCTGTCCACGTTTCTTATACTGTTCTGAAATATTGAAAAGTGACTGTCCATCTCATGTTTTTCTCCGTCAGCATCCGACAGTTAAAAATGTCATAATATCGTAATCCACTTATAGGGACGTATGTTACAGTTTCTTTGCACTTAACCAGTTTCTGGAATAAAGATATCTACATGGGATTCGGATGACTGGTTTTTCCACTCGAGACCAGACAAGAGGCAACAGTATCGACGTATCGTTTGTGCAACGGTTCGACTACCTTCAATTATAGTGATTCGCTGCTCACGAAACCCGTACAATATTGGTGGTTCTCGTATTTTATTGTGAGAAGGCTTCTACATTCTTATTTTTGCACAAAATGTCGATTGTAATTGTTCAAATATTGATTCAAGGGCCTTTTTCAATGCAATCTTCATCGTCATCGATACTTGCCAACAATGTAGACCTACAGCTCTTTTCTTTCTTCATTTTTCATCGATCTTAATCACGACTGAAAGAAAAATGTAAAGAGAGAAAATGCGAGGGCTTTTCACGTGATTTGACTCGATATCCAATTGTATGCGATGCAATTGTATGCCAGAAGCATCATTAGTAAGAGTCTATCAAAGATCACGTCAGAGAGACAAACAACAGCTGTCTTGAACTAACGAAGAAAAAAAAGTAGTATAGTAGCCTCAAGATGGGAAAACAAATTTCCGTCCACTTGAAAACGAGGAGAGATGAGAGTTTTCTTTTTTTTTTTGTTTTGTGTGTACCTAGTTGATGTCTGGTCAGAGCAAACTCTTTCTCAGGGGAAATTTCGCGCTTGAAGACTCTCGACAGCGACTGACTTCTTGCTGAGAGATTGGCCTTCAAGCGTCGCAGAGAAATGTTTCGCTGCAAATCGCCGCTACGTAACATTTGGCTATGCCCGTCTCTTACGGTCGCTAATCTTGTTGTGGCTTTTCCCTTTCTTTTTTCACGATATATTTTTGGGATATTTTCTTCTTCTCTGAAAAGCTATAGAGTAAACCATGAGAAAGCAGAATCGTTTAAAAGCCATGGTCATTCGGCATGTGCTTTTTGATGTCAGGCTCCGTCAGGACCTAAATTGGGCTTTTCGTATGTCCTATTGTGTGTGTCGAGTGGATTATTCGTCAAGCAACACTCTATTCCCTACTGAAAATACCACGCACGTTTCGTTTATAGCCATTTTTCATCTATGTAATAATGCGTCCTTGGATCCTTCTTTTCTTCCGTTTTCAAGTTATATAACATTTAGTCTACGTTCGTTTTATGGTTTTCGTGAACCACATCGCAAAATAAAGTTCTCGGCGTCATCGCTCTCCGAGATTACGTGGCCGTGTGCGTGGGGAAAAGTTAAATATTAATCTAGTGCTACAGAAATAATTAATTTGTAATGCTGCCGCACTGTATAGTCGTATACAGAGTCAGTAAGCTATTCATCATATTTTGTAACAAGCTGAGAACTTTTGCTCTGATTGAATGACTCGCAAAGATATGTCCCTTTGATTCATATTTCTCTTGTTCTACAGTTCCACCGTCCGAGCCAAAAATCACGGATGAAACGGGCCGCGAAGTGCGTTCCTCCAAATTCGGGCCGCTGAGGGAGAGGCAATGGGCCGTGCTGCAGTGTCACGTGACGGGTGGCAAACCATCTCCAGAGGTTGAATGGTACAGCAATGGCAAACGTTTCGCTTCATCGACCGGCCTGGAAATGCATAACGGCCTACAGCTTGGTCTGTTGAACGACCAGCAGATTGACTATTACCCTTTCCTGCAACAGAGGACCATAGTCAGAGAGATCAGGATCGGTCCTCTTAATAGGTCCCACCAGGATGCACGATTTACTTGCAAAGCGTCCAACAGTGTCAACAACGCCCCCAAAACTAAAACAGTGGCGCTCGACATTCATTGTAAATAATAGCTGTTCCTTTCATCTCATTAAAATTTGGCGGCTATTTCGCATGATAACTCATCAATAACATAAGCTAGAAAAAAACATGATAGTCTACGTCCTCAGTGGACGGAGATGTGATCACTTCTTTCCTTTCGTGCCCGTTAGTGCCGCCTTTGAAAGTGGATATCTCCAGGATGGAAACCCGATTCGTGGCGGGCGAGGCTAGCGAGATCCGTTGCCAAACCTTCGGATCGCGTCCAGCTGCGTCCATTAGCTGGTGCAAAGACGATGTTTGTCTACCGGATTCCTCTTACAAGGTAAGAAAACGTCATTGCAACCGCTTTTATCTTGTATAGCCTA
Source organism: Daphnia magna (assembly GCF_020631705.1). Lineage (NCBI taxonomy): Eukaryota > Metazoa > Arthropoda > Branchiopoda > Diplostraca > Daphniidae > Daphnia > Daphnia magna. The sequence continues at coordinate 4,991,232 of NC_059184.1, forward strand.
GTCGCAGCAAAATACGCATTCTCTCTGCACTCCGGGCCTTTCCGTTTGCGAAACGGAATGAGCGATGAATTCTGTGAATTCCGTCACCTTTCGCAGCACGTTGGTCAAGTTAAACGAAGCTAAACCTAGCCAATAACGGGGCCACTCTGATGTTAACACGTGTTAACAAACGGAAGAGCTGTCACTGCTATACAATGTTTTCTTCTGTCATTCTTTAGCCGCTATTTCTACTTATGCGAAAGGATGTCTTTCAGCTCTATTTACCATATCCCAGTAATGTTCCTTGTAAAAAAACGAAGATAACTGAGGCTCTCCTGGCTGAATCCTCCCGATTAATCGATATTGATTATGTATATAAGACTCGTTTTTAAAGGAAATAGGGTACTTTAACGGTGTTCTGTCGACTATAAATGTTTATTTGCCTATTGATGGAAAAAAATCGACAATTCTCGTTTTATTCGAAACCCGTGTCGATATTTAAAAAAAAAAATCGTGATTTTCTATACAGGGCAGTAGAAAAAAATGGAAAGGAAATTGAGGCAAAAAGGAAGAAGGATTTCAATTCTTTGCTAATGAAGTGACGAGAGTTCTTTTTTTTTTCTTAACTTTGACTTGATGGAAATCACGAGAAGGAGTCAACATAACAATCAAAACCAGTAGCTCTTTCCGTCCTTTTTTATATTTCTTGTCGCATTTTTAGTTCCGCAAAAAAAAAATCAGTACGAGACAGAGACGGATCGAACTTTTGCCTCTCTATTATTTATTTATGCAACCGTCAGTCTCGGAGACGTGAGACCACACTACTCTCCATACGCATCAGTATAATAAATATCGTACGCTGTACACACACAAAAAAAAACTAATCAATTCAGCAAGACCCTGCCCTGTATCCCACAGTTTTTTGTTTTTGTTTTTTTACTTTTCTTCCTCTTTTTGCGTTCCTGATGGTCTGGTTTTTTGTGGGTTTTTCTTGTCGTGCCCTTTCTTTTATTCATTCTTACTGCTTTCTGCTAGCTTTATCATCTCTGATTGCACAAATGGACAAACTTCCCGTTCGTAGTTGTTTATAGTTTCACTGCTGTTCCAACTAGCGTGAATTTTCATTTCCTGTGTGGGTGTTTACACGCGTTTAGGGATTACTGTCTCTCTCTTTTGCGTTTGAGATTTTGTTTTGCCATGACGCACAAGCTCGTCCCGTAAAGGCTCGCCTTCTTTTACACAGTTAGTTCAGATATCCGCTGCATTTCGTCTTTCTCGTATTAGGTTTTAAATTTATTTCTCTTGATTCCGATGCCGAATTAGAGCTCTTCAGAAAAGTCTTAACATGCCCACATATTTCAAAAAGAAAACTTTATTATTAAACGTGAGCACCAAAGAACATTGAAATAAGACTAGACCTACATCCTGGGCTCTATACGGTATACTATAGCCTACTAGTTTTGACAAAATTTAGTCTACCGGTGATATTGTCATTGTGGATGGCAAACTTCTACAAAGAAAACTTGCTGTGTGACTATATTCTTACGTATTGATTCCAATATTCGATAGGTATTCGATGATGAAAACGGTAACGTGACGACCAGCCTTTTCAGGGCTAACTTTAGCAAAGAGGACCACGGTAAACCGCTAACTTGTCGGGCTTCCAATCGCCTGTTGCAAGCCAGTGCCATCGAGGACTCTATCCGTCTAGACGTTCAATGTAGGTGGCCTTATGATATTCTAAATCCACAATGAAAAGGAAATTTTATTGTCATTGTATTCTTGTTACATCAATTTGAAATTGAAGGCAAAACGATTTTATCTCAATCACATATATTTTTTCGTTTTCAATCTTTGCTCTTCCGTTGGGGATGGTACGTGCTTCCTGCGGTACGTCGTTGCTCTTGCCCTTTTGGCCAAAACATTGGATCGATTCAAGTTGCTCCGATGGCAACGCTGCGCCTCGGCCCGACGTTCAAAGCCGATTCAATCAAGGAAGGTGACGACGTCTATTTCGAGTGTGCCATTCAAGCCAACCCGAACGTGACTCGCCTAGTGTGGAAACATGAGGTTCGTCCACCTGACTTTTCTTTCAATCAGCATCGATAGGCAACTTGCTCTTTTAGACACGCTTCACTCTCTCATCTTCTTTCAAATAATTTTAACTTCAAAACGACAAACAACAACTGAACAACTGAACGATGATGCTCAACGCAAAGATGTTATTCATACCGTCGTCTACTTTCATCTGCAGGACCGCATCCTTGTCTATAATGCTAGCGCCAAAATCATCATGTCTAACCAGAGTCTCGTCCTTCGCGGTTTGACTCGTCAACGGAGCGGCCATTACAAGTGCGTCGGAGTCAATGCACGTGGCGAAGGGTCCAGCAACCTGGTCCTGCTTACGGTGCGCTACACCCCCGTGTGTCGATATCCAGTGACGAACATACGCGGAGCCGAGCGAGGCGAATTCCTCAACCTTTCGTGCTCTGTTGACGCCCTGCCTCGTCCCCTCAAATACAAGTATATATACTATTTGGCGTGTTCTTGTTTTCGTGATCGATTAGCTTGAACGCAGCCATCCAGCAACGAGCTTTGCTTCTCCCGCACCCTGCGCTCGTGTTTGTTGATCACGTACAGTAGCTCAACGTTTATCCATGTCCGTATATAACCTTCGTTTTTTCCACCGTTCTAGTTTCAACGTCGTCCTAAATCTATCAACGCTTCGTAGATGATGGAAGTTCCATCAAACACGAGGCAAATTATAGCTAAAACCTGTAAAGTCAAGCTGTCCCTATTCCCCGCCGTCTGTTTCTTTCCCTATGGTGCCGCACGTTTCGTGTTGCATGTCGCCTTATCGATTGAGCGCAGAAAACTTGAAGATAAATTCACATTGCATTTTTACTTTTAATGCAGTGTGCATTCCGTTTAAGACTATCCATTCTTGCTCATTTTTTGCATAACAATTCATTAGACGCACAATGCCCAATTAGATCGCTAACGATGAAACTTTTAGGTAAATAAACATTTTCGTACATCACAGATGGGCATTGAACACGACGCGTGGCTGGAAGGAGATCTCTACCGGATCGTCATCTTCGGCCGGAACGATCCCTTTAGCAATTTTGGCAACGTCTAGCAACGAGGAAATACTTCGTTTCCGTCCCGAATTAGAAGCGGATTTCGGGACTTTAGCTTGTTGGGCCTATAGCGATCTCGGCTGGCAGCAGGATCCTTGTCTGTTTCGCTTCTTTCCTGCAGGTGAATTTTTTCGCACGCCTATACGTGCGTCAACATGCAAAAGAAAAAAAAAACTTTGTCATTTATTTCCCTGTTCCTGCCCTGAGGAAATGTGACACTCGACTGTGCAGAAACGTAAATGTCCCGGTTGCCGAACCGTAAAGAGACGCGATGTCATCAAGAGTTTAATGAAAGAGCCGTTGAATATGCTTGGCGTAGTAACGAATTAGAGTCAGCTATCGCGTCTCTAGACTTTTTTTTCTTAAAGAGTAAACTATCGAAGCGGAACGAAGCACCTTAAAAAAGTGGGAACGTAAACCTTTTATTGTTTCTTTTTGTCCTCTGTACACCCTCAAGCAGCTCAGCCAGATTCAGCCAAGTGAAATTAATTGAGGCCAAAGGAAAATGGCGTCAGTCTTCTAAAGAAGCAGGTGACGTGGTGACGGCGTTAAAAAGAAGAACGGAAGTCAACTTAACGAATCACCATCGCTAGAGAAAAGGCAGGATGTTGAAATCCAGGATGGCGTCGACGCCGAATTATGACGCATTCATTTATACATGGCCTGATGAATCGGTTTATGCATAGCAGTAAAAGGAGGGAAGGAAAGAAAATGCAATGAAGCAACTATATATTTTCTTATATAGAATCTCCTTTGCTCTTTTGTACCTAAGTAAGCGAAGCTTCCGTGGATAGATAATATGATTTTTGCAGGGTTTTTGCCTGTGCGAGAGTATTGCTATTACGAGAAGGGATATATTCGTGCCACTAGATTTCCTTTTGTGCAATGAAATAGACTTTTTTTTTTGTCGATAAATAGAAAGCCCTCTACAGTCCCCTGTATCAGAATTGCGACGTACAGGTAAAGTCGGGTATAACAAATACCAGAAGAAAAACGGGAAAATCGGATTAAACGGAAGCCAAGGAAATTCAAACTGGTCACTTCTCTTTTGCCACCAAGATGAAGGACATTTTTTTATTCAAACAAAATAATTCACTACACCTTCTTTTCATCTGGCGTGTGTCCGTATAGACGTTCTTTTATGTCCCTTTATCGTCTTTTCGTTTGTATAGCTCGAACAAGAGAAAGTGAACCCGTGTCTGTTATGTCCCGCACGCGCTCCGATGCTTTATGTTTCAGGAAAGAAAAAGACATTTTTTTTTTCTCTTTGTCTAAGAGAATAAAAAGTCAAAATGGTGAGACAATAGAATACACACGCACACGCTTGCTCACACGTAATGGGCTGTTAACGAAGCCGGAACAAAACAGAAAAGCACAAATCAAAAGCGTAGACTTTTAAACAAGTAAAACCGTTTGTATAGAATTTCGGTGTAAAGTGCTTGCTTGTCAGGCGAATTCTCTGCGCCTTTATTTGATTATCTTCTGAGAAAGGAAGGCTACTCCCTATGAGCAAAGTTAACCAGGCCGACTGATTTGGAGTCGTAGCAACACCAGACCGAACAATACGATGATTAAAAAACATCTATATAGTAATTGGTTGTGAAACCCTCCAGGTATATAGGGGGGAAAAATGAAACTACACAAGGAAGTCCCTCCTCTCATGTGAATTGGGTACATTGTCATAAGTCCGAAGGCATATTTCTTTATTTTGAGAATATACGTATGCAAAAGCGCATTCAAGCCCTTGGGGTTTACGTAACGCAAAAAGGTAGTTGCCTATTAGACTAAAAGTAGGATTTGTTCACTGCGTTAAAGCAGCAATGCAGCATATACATAGTCATAGTTGAACAATTTTACGGTAAACCGATCACGTCGAATGTTGGGTTCGCATTTGTAAAATTATAGCGGGATCACAGTCGGCTTGGACTTCCTCCACTCAAACGAATATAGCAAAAGAGGGGAGGGGGGAAAGAATAAAGATAAAAGTTTTGAAAAGCATACGAAGTTTTGTCGATTGAAAACATTCTTTTCGCAGTAGGAAGAAGGAGGTTGACTCTAGGCAAAGACAGAGTGAAAACAAAAGACAGAAAAAGTTAAATTGTTGACATATGCGTGTTTATTCTTAAAAATCCGCCTCCCTGCCGCGTTTGAATTTTCAATTTTCCACCAACTGATTTGATTTGTTTTTTCAACTTGAATGTGGTGGAAAACAAACAAGAAAACGAGCAAACACACGCATCACTCTAATTCAAATTTGATCAATCGTAAGGTCCGCCCGAGAGTTTGTCGAATTGCAGCGTGCTCAACCAAACAGCAGACAGCATTCAAGTTTCATGCAGTCCAAATGGTAAGTTTATTATGGTTAAAATGGCATGGTTATACATTTCTAACCGATTTTTGTTCAACTATTATCTGTGCGCCGTGAAGACGATGGCGGCTTGAAGCAAACTTTCCAACTGCAGGCAATGGACGTGATGACGGGCCAGCCACAACTAACGCTTCAATCGGACACGGTGGCGGAATTCTGGCTTACCGATTTAGAACCTGGATCCACCTTTATGCTCTATCTATACGCAGTCAATGTCAAGGGATTGAGTCAACCCGTTGTTTTGCCCGTTTCGACGCTCAAAGAAGCGGCCAAGCGGACGGTACCACCTTCTACGGATCCATTTTCCGGAAGAGTGGCTGGGGCAGTGGCCATGGGCGCGGGGGCCGGATTCCTGCTCTTAACCACCGTAGTGGTAGTGGCTTGTCTCCGTTGCCGGAGGACAAGGAACGACACAACTATGGCAATGACGTCATCAACAGGGCTAGCTGGCCAAAGCCAGTATCACCAGCAAATTCAACTGCACAGCAACGGGATCAATCACCAGTCAGCCAAAAGCCGGCCAGTTCACACAAATGGTGAGTTAGTTAGCGAGAAGCCAACAGAATCCTTTTACTGCTCACGAAGACCACGGCACTGCTGGTTTCTATCCGCGACCAGCTAGAACGTCAGCGGCTCCTTATGTCGGGAGCAAGGGCAACTGTTTGAAATTGCCACCAGATTATGTGGCGACAATGTCGGGAGCGCCTGAAAGCTGCGTCTGATTTTTTCGACTGTTTCTGTTGTTTTTTTTTTTTTTTTGCATCTTTCAGATTTGATTGTTCTACTTTCTATTGTTGTATACCCTGAAAACGACAGCAGAACGTTGTCGTAGTGCACACGTTAACCAAATGATGTCAGTGAATAAGTAAGCATCAATCTCAAAATGAATGGACGCGTCTATATAAAGTCCACTGTTCGTTTACTCTATTTCCCGATGCTCTGTTGTGTTCTCCTCTCACGTACACACGATATTGTACCTTTATGTAATGTCGAAAACATTTTAAATCAGTGATCATTGGGACATTTATTTTTCATACCCGCGTTCGAAGTATCTCTATTACGATCCCTATTGATGTAGCCGGTGACTGCAGACCAGAAATGATGTACATAGAATGAAATTATGAAAGTCTACCATGAGAGAGATTTTACGGTGTTTCTTTGAAATTTGATATTTTCCTGTTATTATCATTTTTTCCTTAAACAAAAACAAAAAACAAAACAAGGACATTTGGTTTTTCTCGCACAAAAGACAAGGTTGTTCATGCCAGAGAGATAATACATGCAGTACATTTGTTGTGTCTCTATTTATTGTGCATTGGTTAACGGTAATGATGTCCTACTCTTTTTCAGCCTCCTCACCAATATCAATATTAGATTATGTCAGAAAGTGACATCAAAGATAAGCAAGAAAAAATCAATTCCGTGAAATGTTAGTCTATTGGTAACGTATTTAAAAGCTTTTATGTCAAAGTAGCTTTTACCTATCATTTTACTAGGGGTGGGGTGCAATCACCAACAGTGGGAGTTGCTTCGTTTGTTCGTTCTTTTTTGAACAGCTCGTCAAAGCTAAATAAAATGTTCTCTTATTACGTATAATAATCGTCATAGTAGTTTCTTTTCAATTGCGAACTACATTTTCCTCCGCGACTGGTAAAAATAGGGTTAGAGACTCTTATTTTCGGTCAGACAGAAAGCGAACAAAGGAAAGTATATTTCCCAGATTTCATTTTTTTTTTCTTCTTCTTGCATTAGAGCACCTATATAAATTGGTAGAAAAGCCAAAAAGAATAAGTGGAAAGCCGACTATATGGAGGTAAATTTGATGGCGCGTGCTGCAATCGATTTCCTTTCGATCATCGGAGCTACTCGAAATCAGACCAGCTGATCTATGTCATTTTGAAGTGAACAATGTGACAGATTTAGCTTTTGATCGACTGGAATGGAAAAGAAAAGATATTATTCTGAAAACAAAACGGACCCGTTACAGCAAAATAATACTGCAACGAATCTTCGAGCAAACGAAATCAGCTCGACGCATCGCAAGATGCTTTTGGTGCTGTATCTGCGGATTACAACCTGCGGTCTTTATTTCTCGTATTGCCAAGAAAGTGGACAACCATGTAGGCATGCGTTTGAGTACTGTGACTCAAAAAGAAAATTCAAGCGAATACGGAAGACAGAGTTTGTGCTGTCTACACGTACGCGTCACTTGTAGGGAGTACAAATATCCTGGGCGTGATCGATAATCTTCACTGGATTCTGCAGAAATTTGGGATATGGTGCATCGAGCATTTGCTACCGGCATAAAAAAAAAAAACACTGAAGAAGAACGTGAAAATTTATGCAACAGCAGATCTCAGGGATCTTTGTTGCTGCTTGTATCGATAACCTTATGCGAAGTTCTACTGAATAATGACAGGCTTTTGTTACTATTGCAATTTGTCTGAAATACACATAAGCCTGAATGTGTAATTGAAAAGCTTGCCTCATGAACGAGGAGTATGTGCGTCATACCCGGGAGCCAAAATGAATATTAGCCGCCCGAAATTTGTGTTGAACAAAAGATTGGTGAATTTGCAGCGTAATGATTTCCGGATAGAATCAATTAGCTCGAAGTCGCCCTCACAAAAGCCTTCAGAAACCTTATAGAACAACCGTGAAATCAAACGAGACTTGTACGGTTATTACGTCTGTTATGTGCACAAATTCAATTTTATGACAATTATAAATCAATTAAAGAATTTAGTGGTACAAATGGGCAAGAGCTTGCTTTTTATACAGTCAGCGGATATATAGAGTGGGTGCCCAAACAAGAAAGCAAAAACCTTGAATGAACAGCATATTAAACGAACGGGTAATAGAAAATATTTGGATGGAGGGGCCGTCAAAAATGCTTGCGCAACATGCGATATTCGACGAGGGTGTTGCTAATCGAGGAAATCCCATCGTAAATTTTCTGGATCTTGATATTGCTCTCACGTCGGTAGTCTACCAATAATGAAGGTAAAACGACAATGAAGGCCAGAGGCCAAAGCTTTATTTGCATTCACAATTCATAAACTTGCTAGCCGACGCAACTTGCAAAAGTGAAAACAGTTTACAGTCAGCCCGCCAGTTTCGTTACCTTTCAGTTTCCATATTTTTCACCGCCAAAGGGCGTAGGTCTCCGAAGGATTAACTTGGATACGGCTATGTTTCGATCCCTTTAAGAACCCTGTCTGATTTTCTATATATATAAAATGGGGTAACCACTGCATTGCAGGGATCCAAATATCTTACTGGAGCTCCGGTAACGTTAACGGAGAAATGGCTTAAAACTGAAAATAAATCGCACTCCTTCCAGTCTTCCTTTTTGTAAACTTTAAGTCTAACAAATTTTGTATTTTCACTTAAATTTGAAATAAATTTCTCTTCCAACCATGTTTCATACGAACTCAAGAACTGCTGATAATATACTGCAAATGATTATAAAAGGACACACATATTACATACACAAACATGTTTTGACATAGCAAGATTTTAACTTTCACCCATATGTTCTTCAAATCCATCTGTTTCAGTTACAAGGGCTCGCTCCAAGATCACCCTTCCTTCCTTGTATCTCTGATTCTCTTCTGTGGCAAATTCATAGATCCATCCAAGTTTTGCATCACAGTTTTTGCATGAAACATCCCGTACCATATGCCTCCCAGTCAACATGACACGATCTTGAACTTCACTGTACAAAAATAAGAGTTAAAAAATTGGGATTATCCAAAGACTAAAGATTATTTACCTGAAATTGAGATTTACGACTCGGTTGAACAGGAAAGCACGACCAGTCGCACCAGTAAATCGTGTACTAATCAGTTCATTTCGATTAGTCAAAAAAGTATCGCAGGCCGCGCAGGAAAAGAGGCGCATACCTCCAATGTGTTGCAGAAATATGCGACCCATTCCATCAGCCTTTTTTAACTGAAGCGTTTTTTTTAAATACAGAAGATATAGATTTATATATGTTTAATTTACATAAAATGAACAAACCTCTCGAGAAATAATACTCTTCTCGTCAACTTTTCGTGGTCAATGTATTCGAAGCAGAACAATGGAAACAACTAGTGTCAGCTGTTTCCCAAACAACAAAACAAGTTTACAGACGCCATCTGTTGGTGTCCTGGTACATGTAAGCAGACAACAAGAAATGATTTTCAGACGTCCTGAATTCTTGATGTTTTGAAACATGACTGACACGTTATATAACTTGCACGAGGAACCGGTTTAACATCATACAGCTATAGAAAACTGCAACTTTCTCAGTAGTTACAGGGTCTCACGACTGAGAATTTCGACGTTTTCGTGTGAGCTAAATAAAAAAAACTTAAAACTTTTTTGTGTGTCTTAGCAAGGCCAGAATTTCTGTGCTAAAAAGATAAATGGCAAAATTTCTAGGAACAGATTTTGTTGTAATTTTAAGAGGACTGAATGCTGTTTCAAGAGCAGCAGCAAATATCACAGAAGCAGAGCTAAGAGAAGCATGGGCATTTTCTAGTTCTTCACGCCCCCAGTTGCAGAATTTATTTGTCAAAAGTTGCAAGCCAGAAGATATAGCTAAGAATGTCAAAGATGTTGCAGGAAGAACATTTGCTGTAGTGGAGGGTCTTAAAAAATATACTTCTGTAGCAGCCCAGAAGTTAATGAAAACAAACCTTAATCTATCTCAGCCCTCGAAAACTACACAGGAGAATGCAAAAATATTCTCAGATCCATTTCCAAACCCAGGTATGGTCATTGTACTTACATAGAATTCAGCTTGGTCCTGTCTTGACTGGTTTATTGTACATGTTGAATTATGAAAATCCTTTAATGAAACAGAGGCTCAGGAACAACCAGAACGTGTGAATGAAACTAATGGGGGACCTTTGGATACCCCCCCACAGTCCACTGTTTGTGATGCTTCTCCTCTCGCAAAACCTGAAAACCTCCTCAGAAACCAGAAGATGCCTGAAGGATCAAAAGGTATGACAACATTTGTTCTTGATGATTACTGAGATGTACACATATTGTGAATAATAATTCTGCCACCTACTTTTTTATTTTTCAGAATTATCTGCTTCTGGCTCTACCTCTTCAGCTTTCAGATCTCCAGTGTTGTTTCAAAAGTCAGATGTAAAATCTCATTTCAAGCCACATGTTGAACAAAAATCGGGAAATGCGGTGGAACCTGGAAAACCAAATGTGCCCATTCCACCTGTTGCCAAAAAAAATCGAGTCCCTAAAGTATATAAACCCTTCTCGTGCGTTTTTAATTTGCGTAGTGAGACTGCTAACTAACTTACCTCAATGATGTGGCTAATTGTTGCTTAGTTGAGCGAAACATCACGTGAAGTTGCTGTTCCGTCTTCAAGAATCGGCCGAATAGTTTCATATGGAAGCTTGGCGGCTGGCTTGGGAGTGGGAGCCTTAGCGGAGATTTCTCGCCGAACACTTGGCATGAATAAAACACAGGCGACAGAAAACAATGTGACTACCGTACTCGGCTCCAATCCCTTCTTAACCGATGCAAATGCTGAACGGTAAATTGTATGAAAACTCCGATTGTTTTCCATTTGATACCTATTGTTTCATAGGATTGTGAATACTCTCTGCAAAGTACGGGGGGCTGCGCTTAAATTGGGACAGATGCTAAGCATGCAAGACGATTCTCTCATCAATCCGCAGCTACAGAAAATATTCGAGCGAGTGAGACAGTCAGCTGATTTTATGCCTGTTCGGCAAATGGAGAGTGTTTTGATTAACGAACTCGGGCCTGACTGGAGAAGCAAGTTAAAAGATTTTCAAGAAAAGCCTTTTGCCGCAGCTTCTATTGGTATATAATAAATCCATCCTGATTTTATAAATGGTATGTAAATCTGTCTCTTATTTTCTTGTCGTAGGTCAAGTTCATTTAGCAACGCTCCTTGACGGTCGTCAGGTAGCTATGAAAATTCAGTATCCTGGAGTTGCAAAGGGGATAGAAAGTGATATCAACAACTTGGTGGCTATTATGAATATGTGGAACATCATTCCAAAAGGTATGCTTGGAAACCGAATATTTTGAATAGAACTGAATTACCCATTCTCTTTTAACCAGGAATGTACATGGAAGAATTTATTAAAGTAGCCAAAGTTGAATTGGCTTGGGAGGTAGATTATCTACGAGAAGCCGAATGTGCTAGGAAATTTGCAGAATTGGTCAAAGACATGCCGTACTATAAAATCCCTGCTATCATTGGTATCTCTTGAAAAAAGATAACTGCCATTGAACTTTCATTCATTACCTTCTATTGCTTAGACGATTTAAGCACAAAACAAGTCATAACATCGGAATTTGTCGAAGGGATTTCAATGGAAGAATGCATGAAATTGGACCAAGAAACTCGTAATGATGTGGCAGAGAAAATGCTTTTCCTGTGTCTTATCGAGGTGTTCCAGTTCCGTTTTATGCAAACCGATCCAAACTGGGCCAACTTCATGTATGACCCGCTGACTCGAGAAGTAATTGTTCTTTACCTTCAGAATCACTTGCTTATGAATCCTACAGCAAAGACTTAACCTCTAATCTTCCACAGGTAATTCTTATTGACTTTGGTGCAAGCCGAGAGTATTCAAAGGAATTTGTCAACAAATATATCAAAATAATTGAAGGGGCCGCTAAAGGTGATCGCCAGCAAGTTCTTGAATACTCTCAAGTGTTGGGATTTCTGACAGGATATGAAAGCAAGGTATAGTAAAATCATTATTGAGCAGAAACATAAAAAAAGCAAATTCTTTTTAATTCTTTATTTTCTTTATAGGTAATGAAAGATGCCCATGTTGAAGCTGTAATGGTTCTTGGTGAGGCATTTCGACATAACGAGCCTTTCGATTTCGGGACACAAGATACTACACGGCGAGTGCAAAAGTAAGAAAAGAACGTAAAAAGTGTTACTAGTTGGGTTTGGGATTAGAAAACTTGGTTTGTTTATTGTTTATTTTATTTTATTTTTCTATTGTGTTATTTAGGTTGATTCCAGTTATGCTTTCTCATCGTCTGTGTCCTCCTCCACAAGAAACTTACTCTCTTCATCGGAAAATGTCTGGAGCGTTTCTTCTATGCGCCAAATTGGGTGCCAAGATCAACTGCAAAGCATTTTTCGACTCTGTAATCGAGAAGTACCATGCCCAACCGAAATAGTTCTTAGGTTAGAAAAAAATTTAAAAACATCGATGCCTAAGATCAAAATAGAAAATACATAAGTTATTACATTTTATGTCTGTGGCTTGGTAAGATAGGCTGAGGGTTTGGTGCACTAAAAGAGTAATATGTAAAAACCGAAATTATGGGCAAAGTTTTGCTCTATCACCCGTGTTTCTGATCAATTCCGTACATTTACTTCATAATGTCAGCGTTATTTCTTCTGGATTAAAAAAGGCATATAGCTGGCGTGCCTAGCACTGCCGCTCGGTTTTCTACGTTTATTTTAAAAACCATAAGCCTCACGTTAAAAAGAACTTGTGTATCGTGATTGTCGTTTAATTACGAATCGAAATCATGTATTTTTTACTAAATCTAAAATTTTGAAAAAATGAAAAAGTGGGAAGGCTATAGCCTTCTCATTTTTCTCAAAATCTGAAAAAATCGACTTCTCTTAGAACTTAATAAAAACACACACGCTATACTCAAAATTTAACGCTGATTCCGGCTGGAATATTAGTTTTCCCGTTAATTGTGTCGTTTTTGAATAAAAACCAAGCATAATGTTATAGCGCCAATGGTTTTAAAATTGTTATTACTTCAAAAGTAGAAGTGCCACATGCAAAAAAAGTGCATATTTGGGATGCTCGTTGAATTTTGAATCTTATCTTATATAGTTTTCTGCATTTTAGAGTATTTTAAAAGAAAATCAAAAATATAGGTCTTATTTGGTCGGGCTTAATTCTTAATTCTCAAAATTTTCTCAATTAATTTACTTCTTCCAATTTGCTAAAAATTGCACGCCATGATTTCAAAAAATTCACGCTGAGTGTGGTTAAAATAGTTTTCTCAACAAGCAAGCTTTTTTTGAAATAAATAGTAACAACGCGTTGCTGGCGCGCCAGCATTGTCGCTCCGTTTTCTACGTTTATTTCAAAAACCATAAGCCTCACGTTAAAAAGAACTTGTGTATCGTGATTGTCGTTTAATTACGAATCGAAATCATGTATTTTTTACAAAATCTAAAATTTTGGAAAAAATGAAAAAGTGGGAAGCCTTCTCATTTTTGTCAAAATCTGCAAAAATCGACTTCTCTTAGAACTTAATAAAAACACACACGCTATACTCAAAATTTAACGCTGATTCCGGCTGGAATATTAGTTTTCCTGTTAATTGTTTCGTTTTTAAAATAAAACGCAAGTTTAGTTTTGAAAAGACTTTAAATTTTTAATTTGTAGACCGACTTAAATGTAGCCTATATGTGTTACTTTGTAGACCATTAGACGGCACTAAATGTTACATGGTGTTCCAATTAAATTTTTTCTAACATCTTCCCTATCAGCGGCTAAAATGGAATACTTTCAATTTGAAAGCTGGCCAGTCATACGTATCATTAGGCTACATCCCCTAAAAGCTGACACTCTTTTCGGCGTGACTGCTTGAAAGGTGCAAAAACGTATAAGAGAAAACCACCTTGAGAATCGAGAAGCCTTAAAAGTCAAGACGCCATCTAGCAAGAATGAAGAAGTCATCTAGCTGGAAAATCTGAAAAAGGTGGGGGGGGGGATTTTGATTAAGGCTTATACTCGGATGCGGCCAGAAATCGAAAATTTTTACCATCTTTGTATCTTCTATTGCTTCCTTTAAGATGGATATTCCTGAAATATGGCGAAATTATCGTAACATATAATAAGGAATAAATATATGTGCGAATTCATTGACCTCCGCATAGAGCAGAAGAGTTAAGAAAAGGATTCGTCGGTGAAATTGGGTTAAGAATTCGTTATTTCAGATGGTTTGTAAAACAACCATTTCGAACTGAGTGCAAGTGCAACTATATGTACTGCAACAGGAACAACATATACTTTTGTGTATTATACACTGTGGTAACGATATTGGGGGTGATGGTATACACCCATTGTTTCCATAGTAACGACGATGCTAGATTTAACGAGCCATCAGCGACGCCCGATACCTGATGCCATCCTTCTTGTGGACCCTCTTCATCATTAAGAAAACCAAAGTCAATGTCCGTCAGCCAAATGTGTATGTGACCAGCCAAATTTTACAGCGAAGGCAACGGAAAATCGTTGTTGAATGAATTCAGCTGTATCCATTGGCTAACGAAAACAAAATGACGCGATCGACTTACTAACATTAGCCTATCCATCAACTTCAAATTTGTGTAAACTGTCAAGGGAATCATTTCGTTGTGTCATTCAGCTGTCGGATGTATCCGAAATTTTTTAAAGCCCATTTTTCATTTCTATCTGAGCATTGCCATTTGCGAATAATTGACTTAATTTCCACATCAACCATTGATTAGCATTAAGCAATTGGTAAAACCGTAAAGTCAAGTTCGTTCACCTTCAAAATGATTTAATCCTTCCGTCAAAGAGGTATTTGATTCACCATCCTATTGGAAAACAAGAAATAAATATTATGCGTCGCTGAAGCATAAACAGTAAAATGGAAAAAAATAATAAATAATAAGAATGGAACTTGGGAGTAGAATTGAAAAAAGGGAGGAGATAAAATGTTGTCGGTTGTCCTGTCCGATGTAAACCCGAGAAGCGACGAGGAAGAACCGTATAGGGAGACAGAAGAATAGAGAAGGGGGATCCTGGTTCCTTCCTTTACAGTTGGCTGAACACGTCACGTTCGATTACGTTGCGGTCATCGTGTAAAATCCAACGAACACACCAGTCGAACGAACAGCTATCTCCCTTTCTTGCCCTTCGCTTGCTGCTATGTCTTCTTTGTTTCCCAGTGGGTCCGAGTTAGGTAATTGAAACATGGCCTCGTTTCCTCCTCTTCGATGCTCACGGTCGCCATTTCGACCCGCCCTCCTGTACCCTCCCATTTCATTCGACTAAGAAAATTCCATGTTTTTTTTTCCAACTTCAATAAACTTTTTTCTGTTATTTTTCCCCCGTGTCTTCCATGCCACCACTGATGGATAGCCTACTCTTGGACTATTTCCTCTTTTTTTCCCACAGGTTTCAATTTTTTCTAAAAATAACAAAGGGACAAATAATGTGGAGTACGGGCCAGTCGTATATGCTCATACAGAATACAAAATATATTTTCATTCAAACTGTGATTGTATCGATTTAAACCGCCATTGTACTCTGGAACTATATACAGCCGTTAAGTTTGGCGTTTTGCTATCCTCCGCAAACAACGTGCGCATCATGTGTGTCGTCGCTCACAGCATAGATGGCTGTTGGCGGAAACCAGAAAGAATTGAGCAATCGAGCCGAATACCAAAAAATATAGATAACACAAATTCCTGATGTCCATATACATGTCTCGATATTCCAAAATCTTTGAAACGGTCGTACATTACCAGCCCACGCAGAGACTATAGGCCATCATGTAGTCTACATAGACGTTGTTCTTGTCCATGAAAATAATGGAAGGCCTGCGTTGCTTTTGAAGGATTGTGTCGAAATAAAGGATGATCAAATCTTTCACAATACATATATAGTAAATAACACATTTTCAACTTTATTAAGCTTCGTTCGCTGTTGGCTTACAATCAAATGCAGAATGCCCTACCAAACTTCAGCCCCGAAATGCAGTTTCCATGTTTCTGCTAGACGTTATGTGTCTTAAAGGATGAATTCCATTGCTGCTACTACGACGTACCTTTTTTGATAGCTTTATCTTGTTTTGGAGTGTTTTGGGGAGCTGAAGAGGTGTGTTCATGAGCAAGTTTACAAAGAAACAGCGTCTTTTCAAAAGAGAAAGGATGATCAAAAAGAGAAACAGAGAGGATTTACTTATTGTTCAGTCTGTGAGCCATAGTCCATGAGGGCACTCATTAAAGTATTAACCGCTCTCGGTGCATCCCACTGTAGTAAAGCGTTGATGTCTGGTGCTCGACGACCCGTCGCCAGCTTAAGCTCCCGTCGCCTCCTACTCATTCAACTGTTTTTTTCTTCCTCTTCAAGCCGATTCCAGATATACGCAAATATGGCATGTATTATCCAGTGTTTATACCAGACACAAGATGAGGCTATCAAATGTAAACAGTTCGATTAATTGTTTTATTTCATAATGAACTAATTAGAGAACTTCATGTAAATGATACAATATAGAGAGACTAGGATAGGGAGAAGAACCAACGAGTTAGTTTTCTGAATGTTTTGCTATTTTCATGATCTAAATTCTTAACAACTGAAGGGCTTGGCGGCGTATGGCGTGTATTATTAACAGCTCGATTGAATTGGCCACATTAAACGTCGCCGAGTATTTTGGAAGTCCCTAATCTCCAACACTTGGGTGGCTTCTGTTGTCGGTCAACGTCTGATAAAGACAGCTGCTGAGTTGAAGGCTTTCATTTCCATCTATATGTAGACTAATATGCACAGCATGTTATGTGGGTGTATAATGAAGGCGATCGGTCATACCCCTGTTTTTACAACGAACAAAGTAGCCTATTAATACTATCACTTTTATCTAGTTTTTGTATTTTCACCTTTTTGTATAGATCTTTGCAAAATAAAACAAAAGATCTGCATAGTGTTTTGGACGCAATTTTTGCCGTTTTAATTACTTTGACATTTTGTAGCCAACTTAAGTAAATTTGTAATTTGATTCATTCGATCCACGTGACCCTGTCAGCTCTTGGCGGCATTACTAATATGAAATCGCAAAGGAAATCCAGCAGTTTCCGTATCGTTCTCTGTTGGGACCTAAACTTAATGCCCAAAGCAACTCCCACACAGGGTCGTGTACATGGGCATTGGGATCGAGCTGCTGGTAGCAATTAGCGCGTCTATACATCTAGGTATATGCATCCGAGTGTGTGCTCGTCACTGGAGAACTAAACATCAAGGCTCTACTGGAGTGATGCGTACATGTCAACATCAGCACATATTCAGTCACATGCACAATATTTCTGCGGTGGGAGGGCCTCCTTAGCCAATATTAATACCCTAGACGTTATCCTCCTCTTTGAAGTGGCAAGGGGTTGGACAGCCAGCGTAGAAATGGTAGGATTGAAAAAATAGAGGGGTGAGATACAAGTGCTCATGTCGATCGTAGACCCCAGCGTGCCTGACACCTGTCATTCAAATGCCAAGCACAGCCCTTCTTCACACACAGGATTGTTCACACTCTCCAAGGGCATTTATTATTAACAGGTCGGAATTAGCGGAAATTGTTTTCGTTTTTTGTTTTTTTTTTTTTTTTTGTTTTCAAATGTTTTTAACAGACCCAAGAACAGTCCAAGCCTTAAAACTCGATAAATTTGCTGTCGTTTCTTATTTGTTTTTTAGTCTGCTGGCTTATAACAACAAACTAGTCCTTTTGTCCCTCTATAGGGCCTTATGGAAATAATTACTAATTCGTCGAGTAAAACCTTGCGTGGATGACGTAAATATCTGTTTTCTGTATAAGCAATTGCGCACATTAGTCTAGGCAAAAAATGATATGATAGGATATCTTCTTCTTTGTTCCACTTCGGTGCGTTCTAAAGACTGTCAATGTTCGTAAAACACATTCCAGCTGGAAACGTAGCGTATTAGTTGCATTCTCTGCTATCCGGCTGAATATGGTATGCCGTTTTCCGATCTAACTTGCGTTCCCCGAGTCAGAAAAAAAAAAGAGAAGCCTTTGATGTTGTTTCCGTCGACACACATCTCACGAAACAATGTCTTTAATCGAGCTTCTTTTCTTACAAGAGGGTAAGGGTCCTGCCATTTGACAAGGGGGAGACACAAGACTGCTATCAGAATCCTCAAAAAGTATATGTAGCCTATAGCCATATAATAGCCTGGTACATTTCATATGGGTGATATGTCTGCCATATTGGTAGCCTTACATAAAGAGACGATAGGCAAAAAGAGATGTGTTCAACGATGCTCTTCTTATATAGCCTATACGACCGGCGATAAGGAAATGCACGCATATAGTAGGCTATATTTTGATGGAACGATAGCTTGCCGGAAGTCTGTCTTTGGACTTTGGATTCAATGCTGGTCATGGCGGCTTGTTATTCGCGACGCGCGCTACGATAGTTCCATCGGAGACTTATATACATATATAGCTATAGCTGCTGTCACTTGTATTGTGTGCTGTGCATCATATCAGTACTTTTCAGCTCGTATGGATATATGTGCGCATATAAAAATATCTCATATATTAATACCCGCTACGGAGGTCACCCCTTTCTTCATCTCGGGTTTCTTATTCTGTTGCTGTCCCTCCAAATGCCCCATTGTCGTCATTTTCCTTTTTTTTAATTTTTTGTTTTTTCTTTGCATGTAGTCTTTTTTTTTCTCATTTCGTCGAAAACCCAAAAGGTTAGCTATATATGTAAGCGACGGGAAACGGAGTCTTCCGGGCCGCCAACATAGTGTGCCCGTTTCGTTTACCATTGTGAAAGAAAGATGTGATGAGAAAACAATGAAAACAAAAAGGCCACCAAACAAGTCAGACCACAGTGAAGCGCATTTTTTTCTTCATGTTTTTCTATTTTTCTCATCAACTTTTGGGTTCCGTAATTCTCTTAGGATCAGATTGTTATTCCATGGTTGGCGTTTTTACATTGAACGATAGTGTCTAACGGTTCAATTTAACTATATTTGCATCTTCGTATCATTGGGAGACGGAGAAAGCACATCTAACATTGCAAAACAAATTGCATTTGTCACGTCTTTTGTTAAGTAAAAAGACGTGGGCATATCTGAGGGCATAAGACAACTTTTCGATGATAATGCCACAAAGGAAAAAAAAGAAGGCGTATATATAGCTGGATAACACACATACACGAAGCCGTCGTCGCAATCGTTTACAATACAAAATAACAACAATGCATCGATGGATTTTGTGGAAGAGGAGGCTAAAGAGACAGCGGAGCACTGGATAGGTTCGCCCGACTGCCGACACGCCCATATGATGCAAACGTCACTGGAACGGAAAGCGGCACGATTGGTCGATTCCCCCAGAGAGGTATGGCCAGCTTGATGACACGGCAACGGTGAAATGCCGGACGGTGTGCTCCACCTCCCTGCAGTTGTGTCGGACTAAGAGGCCAGCAAGGAACACAGCAAAAAGTAAGACACAAACCAACATCATCTCAGACATCATCGAGCGCATTTGTGTGTTGTCAGTTTATTTATCCCAGCACGAAAAACTTGAAAAGACGATACAGCAGTTGAAAACAGACATCGCCAGACCTGTGCATCAAACAAGAATTTTTATTTTCGTATCTCATCGTACACAATTGAACCAGTTCTTTGCTGCGCCAGTGCGTTCACCTCCTTCTCCTATTGATAAACGACGGGTCAACGTTGTGTGCATGTAACATCCAGTCTCTTCTGTTGAGCCATTTGTTTTGAGTGTGTGCATCTTATTGTTGTGTTTTTTCCGCTCCTCGGGCCCATGAAATGCTGAAACTGGAACAGTCACGCAGCAACTTGTGACTCACGCTGCACAACGACGACAGCAGCGTTAAAAACGCAGAGTTCGACCAGGCGGGTAACTAGATCCCGTTCATGAACCGTCTCCATTTCACCGCCTCTTCAACGTGAAGAGACGCATTTAGCGCTTGACGTTTCTTGTCTATTGTCCGTCGTCAGTTGAAAACGTAAATCCATACACCCAGTGCTTCAAACGCAAAAACATCATAGGAAAAACAAAGAACTGGCTAAAAACAGTTGATCGACAAAAAAGAGTCTTCCACTTCGCGATCGTCTTTTGCATTCCTTTTGCGAGGAGTGCGCGGATTTCAAAATAAATCATTGCTGCACAGCGTCTTGTTTGAATAGCCTAACTCAAATTCACGAGTGTTGGAATCATGTTGTACAACGTCGCCTACTGCAGTAACTACTCGCCTGTCAATTACCATCATCAGCAACAGGTATGTCGGCTTACCGAAGCCCTTAAAACCATTCTCACCATAGCAAACTAGCTAATAACACTCTTGGATTCCACGAAATCATTAAAACGCACACAAAAATCACAACTGGTGTGAATGACAGAGTTTTGTTATCAAGATAACGTGACGCATAAAATGTGACATTTTCTGGCAACGGGAGATAATGATCAGACCAATTTTGCTTAGCACCGTCGTGATGTCATTGAAATATTCGTTTCAAAAATTGACATCTGCTTTGTTTTCGGCCACTCAAATGACGTTTTGTCATCTCGGTCGCAATTCACAAAACAGCTGGTCACTATCGAAGCTTTTCCTCTTGCTGGTCTGCGCTTTTGTGTGTATGTATGGTTAGTTTGCTCTGTCGGCAGCGGTAGCTTCTACACATTTTCGTGCTGCTGCCTTGTTGGGCAGTATAGACAGGGACTATAAGGAAGGTTAGGACATGCGGTCGAAAAAAAAGGGCCACCGTTTGATGAATCAGGACCATGTCAACATTACAACGCCCTGGTAAGTCAACACACTGATGCTCCTGCGCCGCGTAGTCATCAGCAGCCCCCTACATAGAACATGGCCGTTATTTCATCACGTTCTATAATAGAGTCAATAAAGCCGAGACCCCACACATTATCAAAACGAATTACATTCGAAGAAAATAAACCTGAAAGAGCTTCACTCTTACGTTTAGTAAATGGTTCACAGTTTAGCGAAATAGATGTGTGAAGTGTCTTGTTCACGCAAAGAGTCGAGAGGTGAAGGGTGCTGCATCTATCTTTGAAAGATGAAGTATATTTCAAATGAGAAATTTGATCTAACGCGCAGTTGTACGTACTGTAGATGGCCACTCTCCACAGCTTGCCCGTCAGGATCTAAGACAAAACACGCATTCCACATGAATCTTACTCGTGGTGCCAGCATCAGTTTTTGGGTAGGAAACTATATGGGCTAGAACTCAATAAAATGCTGAATTCAGTGAGTATATTTATGTCTATAGATCGAGGCCATACGGAACCGTTGATCTAGAAAAGAGAGGGCGAAATGTTTGTGAATGAAAGCATCTGTATGTTGAGGCGAAAAGAGAAAAGATATGAGGGCTAAACATTTTTTTTTCTTTCCTCCGTGGTACGACAATGTATGTACTTTTGCTAAAATGCTGGTCGATGTTTCCCTAGCAGGAAAAATAAAGAGAGAAAGAGAGCTAGCTCGGGCTAAATAGCATTCATAAAAGAAAGACGAAGGAAAAACTAGAAAAAAAAGAGAAAGAGCAAAAGAAGAGAAGAGAAAAAAAAAGGCAGCAGTGGTAGTCTAATAGATGTACGTAGAATTTGGGGCTGTAGAGCCAGTGTTGACCGCCGCCATTGGGGTCCATCAGCAAACATCATCCATTGTCATGTGGGGCGGTTGCTCTTGTGTGTACTTTTTTTTTTCTTCTTCATTTTTTTCCCCATTTTTTTCTTCTCCTTATTCTTCCCCGCCTCACTATATCTGTGCTGCTCTTTTCTCTCAATCTCTTACATTTATACAGCCACAGCAGAATGGCCAACCATCTTTTTTTCAAACATTCTACAACAGTATACTCGTTATCGAGATTATTGGAATATTAGTTTGAGCCTTTTGCTTGTGGCCTAATTTTACTCGTCTTCTTCCATATCTTCCAATTGCAGTTTAACTCTTTATTCTTTTATCCCAATAATATAACTGAACTAAAGACCTTTTCCTTGTTTGCAAGCGGGACTATTTACAACTCTCTGTTGACACTCCTACGCTCCCAGTAATGGTTCCAGCATAGCTCTCGATTCCCGTGTCCCCCTCTTTTTTTTATGTTCCCCTTTCTCTCTAGACAATATAACATTCGACTCCAGAATAAAATGGAATGTTAGCATTCTCTCTGAAGTTGATTAATTCATGCTTGTAATCGTGTTATTGCTCCGGCTTTATTGGCATACTTGTCGACTTGTTGAAATCGTAATACTACTACCGAAGATACTGCAACAGATTAACTTTTTATTCTCTCTTGTTGTCTGAATTGCTCTTGTGAATGAACAGTGCAACAGCAGAGAATGTTCATTTCGTTATATCAATGGCATTCTCCACATTGGAGGGGCACTTTGGTCGTTGATCTATTACAAATCAGGAGCGAAAAGCATAGCCAAGTACTTCACATTTTGTATTGTCGATTCGACATCGTTGGCCGTTTTTTTCTTCTTTCCCGTCTCCCTCTATAGTTGTCTTTTTGTCCTGTTCAGCTTTTTCTCTGTAAATATGATGTTGGAGGGTATGTATCTGCTCAGTATATAGGGACTCCATCGTAAGAGGCTCTCGCTGAGCGCCCTATTGTGTATAATGGACCCTCTCATCTATTCATAGACCCCGCCGGTTCAATAGACATGATTCAGGAAGGGCCCATGTCGACAAGCTCGTCTGTTGTTGCTGTTCACTACCTTAGTTTAGACTATAATACATAACATGACGGGCACAAGAGCAAACAGCATTAGTTGCCCTAACAGCAGCAACAAGAACAACAACGCCAAAAGCTTTTCGAACAGTACGCCAACGATGTACTATTATAGAATACAAATGCCAAGAAAAGGCGAAGAAAAAAGAAAATATATGCCATTTGTATTCATACAAGTAAAATCTTCAGCCTGTAATAGGACAACAAAAAAATCTTTTGTAATTCAATGGCTTCCGTTTGTGTATAATCAGCATTGCTAAAAGCAACCGCTTCAATTTTTTTATGGCTTTCCTTTTTTTTGTGAGTTTGCTTGATGATAGGCATTGCAGCGTAAAGTGTGCACTACGTTCATGTTAAGAAGCATTCTCTTTATTCAATGGTATATACAGCAGATAAAGAATCCTATCGGATATAAGTAACCCGTTATTAAAACGTCATTAACCCCCCGCGTGTGTTATAAACAACAAACGGAAAACGAAATCTCAAACTTCTTTCGCTTATCCATCCAAACCCAATGACTTGGCACACATTTCACATTGTCCTATTCAACCTCCGAATAATTGGCTTGTTTCCTTGAATTTGAATGAAACTTACCCGTTTTTTTTTTCTTCTTCGGTATTATACGTATAGCTGCACTGGTACATTCGTTAGCAATAGATTCGCTCGTTTCTGTTTTAGCCATAAACAAATTGGCCTTCGCCCTCAAACATTTCCCCTTTTATTTCGCGTAAGGTTTGCGTTGCATTATAGTCTATGAAGACCTTAACAGAGACATAAAAACTCATCGCCGCTGCTTTTCACAATAACGCAGCATGTGTTCCACCGTGTGTATAGCTCATAAGTGTATGGGGTTTGTATACGAGGGGCTGCCCCCAATCTGCCATAGTGTTAAAGCTCAGAGGGAGGGAGTGTACATGGAAGCTCGCAAGCACATTTTCAATGATCAGAGGGGCGTGTGGAGGGGCAACCCGGCGTGAAATGGCCTCAATAGAGGCTTTACACATCGGTTGGTCTCTCTCTTTATGTATTGTTCCTCCTCACCCCACCTTATCCGCCTCACAGGTTTTCTTGTGTGTCATGGCCCCCCTTTTTTTCAATAACGTACCTCACCTTTTATTGAATTTTTTTTTTCCAAAGGGAATTCTGGATTTACAGATTTACAGTAGTAGGCCTCCTTTATAAATTCACTACATACACAAAGGTAAACGTAGTTATTGTAACCACCAAGACGAGATTGCGAGCACCTGGACCAATCGGGCAGAGGCTATAGGCCATCTGAAAAAAATGTCATCAGTTTCATCGAATCAAACGTCTTCCTATAGATGGTCTAAGTCAATGGTTACTCCGTGTAAAGCAAAATAAAAACAGCATTATAACATGCTTGTTTGTAGGTTACAAAAATCGAATTTTTCTTTTCATATCGATCGGTGCGTTATTAATCTGGTTCCACTATAATAGGCTGACGCTGATGGCGTACATCTACCACATCTTCTCTACAATATAGGCAACTTTTAGGGTGGGGGGGCACGTTTGTTGGTGGGCGCATCATCCAGCGGGAACGAAAATGATGTGCGCTCCCTCGTTACGTGCTGCAGCGTGCTTTCCACGTCTCATATGTCACGTGGGAAGGAGGCGCACCGAAGTTTGGAACCCCCCTTAGTTCTCTTCTTTTTATTCTCCCTGTACCTTCCACACAATTTCCACATACACAACCAAAAAAAAAAAAAAGCCGAAGCGAGTAGATGAGAGGTGGCTGCTGTTGGCCTGTTTGATGGCTGTCATCCTTTTTTTTTTTTTCGGGGTCCCCTCTCGTAGATTCTTCATCCCTTGTTTTTGTTGTTGTTCTCGCTCTTCCATACGAGCTGCCGTTGGCTTGAGCTGAGGCCTCTTCGCGTAGCTCCCAACAGCTATAAGAATAGGGAAATAAATAAAAGGAAAGAAAGAGAAAGGAAGAAAGACAAACACACACACTCACACAAGGAAAAATAGAAAAAAAAGAAAGAGAGAGAGAAAAGAAGAAAAGAGCGACGTCTACACTTTGGACCGCGTCTCTTTCTTAATGAGTGTCGATAATTCACCCCGAGCCACTTCCTTCTCCCTCTTTTTCTTCCTTTCTTTGGCTTTTGCTGCTTTTTTTTTTACAGCTGGGCGCCCATCACAAATCAAACCGGACTGGAGAAATATTTTCCCGCGGACTCTCCGTCCTCTCTGTCCTCTCTGTAAATATGCGTGTGTCGTTTGAGATGCCATGGGATCCAAGAGAACGGCAACGTGGGTGTTCCGCTATATTTTCCCGTTATAGACATTCACGGCGAAGCTATGGCTATATAGCAAGTTTATTCGAACAAAATGTTTAAAGAAAACAGGTTTCGCTGCCCTTTTTAAAAAAATGTTTGTTACTCGGCCGATCGATCCGTGTCAGCTGTAGAGCTCACGACGTATTTCCTCCCAAACCTCCTGCGTTTTCGCCACACCCCTGATCACTGGCTCACGGATTATTTGCCAATTTTCAAATCGCAAGATCCTCTTCTGTAAAACAAAACAAGAATCCAGGATAAAGATGGCAGTTGGAGGGGGAAATGACAACATCTAATTCGAGGAAATGTGTTTCTTATTTTTCTCAGTTTCTTGGCTGGTCCAGAAAAAACATCCTGGCATGAATATACTCACCACCATTTCACTTCCTGGTGTCGGACAACTGAAATTGCCTCGTGTGCCGATCATTCGATGACTTCCTTTTCTCCCATTCTCCGTTTTCTCTATCTTCCTTTTTTCGTGTGCTAGCAGTTGCCATCAGTTGATGCCTATCTCTCCGGAGTCCATATATTCATCCTCCTCCATATAGCCTCATTCTTTCTTTTTCAGTCTCCACCCACAAGAAAAGATCGCCAGAGATATGCGCCTAGGTTTAAAGAGCGGACCTCTATCATCCGAGTAGCCTCAGCTATAGTTCTTTACCAAACCCATCGTCTCACACAATTCCCGGTCACAATCTGCGCTTTTGCTGCACACATACAGGTGTCGGTTGGCGCCGTAACTCTTCCGGTCGGGTTCGTTCAAAACCCGCGCCCTAGACAAACACAAATCCATTTCCTTCCTAAAATAATAAGACGAAAAAACAAACAAAACACAAACGGAAGGAGGTGAGCCAAAAAGTAGCTCGAGAATCTTAAAACAGTTACTTTAATCTTCATTTAAGCACTCCCTCAGTGTCCCCAATGATATGGAAGGAAGAACTGACAAACACAGCTACTAAGGCCATACATCTTGAGCTGAGCCCTTGTCTTGATCTATCGATCCATTCTACGAGTAGGCCCGCACTGAATAGACTCTTCTCTCACTGGCTTTTTCCAGTAGTTTTTCTTTTCTATTCTTCCCCCGTTCTTAAAAGCAAACAAAGATGAGTTGCGATGTTAACTGTCCCTGCTCGTAACGTACCTCGTGTCCCGAGAAGTCGTCGTCGACGTTTATTCCCCTTTTTCGATATGTTTTATGGTCGGGCTGCCGTATACATATCCGGGCGCGTCGTTAACACACAAATAAATAAGAGGGGAGGAGGGGAAGAGGGATAGGTAAAGATGTACGCAGTTTCTACAGAGAGGTTACAATGTACTAGGAAGGTTACAACGCGCTAGGAAAATCAGACAGAGAGAGAGAGAGAGAGAAACCCCCTCGAAATGAAAACCCCACAGATGTTTCATGGGACACATCGGATGAATCTCATTACCGCATTTACGGATGGATCATTAATTTCATGTCGGTGCGTCGTACAAGTACGTTACATGCGCTCGATGCGACGTATTGTACTCACATCATTAGCGAAGTTCGTCATTTTTCGCCATTTCTTTATTCCATTTTTTTTCTCTAGCCATTAATAGCGTCGACCCCAAATGTCAATAATGCTGGGAATCCTCTTTAACTTGTCCTTCCGTTATTTGTTCGTGTTTGTCAGACATGATTTCAATAACCTCCATAACCTTCCTAAAGATTTGTATCTCATTTCAACCCGCAGACCAGAAATATCTTGATTTTCACAGAAACATACAAGACTTTTAACTCGAGAGGAGTGTATCTGCTCGGCTACGTAGATTTCATATTTCAAAAAAAAATGGGAAAAGCAACAAGGTGAAAATCAAAACCAAAAAGCCAATCGTCACACGAGAAACTGTTTCCTACTTTTTCATTCGTTCTCCTATCAAGAAACGTACTAATTCTTTTCCTTTCTATCCAAACGCAAATCACCAGGAAGAACTATAAAGCTTCTTTATTCACGACCCAAAACGAGTTCCGTCGACCGTTCACAATGCGAATCACAAAGCCACTCGTTTTCAATCTTTTTTTGGCTACACTTCCCCCCTTTTTTTTTTTACTTGAATGATCACTTTCCATAGGATTCTTTACCAGTTAAAGGCAACGTGCGTGAAAAATCCCAATGCCATTCAGACGCTATTTATCCGAGAGGTACTTATTCTATATTAAGCCTTTTCACACTGAACGGGGATAGTCAATGAAAACCATAAGACCGCCAATTTTGTTTTGTTTTGTTTTTTTCTGAAAAAAAAAAAAGGATCAAACAAAAGCTTTCCATTCAAGGAGATGCAGCCGTTCAAAAGTGTAGACTGCATAGTTTCGTTTTGTTGTTTTATGTATGCTTTATTTTGTTACGGGTATGTTGCGTGAGAAGGTGCCGAGACCATTTCATAAAAATCCCATCCATCGAAAACAGCATGCACAAATGATTTTGTTTACCTTTTGAACGCTTACATCGCAAAAAGTATTAAGGACCAGGGCAAGGAAAATAAGAAGCAATTAGCATGTTGTTGATTTCTATCCGCTTGAACGATCATAGCTACTTCTTTCATCCTCTCTTAGGTGTCTTCTTTTACCTAGAAGACGATGGCTCTTTGACCGCATCCCAACATTTTCTCTTTCTTCTTCCACTTCTTGCTTTTCTTTCCATGACGTGATGCATCAAAACAAACAGACAAATGTGTAAAAGTCCCCCCTCTCCTAACACTCACACACACACACACACACACACACACACAAAAAGGAATGGGAGAAGCCCAATGAGTCTAATCCTCTCGTTGGTGGACGTTGGTCTTAATGCTGGCCACCGTCGGAGTGCCGGCCTCTTCACACGTCGGCGTTTTGTGTTGACTGGTGAACGCTAGTTCCAGTCATCACGTTTGTCATTGGTCCCAACACACTCGCATTTTTTTTTTTTCACCTGTCGGTTCGTTTCTCTTGAAAGTTTCTTTCGTTCTCTACCTGAACTGTCGGACTTCGCGTAGTCATTTCATCAATGCCCAGCTTTTATTTTTCCTGCCTCCTAGTCGTTTTACCTTATCCAGATGACCTTTTCTGTGTTGTTGTTGTCATCATTTCTCCCGGGTGTCCCTCGTCAACCGGCAGGCCGGAATGCAGGTCCATCCAATAGTTTTCAGTTCTTTTCTTCTCTTTCCATCTGGCAGGCAGCAAAAGAAGACGAAAAGAAAAGAAAAACTTCAAAAAATAAATAAATAAATAAAAAGCCGAATAAGACAGAGTAGGAACACGGATTGTTTATCTAGGCAGTTGGTCGTGTCGAGAGCTGATCAAACATGGATTTCGGACAGGAGTTGTTGCCTATCTCTTTTTCTTCGTCACGACGAAAAGCTTTGGATTTTTTTGGTTTTTCTTCTTTGTGCGTCGGCCGTGCGTTGACTACGTACACGAACCAAAACCAAACGATCGTCCCATGCAGGCAAATGGCTTCGAATGCCCACCCTAACAGGCAACCGTTTGTATCCCAGGTGGGTATGCTAATTAATGATGCAACTGCATAAGCGTCTGTCACGCAGAAGGATTGAGCCCTGCTTGCTGCTCTTCGTTCGAAGCGTTCAGGAGAGAGAGATGGGGTGAGAGGGTGAATTAATGAGCATGTCAGTCGCTCCTCTCTTCGAACGCTTGCGACTTTCTCTGCTGGACATTTTTTTTTTCTTCATTCTGGTCGTTTTTCTCCCCTTTCTGATTTGTCTCTTTCGACGACTCGTTTCGTGGTTTTCGAAAGTTTGGGTTCGTAGACAAGAATTGATATGCAACAAGAAGAAGACACTCGGTTATTCGGTGGGATGGCTGGCCATGTACGAACAACATTCTTTCCTGCTCCCCTACTCCGGTGGGCTTGGGCCAGCAGTGTCTTATGATTATTATGGCTGATTGCTATCGAAAAATAAAGGGGGGAAGACGTCGATTCGGACACTAGATATAGTGGACCTACCGCGGCGGTACATGCCCTACCTACTACTACAACAGGAAGGAAGGAACAAGCTGGCTGAATTTATGGGGTGATCGGGAGGTCAAGTGGGTACCCTTCACCGTCTTCTATAAATAA
Organism: Daphnia magna; assembly: GCF_020631705.1. Taxonomy (NCBI): domain Eukaryota; kingdom Metazoa; phylum Arthropoda; class Branchiopoda; order Diplostraca; family Daphniidae; genus Daphnia; species Daphnia magna. Next base: position 5,020,627 of record NC_059184.1, read on the forward strand.
TAACCGGACGTTGAAGTTAGTTGATTTTTTGTTTTTGTTTTTATGTTTGTGGGGTACGAGGAAGTGAAAGGGGGATGTTTATCGTTCAATATCTCTTCGTTAGAACAGCATCACCAACATCAGGCCAGTATATTTTGACACGGATGCTGTACAAGCTACAGATCATCATTCTTTCTTTTTCTTTTCAATCAGTGCAGTTCACGTAATGATTTTAAGAAGAGCTCACTTCACTTAAGAGATTGGTAAAATCAAGCGGTTCGGTTATGCTTCGTTAGATGGCAGTTAAAAAGTTAATCTTTCTATTGAGAAATTGGCCTTATTTCACTGATGTCGTGTTTATTTGGAAATTTATTCATCAGCATATTAGAAAGTAATCATTCAGGCCTATTCGCTGATGATAGTACGACGATAAAAGAATCCAATTTCGCTGGCCAAGTACAAAACGATGTCTCAATAAGAAAAAGAGAAATGCCAAATGTTTAGTGCGAACGTACTAGCACTGTTGCATCATGCCCGACATACCCAATTGCTAACAGAATATATATATTTTTTGAATCAACGAAAGACTCAGGGAAAAGCCTGCGTGATCAAGCGCACTTTGACACTTGAGTGTACACAAGGATGACGGTTCAATTTTGCTTGGCAACTGAAAAACAAAAACAGCAGCAGTTGCCGACGAGACGAACGATTCGCTGATGTGCTCCCGAGTTTGACGGGTCGAAGCCGTCGCTTTGCTGCTGCTTGTATATTCTCAGCTATCAGCTGCTCGTCCGTGAACTTATTTTTCGAAGGATTCCTTATTAAAATGGAAGGACAGATAGACGTGCGATAACCAGCCATCCAGCTAGTCGACTTTGACAAAGTCAGTCGCTTTTTTTTAATGCGTATTATTTCTCTTTAAAAAAAATCAAGACGCAAGGACCATTTTTAAATGTAACAACTCAACATGTGGGCGGCTCACAAAGTTCGAAAACCTTAAAAGCGAAAATTTAATTGGAAAGGGGGGAGTTGAAGGCAAAGGCTAACGTGTAACAAGAAAAGTCTTTTGTCAATTAACCGCAACTGAAGCAGTTTGTTGAAGAAATGAACGGCACACTTGTTCCAGCCAGCTGAATGTAACCCATAAACTCCCCTTCTTTGCCTTAGTGCTGTCACTTTTTTTTTGTTGTTTTCTCTCTCGTTGAGTACAGGCTTTAGTTTCTCGCTTTACTTGGTGCCCGTCTAAATAGTTCAGACCAAATCAAAACAAAACCCGCAATCCATCACAGCGGCGGCAACAGGGCGGCCACGTAACACAACAACAAATTCTTTTATTTCCTTGCGTATAGGGCTGTGATTCTTGCACTTGCTTAAAACTCGACAGGCCTCTATTGTTGGCAAGTGACGCGACAGACTGTTTAAGTCAGTAAGGAAACATGTTAACTATATACCAAGTGAAAACAAGGTGACTGTAACTGTTGAATTGGAACAAAACAAGATGGCATAAGTCCGCAGTCACAACGCTAACTGCGTACGCTGCAAATCCAACCTCTTTACATTTGAAAAACAAAACAAAAAAAACGCGCACATTTTTGATTCGATGCCTTGGTGTTTGAACTTTAAAGTGCTGATGGAACGCCCGTTACCCGAAAACGGAGCACCATTCAACATATAACAAGCAAAGCAATTCGGCCCTCTCGGGTGTGCCATTAAAACGCGAAGAGAAAGAACGAGGGTTATTTAAAAAGAGGAACAAAGAAAGAAAGAAAAAAAAACAACAAATGAAAGAAGCTTTAAGAATCTAGAGCAGTACATTTGAAAAGGGAACCCCCGCAGAGCCTGTTATATACCCCTCAGCTTCTTTTCGTCTTCTTATATGTATATTCTCTCTTTTCTTTTTATCGCCCCGGTTTTTAAGTCTTCCTCTCATCTCGCTATATGTTTTCTCCTGTCTTCTTAAAAAATTCCCCCCATCTCGCCTTGGCTGTCGTTAAAGTCTTGAACTTGCGCATGTTTTCACCGTAGATCGTATAGATCTGTCACCGTCCGAGCGCCTTAAACGAGCCTTTCTATGTGTGGGTCTCACTCCCTCACTTGTCTCTTTTCAGGCCTATCGTTCGTTTTAAGCTTCTTCTTTTTTGTTTTCAAGAAATCAAACACAACTTCAAGGACTCATCTTTTACTGCCGTCCTGCCGTTTTTTTTTTATGACACTGTTCAGTCCACTGAACACCTCGGTGTCCAGATGAATACCCCAGTAGAACGACAATGTTCTTTGGTGAACGACGATTGTCACCCGTAAATGAGTCATTGCTCTAAGCTTTCGTATATGATGCTTATGTGTAATTAGGCCTGTACGTTAAGGAAAGAAATCCACTTTTAGTCTTAGAATTCCCCGTTAATTATTGGATGTTTACTGCGTTTATCAAGCAGTCATTTGTCAGAAGATCTGGACAATAGAGTCGTTGATGTCGGATATATAAACCATAGGCCAACACACTCGTTTTTTTATTAGGTTTGGTATTATATAGTGGGTGTATTATTCATTTCTCTGCCGCCCGGCAGTGATGGAATGTCCGGCACGAAAATCTCCAGCTCTCGTTTAAAATTTTCGTTCCCTTATTCTGTTTCTTGTTTTCTTCTCCAACCCTTGTTTCGGGAAGCATAAAAAAATATATATATAAAAAAATTCAGTTTGGCTTGTAGAGGCATAACAACGACAACAACACACGTGCACGATTGTATATAGCAAGGGAATTCGAAAGAAAACGCTAAGGCTTTACCCACTCCCTCCCTACAAAATGATGGATTGGTATGTTTGTGTATGCGGTCGCATGTAATGGAGTCTGTACACTGATGTACGCCACTTTTGTGCTTAACACTCCTCTCTCTCTCTCTCTAGCATTATGCTAGTGTTGTTGTTGAGTTAAGTTACTATATAGACTTATTTAATACTTCATGTATGCTGAAGCCCGATCGGGTTTCATCGACATGTGACTGCGTACAGTCGCAGGTGAAGTGGAATGGAATTTCTTCCAAAAAGAAAATTACAATAACACGAAACAAATGTAACACGTCGTGTTTTAAATGTGTGTGTTTGTTTCTCGTGTTATGGCAGTGGTGTGTTTGGGGAGAAAGAAAAAAACAAAAGGTGTCGAGAAGCCGAACTGGAGCGATTCCAAACATGGCGATTAGCTCACTCACATCACGAATGCTCACGACGGGGAACAGGTTGCAGCAGTGGCTTAAACATGTGTTTTTTCTTTCGACTTGTAAGTTGTGGAAAGGGGGGACGGGGTGCTGTCAGCGTGCGTGATGTGCGTGTGTTTTATATCCTCGTTGGTTTGCCGATGAATTTCCCCATTATTTTAAGTCGAAACCGCCATGTACAGCAACGCCCTCCCACCCGACGACGTGTTCGACTTGAAAATCGCTTTAAAGTTTTCGGATTTGTTTTAAAACAAATTTTTCTTTTCCCTTCGGTTTCTGATTTCTTTTTCGTATCGCTACGAGATTTATGAGCTTGGAACCGTCGATGAAATTCTATTGTTGCCGTTCGCATAATTGAATGGGGTTTTCTAAGATTTATTGCCATTTCAATTGATCCCGTTTCATATGGTTTAACCAATTAATTCGTTTCTCGTCCTTTAATTGGCATGGCCAACCACAAGGATCTGATTCTATCATACTGCAACGTACCCCCTTGACTTAGCGAGAGTGATTGCACAGGAGTTGGCAAGACTCTGAGCTGGAGGTGTTTGTGATGTTGTTCGACACGATATTGCAGGGTAGAGATCAAGGATTTGCTGCTAGAACAACTTCTTCTTCTGGCCCTGCCTCTTCGTCTTTCTGCTTCTTTCATTTTTAAATGCTGCTTAAAGCCTCGAAAACGTTCTCTGGCTCTACAGACTGTTATAGTCTGAGCACTATTCATTTATTTTTTTTCCTCTAAGAAAGTCAAGGGACTCTGACAAGAGGGAAGATAAGATTATCTCACGAGCTCCGACACCCACCCCTATCGAGAAGGGTTATCCTTGGCAGCGTTCTCTCCGACTTATTATTATTGTTATGATTTCAAAAATGGAAAAGTGAGATACGCACACAGTGCATGAATATGTGTGGCCAGAAAATTCATGCAGAGAGAAACTGGGCACAAGTCATACAGAACCAAACAAGAAAGGACGCAAAGGAAACCCTCATCCCAAAAAAAGAATTACAAAATCAATGCAGAGGAAAGAAGATAAAGAAGTTAAAGCTCACAAACGCAAATCAAAACCAAGTTGTTTTTTTTTTTCTGGTGGTGAAAAAAAAAAAATAATAATAAAAAATTGAAGAAAAATCTGAACTGTTATAGTTAGAATCTGAGGTCAGGCGGACGACTGGTCGAGATCATCTGGGTAAACAAATAACTTACAACCTTGCCTCCTCTCTCCCGCACTCTGTTATATTGGGTAGAAGGTCGCGGTTTTTGACACGATCAGAAAAAAAAAAATGACTGCGGAATTATTGATGTTTGTTATTGTGATAACGATTATTACGTCTTGTTTCCAAGTGAGATAAAGAAAAAGCGCTAATAAGTAGCCTAACGCAATGAATCCGATGGTATATTTCGGGATCAAGACCATTTGACTGTTCAAAGTACTAAGAAAAATGCACAAAGGGAAACGATAGAAAACAGCGACAAACACCAAGATTCGTTGACATCTTCCACTCGTTTCACGCGTCGAAAAATTGCCGCTAAATTTATTTTTAAAGACAAATAGTTCCACGCATTCATTCGTCAGTCTCCGGCGCGTTACGAAGGATATCGGTTCCCTTTGGTGGGCGTGAAACGGTGGACTAATTCCAACACCCGAAAGAATCAGAGAGAGAAACAAAGAAATCAAGAACACGAGCAAGCGAATTTAAAAAAAAAGGAACAATAAAAAAAAATAATAATCAAAAAGAGGTTGAACTGGACAACCATCACACATTCATACAATGAGCCCAAAGTGCAATGTTCACATCCTCAGTCAATCTTACATTGGAGACTGCGCCGCCATTCTGATTGGGTCTCGTTCAGCTCTGGGTGTGTATATACGTGTCCGATGCGAACGAACCGTTCCAAAAAGACCACTGGTTGCTTTCAGATGTGGGAGTGAAGCCCTTTTTTTTTTCTTCTTTCTTCTTCCCCTCTTCTCTAGCGCGCTCTCTTTTTTTTTTTTTTTTGCTCCGACGGGGCTGTGCAGCGGGTTTTCATTAGAACCTCGTGGTTCTGGCTGCCCACTTGCGTCCCCCCAGCGGGCTCTCAAAAACTGTGTGGCAAGTGACAAATCAGTTGCCTTCTGCGACCGTCGAGATCACAGGCGGTGTTCCACCGATCCGACACAAGGAAGACATTTTCACACAAGCGAAAATCATCATTTGATGTTTCAGTGTTTCTTTTATTCAACGAGGCAATTCAAAAAGAACGATCGAACCGGTTTTGTTTTTGGTTTTTGTGAGTGACTCCATGTGTTACTACGTCTCACCTGCCACTTAAGATTCACGGCTCGCACGCATCTCGGTTTAGTTAATGTACGTTGTTTCGGCGAGTGAGGATCGCCAAGTGGGTGTCAAGCAACGATACAACTCGTAGACTTTCAAAAGAAAATCAGCAATGATGACTTTGATGCCGTACCTGGAGTCGGGATCCACGATTCCATCTTCGACAGCCAATCGTCTGGATTTAGACGACGATCAATTGGTCGAGTCTCATCGACAGGTATTTGTGATTAACTGTATTTATGTGCGTCGAGAATAGAAGCCGACGCTTGTATAGGTACTACAAAGAAGAATGTCGGCAAAATGTTTGGACTTTTTTTCTGTTTTCACGAACAATGAATGTGGGGGAAATCACGTCGCTGTGAAGGACCAGGTCATTAATGGAAAGCCACGCGGAACATGTTTTCATTTGGTTTCTCTGAATGTTTTCTATTACACTGTATAATACTAGAAAGAAAAAAAAAAAAGAACAAAAACTAAAGTTCAGGGCAAACTAAAAATAAAGAGGTATAATTCAAAAGAAACGGCGCGTTAGCTAATAAATCCGCTAAGAGGTCGTATCGTTAAAAATGGCGTTCGGTGATGATGGCTTTCCGGGCGCCGGATCGACTCGTTTTCATTCTCTCGCATCGTAGCTACACAAAAGAAGTTTTTCTTAAAGCTTCATTTTTCTTTCTTTCCCTTCGTGCATTTATTTTACAATTGATTTTCCTGATGCGAATTGCAAATGTGCGCGACGTGTTTATGACTTACCAAGTAGCGGAAAGTGCCAAATCCACATGCACTTTTCATTTTCGCCCGTTTCATATTGACGATTTAGAAAGGAAACTTGACGGTACTTTGTGCCGATCTTGAAAGGGTCCGTGCATTAACGCTCAATTGTTGTTTGTTAATTCACGTCACTAGGGAAACGAGTCTAAGGTAGGACGACGTAAATTCGAAGAAAGGGGAAAATTGGTTGCTGGGTCAAGTGGAATACGGTCGATATCTCCGTATACGGCCGGCTTGGCTCATCGACGCTCTGTAGCTTGAGAGTGAGCATGGAACAAGTACTATAGAAGAGTCATACCCACCATCATCCTCAAATAGATATCGCGTGTCTGTCGCGTGTTTCATCTTCCATTTCTTCAGACATTTCTTCTTCTTTTTTTTCTTTTTTTTAATATTTTGTTCTTCGTTTTCTTCTGCTGCAATTGGATACTGGTAGCTAGGCCTCTTTGGTGGTACACATAGACATTCAAGTAGATACTCCCGATGGAAGTGAAAGGATATTGTATAAGCCGACACACTAAACAGGAAAAAAGAGTCGTCATCAATTGATCGACTCCTCCGTGTCTACTCTTTAAGACTCGTCGATATCACTGGCTGCTCGAAGTGATGGTTGTCTGTGTTTAAAAAGAAAGAATTCCCCGACAAGGGACAGGAAGTTGCTCAAAATTGCTATACGTAAACTGTATACATTTATAGATGATAAATGCTGATAAAAAGGATGTCGGAAGAATAGCCATGGATGCCGCCTAGTCATATCCCCGGCCTGGATGTATACATGGCACAAGAAGTGTTGTGTTTTTTCGGGTGCTCTGCTCGCCATCCTTCTCCTGTCTCTCTCTCTCTTTTTTGTTTTTTAAGAGAGTGTGTCTGTATATTCGCCATATGTCAGCTAGCCTACATAGTGCAGAATGTTCAAACAAGATTCATCGAGTGTCTCTCAGTCTCTTACTTTTCCAGTTGGAGCAGTATAGAGAGGCTTGTTGCACGGCTATAGACGACGCGACTTGACGTAAACACCACCCCTCCGCACGGGTCGGCGAGTTTTTGATTATACACCGACACCGACAAGGCGAAGGAAGCCGGTGGATTGTGGAAAAACTTTGCCTCTGTCACACAACCTTATTGCCACTGCCCATTAAAGAAGTTCAAACAAAAAACACATCCCCCTCGGTGCATTAAAACAAGCTGGAACGCACCCCGCAACAAAGGGCTGCGTTAAGAAAAACAAAACAGCCCGCTAGGTGACTAACTTCTGTGCAGAAAATGATTTTTTATTATTTCTTCGTCATTTCTATGGTTTCCGAAGAAGTCAGCCTTAAATGGAGCAAAGTCGAGAGGCTCCAAGTCGGCGAGTTCCCACGCTCCCGACGTCAGTCGTCGGTCGTTTTCTTTTTCTTTCTTTCTTGCTTTTCGACTGGCTCCAAGGGAATGCCTTTTTGTTGCTCCCCTCTTGCTCTCTCCCTCGTTCCATCTTTAACAGTCGCTCAGCGTTCTCGTCTACCACTTGATGTAGAATAACAATTCCCTTATTTTCAAGTTAATTTCAAAGCCAAAAAAGTCTGTTTGCCAGTACCAGTACATCAGGAATGACATTGACATCCCCCTCTGTTATTCTCCGCTGTTGCTCAATAACGAGATGCACTCATTAGGAAGGTAGACGTGACATGAGCCAGATCGAAGAGGATTACTCGTCCCGTTAATAACGTTGCAAATGACGAAAGAGAATAACAAATTCGAGGGGATTTCAGAAACAAAAAATGGCGATGTTTTTATTTTTTGCCGATAGGGATGTTGAGCGAAAGCGGAGCAAGTGAGGAATAAACAATCGACGTTGAAGACTGCCAGCTGGTGAAATCTTTTTGAGTGGGAGAGAGAGAGAGTGTTGTGTTTGTTGTCCGTCCGTCCGTATTGGGCTACACGTTTAGGCCAGCTATAGCTAGATTTCTTCTGACGTGTGCATAGTTAATAGGATCGAAGCTCACTTCGATGAATAACTAACCAGAAGAGGTGGCTTGTATACTAAACTAGACGAAGGCAATATTTAATCACGTCAACCTCGATGGGTATCCCTCCATCAACCGCGTCTCTAGAGAGGACACAGCCACCGTTCAATTGGATTCCGTGGCGTTCGCTGTTGATCCCAAACTCTATCCTAAGAGACTTGGACGATGATCAATCCTCTTACGTGTGTGTGTCCCACTGAGACGTGAACAAAGAACGAAATGACGGCCCACACATGTACGTGATGTGCTAATAAAAATCGTATGCTAGTGGGGGAGAGTAGCTTGTGTAGTAATATAGACTTTAAAACAATTCGATTTCGTTCAGAGTCACTTGCGCATTGATCAAAATGAAATCATCGATTAATTTCTTTTTTTTTTCATTTTCTTTTTGCAGGTGAAGCGACCCAGAACCGACAACGACACGGACGCTTTATCAGCCGCCAGGTACGTTACACTGTTTATACGAAGAGACAATAATCAACGTCTTTGTCTTGACGTTGAATTCATTCACTTGGCATGTTGAGCGATGGGAAAAGAAAGAAAAGAAAACACACTCCGAAAGATGACGACTATTCTTCGGAGACAGTCTCTCTCTCATTTACTTTTTTCGTTTTGGTGTCGAATGACACAAAGAAGAGAAAAGGCCATCGTCGTTGACGTGGAGCCTCCCCCGTTCCGCAACCACTGGAAGAAATGGAATGCGTATACGTTCCGCATTTTCTTTTACGTTTTGATCGAGTGCTGGTCGATCTCACAAATGTTAAAAGCTCGTAAATGAAAGAAGCATGTGGTATGCCAACATCAGTGGCTATCTTTAATTGTAATCACCTTGCCTTTCTTTCTCTGTCGGATGACATTCCAAAGTTGTTTTCACATCAGCGCAAGTTGATTCGTGTCCAATTAGAAAAACCAAGCGATGGGCTAGTCAATTCAAATATGAGCCTATAGAGTCCTTCATATATTCACAGACCCACATTCAAGACTCTCTCGACTCTATCATCTAATATATACATCAGCTGTTAGAGAACGGGATATATGTATGGGAGTGGGTTCGTTGCTGGATCTGTCTGGCTTCTGTCTTCCGTCCGGGTAGACCCGTCAAGACGATGATGTCCCTTTTTTTGAGGGCTAGTCGACAAGAAAGAAAGAAAAAAAAAAAAGAAGTTTGTTCTCTTTATTCTTCCCTCGTTTTCCTTTTTTTTCTGGTCCATCGGACGTCCAGATTTTTTTTCTTTCTATACTTTCACTGCGTCGGTTGAACCAGCAGCGACCTGTCAAATAACATTTCAACAGTTAAGAGAGCGCCCTGATGTTAGAACGGCTGGGTGAGTGAATGAGAATGTCTTTTTCAAGCCTGAATACTCGGACACTGTTGTTTGCTTGTCCGATGTTCACCGTTATAGAAAACATAGGCCGTCACACACCCACACACAAAAAAAGAGAAAAGAAAATGGGAAAAAAAAATAAAAATAAGAAGGACAACCCCGGGTCTTCTACATGTCCAGCACCAAAACTACAGAAGGACACCGCCCTTTTTTATAGACGTAGTAAGCTATGTTAGTATGCCTTTTTCCAATACACCCCCGCTGAGTTTTTTCTTTCTTTTTTTCCCTTCGAAGGCAGAATGATGGGCGGGAAGGGCCGATCTCTTTTCGCACATATGGCCAGCACATGTTTTCAATATTGTATGCTGCGCCGAATAGTTCCACAACGGTCCGGTAAAGACTATAAAGAACTCACTTGGCTGCCTCTGCTCTTCTCTTTTTCTGTTTTTATGTGTTCAACGGCTATGTTGACACTTTTGGAAGTGAGTGATTGGTTTGAGAATTGTAAGTGAAATGTAGGCCTACCTTAAGTCGTGGCCATTATTCACTTCATGTATTGATTTAATGGAACGTTTTCCTTTGAATCTATCTCAACGTTATTGTGATGGATGTCGCATACCGACATTATTTCGCTTTGCAATGTGTTATGGTAAATTACGATGTGAATTCCGCCTTGTGTTTTTAGAAGAGAGGTGATGTATTTTTCTTTTCAATAATGAGCCAGCGCCTTGCAGAGTAACTCGAGCATCATTCATTTGTTTTCCTTTGATAGGAAAGAAGGTTTTTTTTGTCAGGGTTGTTGCCTAGGTGTCAGAAAGGCGAAAGAGAAAAATAGGAAAGAATTCAATCCCGGCGTCTATTTATTTACACCACATTATACTGCATATCACGGCTGTATGTGTTGTCTGTTTGTTACAATTGGCTCCCGAAATGTCGGGGAAATGAATATATTCCCTGAATGCCTACGTATTCATGTTCAACTTAAATAGCGTAGTAGACGTATCAAGGGTGAAAAGCCAAAGAAAAATGATGTTGGGTAATCGAATGATTTGTCGGTTAGGTTTTCCACGCTCCATTTTTCTGTTGTTGTTTGGCATTCTTAGGGTTCACGCTGCAACAGAGTGTTACATAAATCACTCGTCGTCGACAGAGTTGAGACTTGAGCGCCAGCCTTTGTCTTAGTCCCGAAATTCAGCGCGTTGGCGTTATCGGAAGCGGCTGACTATAACGAACCCGCCTCTTTGAGCTCACGCTGACCAATCACGAATCGAAAATCGGTTCACGATTCGTTCGTGTCCTACAAGGCGACGGAGATTTTTGTTTTCCCCCCAAAGCAGCGAGAAGAAATATTTCTTCCGAACTGAAGGTGACCCAATTTGTACCCGCCAAATCAGCACATCTAAACGAGGGGAAAAACACGCGCACTTATGGCTTTGCTCTGGGATAGGCACGCGCCATATTTAGTTTCGATACCTGTCAAGCTGAAAGCCATTTTTCTCGCAAGGCGTTGGCATCTCATTTGGTCAAATTTTTAACCCGAAACGTTGGAAACTAGAGTATCGTATGTCACGACTCAGTCACAGGTGACTGTCGCTGCTCTGTGGTTCAAAAATGATCTACTAAGCTCGTCTCGAATCGATTGAACACTTGATTGCGAATTGCATTTGTTTTGAATAAATGCGTTCGTAAAATATTGATCTTCTTTTTGTTTCTTACTCAAATCTAATAAGTATATCCATGACTTCTTTTGTTTTTCTATTTTCTGAGCAGACTGGGCGAAAGTGGTCACGTGTCCAGCCCTGCCAGCCAATCGGAATCGACATGTGGGTCTCCTGGTGAACAAGGCGGGGGAAGCGGAGGCGGGGGACACAACGGGCATCCGCCAGAAGGGCAACCTGCCATCCAGCAACAGCAAGGTGGTCTGGTAGGAACTGGTCCCAGCAGCGGCTCTTTGGTATCCAGGACGATGACCTCTTCCACACCGACTTACTCGTCATCACCGGCGTCATGGACCCTGCCCACCCCTTCAGACAATTCCTTGGGTAACAGAGACGACGTCAAATGTAACTGTATCCGGAATATAATTTTCTTTTTTTTTCCCCCTTAACTCCACCTATCAAAACTGGCTGAAGACAGTTCTTCTTTTTCCCACCTGTATTACTATCTTCTCGTTTGGTTAACCACGTTCTACTTCGCTGGTTTCTTGGCTGATGTTTTTTTTTCTTCTATCGACACATTGTCTAACGCGCGAGAGATGCGAACATTTGAAAGTCATCTCCCTTTCCCAGGTGGATAGAAACGCGGATCAAGTTCGAGGCACTTACGCTTCACGGATCGTAACGTCCTGTCTGCGCTCACTCTCGTTTCTTTTTTAATTCCAACATCCAAGTAGAAATTGATCCTTTTCCAGGTGGCCCTTTGCTTTTGCCTTGACTTTTCTTTTTTTTTCGTGGTGTCTTGTCACTCATGCGAGAGGCTTCCTTTTCAATCAGAATTGAATTTGATTCGATTTGCTTCCATTGCGCTCATCAACTCCTCATCTGCAGATGAACCATCCAGTCACTCAGACCCGCCACATTTGATTTTCCAGCCAACGCCCTCTTCTTTTTTCCCATCTACTGTCCTACCTTCGTTGTGATGGATCTTGATTCGATCACGCTCGTTCCCCTCTGTTCAAATACGATACATATTCGGCCAGACTTGGCTTCTTTCAGCGTTCCGTCTCCATCTATTTGGTATCCGGTGGTGCCATGGAAGACGTATCAAAGTATATTCGACTATGTTTCACCCTTCTTCACCAACTATACTCCTGCCAACCATCTAGAGGAAAGAAGAAAAAATAATAATAAAACGGCTAAGGGGGAAATGGTCCGTCTCAAGTAACACTGTCCATCCGTCTTTTTTTTTTTCTCGTTCCAAAGAGGGGGTCTCTTTTATTTCAACGATGTCTGAAACTTTTTGTGGCGACAGCTCTCCTACAATGCATGTTTTGTTTTCCTGGAAGAGAAGAATGAGCTATTGATTTTTAATCGAGTTTAACAGAACGTTGCATTAGTACCGAATTTTAGGTTAGTGGTCATTTTTCTCTCATTGAATTGTTCGCTGAATTATTGCCATTGAATTGGAGAGGCATTCGGGGGGAAATGCTGGTGAGAATCAGAATGGCAGCAATGAACGTTAAATCGAAGCAACATCAAGTGGCGATCAATCTGTCCATAAGCATAATCAGGAAATGGTCGATTGAGAGTCTCGTGTGTTCTTTTTATTATTGCTCTGTTCGACAAGAGCCGTACAGTAGATAGTACTTTCTTCTTATTTCAAACGAATCAGCTGATGGCCAAAAACTCAACAGGGAATGTGGGCAGAAGGAGAACGGGAACGAAATGCGTTTGTCGAGAGCAAGAGATAGATAAACGAGAGATTCAGATTAGGAGATGAGAAATCTCGGATTACATCAATATCACAACTATTTCCTCTCTTCTTTCTCTTTCTGTTTCTCTGTTCCTATTCGATTATTTGGCTGTTTCAGTTCTCTTCTAACTTGATGCTATAGAACATGATGGAGGGAGAGCGTTCACCGTCATATATTGACATTCCACTGGCGTTTGATTTACTATTTCTAGTCAAAGACACAGTAGAACAATTTGCCTCCGCATCCCAGTCATCGTGTTCTTTCCCTTGAAGCCAATTTTCCATGGAAGTGTCGCGGAAATGCTCGCACTCTGCGTGCACTCGCTACGCATGTAAATTGCCTAGTATGAAACATGATGTTGGCTTTTGTACCGGGACTGAACAAGAATCAGTTCGTCACGGCTCAAACAACAAATGAGTCAGCTCAATCCAGTGAATCTCCTGATTTTTACTGTTAGATTTTTACGTCCATTTCTCATGTCAAAAAACTTCAGGACATTGATTGATAAAAAAAAAAAGTCGGATGAAACTTTATGAATTATCTATTGTAAATGAGACCTTTCTCTCGTGGGGGTGGACGAACTACTGAAATGCACTCGTCCAATTTAGGCCAAGGCAAAATTTTCTCCACAAAACTGGGGGAAGGGCTACAGAAAGGAATTGCAAAATGACTCATAGAGGGGAAGGAGTACAAAAAGGAAGGAATTGCAAAATGACCTAAAGAGGGGGCAACATGTTTAGACTTGCCCAATCCTTAAACACAGAGATACAGCAAATGAACAATTTAAAAAAATCTAAAAATCTTATTGTTGGGTCGGAAATTTCCGACATCTCAATAATTTCAGACACAATATTAACGAATGCCTGAAAAACAAAATAAATCAATCGAGAAACCGCAAAAATTAACAGCAATTTGTGTGTGTGTGTTTAATTTACAGTAAAATCCGAACTTCTTGGAGGCACATCTGAAAACCACCTCGGGTCGTCGGATTCGCCGTTCGTCAGTGACGCTCTAGCAGCCGTGACCGGTGACTATCAGTCGGCCTACGCTGCTTCCTATTACAGCAGGTGTGATCTCAAATTCAGCGAAGCTGTGCGAGTGGTCTTGTTCAGGAATGCCTTTGTGCGTATTTCTAACTTTGTTGTGTTTGTTTTGTTCGGTTACCACGACAGCGCGATGCAGGCCTACAATAGTCAATCGACGTCGGCCTACATGCCAAGCAGTGGATTCTATAATGGCGCATCTTCGCAGACGCCCTACGGAGTCCTGGCGCCCTCCACTTACACAACGATGGGCGTTCCCAGTACAAGAGGTTTAGGCCAACAATGTAAAAATGGACAATCATTAGGTAAGTCCTAATATATTAAGCTGATTTTCAATAGACTCTGGCGAGTGAACGAATGTTTTGCAATGCAAAAATATGAGAAAGCTATGCACCACAAAATAATTTATTCCAAAGGGAAACGCAAAACAAAATAGATTTAGCCCAATTTGTAGCGCATATCAACATTTGATCCTTGCTGAGTAGCATGAAAACGATCTGTTTGACTAGGGGATCCAATGATGTTTCGTGATTCAGCATCCCTATTTCTCAGTTCAATGCCCGATGAAAACAAGAAAAAATATGTGCTGTTCAAATATACTAATGTGATCATTTCGCATGTGGTTCGATAATCTCATTGTGCTCGTTTGTTTGCAACAGCACAAACGCCTCCGTATTTGAGCTCGTACGGGTCGGCATTCGGTGGTGTCACAGCCAGCAGTTCGCCTTCGGGTCCACCCGCCTACGCGTCCGCTTATGGATCGGCATACAATAGCGCCACCGCCGCCCAATCGTTCACCAACAGTCAACAAGTTCCAACGGTAAATTCTTGCGAACATTTTGCATTTGTTACCTTTATGTTCAATGCATACATATACATAAAATGTCCGTAGAGTATACGCTGCCCATATATAGTGGAAACTAGAGTTCATTCCTGAAAACCACAGCGGTTTGTTGACTAAATAATCCGATAAGGGGATTATTTCCGTGTTTTATTTATTTACTATCTCGAGCATTTATGCTGACATCGTGTAAATCACACGTTCTACTGTTTCCTTTTATCCTTTTACGGTTTCACAGGGACTAGATTACGGGGCGTATACGCCGTACGGCCAGGCCAGTAGTTACGCGTCGTATTATGGACAGAGTTACGCTCCGTACGGTAACGGTAGCGTCACTGGTACAACGTCGTTGCCCAGCCTATCACCCAGCGCACTACCAAACCTCGGCGTCCCTAACTCCACCAACGGGGTGACCAATAGCAACAACGTCTCTGCCTCCACAGCCAATTTCACATCAGCTGGATCTTATCAACAGTTGCCGCACGCCAGCCTAACATCGGCTTCATCTTCCCTTTCAGGTTTGAAAATTCCGCCCAATATAGAAACCCAAGATCAAATCTAAACAAAAAAGACAAAAAAAAAGATGATAAAAATTCGTTTACGATCCATCTGTAATGATGACCTTTCTTTGCCGTCTTTCCAATACAGAAAGTCCGACGTATCCCGTTGTGGAGACTAGCAGTCCACCGCTGACGATCAAGAGCGATTCAACGCCAACCAACACATCGCGGAGGAGTAAAGAAACATCTGCTGAAGGTCTGTCTTACTTAAAAAGAAAAACATTGCCTACCTTGTTTGGCTTGATATTTTGGCTTTCCAACATTCGATATCGTCCTGACATTAGCTAGAGAACCCACTGGAGAAACAACGAAAAGGATTGAAAACAAAAGAGAAACAAAGAGGGAATAAAGAATATGATATGCATAAAATAAGAAAATGATAGAAGTAAAGTGTTGCGTTGGTTCAAGGTTGGATTGGTTGGTTTTTTCTATGCGTTGCATTCGTACGGATGGTTTCGTGCGGGGACGAAACCGGCTCTTCCTGTTGCGTTCACCACGACTGCAACGGTGTCCACTTACCGGACCGCGCTCATGGCCTCATACTTATGAGAACCTAATACTTTTGTACTGGCGCTTGGACGGTCTTGGATGGCTCACGACGCGCAGCTGAAGGATCGTGTTCAGCATTGTTAGCCAATTTTTTTTTTCTTCTTGATTTGATGACTGCACACAAGTCTCCTGAGCCCCATCCTTCATCATTCCCATTGTGCGCGCATCATTGGCGTTCAAAAATCTGCGTAGCTCAAACGAAACGCTGTCTCGTTCACGCTAGATCGGGTTGCTTTGCCGAGTCTAAAACGTCTAACGAAATGAGCACGACTCCTTCTTTTCAAACTGACAAGCTCCTGTCTCCCTCTATGTAGAAAAAACAAATTTTTATGCCATCAAATGTATCATCATTGTTACATGCTTTAACTTGTTGATTCCCTTTCGTTGCAGCGCGACGCACGTAAATGAAGGTGGAAACAATGGGCTTAATGATGTTAGTCTAATATGGATTTGTTGTTTCGTTAATGAACGCAGGTGGATCACGAAGCGCGCGGAACAGGAATCGAAGGGCACCAAACCCGTCGCCAGATCCTGAATCAAATTTGGACCGCGTCTTCATTTGGGATCTCGATGAAACCATCATCATTTTCCATTCGTTAATGACCGGCTCGTACGCCTCCAGATTCGGAAAGGTAATGACGTACCGTATTTTTGGTTGATGATGTTGGAAGCGTTAATTGTTCGCTATTTGGTGAGGGGGGGGGGGATGCTTCCGACGTTGCTGAGACATCCACCCCCCTTAACGCGTTTAACGTGTCTGTTTATCTGTCGTGTCACGTCTGTTTGGAACGAAGTACCGAAAATTGCTTGTTTTTAAAAGCTGCTGTCGCTTTGAGACGGCGGTACTCTTTTTAGGTTGTTACTTGATGTGTTACACTCGTAAAATCTCCCCCTTCCCAACGTCTCGCTAATTTTAGGTTTATTTTTTTTATTATTACAGGACGTTCCAGGCTCGATCCAGCTCGGAGTCGGCATGGAGGAGTTGATCTTCAACTTATCAGACACGCACTTCTTTTTCAACGATCTTGAGGTAAGCGAAACTGTCTCTTGTGTTATCTTTATCCTGGTAGACATCTCGCTACACGAAAACTCGTTCTACAAAAGTGTGCGAGTTCCCGCCGCTAGATGGAGTCGGTGGGTAGTAAATGGAACATTTGCTTGAAGTGGCCGAATGCGTCGTGCGCGTCCGCTTTGAACGATGAACATGAAAGAAAAGAAACATACAATACGAAAATACGAAATTCACGAAAATGACGAAGCTGTTTCGCGTTCATCATAATCAACTGTCCACCAAATCTGCCGTCATGATGAAGAAGAAGTAGAAATAACAAATAAAACCAGGGACGAGAAGCTACGTCGTCACAAGACGGATCCCAGCACGACAAGTTATTTCTCACACCACCAACAGCAACGTGAAAATAAAAAGGATTGAAGGAAGGTTTTGAGAGACGAGACTACAAAACAAATAAATGTGTAGTCATCGAAACGAGAAACAAAAACAGCTGAACAATTATTCACGCCGGGTGCCATTAGTACAAGAATGGAAACTACGTGACGTTGTTGACGAACTGGTGGCGATTACAAAAAAAACACGCAAAAGGGGTTCTTGCTTTCGTTAACACATTCCTACAGCTCAACGAATAGAAAATGTGTTATCGTCTCGCATTACATTTTGATGAGAATAGATTCATCAAATGGCTAAATAATCGAATTCGCAGGAAGAATGGTAAATGAGGCTGCCAAACTTTCCACCAACCTATTTGGAACCGTCCGCTATTTATTATCTGGGCCCTTCTTTTTCTTCTTTTCTTTCGTCCGTCCCTCTTATAACGCACCTGTACATATGGTACAAGAATTTTTATGCTTCGCTTGTGTCTCCCTTTGGCGACAATAAGCAACCGTGAAACCGAAACGGAGAAAATAACTTTACTAGGTGCCGCGCGTGGCACATGGTTCTCTTTCTTTCGCTTGCTGAAAATTGTTGGCCACTTCATATCGTTTACCTACTTTTCTATCTTCGCTTTATTTTTATTTTTTTTTTCCCCCTTTTTTCTCTCGACAAAGTTCTCTCTTTCAACCGTCGCCATCCCATCTCTGTTCCTTTTTTTTTTCTGGCCGATTAAATTTTTTTTTTTTTTTTTTTTTGCTTTTCGAATTGAAAACGCGCTACGTGGCTGTTGCCCTACTGACATAGTATCTTGGTCAACGATTGACTCACGTTGCTCGGTAATGCCGGCTTTTTTTTTTTGTGCGATAGGTATTCGACGATGGAACGCGACAAAAGCCATTCTCGCGGGCATACATGTTTGGGATGAAACGAAGACTATTATATACGCTTGTCGTAATAAATCTAGTGCCTTGCATCGTTTACTTTCTATTCGGGATCGCGATAGATCGTTAAAAAAAAATGAAACTTGAAAGAAGAAGAAGAAGAATGACGTTGTATATTAGTGACGGTTATTCATTTTGAATGACTCTCGCTCTGGAAATGAGACCGAATTTGTTTTAATGAAGTTTTTGACGAAGTAACATGAAATGGAACGATATATACACAGAATTGGTCACCGCAGGTGGGATAGATCTTTTCTTTTGTCCCTTAGCTTATGATTAATACATTCGGCATAGCGGGTGGTTAAATAATGGGACGGTAAACGAAGGGACGAACAAGCGGAAGGGAGAATTAAAAGCCAAAGAAATTCGAGTCACTTAAAGTAAAAACAAAGAAAAAAAAAACCTCCAAATGTCACGCTAAATGATGAGACATTCTCGGAAATGGTGTAATTATTTCGTGACAGTCCTCGTTCCGGTGGGGACCTTTTCACACTAGCAAGCCATTCGTCTAATTGTTTGTTACGATGTTAAAGAGCAACGTCGTCGCGGTGCCGATGGCGTACGAAATAAAAGACGCGTTACACGCAGGAAACAAGAAGTCAAAGGACGTCAAAAAAGAAAAAATGGCAACGACTTACAGAGACATTAGACCTTGAGGTTTTTGAAGAATATGATGGAATAATATGCGTATTTCATTATTTCCCTATACAGCTATAGACATTGTGGAAGACACTGGAAGAAACCAGAAGTGGGGAGGCGGGGACAAAGTAGAATCTAAAGAATTAGTTAAATTTAGACAAATTTAAATTCAAGGCCTCTCTCTCTCTGTTTCGTTGTAAAGAAGGTTGAGAATGATCAAAACACCAAATTGGCGTTCAGGTGAATCTCGTACTGGCGTAGTCGACTTGTTGTGTTTCTTTGTTATGTTGTACTTTTTTTTTTTTGTATTTTTCCGTGTCTTGATGTAGATTTTTTGTTGTTTTATCTTTTCGATTCAACTTGCGGAGAACTTGTTTGCATTTTTTTTTTTAAGAGAGGAGAAGGGCACCTGCGTTTTTTTTCTTTTCTTTTCTTATTATGATTATTATTAGGGATTTACCTTTCCCCTTCTTATTTTTCTGCTGCTCATTCTTCCGCGTTTTGGTTATTATTCACTGCGTGGCATCTTTGCAAACAAAAAAAAAAAATTAAAGGAAAAAAGCGCAACTGTAAGACGGCCAGTCCTTCATAGTCATGTCAACAACACCTTCTGCAGAACTCTCTCTTCTCATAATCATTTCCAAAAAAGAAAGGGAAAATGAAAATCAACCACCAACGTCTAAAAGACGCGCATAATGTGGGTTGCCACCATCTCCGCAGCTACCAACTGCGTCCGTCACTGTGTGCGGTTTCTTTTTAATGGATTATTCGTGCCGGGGAATTCATTCGCCGAAGCGATGGCGCGAGATCCCAACGAGCACGAATGCACTAATGTCTCGGAATATAAAATAATAACTGGACTGTATAACCTGGTCTACGTATCGGAGTCATCAATTTTTTTTTTTTTATATAGCGAACCTCTCGTGAGAAAACATTTCCCCGAAAAACTTTTTCTACCGCCTTCGTACGACCCAATCGAGTCCATTATTGTTATGACCGTGTCAGGGATTCTTTGACTTGAGACGGGTTTTCAGATGGCGAATAAAACCTATTATCGTTTGCCTTTTTTCGACTGGCTGAAGGAAGGCTGTCGTAAAGAAATGCACACAAACATTGGAAATCGGCACCCGGGTCAGGTTAACGGCCCCCGCTGATGATGTTATCTCATTAGCTGGCATTTCCCATTGCCCCGTTGAACAGACGGTCGTAGGGAGAGCTCTGGTCTTGTACCCGCCGACGATCTCAATTTTATGCGTGCAATTACACCGAGAGGCTGTTAAACATTCGTTATATCGCGTATATACTTTGAGAAACTGCTGAGAAAAGCAATTTAACTATCGCTTAGTTTTATAAGCCATCTCTCCTCCTCCCCCCATTCTCCTTAAAAGGGTCTTTTGATTTCGTTGGGGCTTCGCACAAATTGTCGAACCTTGAAAGGCAATATTCTTCTGCTCCTTTGGCCGTTCCGCTTCATCGTCAATAGCCTTTTGCAGCACTTTCAATGCACCTTGGATAATTGCACGAAATCAGCGAGCATTGAGAAGTGAAAGTCCTTTTTTTCAAACCGAAAATTATTTTATTTTTAAATGTTTTATTGCGTGCTGCCTGTTTTTTTTTTGTACGTGTGTGTGTGTGTCGCCTTTTGTTGCGCAGAATGTACGCCGCGCAGGATTATGTGTGATGTGAGTATGTGCGTACGTGTATGATGAGATTCAAAATTGGCGGTACGGAAAAGGAAAAAAACAGGCATTCGAATCCTCTTCTATTCATTTCTTGTTAACTTCCAGGAAAAGGGAAAGGGAAAAGAGAAACGAAAAGTTGAGCGTGTTCATCTCCGCGTTAGGTTTCTGGTCGATGTGACCACGTCACGGTGGTCATCAGTGCGGAGTAGGATTTTGCGATATGTGGCTGATGCCCACATGCAAGTTGTTGTTTTTTTTTGGCTGGACACAGTGACGGCTACAACTTGCGAAAGGATATGAGTAATGATGAAATCCCCTCTAAAAGTAAAAAAAAAAAAAAGAGTGAAAGGGGAGAATCAAACAGAGATCAAGTGTGAGATGAAGAAAAGTGAAGAGAGATGAAAAAGAGAATCTTCGTGATGTTGTGGTTGACAAGACACATAGTCCATCCTGCCGTTTCGCCAACTCATCATCTACAAAGCAAATGCTTTATACTTCTTGGAGTTTGCATAACAAAAAGTCTGTGAAATTCAGATATTTGCATATGACACAAGACGGAACATGTTGCAACGTCTAGTCTCATTGTTTGCCGTTTCCTTCAGTACACGTTTCCATAATAATTAGTCAACTCGTTTTCACGTTCCCAGTCCCACCCTTGTTTCAATATTAGCACCTCTGATCTTTTCGTTTCCCTCCAGCTATCATTCTCGATCTCTATTTTCTAATTTTTTTTTTTTTTACAGGAATGTGATCAAGTCCACATTGACGATGTGTCCTCCGACGATAATGGCCAAGACCTGAGGTAAGTTTTTCATAATTTTTTCTTGGTTGTTTATTTCAACAGCGGATTGCGCAAAATCCTTTTAACTGATACAATCTTGACGACATTTCATCCCTTGAAACAGTAATTACAATTTCCGGACGGATGGTTTCCACGCAGCTGCCACCAACGCGAGCCTTTGTCTGGCCACGGGCGTCCGCGGCGGAGTCGATTGGATGAGGAAGCTTGCCTTCCGGTACAGAGCCATCAAAGAGATTTACAACCGTTATCGCAATAGCGTCGGAGGTAAAACGAAAATTACCTTTTCGATACAGAGAGATGCTCCGCTCACTCTCTCTCTCTCTCTTTCTTACTTTGGAAGTTTATTTTAAAAGCCTTAAACTGACATTTTTGTTTTATTTTTGCGGATTCAAAAGGATTGCTTTCGCCTGCCAAGAGGGAGCAGTGGATCCAACTGCGGATGGAGATCGAATCGCTGACTGACAATTGGCTGACGCTAGTCACTAAATGCCTAGAACTGATCAATTCCAGGTTAGTTGACCATTGTTTCCGCACGTATGCACTATAAAGCAGCCATTATGTAGCGCATTTTCGGCCAGCGAGTGAACAAGCGTAACGACTCAATGTCGAATACAGCCAAACGTACCCAACGACATTTGGATGTAGAAGACGAGTGAAAGAAAGTAAAGAAGAACAATGGCGTACGATGATGGTAGCGATTCAGCAACCGGGCTCTTCGGGAAAGAGATCGTAACGTCCAAAATGATCCAGCGAAACGATTACGTCTTCTCCTTATTTCTTTTTTCTACTCATACAATAGCCCATCCAAAGCCCCTTAACTGGCATTTTAGAGCTGCATTACAGCAGCAAATAAAGACGCATTATGGCAGACAGAGAAGAGTCCAAGAAGAACCTTAGCAACTGGGGGGGAAAAAAACTAAACAAACAGCGTCTTTTGAGTCGTTTGACGTGCCAACTACTGGCCCAGCGCGTACATTTTCCCATATGGGGCTGTTGCTTCTGAACGAGCAATGTACTCTTCTCTGGACAATGTTAGCGTGCAAAAAAAGGGCATTCCAAGCGTTTATTTTGCATGGAATCGCGTAACGTCAAGATGATGTATTACGTAGCCATCGACCTTTGACAGCCGCGCTGCTTTGAGTTCACTGGCACGCGAATTTGGTGGCATGCAAGCGCATTAAACAAATGTGTTCAGCTCTTTCACCTGGTGAACGAGATTACCTGTCGTTCCATTATTCAAAGATTCAGTAACCTCCCAACGTTAAATTATGTACATAAATATAAATGGCATTTTCTATGGGCTGATGGTATTACGCTACAACCTGCGGGAATAACCTCAAGTAAGAAGAAAACGATAGAACCTCGTAGTTCATAAATTCATGCCACAAACGTCCTAGTTTTTCGTTTGTGGCACTCTGCACACATGACCTTCCCTGTCATTTGACATCCGGATTGAAATTTTCGCGTACCCATTCGCTCCAGTCCCAACCAAGGAAAAACCCCGGATATCCCCATTTGCATGTAGGTGCAATGTATTAGATAGAACACGGTCCTCCAAATCAGAAATTTTAAACAAATTGTTTCCAAGGGCCTTTGATCGAACAAAATAATTCGTGAATAACCATAAACCTATTCTTCGTAACCGAGTCGCAGCTCACGGCCGTGATTGTTTTCAAACCGATGTCGACCGGAGCTGACGTCCCTGTCCCGACAATGTTCTTAGACAATATAGCCGACACAGTTGTTGTGAGTTGGTAATGAGCCATAGTGCCGGAATGGCCGTCATTAGAACGCATTTTAGCACAATGCAACAAGATAGTTTTACGTTTCGTAAACCAGTGGGAAAACGATATCCACCTTTCAACGAGTCGATTATTTTTTTTCTTCGTTCCCTTTTCCAATTAGCTAAACACCCCAAAAATTGCACATCAAGAAAAGATGTCAAGTTAACGTACCAGAACCACCAAAACAATCGAGCGAGCAACCGCTGGGATCCGCAAGGTCATGTTGAGCTTACACCACCACCATATCACGTGCGCTAAGATAAACGTTCGAGGTTTTTGTTGTTTTGTTTTTTTTTAAACATGAGATGAGGGTTTTATTTTTTTTTTTAAGTTTAACCACATGGTTCCCACGACCTTCCGCAAAAAAAATTACAAATAAATCAAAAATAGATGTAAAAAAATGTTCACCTTGCGTGAGCGGGTGTCAGGTTTAAGCACTTTATCAGGTGGACGCGCCGATTCGTGTCCGTTTAAAGCGGGGAAAAGCAACAAGGCAAAACGTTTTGACGGATGACGATGATGAAATCGACGAGATCACGAACGACCGTGAATGATTTGCGAACAATAGAGGCTTCCTCACATTATTATTATTATTTTTTTTCTTCGTGCTTGTGCTTTTCATGTCTAAGATATTCATTGATTTAAAATATTTCAAAATTAATTTGTATTTCCTATTTGCTTCACAGACCGAACTGCGTTAACGTGTTGGTGACGACAACGCAACTTGTCCCCGCGTTAGCAAAAGTCGCACTCTACGGGCTGGGCGGTGTTTTCGCCATCGAGAACATCTACAGTGCCACTAAAATCGGTAATAAAAAGGAAGAAATGAAAGATTCAAAAGGCGGATGCGCCGAACCCACCAACAGCTCGTGTACTCTTGTTCTGGAAAAACCTCAACTCAAACCAACGTTACGATGACCGAAAGCCCATTAATTTTTAAATGACATTTTTTCTTCTATATTTGTGACAAACAGGTAAAGAAAGCTGTTTCGAGCGGATCGTTTCTCGCTTTGGACGAAAGTGTACCTATGTCGTCGTCGGAGACGGCCGTGACGAAGAGAGCGCTGCCAAGCAGGTGAGTCCCATTATCTCGGCCTCTTTATTTATTTATTTCCATCCGTTTTTTTCCTCTTTTTTTTTCTTTATTCGGTGCGATTCCTTTGATTCTTTATGCTTTTCTTTTACCTACTGACAACGACATTAACCTCAGTCCCGCCCGTATCGCTGTCCGGTCGAGAAAATCGTCAAAGTGCGTCACGCGATGGTCATTACAACGAAATCACCACCAACAAGGGAAGCGAATAGAGGAAAATAACATCAAAAAATATTTGAAAAAAAGAAGAGGAATAGGAAGATGAAAGACAGAATGTAGTCGCCCTTCGTTTTTCTGAGACGAGAAAGAGACAGGGAGGCGGTGCGTGGGAATGTTGAGTTGCGTATTTGTTCCAGCAGGGCAACAGCCAAACGGGCAGATGCAAGCCCGTAGGAAACCATACGGGGCAGAATCAAAACCTTAAACTTGACTGCGCAGTACGTGGCCCCACTTAAAGCGCTGCAAGTGAACGGTCTTCAAAGATACGATTCCACATATTGCACGAAATGGGTGGCCTCCACTTTCGTCCCGGTTGATAAAAAAAACACGACCCGACTCTTCACCGCCGAGGGCAGCCTTTAGTGACAGAGGACAAATCTTTCCAAACGTGGAAACATATACATTCGTTTGTAAAGCCATCAGTTCCTTATTCGACTCGTGTCACGATGGAAGTAGAGAATCAAGAATTCCCCCCCCCCCCTAAAAAAAAATGTAATTTTTCAACCAATCAAAAGATAAGACACCGAGTCCATAAAGGCCATTCCCAGTGACGGATGACATCTCCATATTCTCAAGATATAGCGTTTGAATGAGCAATGGCCTCATATTCAAAACATTGATAGGAGAAATGGAAAATACTTAAGAAAAAAAAACAAAAATGAAAGAACATAATGGTAATGAGAAAGTATCGAACCTGGATCTGCATCTGGCGTTCCATGTTGGCTTTTTCGGTGAAGGGGGGAAAACCAGGGTAGACAGCAGTTCGTCAGGGACGTTGGCCACTTATAATGGAACCCATCTCTGTTCAATTACCAGGCCAAATGACTTGTCAAGATTTTTCGGCTTCATCCTGCGGTCAAAGGATATCTCAGAAAAAATATGTCTTCTCAAGAAAAAGAAGAAAAAAAAAAACATAATAACAAGAAAGAAGAAGTAAACGTACCTGATTCAACCAAAGAAGCCGTCATCGTTGATTGAAAAAAAAAGGGCCATAATTGAAAGTGGAATGTAGACCTTGAGTGGGGTCCATGTTAGCCTAGACCAAGTCTGTTATTTCAGCTTGGATGTCTTCGGTAGGTTCCATTCGTTCTGTTCCAGTACGGATTTTCATTTGAGTATTTCCCTTATGGTTGATGTTACGGGGTGTTTCTCTCGAAATCTCACGTGTCAAGGGCCACGCGAGCCAGAAACCTTGGGATGCATTAACTATTTCCCAGCTCTACTCTCTGTTGTCATTGCCGATGGATATAAACAATTAAAAAAACAACAACCAAGAATAGAATAGAATAGAATAGAATAGAATAGAATAGAAACGATTAGAAAAGCAGCCCGAAAATAAAAAGCGATTTCGTTCGCTTGGAAAGTTTGGAACAGCCGAGAGGGTCTTGGGTGGAGGGGAGCAAGACAAGGCAAAGAAGAAAGTGTCATTGAAAATCGTGGGAAGTGAAACACACCGCCGCCGGAACGAGGGTATTTTTTTTTTTTGGCTAAAATATTTACCTATCGATGACGGCTAGAATCAATTGAATTGTAGAGGCAATTCCCTCATCTTCGATGCAAAAAAAAACAAAATAAAGGGGGGCACCATCACCGACGATTTGATGTCAGTTGATGGTAGGGCAGGAATTGAAAGTTGCCATTACGGCCACGGTCATCTTCATTGTTCCACTATTCTTTTATGCTCCAGATGAAGCCAAGTGTACAGAGACCTGGTTTCGAGGGTTGGGTCTAATGGCGTCGATGGGAGCGGAAACGCAAAACCGCTGTGACACTGGAAACTGGTGAAGTTGCAACGAAGAATGGAACTGGGTGAAGGTCGAGTTAAAAGGAAAAAACAAATAATTTAAGAAGAAAAAAAAAAAAACTAACGCAATCTATTGTGTCATCCAACAACGTTTGTTTTCTTTTGAAACTAGTCAGTTGTGTAAAAGGAGGGAGAAAGGAGGGTGGGAGTTCTGAGAAGAAAAAAAAGGACAATCAAACGAAAAAAAGCATCGCGTGCCATCGTGATGATTTTTTTTTTTTTTTTTCAGGAGAAATCAGGATGGGAAAGTCATAAATTCTTCAACACTAACCAGTTCTCATGATTTCTCGTGACATTCGGGTAATTTTTCAAATTTGAAAACGAGTAAGTATGAGCAAATTTTCTTCCACGTCAAATCAACACGGAAAGAAGGGGAAAAAAAAACTGGCTGGTCCGGAGAAAACTCGCAAGCCATTGATGTCCGAGCGTTGTCGTCGCGGCGTTTCTACTTTTCAATCAGTGACCTCGTGCCGCTAATGAACCGAACTCACTTTTTCTTTTTTTTTTTACCCCCACTCATTTGGCCATATTGTAAGATGGCTGAAACACGGCAACTATCTCGTTCTCAGATATTCAACGAGAATTCGATTTCAACGACAAGTCGTGCAAACTTCCAATCATTTTTGATTGTAGGAAGGTAATGTGAAAGGGCGAGAGAAAGTCTGCTTTGCTTGCATCACACAAGTACCGACCGAAAAGCGGCGAAATCGTTGCATATCAGTGGACCTCAGTATTCATTGGGAAAACAAAATATTAACAAAAAAAAAAAAAGAAAAGACCCCCCACGGTTGCGTGTTCCAAGCTTGGCCTTCTCCGTTCCAAAGGGACTGGGCGTATGTGACCTAGAAATCAATGGACAGCAGAACATCATCAGCGAAGGAAAAAAAGATTTACACACTTTTTCTTTTTGATGTGTCAACAGTTGGAGAACAAGTCTCTTGAAAATGCCAAATTGGTGGCGAAGGACTCGCGGAAGTGACGCAGCGAAACGTCGTCAAAATTAAATACACTTTGCATTTTTCAATCGTGATCGACGCCGTGGGCCGAGGTTAACGCGCAGATGTGTTCAGTAGTTGCGTCCAAACTCACTCGGTCACGCCACTACCGCAGCATTTTTGATCGCACAAAAGAAGGAACGAAGATGAGAATGATGTTCATCACTTTTGAGAAGATAGAGGTCCACCAACTTAAAATTTAAAAAGAAAAAAAAGAGTCGATCTGATACAGTGATTCAGCAAAACGGCTGTTACTTCGATGGAACAATAGGCCGGCTACATCTACTACATCGTCATTTTGCCATCTTCAAGTTGGGTGGCCAGCAGCAAAATGAAGTCGAGGAGGGCGGAAGCAGAAGCGACCTTTAATTATAGAGAGACGCGTAAAAGAGAATGATGAACGGCGGGTCCGTCACGAAGCGACACTCACCAAAAACTTGATCGTGACACATCAATTTCCCTAGCGCGTGAAAAAATTCAAAGAGGTTGGAACCGCAAGGAAAAGCGTACGAAACACTACGATAATCGTGTCAGCAGCTATATGTTTGATGTTGATTCTCTTTCACGTTTCTCCGTCTTCTTTCTGTTTTCTCGTATTGTTGTGTTACCCTCGTTCTAAAAATGCCACTTTATGCGTCATCCCTCACCTAAAACCAATCACTTACGTCTTGCATTTTTCTCCTTTTTTTTTTTTCTAGTTGAATTTCCCGTTTTGGCGGATTTCGAGCCACCAGGACAGCGCGGCCCTGTATAACGCCCTAGATATGGGATTCCTGTGAACATTGTCACTCAACAAGAGGAAGAGACGAATGAAAACAAAGGGATAAAAAAATAAAATAAAATAACAAAAACCAAAATAAAACAAATAAAAGAGGGATAAGGAAGAAAATGGCAGATGAAGAATTCTGCATCCCCTTCACTTGACAACGGATATGGAAGGACAAGGACGTGTGGTCAGAAAGGAGAAGAAGTGACTTCGTTATTCTTTTTGGTGTGACACGACACGATATCCAAACATCGCAAAAACGCAACACACGAGAGATCTATACACCTAACGAGACTACAGGCCATATACTGATGCAGATGTATACAAAAAGGGGAAATCGAATCGATAACGTTGAAAACGTGTTTGATACGCCAACAGGGTAGATATCCATTTGTGTCCTCCTCACCCACATTTCTTGGCGTACCTCCTTTCTTCAGTGAATGCCATCCATCAACTTCCTACATGTCCTACAGAATAGAATTGTCTATCTGTCTATCTGTGACCTATCGCCCAATCTATCTACCGCTATCTTTTGTCTCGATCCAAAGTGGATCAACTCGCAGCACTGTCGATTGCGCTTTTTATACAATTCATACGCGTTTGCCTGTATCTGTGTACGTATGCGCACTTGTGGGTCTCTATCTGTAAAACCCTATACAAATCTTAACGTTGATTCTACCAAAGGGGAAGACAACACAACAAAAACTAATAAAAATTAATAAAAAAAATTTTAAAGAAACGTAAAAAAAAAAAACTACAAAAAATAAATAAGAATTCCTTTATTGCGTGTAATGTACAGTACATTTCCCTCCGTACATTTATATGTCATCGTGAATGTTTGTTTTTTTTTTCTTCCCATTTTCAACAAAATAAGTTTAAAAAAAAAAAAAGCAACAAAACAAACAACCGCCTCTTTTATATTTTGTTCGGTTGGGACCATTCTATACTTTATTTTTTGAAAAGTTGAATTTCCTTTTTTCCTCCTCTCTATTTCCCTGCTTCCTGTGTGTGTGTGTGTCTGTTTTATTCTGACCGAAGGACTTTCTTATATTCGTGTGACGACGGATTTCGCGTCTTCCGTCGCGTTCCCTCTCGAATGCTCGTTCATGTGCGTGTATGTGTGTTGAGTGTGCGTGACCATAGATTTCAAAGAATAATTTTTTTTTTCTTTTTTTTAGAGAAAAATGTTTCATTATATTTGGTTCGTCCATAGCCTGATGGTTAAAAAAAAAAAGCAACCAGATGTTTTCTTCTTTTTAAAAAAACTTTTCCCCGACTAATTGTTCAATTCCAGCGCGTAATCCTTTTAAATAAAAGAGAAGCTTTAAAAAAGAGAAAAAGAAATCATTGAAACATTTGCTATACTCACACGCAAACACTCACAAAAATAAATTGTTAAAAAATGCGTTTTGATATTGACGTAAAATACAGAAGATTCCAGTGCGTTCATTGAATAATAGTAGCCCACGCTAGATAGTTTGTGTACATAGTTCTGTTCTGCGATGATTTTTTTTCAAGCTCATTTCGCTCGCATTTGGTGTGCACTTTCGATTTGGATGTTGTTGCCTCGTCTTTCACGATTCTCTACGCTACCTTCACCCAACGAAGGCAGTCAAGTGCTCGTTTCAATAACCATACCACTCGCAACAATCATCAGCGTCTCACAAATCTCATTTACTCGGATTTCAATTTTCGATTCGATTCATTTCTGCCTATCGAGTCTGTACATGAAAAAAAAAAAAAATTTAATATTCACGGAAGACGTCGAAAAATCAAACAGCAGTTCTCCACCCCGCCGAGCATTTGAATTCATGATTCTATACGTCGATCGGTGGCTGACGTCATTTTGGTTGACGCCCCGTCTCCCCCCCCCCCACACTCCGTTTCATTTGAATTTTTTCCTTATCTGTGTTTTTAGATCCCGAACTTAGCAACCATCCATTCTTTCTTTCTCTTTTTCTTCTAATAGACAGCACATTTAATCAATATGTCTAGTTGCTGCAATTCTCTTTTGTTTCTCTTCTTCCTTTCCCTCTCTCTTTCGGTGTTAATAATTCATTTTCTCTTAACGATTGTATGACTGATCCACCCAAACATGATTTTATTTTTATTTTATTTTATTTTTTCATGGAATCAATTTTATTTTACCGGTTTCAATCCCCCAAGTCCCCCCAAAATCCCCCGCAATTTTCGAAAGTCATAATCGTACGTGTTCACTGTTGTAATCCGACCGAGGCTACTTCTACGTTGTGTTTTCTTGTTCTTTTAAAATCCTGTTTGTAGACTGACACCAGCACACACTGACACATTGTACTGTACAATATATACATACGTATTGGATGTGGCATGTCTCTTTGGACTCTTTTCTTTTCTTTTTTTTTCGGACTATGCGCGACTTTCTTTCGTCCTTCTTCACCTGGCGCCAGAACAATCCGAACATGACGCAACGCGTTGTTCAAACATCGACGTATTTCCGAATGTGGAATCGTAACCATTTGGAGGGGGGAAAACAAAACAAAACGAGGTTAGTACAACCGCAGATGGATCAGCAAAAATGTTGGTCGAGTACCGTGTACGTCGTCTCTTCCTGTTCCGGGAGGGTGCTGTCGATCTACTTCGCGGTTTATTCGTACACCTTGCCAAACGCGTTTCACTCCGGTCGTTTGCTTTATTTGTCAAATATATAGACACAAACGATTCTCACCATCTTTCACAATTGATTTTCGTTTCTTTAACCACACGACAGGGTTTCGGCTTTCATCAAAGATGGTCGCCAGTTTGACCCAATCTGGAAACGGGAAAGGTCTTCCAAAAAAAGCATTAAAGCCCCGTTGACAGATCCAGTTAGCCACACGAGATTGTTGCATTGGCTGTTGCGCAATTGGTTGCAGAACCTCAGTACGGGGAGGACTGGATTTTTGTTTGTCATCGAGACGATCCCAGTGCTTTTAGTTGGGTGTCGAAAAATCGAAATGATGAAACGAGCGGGTTCTATAAGCGGTTGCGAAAAAAATTGATTGTAAATGAGAGTTCTCTTGTCCTGTTGCTCAAGCGTGAAAAGTGATGGGTCTTTGCACGATGGTGGGCGACGTAGGAGCGGCCGGCAGCTGCTCCGTCCAGTGTAGGGTTGCTCATTATACACGCGCCAAGAAAGTTCAACACAAAAAAAAAACGGCTCTACTTCCGCTCGCGCCTTAGTTTAATTCATTTTGCATTCGCAGGATGATGGATTGCGCGAACACACGCAGAAATGTTTAACAAATTATGTATGGTAAAGTTTTGTTTTGTTTTTTCTTCTTCTTCTTTAGTGACGGAAAACCCCCCAAGATGAAGAAGATGAACACATCTGTTTGTTCAAGATCCTTTTCGTTGCCGGGCGTGAATCTTGCTTCATAAAAATGTGCAGTTGTTGACGTCAGAGCGCATCAGACTCTGCGGTGCGGCGCAGACGAGACCACCTTCGAGTGGTAGCCCAACCTAGGGGGAAAAACAAAACAAAATGGTGGAACAATTTAACACGTAGATTTAAAAGGAATAAAGCCTTATTTTAATTCAACTATTAGCGCCTTTACCTATACGGTTTTCTCGTCACCATCTTCACGTTGGAAAACATTTTATGGCCCTTTTCTTGCTTAAACACCAAACAAAAAAAGGGTGCCAGAAACGTATGAATCTTGTATGGGAGACGAGAGAAAAATGTTTATGGTAAGAGGGAAAAGAGCGCAACGAATTGTGTCTCTTATGGATACCTCAACATCACCAAAAAAAAACAAAAAAAAACAAACACAGACGAAAAAAAAAAAAACCAAACAAAAGTTCTGTCGCGTCCAAACTGTCCGGTCCATTCGCGCGAGCCATAAGCATCACAGGTGGTGACGTCATGGCCGTTGGACATTATGAATAACAAGTAGACAAGCGCTCTGTTCATGAGACAGTCCATTTATTACGAATGCGTTTGCCCGCAAACGTCACGCGGATGATATCCGTGAAGGTAATCCATTTGATATGAATAAATGCTGCGCCATGTTTTGAGCGCGCTAAATCACAAATTCGCAAACTTCTTATAATATACGTCTCATTAGTTGCATTAGCTAATAAAAATTGCTGCATGCGATCAAATATTTAAACAAAACACAAAAAATCTCTCATTCCGAGTCTGGGTTAGCATTTGGCGGCCGTTGCATGAACTGCCTTTCTGTTTGGATCGCCAGCCAAACACATTGCGCAACACCGCGGAGTTCAAAGTGAACGATTCATCTTGCACGTCGGCCGTGAATCATCTGATGGGCTCGATGAGCTTAAAAGTCAGTTGCTTTTTTTCCGAATAACTCATTTCGTCGGTACCTCTTTACCACCTGTTGTATCTTTGCCTACGTGATGGCTTGTTGTTTCGTACCCAATGACAACAATGAAACGAAGATAAAGGAGAGAGACAAAAAAGAAAGAAGGACGAAAAACAAGTTTGGTCTAGAGTCACGCAGCATCGTTGAGTGTTGACTCCTCCGAAGATACGGTGCACCATAATCGCTTCCCTCCTACACGCGGTCGCAGCGTGCAATTAAAATGGCCTGCGCCAGAAGACTCGCAAAAGAGGGACGGCAAAAGAGAGATACGACTCTTATCTGTTTCCTCTGCTATTTTCTTTTTTTTTTTTTTCAGACAAATAAAAACGAATACAGAAATCGCATCAATCCGGTATAGCCCAAAGAGTCATAAATATCCAACGGTTCGAAATGAACGCGCCATTGGCGGAATTGTCAGCGATAAATCAGCTTTTGGCTTGGGCTGGGTGCCACACGACTCTACGCCCAATTGGCGGATAACAAAACAAAAAAAATAAGAAGAAGACGGTGGGAAAAAGAAGAAGAAGGAGGTACAAGTAGGAGTGGATGAATAGGTCTAGGGACGAAGAATTCGCCGTTTCCGGACAGCGAACTATCCGACAATAGCGAAATTGCCAAAGAAATATCACCGTATCGAACACGAAGATTTGCTTTTCAGGAATTCCCATCGATATGGTTGTCAAGGAGAAGCGGACGGCAGGGAAGGTTCCACATCAAGTTGATCTTGTATACATCTTTATCGCAGGAAAATATAAGGGAGAGACAGATGGAAAGATAGGAAGAAACGATTGGATTCCGAATTTCAATCAGCCATTCGACTGGCACACTCTGAAAGCGGTTTCCAGGTGGAGACAGGTGAGTCTTGATGTCGTCATTTGGCGGATGTAAGGAGCTATACGTCTATTTAATCCGAAGGTAACGACGGTTGGTATATGCATGCTCACGGTGTCCGTTTCCGTTATCAGCAATCCAGTGATTGTGCCGGATTTTTGTTGTCTTTCTTTCGGCCTTTTAATTCTCTTTCACGCAAGCAAATGAAGACGCTGAACGCCGTTAAAATAGCTCTCAGACTCAGACCGAAAGGAAACAAGCTCACGTCTTAGCATTTTTATTCACACCTGTCTCCCCTCCCTCCCCTCCCCCCCCCCTTTTTTTCAAATGTAAACAGCGATTTATA
This sequence comes from Daphnia magna, assembly GCF_020631705.1. NCBI lineage: Eukaryota > Metazoa > Arthropoda > Branchiopoda > Diplostraca > Daphniidae > Daphnia > Daphnia magna. The sequence goes on from NC_059184.1 coordinate 5,054,267, forward strand.
CACACTTTATTTGATTCCCTCTGATTTTCGCCTGTTTGTTCTCTGTCTTGCTTTTCACAGAGTTGTGTCTCGTTTTCGTGTTGCTCACACCCGTCTAGGTTACCGAAACGCAAGCGCATCCACGCCAGATCGTTAAAGCGGGTCCGTCGGAATTCTTGTCTTGTTGTTGGGCAGCTTTTTCTACTTGCTAGAAGCTGCTAGACGAAAAAGATGAATCAGCACACGTGCGCAAGAAGGACACCAAAGGCTATTGAATATTCATCCGAAGTGTCCGAAATTCTTCCTCGCCATCGTTTTGTTCCCTTCATTTTTAACTTGTGATTATTCCCATTACGTTCGGCTGACACGGACCAGCATTCAAGCCGGATCGATGGATATAAGCAAGCAGGTGTCTGTCTGGAAGAGATATATAGATTGATAATTGGATATTTTCAAAAATGGTTATAGTTTTTAGTTATTTCAGTCAATTTCCCGAGTCCTGGTGTTCATCGCCAGCCTATTCTCGTGTTTCTCCTATTCTCCGTCATGTTATTTCTCATATTCTAAAAATTTGTTCTTTCCTTATTCCACATCCATTCCGGATTCCCAAAAAAGGTTTTCGTTTGTTTTTCGACGTTTTGTGAATGAGGGTCTAAATTTGGCTCACAGGGAAAAAGAAAACTCCCCCGGTCTGTAATGTTTCGATTGGCGAATCAAAAATATAATTTGCACTAAATCGTTAGATGGTTTTTTTTATATATATACGTTGTGTGGGTATAAGGTTGGCACCTTTTTGTTTTTCCGGCTGACGTCAAATAAGCAAAGAAACACACACGCACACACACACAAGGGCTCTCGTCGTTGTCAGACTGCGCAGCAGTTGAGCCGGTTCGTTTCGGATTGAGGTCCCTGGCGGATGTGATGACGTGCTGGCTTCATCTGCATATACGCTCTTGTGCTCACGTATCGTTGCAAACAAAGTCGTCGTGTTGTAATAAAAACTTCCCCCACTGGCCATTTGTCAACAACTTGCTATGCCGCCATCGTCTATTGACAGCGACAACGTTTCTCGAATTACATTCATTGGACGTCATTCTCCTCCACATGCATTGCAACGAAATGAATGGCGCGTGTTTAAAAAAAAACAGCCGGTTGAACTAGAAAATGGCCAGCCCCTCAAAAAAAAAAAAAAATACTATATCCAGTATACAAATTAAAACAAAATAAAAGGAGAAACAAAACGATAATATCCGGAGATTTTTTGGGACTCAGAATGGACCGTCCGGCGCATCGCATGAGAAGAGCTCGTTAAGAGTTCGGCGGCGCCATGGCCTCTCGAAGGCTATGAAGAAACAAACGCCACCGATGCGGTCACGATGGACAGGTGAGTGCGTGCAGCTTCACGTTGGAACTCATGCTGAGTTTTACGACTCTCACAAGGGCACAGGGGTCGACTGGCTCTGCGTTTGCCTTCTCGCAAACGAGCGACTCCTCTTTCCTCGTTCATCTTCCGGCGTGTTAAGGAAGATCCCGGTGAAATAAAAAATAAAGACGCCCTTCGTGCACTCGTAAGAACGGAGAACATGCTAAGTCAGGCTCACGCTCCCCTACTTTTTTTGTTTTTTCCTTCTTCCCTTTCTTTTTATCATCGTTTTCCTTGGCCTTTTCCTCTTCGCAACTCGACAAAAAGATGAAACGAGAATCAAAACAGAAAGCCAAAGAGAAGCCAGCTGGTCTTCTCGGAGATCCTGTTCAGCTAGTTATCCCGGCTCTATCGGCATTCTTGTGCGCGTGTAATCAGAAAAGTATAACCATTCACTAGCTTCCCATCCGGGTAAAAAAAAAAAAATAAAATAAAATAATAATAAAATAAAATAAAAGTTTTAGAAAAAGGAAAAATTAAAAAGAAATAAAAAAACTAGAGAAAAGCCATTGAAAAAAAAAAGCAAACTAGCTCTCACATGTAGACTAAAGGGATTCTCAGCATCAACCACTAAAGGCATGTGTATGTTCGTGAAAGATTATGGCCAAATATGAACGAAACACTATTTCTCAGTCACCGGCAGGCGATAAGGGACTACAAAGAATCTTTTTTTTTCCACTCTCTTCTTTCTTCCCTCCGTTTTTTTTTTTTTCTTCGTCCACTTTATCCGTTCTTCGTTTTTTTTTGTTTCTTTTCTCTTTTTCTTTCTCTTGTGCTTTTACCACTATAGCGTCAGCTTGAGAAACAGTCGGAGAGGTCAATGTCAGGTTCCAAAAAGCAGCTTGGGAATCTTCCCGTCTTCTCGATAGACTTGCTTCTTTCATCTTGGGCATTTTCGTGGCTGATGTTTGGCAACTATGGCCATCGTCTTTTGTTTCTTCCCTGTTCCTCTCTCTCTCTCTTTTTATTTCGTGGACGCAGTGTAGATGTCCTCGGGTTACACTTGTACACTCTTGTGCTGGATCGGGACCAAACGTGAAAGAAAGAAAAAAAAAAAAGTCAAACTCTTTGTTTGTTTTTTTTTGTTTTTTATCAACCCCGAATGACGGTGTGTGCATTCCACGCTGATAAAGCAAACAACAAGAGTTGAAAAGCTTTTTTTTTTGTTGTTGTTGCTGTTGTTTCAATCGCATTGGTTTGCTGTTTGTTGATTGTCTAGTTTTCAAGATTTCTCGATGGTGTGTCTTTTCTGTGTGGATTTGTTCTCTGTTTCTATGTTAACATTTTAAACAGAACTGCCAAAATGGAGGAGGGATGGCTATCTAGCGTTCCGGAGACCGAATTGCATGAGTCACATATCTGATGGGGGATGAGTTAGATTCACTATGTAGAATGACAAGTCACACTGAACCACTAAAACAGGCATCCATTTCTTTTGAAGAGGCAAACGAAAACTGAGAACAAATGCAATGTAGAGAAGGAAAACAGGTCAAATCTTGTATAGGTACCCCTTTTGTCAGCCATAGGTTGATGCATATGTGGAACAAAAGCAGCACGGTGTGGCCGTGAGTTGGCGTGAAACGGAAAACTGGCACCGTTCAAACGCATTGAGCTTTAAACTTGGTATGATTTTGTCTCTCTTTCGCATTTCTTTGTTGTTGTTGCTGGTTTGTTTCTTTTTCTTTGTGTTTGGAATGAAACAAATGAACACCTGCTTCGTGTGCGGTCAAAGTTACGATCACACAACTTGATTGCATACACTTATGGCTGTTGAATGTGACAGAGGAAAGGAAAGTTTGTTCTATAATCGCATATCACTTCATCGGCTGTCTCCTAGAGTAATAGTCTACACATTCGTCATTCGTTTGTTTTTTTTTGTTGGTAAATTTTTTCAAATGTAGGCTACACATTAACGCAGGTGTAAAAATGATGAACTTTCAACTTGCTACGTGGAAATCGAAAGACGTTGACCCCGTACATTTGATCCGGAAGAGGGAAACAACTTCACCCACTGACCAGCTATTGCAATCTGCCCCCTTTTTGTGACACGCTTCCGATTTTCCTTTCCCCACTTTTAATTTTTAATAGATTTTTTTTTTTTTTTACAAGAGAAACAATAAAAACTACACGAATCATTAGTAACCAAATATCTTGTCAATGCATACATTAAATCCTTGTTCGTCTATTCGTTCAGCTGAGCCCCTCCCCCCAAAAAAAGTGCGTACAACCGGTTTGCACAATTTTCTCTTTGGCAGAATGGATTTTATTGATATGGTCGGTTGCTTATACACAGGCGCCTTGTTGTAAATATTTTTAAAAAAATGTGTGCAAACACATCGAACGGATAGGAAGAGATTGCCATCATAGTTGCAAAAAGCTATTGAATTTCAATCGTCCCCATTCGGCCGCACCACAGACGCCAAATATCCGCACAAAACCCTAATCGATGCTGGGCCCTTAGTACGTCACGTAATATAATCGGATATGGTCCCTCCGGTCGGATTCATCCAAGGCGGAAGCAACAACAAAAGGAACAACAACAACAAATGGAGAGAGACATCGTTGATGCCGCCGTCTTTGATATAATCGGCGTTGAATAATAAATATACCATCTTCTCTATTTTTTGTTTTGTTAGCGCACGTTGTACGTGCGCGTGTGTGTGTGTGTGTGTACGCACATTGACGAGTCGTTTGATATGCCCGTTTTGCGCTATCTTCTTTCCTATACTTGCAAAGTCCAACAACAACAGCGTTCCGCGACAGTATATCCGGAGGTGTGTTGTGTATATAGTTATGCTGCGAGCGGGAGGCGTTGGGTGCGGCCGGGCAACTGGCAGACAAGATGGCGCGCGGCTAATATTCGTGATGTCTATAGGCTCGGCTTCCTTCCCTCCGTTCAGGCCTTTTTATTTATTTATATTAATTTTTTTTTCTCTCTCTCTCTTCTCCACTTCAAAATGTATCCTCTGGGCCACTTGTTGTTCCCATCGTTTCTCCACATCTCTTTTCCTTCTTTCTTCCTCGTCTTTCTTTTTCTTCCACCTCTTACCTCATTTTTCGTTTTCCTCGTATTCTGTTTCAGAAAGTCTTCAAAAGAACTGCAGGCAAACAACTGGTTATGCCCGTGTATTTTTAGAAAGGACCAAAGCGCCGAGAGAAGGACCGTCCCGAGTTTTTATTTCTTCTTGCTTATAGCGTCCACAGTGTAACTTATTGCCGGCAATTCTTTTCTCCTTCATTTTTTTTTCTTCCCTTTTTATTTTTGAAATGTTATTTATTTACCGCATCGCTTTTCTTTTTTTCTTTCTTCTTTTATTGGGTGATGTACTGGACTCGTTGGCCATTTTAGTCCCGCGTTGCTCAGAGAACGAGCCCAGCGGTCGGACCGCTGGTGGCTCTGCGCCATCATCCTCATCAGCAGACAACAAATTCCACTCTCCCTCCCGCTGTCCCGTTCCTTTCCCGCTATATTTGCAGCCGAGACAGGCAGACAGGCGCAAGCCTCGCGTCACATCCGCCGCCCGGAGACGGAAGATTAGAAGGCATCAAAAAGATAGATTTTCTTTCTCTCTTTATTTTTCTTCAATTTTCTTTTGTTATTTTTCTTTTACGAGACGTGATTGCTGAATCTATCGAGCGCACGAGAGAATAAGAAGGAAGAGTCATTATCGATATCTCTGCAGGGGACGTGTTTTTTTCGTCAGAATGAAATAAAACAAGGAACGAAAAAAGAAAAAGAGAGGTATAAAGAGCGTGCAATATACAGTATCTTCTTCTCTCTATAAATATAGATAAATATACAGACGAATAGCATCGTATTTCACGGTCGACGACTCTTGGCCGTTTATTGGCGGCTCTAGCCAAGTCATACCATCACTTCCGGCGGCGACTATATTAGCTTGCCAATCGATTGGGAAACAAGGTGTTGACCTTTATTCCCAACATCGTTTTCATCTGTGAGCGTGATTCCTATTATTATCTCGTTATTTTTGTGTGTATGTGTGTGTGTATTTTCCCATTTTTTTTTTTTTAAGGAGTTGCCGGATGGGCTAGGCCTAATCTACGTATATTATCATCGCCTAACCGTGTCAAAAAGAATGGCGTATAACATTATAGGTTACGAGCAGATGGAAGAAACTAAACGATGCAAAGACGAAGGCTAGGTCTTTGGCAACACGATTTAATGAAGCCTATATATATATACCCTATCCGGTCGTGAACTCTTAATTGTCGATCTTGGAAATCAAACGAATCTTTTTTTTTTTAATATTCGCTCTCGATCGGGCTGGAGACGTAATCTATAGTGGGAATGAGTGGAAGATTTGAAGAGGGAAGGACCTCTTTTAATGATCTCACAGGCTAAAAACAGGTTGGTCGGTCATCCCATCGACTATATCGTAATAATACGATTAAGAGGAAGAAGGACGTTAGGCAGAATAAGAACAACAACAACAACACGTATCAAAAAGGAATTTTAAAAAACAAAACAAAACTTGTTTATGTTGCTAGGGTGTGGGTCGAAATCATGTGGAAAACGAACATTCAAAACAAAGCAAGACAAAGTTCAAATGAAAAAAAAACAAAAAACCTGCAACTTTATAAAATAAAAATAAAAAATAGATACGAACGGCTGGTTTCTTGTGCTGCTGGCGATGTTCAGGAATTCCTCGGCCTCTTTGGCTTCATCCCTGGCCACTGTTTGGACCGCTATATCACTCGCGCTGATCTAGAATGGAGTTTCTTCTTCTCTTCCTGACCCATCGCTTTTTTCGATCTGTTCTTTTCTTTCTCCTCAAATATCTTCGGCCAGAATTAGCTTGTTACATTGGGGCAGATTCATTCAGTCGAAGCGAACGGCCAGCCCCCCGCTGGCTGTGCATGTTTCCCTTTTCTTTTTCTTTTTTATTTCAAACTTTTCCAACTTAGAGCTGCAGGCGACAATGCCTTTGCTGATTGCTGGCCAGCTGCTGCTGCACGGCCCATAGACAGAAAATGTCTTCTCAAATGTGTCTTCTTCTTTTGATTTTTTTTTACGGGGTCATTGCTGACACACATCGAGGTTATTGGTGCTGCAGTTTGATTTAATGTCGACAAAGAATGAAAAATAACAAGGAATTGATCAACTTCGTATACTCTCTTTGTTGTCACTCTTTTTTTTTTTTTAGACCAGACTTTTTTCTTTCTTTTTTCACGTTACATCACGAAAAAAAAACCCGGGCGCCACCACCAGGGAACGGTCACGCTCCCCTACCGTGCCGAGCGATGTTTGTTGCTAAACAGCGGCGCGCATCTTTTAACGTTACTTAGCGTAAACCGATCCCACTCGATCCACTCACCTATTCATAAGGTGGTCTCCGTCGAAGGTGATGTCACTGAAAACGGTGCGTGTTTTGACTGTTTGTTCAAGGTGGCTTGCCTAAATGTTACACTGTCTCCGTCGATGGTCAATTCACGCACTGGTCGAACCCCCTACGGCCATGTCGAAGGTCCGTCTGACGACATCGACTCGACGTCATCGATATTGGATTTTTTTAAAATGTCGGTGGCCAATCGAGCGTGGAAAAAATATCGACAAAGAGTTTCATCATCTTCTTTGATGTTTTCTTTTTGTTTTTAGATGAATGGCTATTTGACTGGACTTTGGGCCCACGAGGCGTATAGCAATACCGAGAAAGCAATCTCGGGACACGAATTGTTTTTGCCTTTTCTATCGTATACACAAAGTCTGGCTTAAAACGAAGCCCTCGATTCAGCCGGTTGTCTTTGGCTACGCCCTTTGATGGCGTTTTCGAGACTCCCAAGTCGAATTCTCCGAAAGGTCTCGTTGGCCATTGCCTTCTTTTTTGATTTTTTTTTCCTTTTTTGATCTGGCCCTTGAACTCTTTTATTCTCTTTCTTCTCTTTCATTCATTCATGTCTCTATCCTGACGATTGGTTTCCCTAAAGCAACGCGTTCAACTCCCACCTCTTCCGACTCTTTCGGTCAATGGCAGCCGCTTTTGAATTGTCTATCAAATACTATTTTCGTTATACTTTATATGGATCGTATATGCAAATGGGATCGCGTGAGAATTGCCCTCCTCCCGGTCGCTTGCTGCCGAACCTCTTTTTTTTTTCTTCTTCTTCTTTTTACTTTAAAAAAAAAAAATGCAAAACCCATTCGTTTCCTTGTTATCTAAATATCTAAATATTTTTTTTTATCATCTCTTTTCAATTCTTCCATTTACCTAAACATTTTCCCTCCCTGTTTTATTGTTATCCGTGCCATGTTGTCTATTTCTTCCATCGTTACCTTCCGCTTCTTCTGTATGATAAAATAACCTTTCGATCTGGCTTGTTTTCATCAGCCGAGGCCCTTCTTTCTATACGCCGAAGAATCGCACAACACCCACATCCTATTGCTATTGTCGATTGTGTTATTGTTTGTTTTTTGTTTTTTTTTGTTCCTTCCACCTCTGACCTTGACTATCTACCACTTACGTCCTGCATGCAGTACAACAACTATACGTTATAAAATCAAATGAAAATACTCGGTTACCTCTGGCAGGTTGGGTTGATTGCTATTGTTCTTGGCACAGCTACGCAAATTGTGCGAAAAACAATCAGGGAGGAGCAGCAAATGATTCACTCTCGCTCTTTGATGGCTCTCCCTCTTTGCTTCTCCTGAAAAACACAAAACAAATGAAGAACCTGACTACCCACGCAATCATCATTTCGCTACGTATCCAGAATTCAGAACAAAGAAGCAACAACAACAAGAAATGGTGAGTGATGACCGATGATCATCAGGGCGGGTGTTCGACGAAGTCGGATGAAAGATGGGGAAGAACGTGAAACAACGATGCCGGAGTAGATGAACAAAAAAAATACGGCAAGTAAAGAGACAGAGAGCAATAACACGGAAAGAAGAACAAGACAAAAAAAGAATATAATAATAATAGCACGGAGGTCCATTACGTATCTGTGCCCCCACTCGGGTTCCAAAATTTTTTTCTTTTCCTTTTTTTTTGTTGTTGTGTTGAGCAACCATCTTTTTACTACTCAAGGATACACGAGAAGCAAGAAAAAAATCGTTTGCCATTAAAATTACGCCTCGTACAAAACTTCGCTGTTGATATATGGAGATATGAAGAGAAAACGATACGCCATCACTATCTTCAGCATATAGTTTTCCGTCTTTTCTTGCCTTAGTTAAAAGCTTCCGGCACGTCTTCCGCACCTACATCTTACCTTTGATAAGTTAAGTTTTAGTGTAATCATTTTCTTTTCGTTTCTTTCTTTTTGTTTTTCTTTGTTGTTTTATCGCCCCTCTGTGGTTGTACGGTGTAGGGCAATCACCCCATCTCCCTTGCGTATAGGGGAGGTATTAAAATTGAGGGGAAACAAAAAAAAGGTCCAAAAGACAAGTGAGAGGAAACGAGGAGAAAAGAAAATGGGACGTCATGAACTCGAAATCTTTCGTGCATCGAAATTCCTCCGCCCGCCCATCAAGTCAATGGCAGCACTCAGGTAAAAAAAAAACAAGAAAAGGAGCCATGATGAAGACATTGCAAGTTCACCCTTGTTGTCACGCTATGTCCTCTTATAACGCCAGCTGTCTGTCAATATTTATGCGCCAATGGTTTATTTTTCCATGAAATTCACAAACAGCACACGATCATTTGTTGTTTTTTTTAAAGCTGATTTTTTAAAGAAACGTTTTGAATGTTGAGATTCTTCCACTGCGGATATAAGAGCCATCCAGCCCTCAATGGACACGCACTTCATCACGGGTTGGTAACACAGCATCAGGTATAGGGAAAAGAACACATGGCCTGAGGAAAGTAGCATTCTAGAGTGAAACAACAACTGCTGGGAAAGAATCTCCCCGCTGACCGAACCACTTGAACGCAAATCCAACAGCAAAGAATACATCATTCACGTTCAAGGCGAGAGCATCTTTTCGTCTGACGGAGTTTCAGTTTTTATATACGGTAGACTCACGGCCAGCGGCTGTTGCACAGCTCCGCCGGATGCGTTTTCGTGATTGCCGTGTATAGTGCGTGTGTGTGTGTTTACACACCGTATACAGCGCATTCCCATGTATATATGCGCCCTGTACATATTTCTGTACAAGCCGTGTGTGTTTTCATAGAGGGAAAAATATATGTGTCGACGACAAGAAGATTTATGACTTGTATTTGCAGCAAAACAGAAAAAAAAAGGGGTTAGTTATTTTCATTGAAACTGTTGAGTTGTGTGGCCGCAACGAGATGCTCGTTTCAATATAATTCATCCCATTGGGGCCCTTTTTTTTTTTTTTTCTTTTCGTTAGAGGTCTAGGGGGTTTTTTGACCTCTCTGCCTATTTTTCACGCTCTTTTCTTACTAGCCTAAGTCTTTCTTTGGTCCTTGTTTTCTTTGTTTTTTTTTCTGTCTTTAAAATTATGCTGCATATTACTGTATCTCTCAATCATTCTTTCCAAGACTGGTTCTATTACGCCCGTCCGGCAGTGGACGAGACGCTAGACACGTATATAGAAAAGAAACACAAAAAAAAACAGCCCACGACCCCAATCTTTCCACGAGATCCAAATGCCAAAAATTTTCCGTCTACGGAGAATCGAATCTAAAAAGACCAGTACCATTTTCGATTACGTCACACCTGGCCAACATCTTTCATCAGTTTCGTTCTTTTCTTCTTGGCTAACCGACGCTTTGTCTCAACTAGCCGATCATGCTGTTGTGGCAAAACACGGGTATTTCCTGAGACGCCCGGGAAATTGATTCCCTATCATTTTGCGCAAACATTTCGAATTCCCTTAAGCGGATTTGGCAACGTCAGCAACGAATGTATCCCGACGTTCCGTGACGATATATCGCACGGATTTGAGGCGTCCGTCGCCCAGAAGTAGGTAGATGCCGTATTTCTTTTGGTATAGGTAGGTAGGTCATCATCAGAAATGATCCATCAAAGTGACCAGTCGCTCCCTCAACGTGACCCAGTAATGAAACTGTAGAGGCAAAAGGGACGATTAGAAAAGACTGTAGAGAAAGAGAATCGAATGCTGCTAAGTTCAATGCACGCCATAACGATCTTCAGTCTTACAACTCTAATGGCTGGAAGGCCAGCCGTCCCGACACGTGCGTTACTGTCAAACACCTGCATGAATGAATGGGGAAATTGTGAAATCCTTTTTTTTTTTTTAATACTATAGCTGAAAGCATATACTTTCAGCCGATTGCTGGAGGAAGCAAAAAAAAAAAGAGTTGCTTTGTAATCAGCAAACGAACATGGGGAGTGTTTCAGCGGATTTGAACCTACCGAGCTATAAGAGACATCAAATATAATAGCACGAAAACTATGCAAAGGCAAAAAGAAAAAGAGAGAAAATGTTAAAAGAACAGAACTGAATGGAAAAGAGTGTGGCATCCGTTAAGAAGGCCAAGATTTTTCGTACCATCTTCCGAAATCCATTTGAGTGTCTCGTAACCAATGTCGTTAATGTCAAGCCATTATCAGCTAAAAGATAATAATAATAAAAAAAAAAAAAGAAAGCGACGAATGGAAGTATTTCAAGCACATTGAACACGAGAAAGAGGGAAAGGATTTCCAAACTAATGGATTTCAATGACTGTATTATATGACATTAACCTTGAAATGCCGAACGGACGTGCAGTGGTGCGCAGGATTTTTTGCGCTTCGTTAAATCAACTTGCGTTCCCGCCCTGGCCACGTCCAATTGTCCACGTGTCTTCTACCCACCAGCATTTTTATTTCATTTTCCTTTCTTTTTTTTCTTTTTTTTTCCTTCCAAGTTTTGACTAGTCAGATAAAAAAGAAGAGAAAAAAAAAGCAACAATAACAGAAACAGCTGCAGATAACAGTCATGGAGAGACAAATAGACTTCCGGCCGATTGGAACTTTTTTTAACTCTCCTAACCCATCTTTCTCCCCTATGTAGCACTCCAAGAGGAGCCTCCAGGTGTCTGTGTGCATCAGGTTCGCTGAGTCTGTCGGCCGACAATTGCCTCTCCCGCCGAGCAAAATCTGGCCGCAAGAAATAGAAAGAAAGAATGAAAGAAAAGGTGCAGCTCCGGCATTTCAATATCCATTAGGATGGGCCGACCCAGTGTTTCACAAAAAGCATTTTCGTCAATTCGATGATCCATCATTCGGTTATATTGCGCCATCGTGTCAGACAGCCTCCGCAAAAGACAATTATTCGTGTACCGTGTTAGAGCCACGTTCTGTTCCTTTTTCTTTCTTTTGCTCATCGCATATTATTGATTAGAGTTTTGCGCATTGGAAACCTCTTCACGCCAAGTACGAAACACCGCCACATTTTCTATTCATTACGCAATTTTTATTTGATTTTTTTTTTTTCATGATTGCAATTCAATGATTTTTCATCCGAACCTATTGTTTTGCCTCCCAAAAATGATGATCACACCACACCATAAGAACTAAAGGCAGACGAAAGAAAAACAAAACAAAAAAAAAACCCACCCAAACAAATACGATGAACGAAACTGGTTGTGGCCGAGGCGTCGGGGCGGTTTCGACATGTTACGGCAAAGAGAAAACAATAGAATATTAAACGGAGAGACTCGGCTAGCGAATGGGAGAGAGAGTTAGCCCAAGAATGGAGGTGATGACGAACGGATGTAGAAGTCCACAGCCTTGAACCCGGGGCCGAGCATTCAGTGAGCACAACTTACATCAATAAGAGATAACAATATTCATTGACAAAGTCTCTGATGTCTTTCGGGCCGTGATGAAAGAGAGAACGCAACGAGGGAGAAAGAACCCGCGAGCGCGTTACGGTACAAATCAAACAAGTCCCGTGCGCGTGCCAGCATCTCAGCCCTTACGGTATTATTACCATATATATATTTTTTTTTTCTTTCTTTTCTTCTTAGAGTTGGCTATGTTCTCCTACAGGCTCTTTAGGCCTTGGGCGACATTCCTCATCTCTCGTCACAACGAAGAAACTATATAGTAAATGGCGGCTAGCATTATCAGCAAAAGGATGCGTTCATTCATTCTCTTTTCCTTTTTCCTTTTCATTCGTTTTTTTTCCTTTCTTTTTTTTTCTTTTTCCTTGAGCTTTTTCATTTGTTTTTTTTTTATTGGGGGGATTTAGGGTGGATATGTTCATGTGCTAGTTAAGACGGAACAAAGTAGGTCGTTTACAGTCACACGCTTATACTCGAAATGAGGGAACGAAACTTAGATCGCACGCACGTAACGCACAGCAGCGCCTCGAACGTGGAGTCGCGAGATGGAGCTTCGATAGATGCAGGGGAAAAGACTGGGGACTATACTAGACATTGGCCTGGTGGGTTCCAGACGGCAGGCCACAACCGGCCATGTATTTTTCTCTTTAAAAAAAAAAGGAAAAAATAAAAAATAAAAAAACCTTCATAACCTACTTTCCAGCCGTGCAGATCACACACAAGCGGATCGGTCGCATTGTACCGTAACGTCAACAGAAAACAAAACAAATCGAAATGAATCAACACATAAAAACATCCCCCCCCCCACTTTACTTCTAGAACGGCCGTTCTAATATGGAGAACAAGAGAATAATTGTTTCAAAAATAAAGTTGAATATATACCTGTGGTATAAAGTAAAAACAGCTCCCTCCCTTCTCTTTTTGCGATGGTTTGCTAAATGTTTCTATTGTCGTCGCTTTTGTTTTCTATATTTTCATTGTTTGTTTTACGAAAAAAAGTGTTCTCTTTTTCTTTTAAACGAATTCTGATCTGGACGATGTTGATGGCTCTGTCCGTGGAAAGCGAAAGACAATAACGTTCGAGTAAGAGGCTCAAGAAAAAGTAGAACCCCCCATCCAAAAAGAAAAAAAGAAAGGGCCTCGTTACGTATACTCACCTGCATATGTTAACTCCCTTCACCTTGTCGACAGATGGCTTGGTGAGATAACAAAAAGTTGCATGCAAATTTTGATGCCACCCTCAGAAACACAAAAAAGCCAATAGACTTTTTATTTTTTATTTTATTTTTAATGGAACACAGACCATTTTTAGTATTGACCGATTTTCCTCTTAAAAAGTTCTCAGTCTTTAACTTTCCCAAGTTACAAGGGAAAACAAAACAAAATTCGCCCCCCCCCCCTCCTCTATAACTAACAAGAGCGACTGTTTTATTATAGTGGTGGCTACTGAAAATGAACGAGAGAATCTTTTGCCGGAGAAAGAAGAAGAAAGTCTATACGATCGTTTATTTTATTTGCCTAAAATTTTCTTTTTAGCAAATGGCGAGCTCTTTTCCTTGCCATGTAATGGCTTCCTAATTACTTTAAATGATCATCGAAGCTTAAGACTTTGGTCGATGATTTTCGTTTGCTCTTTCTTTTTGCTTTCTTTCACGCTTTTTGCCATTTCGTTCTCTTCAAGGAACGCAGTGCTTCAAGAGGAATGCGCCCAACACGTCTGTACGGACCCCTCGCTGGTTCAATCTAATGGCCATTAACTATATAGATCAGTTCATGATGCTGATGACGCCCTGACGACGCCGCGTTTTCGTTGTTTCTCCGTACATGCAAATGTGTGCACACTTCATTCGTGTAATTTGAATGGAATCTTGTTTTCGTCTGTCTAAAGTCCAAATGAAGATCAGAAATAAATGACGATGAAAGTATTCATGGAAGACCATCACACGGGGTCACTAGTGACGGATGATATTAGAATAAACAGCCGGAGAGCCCGAGCTTTTCTATTCAGCGAATTTTTTTGTTGTTTTCAAACGATGTCCTGTTTTGGCTACCCAAACCGTCCTCCCTGTTTACAGCGTCGTCAACATAAAGAAGGGCGTCATTATAAGCGATACTTTCTCTGGCCGTTTTCATGTTTTGATTTCCTCCACATCTCGTGGTCTCCTGACAACACAACAAAACCAACGCGCGAAACGTTAGATTTTTTTCTTTTTTAAATGTCACCAATCCACGATGGTGATGGCTTTGATTTTGCTTTGATACTGCTAACCCACACAAATCACGTCCGAAATTCGTTTCAGGGTCGTGTCAAGATCTTTCTCTTTTTTCCTTCCCGCTCCTGCTGTCGCCCTTCACCTACGAATTGACAGCACATCAACGCGAAGTGTTCCCCTTGACGAGCCAAGCGTTGGCCGTTAATCAAGAACAATAAGGGTCTATATAGATTGTAGATACGTACAGTATGCCGCTATTCGTTATGTTTTTTGGCCTACATCCGAAGGCATATGCATAGACAATAACTACCACTGTGGCGGAACCGTAACATATTGTATAACAAGCCCTATACGCCGAAGAAGGAACAATGGTGAGAATTTGTCTTATTTTTCCAGTCCTAGTTTATTGGATCATTTCTATTTCTTTTCTTTATTTTCTCTTGTTTGTTTGTTTTTTGTTTTTTTCGTATTTTTTCCTTTCCCTTTTTCACTCTAGTAAAGACCAATAACTGTGGGAAATTTTTCTTTATCATTTTTTTCACAAATTGGCTCATTATTTATTCACCGACGCCCACAATTGATAAAAACTCTGTGTATGCTCGGTCTGTGCTGCCTTAATGCGATTGCATATACCGGTACGCAGATTAACCTCTTACTTTGACGAGTTGCCAGAAAGAAAGTGGTCGATTTGAAAAGAAAACCAAAAGACCATACTATTCTTTAGATAAACACGAAAACAAACACAGTTCTACTATTTTTGTCCCTATCGAATTTTTGTTTTCTTTTCTTCGATAGCGATTGTTCTGGCAGTTCGATTTTTCTTGTCACTCGCTTGTCATTTGGTTGCCTTTTCTGGGCCATTTCTTGTATTGTGCCAGTCCACACGGGGTGTCCCAAAAGCCGTGCACTCGTTCAGCTTTTATCGGTTCGTCGTGACGCAGGTGGGTCGTGATGATGTTGGCGGTCGTGATGATTGCCGCCAACGAAATGCAGTTTCTATACGGTACGCTTCTGCGAAGGGGCCAGAATATATGACGCCAAAAACGTTATCGGCTCGTAACGCACTGCCAATTTCAATAAGAACACGCAGAAAAGACGCCTTTCTCTGATCTCTCCTCTCTCTTCCGTGGCGTGATGGATCACTTTCACTATATAGACACTCTCTTCGACCTCGACGGTTCCCTGTTTGTTTGTTTATTTTGGATTATTATTATTAGTTTTTTCTTTTTTCTAAACTTTTGTTGGCCTCTGATTTGACTGATGGCGAAAACATATTTGCATTATTCGCCATGTTAACGTCGACGTGGTGACGAACCGGTCTCTTTCGTGGTTCATGACACTGTTTTGAATGAGCCGTTTCTAAGCTTCAACAGTCCCCGTATGAAGTTGTCTCTTTTTTTTCTTTAACCTGTTACATCTTTGCGGTCCTACCCATTCAATTCTTCGAAACGGACGCCATTTGGTGGGCTCTCCACGGGAGCCGGATCGTCACCGCTGTGTTTGGACATCTTCGGTGTCATTTCTCCGAGAAATTTAAAGATAGCGACAAAAGATTCGCCTGCAGACAAATGACATCCTCGTTCAAAATGTTGTACATGTCGAATAGTTCACACTTTTGTTTGTTTGAATCCGAATTGCGTCGTCCAGGATCCACTAGCTCCTGTGACGCGCATCGAACGGCGGGGCTAATTGTTATAGACATCGGATCCCGGACGATCGTTGATGTCTTTCTTCTGCACACAAGGATATGACGAATGCAATGTGTGATGTTTTCCTATTTACTCGTTACGATCACCGCAAATTAGTTGATTATTGTAAGAACCATAGCCTTGACTAGTGCATCCTTTTTGAGAACATCATTTTGTTGTATTCACCGTTTCAGATGATGTCACCTTCGTTCCAGTCTGCTTCGTATTACTTGGCTGTGGCCATCACTGTGCCCTTGCGGGTTGGGGCACACGCCCACGCGGATGAACCATCGGAGGTGGACGGAAGGGGTACCAAGGCAAACCACCAGGATCAAATATGTTGGCTAGCTGGCCAAGTTCTATTTGATGTCTCTACCTTTCAACCTTGTCTTTGACGTGCTTCTTTCGCAAGAAAAAAGCTAAGCTACGTCTTAATTAACGTCTTCGTTCTACGAAAAGCGTAGGGTGGAGTCGTTGTCAATTTGCCGTTGGCGATTTCAAAACGAATTCATCGTAGATGTACGAAGAGACTTGGATTATTCTGCTCGATGTGACCGTGAATCAGACGGGTCGAAGGCCGTTCGTGACGTTCCAACACTTGTATAGGCCCCACCCGAATACCAAGCGTATATGCTCTTATTTCAAGAGCTTCCTATACGCACGATTGTGGATCGTTCAAGAGCAAATTACAAGTCTTAAAATATTCAAATACCAATATGGGTAGAATATAATCGTTGCTGTAGTCAAAAGAACCCTGGGATCTCTATCAGTTAAATCTTACGAGTTTATCTTGCAGTTTTTTTTTATTATTTATTTATTTTTTATTTTTTTCGATTTCCACCAATCAGCGCAATCATATTTGTGCGCAGAATAAACGCAGGGACAACAGGTTTGCTTCGTTTTTTTTTGCGTTTTTTTTTTAAATGTTCAAAACAAATAAACTAAACAAATATGACACATGCATCTAATCAACGTTATATACCTTCACACTCCAAAAATTTTTAATCTTCACGAATAAAAAGAGAATAAAATAAAATCAAACTAGAGTTTAAAGGCAATCAAATACTCATAAATGAATAATGACTCAGCACCGTAAAAGCATTTGAGTAATTGGGTTAGCGTTACAATACGATGATTTGATTTGATCCTTAACGATTGGAAAATTGCCAATGTGACGGTCGTCGACTCATTTAGCATATGGTTTCATTGATATTGAGGACGAACGATAAACGATAAACAAAGTCCGTGAAAACTATCCACATGTAACGCAATCGGCCTTTTAGCCGAGGGAGAAATCCCGAACGAACGCACGAACAGTTTTTTCATCTAATTCGAGCCAGCTGACTGCGCGTCAAGTGCTGTAAGCCGAGGATTAGAGAAAGAGAGAGAATAAAATAAAACCGTGATTCTCCTTGAAAGAGAAAGAGGGATAGACTGCAGTGTAAAATAGAGAAGGAGAAACACGACAAAAAAAAACAACGTGCATCAAGTACCATAGAAAACAAAAGAGAGCGAACGGAGAAAGGAAAACTCGAATCACGGGAAAAGAATTATCACTTCTTAACTCTCTCGAATGTCAACTCCCAACCTGAGGATCAAAACGGAAGAAAAGACACACAGTATCAGACACCAAAGACTGTCCATACATTGTCCATAAAATAAAAAAGCAGCTCTCCACCCAAAAGGATCGTGTTTGCCAGTCGACTAGTTGGCACCGTGACCACGACGAGAGATCGATTTTTGCGACTTGTTTTCACCGTCGAAAGTGTTCGACATTTCTTTCTCTTTCACTCACCTTTATTTCGACCATCCTATCCGTACAAATCGAACAATCTCGTTAAACTTGTTTATCATTAAAAGCGTTTCGTTTTCGTTGCGTTTGGTCTCACTGTCGTTTCAGCCTAGAAAGGAATTCAAAGTGAACATGAAAACGCATTTGATTTTTTCGTTTTTCTTTTCTTTTTTTTGGGCGTAAAATGTGAAATGTAGAGAGAGAAAAAAGAAATTCAGCCGCATCAGTTTAACATGCTGGACAGTCGCGTCCGAACAGCACAACTGTTTTGCATTCAAGGCCAGCCCTGTTGCTCCGTTCGGGAGTTACCGTGAATTATTAAGACTTTTGTCTCTTTTCTCTCTCTCTTTCTTTCTCTTCGTTCCATTCTACGAACATCGTCTATAACGACGTGGCCCAACTCTCCCCTTCTTTTCGCCGTCTAACCTTCTGCCCTCTCACCCGTAAGCCTCTACAGGCTGAGCCCAGGTCGAAAAGAACTGAAAGAAACCAAGAACTAAGGAGGACTAGACACCAAAAGAGGCAACAACTCTAGGACGATGCAATCAGAAAGGACAAGGACAGCGAAGAAGTCGATGGTGGTCGGCTGGTGAGTAACCTGCACAGGCCAGCTAACATAACATACAGGGACTAGGGCAAATGATGGTACACACGAACAGTTCGCGTGAGCCTTTTTGAACCAACAAAAGAACAACAAATATCATCCCCTTTGCCCTGTGTCGAAAAAGAGAAAGAAAAATAGCTAGATCGAGGGATAGCTACACAAACAGATATTCTAGATAGATAGAGTACATAGAATAAAAGAAAAGAAAAAGAGAGAGAATTTTATTTCATTTCATTTTATTTATTTATTTATTATTTTTTTTTTCGTAGAAAGAAATTCAAGGACCCAAAAGAACTAGCGACAGCGCCAACACTGAGGGCTCCACCAGAAGCTGCGGCAGCAAAGGCAAACAGCAGCGCCGCGCTCCGGCTCTCTCTTTCCCTCCTACTTTTTCCTCCTCCTACGTTCTTCTAAAGTCTCTCTCTCTCTTTCTCGCTCCCTCCCCCTCCCCCCTCTCTTCGCCTGTCCACTCCTCTTCCACCACCTTTTCCCAGTGCTGTTTTGCCTTTAAGACTTCCACCTGTTGTGGCTACTTGGAGCTCAGAGAGGCTCTGGCCGTGGCCGCGTCAACAGGTGCTCCCTTAGACTTTTTCCCTAATACCGTCCGACCAACCTCCTTATCTTCGTACTACTTTTGCTGACTAAAGAAAAGAAAGAACCTCACCGCATCGCGCTGTTGCAGTTGTTGTTATTGTTGTTGTTTGTTGTTGCTTCCTTTCCGAGAGCGCGCGCGCGCTCTCTCACTTTTGATTCCACCAGCGCAACGAGTGACCGGATTTTGTTATTCGTCGTTTGTTTCGTCAAAGAACTCGAAAAAAGAGCAAAGGAAGAAGTTAAAGAATTGAAACGAAAAGAAGAAAGTGCCGTCCATTTTTATCCGAGTGACTCGAACGCTGCCATTTGATCAATTGTTATCGTTTGTTTTCATTTGATGAGGGCTCATTTCGATTGAGAAAATGAACATTATTCGGCAGTGTTTTCTTATCGATATAGCGACAACATCGATGCTCGTTGAATCTCTATAAAGATTTCGTTCGTTGGCGTTGCGATTCCGATTCGATTCGCTAACCGTTCAGCCGAAACCACATCCCCTTTTTCACACACAAGTGCGACCTTTATTATTTTGCATACCGCTGTGTTCGTCTGAAGTTTTGCAACTCTTCTCTACACGATCGTCGCTACCTGAGTCTGCGCCGATCTCGATCGCCAAGAGTTACGACAAGGCCCAAGCGACTTTCTCCTCTCAGCTTGGCTTCTCGTTTTTTGTGCAATTGGGCTTGGAATTAATTTGTTCAAAGCCGCGAGGAGCCGCAGTTGAAACGTCACCACTACCCGGCCTTTCCAGGTATAACAATCGATATCATTATTGCATTCCCCCATCTTGAAATGTTTTGTCACACAACTCAGTTTGACGTACATTGTAGTGTAAGTTAAGAGCTTTTTTATTATTTCATTTACGTTTCACCCTGAATTAACGCGCCCTTTCCGCGTGCATGTTGCATTAGAACACGTTCAGAATGGCCATCAGACAAATGAAAATGAGGCCACGTAATGATAAGTTGAAAACACACAATATCTGTGAAGCCCGCGGCTGGAATCTTTTCTCGGTCGTCTGCCTTTATGTTGCGATGTTTTAAAAAATCACAAACGAAATAAATAAGCATCGTTATAATCGAGTGATTTACAGCTGATGGACGTGATGTTCCCACCCAAAAAGAATACGTTCGGTCGGAATGACCGGATTCAGACGATGTCCCATGGAGAGAGAAAGAGAGAGAAATAAAAAGTAAGAAAAAATCGCTGAGACCGGAGGCTCTCCAGACTTTGAAAAAAGAAAAATGACCCGAGTAGCCCCTTTTCTCATTCACTGCTGGCATGGCTGATGCTGTATATTTAATCGAGGACGTGAAACCTTCTTCAGTATATAAATATTTGCAGCAATACAAAACGGGCCAGTCAAGACTTAAGACTACCACACGATTCAAACGTTGAATTCAATGTGCTAAATGCACGTTCTAAGAGATTTCCATATCACTGATGATGTACACTGTTTACATGTCGTACACGCATGTGCTTGCACGGCATTCTTGCTCGCCAACGCCTTATTTTATTTTTTCTTAGTCATGCCCTTACATTTTGCCGTCTATTCCTTTCTCCTTTTGCTGAAATCCGCCTTTCATTTCTCAACCTGGGAGCATCTGCTGATTGACGAGCAACCTGCAATGTCTCGGAGCATTAGTTTTCTCTTACAGTCGAAAATAGGAAGAAAAAAAAAAACATTTTTTAAAGAATTTTGTGTTTTCGATTACCTACTTTTCGCTTGGGCAATTTTCGAATAATTGTGAACCTCCCCATACCAAACCAGCGTGACGCCAGTACTACTTGATTAAAATGGGACTTAATAAAAAAAAAGTCTTCTGCTCAAATTGAAATACGACCGTTTTGAAATGAAGGCAAACGAGTAAAAGCGTTACCACTAAATCACACATGAGACAGTGGGTCGAATGCTCACAGGCCCTTGGGCAGCTGCGGAAAATCAAAATGAATTCGAGTGAAGCGCAACGATGGGAAGAACAGTTTACCGCGGGAGTGGCCTCCGGGAGGTATGTCCGCAGCATCCGGCAACTGCCTGCCCGAACACATAGTTACTATCAAACCAATCTACTATAATCGACCGTTCAAATGAATGTTTCAACGGATTTCTTAGAGAGAAAGCCCGATGATGCTAACACGAAAATGAAGATGATGAAGAAGCCGAAGAAGAGATAGGTAAAAAAAAAAAAAAACAAATGCCAAGTAGACGAAGCGAAAAAATGGACAGATGATGATCGTCTTTCATCTTGGCTTTCTCCTCAAGTGAAAATCCCAAGTTTTTTTGTTTTTAATTTCTTCTTTCTCTTGTCTCCTTTTTTCCTTCTCCGATCTTCCCGATCTTCCTCCTTATGGACTTGTAAGAAGAAGGGAAGGCGGGAATGGTTTCAAACTGCGCAAGGCTGCGAAAGACGCGATCCATTTGAGTCCTCCCATTCGGTTGAAGTAAATAGGACAGCCCCACGGCCGTGAGTAACTTTAAACAGATACACACGCATGTGTGGTCAAACGCCGAACGAAAGAAGTACACACGCAAAACACATAAAAAATGGTCGTTGAAGCAGAGAATCTCTCTCTGTCTCCCCAAGTGTTTCGTTTCGGAAGAAAATTCGCACGAGTTTCTAAAATTATAAACAAGAAAGTGAAAGCCAATGATTACTTTGTTCAAATGGCTACCTTTAAGCCAACCCCCATTGTTTCGCGTATAATAATAACACACCAAATAATAATTGATGATTTTGCCGATTTCTTTACATTTTTGATTTGTTTCTTTATTTGTTCCATTATTTTATTTTTTTTTGTGAATTTTCTAGCATTTCTCCGTCGGCCTTTTGTTTTGTTTTTCGAGGACAACCCAAGAGCATTGTTTTCTACTTTTCCTACTGCAGCTGCCATATTTAACCCACTCCAACATCTTGTTTGAATCATGTCTTATACCCGCATTTATCTCGCCGTGGCTGTCCTCTACCTTGCCACAGTTCAACTGCCCTTCACTGCTGCCAACAATCAAGTAAGTTCCAATTTTTTTAAATTTTAAATTCAGTATTTCTTTCTTGTCTCGATAGCTACATGCATTCTCGCCCGTCTAATTGATTAGTCACGACAATAGGCATGTCAGATGCTTGTTTTCTTCCGCCCTTTTTCACAGCCACGTATGGCATCGATGATAAAAGGTCCTCGAAAATCGCCGATATCTTGTTATTACGAGATAACTGCATGTCGTCAGGTCGCATTGACTTTGTCGCCGCTGTACAAATCACGGCGGATCATCGTCGATATGCACGGCCACCTGCCGGGGCGGGCCACCTACAGTCTTTCATCCGCCTTTAGCCTTGTCTCACCTTGGCTTACTTCCCGCGTTTTGCCTCACCTTAAGTCCTGGACAACTGACGTCCTCAACACATAGAGACCGCACTCGCAGTGGGTGCGCACATCCCGCGTGTCTACATGACGGGAATAGGGAAAAACACTGGCCTCTCTT
Organism: Daphnia magna; assembly: GCF_020631705.1. Taxonomy (NCBI): domain Eukaryota; kingdom Metazoa; phylum Arthropoda; class Branchiopoda; order Diplostraca; family Daphniidae; genus Daphnia; species Daphnia magna. The sequence continues at coordinate 5,076,756 of NC_059184.1, forward strand.
TCAACTGCTATTATTCAAATGATGGGACTCCATATGTTCAAGGAAATAAAAAGGGGGGGGGGGGACAAAAATGACAACGATCGGTGATTTCGGTGGAGGTCTTACGAATCCGGAAAGAAGAAAACAGAAAATAAAAATGCGCTAATGGAGACGGCATCTTTAGGTGCGGAGTTTTAAATGTTCCAGCAGCAATGCGCAAAGCGAGGACGTCCGGCATTGAAAGCTATTCTGACAAAGCGCAGATCATTGAAAAAATATGTGTGTACATCCTTCCGTCATCCATAAAATAAAATAAAAAATACTTCCTCCATTGAAGGAATAGAGACAGACGCGGAAAGGGGGAAGCAGTAAGGAAACGAGCAAAAGAATAAGAGAAAGAGAGGTGGATGAAGAAGAGAGAGCACATGGACGAGAAATGCGTGAGATGTGCACGCGTCATTTTGCCGCTTGATAGATGGGACGTTTAAAAGCGCGGCGATGCAAAACCGGCGGCTTTCTTTCTATAACGTGTCGAGCTTCCCAGCAAAAAAACAAAACGTAAGCGCTTACATCATCGACGCCGAAACGCTTGATGGAATTTCGGCTATTTTCACCTATAGTCTTTTTCCGTCCAATTTCTATTCACAAGACGTTTCTTATTCAGGGGAATGCATTTTTAAATGAGGAATAACCACAAACTTTTCTTGTAATTCCATGTTGTTTTGTTTTTTTCTGCTTTCTTCTTTTCTTCCGCGATCCGTTTAATCGACCAACCATTCATTGATGTTATTCGTGCATTGTATATGCCGTTTGTTCAATGCCAAGCGTCTTTTTGAAGCGAGTTTGATTAGGCATTGCGTTCGTGATAGTGTCATCAGTTAGCCACATATAAAAAGTTAGATGAACTCCAGTAGTTTGAATGATCCGATGAAAGGAAGGGTCAGCAATGGAGAAAGACCGCGGTAATAGGACAAACATATGCCATTCAATGTAACATTCGTGATATGTGAGCAAGCTATAGCCCCCCTCCCCAAAAAAATTGAGCTTTCTCCGTCGATTGGTTGCGTGAACCGACAATGCAATGATTTGGAAGGCAACCGTTAGCTTTCCGGTCTTCGTTGGCAGTTCGCCCTAAAAAAAACTAAACTAACTAACAGGTACAAACAGGAACTAGACGAAATCGGGTATCGAGTTGTCAACAGGACACAACTTTCACGTCTTTTCGGCTTTATTTGTATTGTCTCCCGTTCGGTTAGATTTTATTGCGAGATGCGTACAACAAAGTCGTTTTACGTCCAACATGTTTTTGTTTCTCGTTGGCTCGTTTGTGTAGCAATCCCGCACGATAGCACGCAAATCTACAATCAGGGACTAAAAGGACGGCAGTAGGGCAGTGTCATCATCAATAGCGTCCGTTCATTGAAGGAGAAAACGCCCTGCGACGCCTGTTAGCCGCTTTCTCCTCTTATCGATGGGGATAAAAAGTAATCGTATCAGACCGAAAAATAAAAAAAAGGAACACACACACACACACACACACAAAAAGAGGAATAATAGTCGTGCGAGAGAGGGAAAAGAAGGGAGAAGATCGAGGTTATGTTTACACGCCAGCGGGATAGCGCGTGTGCAACATGGATCTCCTGCAGGCACAACATCTGCTCGTACGGGACGCGTGCGAAGCCTTCGATTCCCGAGAAGGGTTTGCACGGTTTCGCTTGCCTGCTCACGTGCCAGCAGAGATGGCAGCCGACCTCTTTCGACGACAATCGTCTAGTAATGAACCGGACCGTGATCAAAGTGAAACAAAACGAAACGAAATGCAATTGCCTATTTTTGTAAAAAAAAACGGCCGGTATACACGTACCGTATGACACGCTTGAACAGCACGAAAAATTACAATCGAAATGTTTAATCGAGCAGGACAAAGTGATCGTGCATGCTCCTAGTGGCTACCACACATACGCGTGTAGAGAGGATAGTAATAAAAATCATTTAAAATAACAATAATCGTAATAACGTAAAAAAAAAAGGGGGGACCTTCCCGATTTCGTTAGAGTCCTCGTTTTTTGGACCGAAAGGCCGCATGGAATGGTATGGACTGTCTACTAGATATCAACCGAGCGTAACCGTTCACTCTGGATTTTTTTTTTTTTCTCTTCTTTTCTTCTGTTGGTATTGCTGAATTGTTAGAAAGGAGGAAAGAAGAAAACAAAACAAAACATCAAGAATAGAACGTAACGCATACACACATGCCCCGCTCTGGAGCGTCTTATTTTCCACTACGCGCGTCCTATATTTTTGAGTTTGATGTGTGTGTTCTGTTCTTTTTGTTTTGTATCTATTTCTGTGTTGTTGTTTTTTTGTTTTTGTTTTTTATTTTATTTCATTTATTTATTACAATTTTTTTGTTTGTTTTCTGCAAGGGAAGGTCGGTTCCAGGTAGCTAGTCGGGTGTAAATAAACTAGGGCAATATGGATTACCATATAGACCAAACGGCATAGGATGACCGTTGCACAAGTGTAGTATAAGACGACCTACTTTTTTTTTTTTTTACCTCCTCACACAGCCCATAACTTCCTTTTCAAAGATACAACACCGTTGTTCTGATTGTATTTCGGTCGTGATGTCTTCTTTAAAAAAAAAAACAACAAAAAAACTCGTGACAGATTACGTCATCACCGAGAAGGCAAAAGGCCATTCGCAAAGTATGGTCTGCCACTTGACTGCATATTCAGGATAATTTCGATGCACGCACCGTGGATTGTGAGCGCGTCCTTATAGAGAAATACGCGTCCCCCAAACCGACGATGTAAAAATAAAATGTCTTTCTGCTTTATCGGTGGGAAAAAACTGGACAACACGGCCTTGTCAGAGCTTCAGACATAAAGATTCGTCGGCGTATAGGCTATCTGCGAAAAACCCCACCGTATGTGCACACACAGGTGCGTGTGTGTTGAGTTGTTCAAGGTTCACCTGATGCCATCGTTGTGTGTGTGCAACCTCGCTCGCTAGTTGTGATTCGTGAATAAGCCGGCTTCGGTTCCATGCCGAATACTCAAGTCGTTATATTAACAGTCCATCCATAATGTATGAATGTTTTTTTTTGTGTTTTCCTTTTTTCGTTGTCGGTATTCCCCCTTTTTTTTTCCTCTATACGTCCTGCTAGACATTCGTGTTGGCGGAGAGAGATCGGTTCAAAAGGGCTTTGCTCGTGTGGCTCACGCTTGTTATTGGACTGCACCGCGAATGGCATAGAAATGATGTAGGATTGTGAGAAGTCAAAAAAGGACAACTAACGTGCACATTGAATGAGAAGACGATTGCGTTTTTGAAAGACTTGGGGAAGAAGAAAAAAAAATTGAAGCTTGAGGCTGTACGAAACCAGCAGCGAAAGCGCACGTATATCCACTGTATACACTTTCATCGTCATTTTCCCTTGTAGACTTCTTCCTTTGATTTTCTTTTTTTTTTTCTAAACAAATTTTATTTTATTTTTTTTTTTTGTCGTTTAAAATTAACTTTTCCTTCACGAACCCCAGCGGGCTAATAACTAACTAGTTGGTCGGGCTCGATGGCCTTCACGTATAAAAAAGTTCGGTTGTAATAGACGTATTGAATAATTACATATGCAATAGAAATGACAACAATAGGACAAAACCCACTGCGAGAAAGTAGTCGCTATAGCTTGGCATTGTAGGCTGCTTTCGGAAATGTGTTTTTTCTTTTATCTTGTGGAAGTGTTGCACTCTCGTAAAACTAAACAGCAGCGAAAAGGAAATATTCGTTTGGTATGCGCGTGCGCAACACAAAGAATATACGGTAGTATAGCAGCAGTGTTAGTTATTGCTTTGACTTGTTCTCGTATATACACTCTTGTACTTTATGTTATTTGTTTTCAACGACCCTGTTTGGGTGGTGATTTTTTGTTGGGATTCTCGAGAATCCTTTTTTGGGGTGAAGACACAAATCTTTTTATAGAACATAGTAAACAAGTTAACAAAAAAAAAAAAGACTTAAAAATGGATGTTTATGTTACAGGTCCATCATGACATGACGCCCGACGAATTGCGGCGGGTTTTCCATGTCGACTCGCATGATCAAGGTACGTTACTTAATATCGGACTAGGACACCACACTTTAACAAAAAAAAAATAATAATGTAATATTCTGTTATTTGATCAAAATAACGCAATTACATGTCTATAGAATAAAAAACATTTGCGGCTTTCTAACATTGTGGTCTTTATTTTTCCTTTTGCGTGTTTTTACAGTTCCAAACTATGAAGTCATTAACTTGCGATCAAGGGTAAGGCGCGACGCAGAGCGAGATATCCGCCATGTCGACCTGTCCGCATTTGGCACACGGTAAAAAAACCCCTTTTTAAATTGCAAACAAATTATCCACATTTCCTAATATTTCATTCCAAGTTTAAACGACCTTTCATTCATCGCAATCTCATTTATTTTACGGGGGAAACGGACACAGATACAACCTACGACTGGAACGTAACGAACAGCTGCTTCGTGGCGGCAACAAGGTTCGCGTGTGGGTGGCCGATTCGCCATCCGCCGACCAAATGGATGGAAACCGAACCCAATTTGGAGGGATCACTCTCGAGGAGTTGCCTCAGGTAGGACAGCATTTTTATTTTTAATGGAAAGCTGATGTAGTACAGGATGGTCAGAAAATACTCTATGACCTTCGTCGTGTTAAAGTACACCCAAACGATTGGGCATTCTTTAATCGCATCTTGCCTAACCGAGAATAGCGCAGTGACGATTAGTGGTGACAGCGTGACTTGGCCACTTGTCGCGTGCCATTGAGGAAAACGTTGGCTCTTAGCGGCGTCGTCCAGATAGATTCCAGCAGTCTATGCCCAGCTGACGTCGGCTGGACTGGCGTCCAAGTGAAAGTATATATTTGCAGCGCGTGATGTGGGTTTGAAATCAGCTCGAGAATGACGTGGGGTCTAGTCAAAAGTCCAACAGGCAACTTTCTACCCACGATCCCAGTTGCAGGCTCCCCTGTTGGTTTTGCATTTTTGTTTTCCTCGTCGGGTATACGCAACACATCGAATCGGAATCGATCAGTCAGGGAAAATTCAACGAGAACAAAAAAAATCCCAAACCCTGAAGTTGTTGCAACGAACCCTCTTTCAGTATTGTTTCTCGCTGATTGATGTGACGAGGATAAGAAAGTATTGGCTTGGTTTTTGCATTACTTAAAAATTGATATTTAACCACAAGCGAATAAATAGTCATGCATTGAAATTGAATGTTGCGGACGCCCAAGCTTCCGTGTAACAACGTGCTGCTCTTGCCCTATGCGATGCATTTCCAAGGCTATGTTGCCCGTAGTTGGTGTAGGTGATTGAGTTGCGGAAAACAAAAGTCGTTTCAGTTTTTTGTGTTGGGCGTGCCCTTAGACTCATTTCTTTTGTTTTGATTCCCCATTTGCGAGCGTCAGATACGAGGCGGAATTTGGCCTCGAAGGCTTCTTAACTTTTCACGACACGCCTCGTAATTCTCCAAGTCTAAGGTCAATCCCGTCAAAAAAAGGAAAAAAATCGTTTGGGATGCCATGATCAAAGGTGGTCGAGCATCCTACAGGGTGTTGCCCATGGGGCTCGGAGAACTGGAAAAGGAAAAAAACTAGAAAAGGAAGAACGAGTTGACGTCTCTTTCTGTTGTTCTTATACATAGACTGAGCGAAGGGACAGCAGCACAAAAGCTCGAGAAAGAAGAAAGCGAAAGCCGTCCACCGTTTGCTCTTAGTCGTTTCCAGAACGACAACAAAAACTGGACAGCTAGCGCGCACTGAGCCGCTTTTTAGTTGCTACGATTTAGAACAGAAAAGTAAGACAGCAGAAAACCTGAAGACGTCCACACGCCTTGTATTGTGTGTGACGGCCCGATTTTTCATCGAGAACGAGATTGTTAGAAAATAGGCACATGGCCCACTTTTTTTTTGTTTTTTGGTTGTTGTTGTCATCGAGATTGATAATTGGTTGTTCCAGCACAGCAGCTCAGTTTGATTATCATTAGATTTGGCTGCGAGCTAGGAGGTGAAAGGTTGCCGCCGGTCCACTGCTCACTGTGTTGAGTTACGCTGGCATCCCTTTTCCTGTAGTTTTGCTATTTTGCTATTCGTTCGAGAAAATGAAAGTTGTAACCAATCCTGCCGATTTTTTTGCTTTGTTTATGTTTTTCCTTTCGTTTTTATGTAGAACAACAGGCAAATGTTTGAGTGCGCGAGACACGATTCATTTACGTTTATAGTTTTCTTTAAATGGTGCTGTCCTACAATGAGAAAAAAAAGAGAAAAATCTCTGCCGTCATTAGAGTATTCAAACCAACAAGGCCGCCAAGACCGCACCTCGCCCTTCGGCTTTCTCGCCCACTTCTTGGGCGAGGCATCATTATTATTATTATTATTATTTATTTTTTTTTCAGAACAAAGTCGAAAAAATGCGCTACTGCACACTGAGCATATCTACCATTATTGCGCATTGGAGGAAGTATTTCATTATTTTTTTTGCCGTCGTTTGAAAGTCCCGCGTTTGTGAAACCCATCGTTTTTGTCCCCCTTTCGAAACGTCGACAAACTTGGCAAGATCAAGACAGAGTGATAGATCGCTTGAGAGAAACCGAAATCGCAAAAACAAGACATCAAGCAAGCGAAATAAATTAGTATATAAATGAATGTCAAAGACAAAGCTGGAGGTAGTTGATGTACTTATATACCTCCGATATGGTGCAGTATCGATAAAGAAAGCAGATCAACCATTCGTTCCGCGTTTGCCACTCTATCCGGGTTCTTGATCTTGATTTTTCAAATAGGCATCGTCATCAATTGTTTTCTTGTTTTTTTTTTTTGTTTTTTTTTTTTAGTCGATAGTTTTCCGGTTTGTCACGAAATATTGCGTGTTATTTTGAACAGGGAAACAAATTTTCGGGGGGGTTGGTAAAAAAAAATAAAAGGAAGGACTTTCACCGTCTACGACACTGGGTAAATGACGTCATTTGGCCAGGTGCCTCGAGGAATGAGGATGAAAAGAGTTCAACGCCATTCAAATGCGGGGGAATGGTCCGAAAAAAATATATATAAAAAGGCAGACAGCTAAGAAAAAATAAGTCAGGAGTAAAGAGAAAAAAAAAAAAAAGGAAATTTTGAAACAGTAAAAAAAAAAAAGAGAAGGGAGAAACGGCCACAAACAATAGCCGCATAAAAAAAAAGTTAATGAACAAAAAGACCAAACGAAAAATGTTGTGCAACGTGGACACACACACACACACACACCGCACAGCAAAGGATTAAAGCACGTAGAAAGGTAGGCTGCCCTAGGATAAGAAAATGAAAAATGACATGCCAAATAACAAATCGCCTACGTGGCGAGTAGACGTCGACTAAGAATTAAAAACCACATCTGCACGTTGCCTAAATCATGGTCTAGCTGACAAAACAATTCCCTTTAATACGGCTAAAGAACCAGCAGCAGTTTGTTTATGTAAAGAGGGAAATGCTACTGATTTGCAGCTAAGAGCGAACGTGCTTTAGCCGGTCAACGTCAACTTTGAGGCGGATGACGCGGAGAAGAACAAGGGAAAAGAAGGAAGAAAGAAAAGAGAAAGAGAGGGAAATTATTTGAAAAAAAAAAAACTGGGTCAGGATTGTCATTCCCAAATTGTGAGAGTTTTTATTTGTCTATTTATTTTTATTTTTTTACTTTCACTAGTTCGGGTTCTTTTGAATACTTGGGGCACTGAGCTTCCATCGCTTACAAATCTGTCGAGTTTTTACAAATTCTAGCCGATCATCCGTCAACTTGACGATGAAAACGCACGTCACACGGGTGACAGAAATTACCTGCTGGTTCTTGTTTTGTTTTCTTTCTCTTATTTTCTCTTTCTCCCGTTGCTGTTTCAATCTGCTTTGCCCCTCATTTCCCTTTCTAGTCTTTTTACCTCGTCAGACTTCTCTTGTACGACAAATCTCTTATAGCTCGTCTCTTTAAGACACGCTTTGCAAATGACTCTTACTCTTCCAAGTCTTTTCTCTTGCCTTTTACCTCCTCTGGCGTTGGATTGGTGGGCACGAAATGACAACTTTCCAACTTGGTCTTTTTCATTGTTCTTTTCTTCTTATTTTTTTTTTTTTTGTTTTTTTGTTTCATTGCTTGTTCTTCGACTTCAAAACAAGCACTTTCTTCGGCCCAGCACGGCCCAAACCGAAACGAGTTAGCGAAGCAGACTGGATTGAGAGCATCAAACACAGCATCTCGGGTTCCCCCCTTCACTTTCCAAAATCAACTTGAAAAATATAGATTCAGTAAACTGCTCGTCTAACTGACTTTGAAAAATTTCATTAAAAAAAATTAAAAATGCAAATAAGGGTTTATTTGATTTTTGTGTGTGCGTTTGTTCGGGGTAGATAAATGAAACAAAAGCCAATCACTTTCCTTTCAACTGAAAATTCACCTTGTTTGGAATGAGCTTCATTTCTTCGCTCCTTATAGGCGACTCAATGTTTGGCCCAATCATCCAATGCTTTTTCTGCCTTGAGTCCAGCCAAGAATTTTTTGAATAGTTTTTAGTGATGTTGTTTGTTGTTGTTGTTTTCTCCTTGTTTGACGAGCTGCTCGTGTCATCTAAGGAGCTAGGCTACACTCAAAACATTGGGCCGATCTTTTGGAAATCTTAGCCCGTGCAAATCTATACGGAGGAAGGTGGTGTGTGTTTGTTTATACTTTTTGTGATTTCTATACCCTCTTGTTGAGCTCCTGCTGCTACGTACGTGCTGCATTCTTCTGCCTTTCAAGGTGTTTCTCCGTTACGACTTGTCTACCACCACATAAACTTGGTACATTATATGCTGCCAGCCGTGAAACGAATAAAAAACGAAGTGGAAGCAGAGAAAAGAAATCCTCTCGTCCCTGTCGACCCAAGAAGTAGAATGAATCATTCGGAAACTCTGTTCAGTTTCTTCCTTCTCCTTGATGATTTTTTATGGTAACATTACCGACTTTAATTGTAACCGTCACAACCGGTTACGTACAGTGGAGTCCGTCTGCATTTTTCATCTTCGTATTTCTGCCCCCATCCCCCTTTTCTCTCTCTCTCTCTCTCTCTTTACTTCAAGTCTTTACGAGTGGAATAAAAAATAAGTTCCATGCGATCATCAATGCCAATCGTCGAGGCTAATAATGACTGGAGTTTGATGGGTGGGGGGGGTTGTTGTAGATTGTCAGCAACAAGCTGAGTGCTCATTTTTCAAACCAGTTCTTAACTTTATTCTTTTTTTTTTCTAACGATTTTTTATTTTATTTTATTTTATGTGCTGACTGTTTGATTCATCAAGGACGATGATATCGGTACCATCTATCAGGATACGGATACGGAGGCAGCAGTGCTAGTCAACCACGACGCTGTAGACGACGCCCTCATTCTGGTATAGTAACTTGTCTTTCTTCTTAATTTTTCCAACTTCAATTCGCCCCCCCCCCCCAAACCACGAAACGCTATATTGGATAACATCCACGCCCCAACGTGATTTTTATGCAAGCTTCTTATTTAAAAAAAATACGGAATTGCAAGCAAAGTTTCACAAGGGCGGAAACAAGTTCCCGTACCGTCCGCGTTCACCGCCGATAGAGAAAAAAAGGGGATTGGTCGCAGAAATTTCGGTCAAGATTGAGAGAGAAAAAAATGGAGACCTTGACTCACCGATGTGGAAACTGATATGATTCCGAAATTATTGAGCTATTTTTCCTCCAGCTGAGTGAAGAGAAAATGATTTTCAGAAGCAAACCACGACTTTTCTTTTCCTTTTTGATAGCGCAACAGAATACTGACGACAATCGGAGAACGAGAACCGAAGAGAAAATCACGATAAGGAAAAAAAACGAAATAAATCATATGCGGTGCTCCTCTCGTTCCATTTCGACCTTGGTTTTCCGGGACTTTAAGATTCTTTCATTTGAAAAGAAAAGTCATTAGACAGGCACTGCGAGGCTGTTTGGAACAGGGGAAACCTTGAGCGTTGAAACGACATGCTGAGCGCGCGCGCCGTTCATCAGATTCTTAGATGAAAGACAAGTGGCGGGGAGATGGAAAAGAGAAGAGATGGAACAAAATGAAACAAAGCAAATGGAAACCGTATGGCCCAAAAAGAAATAGGGAACGAGAGGCCAAAGAGGGGAAAGGCAAAGTATCCATTTTTCAACGAGATTTTTCTCTTTGGCAGAGCCGCAACGTCAAGAGCATCCAATATCCTCGTAACCAGATTATGAATGGTAAGTGGCAGGACGGGGAGGTGGAGGCCCCCAAAAGACTCAATGTCATCAGCGCGCAACCGTTTCGATCCATTACACTCACTGGGAATTGAAAACGAAGTAAAAAAACAAAACAAAAAAAAAAACATCGAGATAAGCGCGAGAATTATCGAATGGGAAATGCCGCATAACCTCGACAGAAACCGGAAAGGGGACACTACAGTAGACGGGGAATGTAGGAAATTTTAATTGATCAAAATGACCAAACGTCGAAGAAAGCCGCTTGAGAAACGAATCTTTATCGTAAGAAAAGGAATTCCAAAGAAAGCAACAGTTGGTGGCTTTCCTTTTTTCTTCTTCTTCTTCTTCTTCTTTTATCTTGCAAAACACCTGTTGGAATTTTTTATTAAATTCTATTTGAGGAGGTTGTGGCCGCACCTTGTACCGATCATCTGCATTCAAGGGTTTCAGAGGTCGTACTACGTTTGATTTAAAAACTGCTGGGGAAAAAAATGTGGTAAGCAAAAGGCAGAAATCAAGGAAGAAGGCAACGACGTTCAATTCTGAAACAGGACAAACTTTGGCCTCTTAAGTAACTTTTAAAAATAGCCCGCCAATAAAAAATGATTTAACAGTCGGGAAACAGGCAATGCGGATACGATTGCGGAATTTAGCGGTGTCGACGACGTAACCGGCTATTGTCGTAAACTAGACGGCTGACTCTTGATGATAGTTGTCCATCAAGCTGAACCATCTTTTATGTCCTGTCATAGAGAGACTAGCGCTCAGCCATTTTCCTTGTTAACTCTTGGCTTCCCCTGAGTTCCTTTTTAAAAACCGCAAAAAAGAAACAAACAAACAAAAAAAAAACACTCAAAGAAATTGGTCATAATTTAATCAAATAGGATGGAACTATCGGGAGTGAATTGGTCATCCGTCCTCTGCCAGCAAAGCATCGCCAACTGCACCATAAATCGGCCGGAGTTCAGCTGCAGAGCGGCTCGCACGACGACGAAATGTTCATGGATGAGGAAGATTTCCGCTCGGCCGATTTCATGACCCCGTCGCCACCGTCGACGTTGCCACCAGCCAACGACACTGAGAATGCTTTAATCCGCAAAAAGCGCTCCGTCTATGATTTGAAGCACAGCATCGGTTCCCACATTGTTTACAAGCGAGCCGCCATCCAATCCGATGACGACTATGGTATGTTTTCATTTCTTTTCTTAGTTCTTTTCTTTTCGTTTATTTTTGATTTTTCTTATCTTGATGCTGTTCTCCTTTGTTGTTATGTCGCCCATCTGATATTCAAATAGCTTGAAAATGTAGTTTTAATGAGTCTAGCAGGAATTGCAATGGGGGCTCGGCACGAAACGCTTTCATAGTTTTCTCGTCCATCCGAAGCGCAGCCATTAACCCATTTGGCGATCATCTTTTTATTTACGACGGAAACATTTTCTATTTTTTTCTTCTTTCTTTTCTTGGAGGAGGAAGCCGGTTTGGGTTTTAGCTGGGAGATTCGATAGGACGGTGAAAGGATTTTGGAGAAAGATGGAACAAGGAAAAAGAAAACAATGTAATTGAATAGAGACAAGCGACCAAGCGCAAAATCAAGTACCACATGGGATCGTCCTTGAATGGAACGTTAAGTTCTTGTGATTTTCACGGCTATATTACGGCCATCTAAGAGAAAATCTCACTTGAGAACAGCGATCAAAGCGAGGCTTCATTGACCCCGTGAATCCACTAAAGAAAGTAGTTATACAGGGTACTTCTCAGATGGTCACCTATCTATAAGCCATTTTATCTTTTCGTCTCATTTTAAAAACTAAATAATGAGCCAAAATAATAAGACGCAAAATAATGATCAATTAAATTGTATGTTGCAAAGAATTCGATTGCCTTTGATGCTCAATTTGTTTTGTTTTTTTTCAAATGCCTTTCTTTCCCGGAAATTTCAGCATTTATGGAAATGGATTTGCCCCCAACGGGGAAATCACAGCGTATGCCACGCCAGAAACGCAGCGCTCCACCTACTATCTATCCTGAAATTCTAGTGATCGTCGACTACGACGGTTACAGGTAAGGGGTGCGCACCTTCAGTATACCTCAAAGAAATTCGCCTTGTCCCTCCTTTGATTTGCCAACCGCGTCTACACCCTCTGTGACAATCATTTGAATTTATATTTACATGTTTTCTCCGATGGCAGGTTACACAACGGTGATAACGCTGAGATCAAGAAGTATTTCGTCTCCTTCTGGAACGGAGTTGATTTGCGTTACAAGTTACTTAAAGGACCTAAAGTGCGCATCAGCATCGCAGGCATCATCATCTCTAGGGTACGTCGGACAATGGCTTTTCTAATTTTGTGTTCTCTTCTTCTTTCTCGTGCCAGCTTTCTTTTTCCTTTGTGTCGCTATTGTAAAAAAAAAAAAAAAAAAAAGAACTTCAACTAATGGTGATTGAATGTGGTTAAACACAGGGACGAGATGCGACTCCTTATTTCGAAAAGAACCGTGTCGGACGCAACGCCATCGACTCAACAGCCGCCCTGACTGATATGGGAAAGTACCTGTTCCAAGAGAGGCGTTTACCCGTTTACGACATTGCCGTCGCAATAACCAAGTAAGTTAACCATCTTTCGATCGCCCTTTAAGATAACCGAGTAGACCTATTCTCAGATCGTATGTATACAAGGCGAACCGTAAGAATTTGCCTTTTTGTTTTTTAACATCGTACAACAAGTTTGCCCAGATGGCCATTTTCGTTTGATGGTTCTCGTTGACGTTTGGAAGCGAGAAAATATTCAAAAAAGAACAACAGCAAAAAATCTTGAAAACATGGAGCATTTTGACATATTTGAATTTCTAATTCAATAGCTTTTTGTCCTGTTTTATTTTGTTTCTTGCCCGTTGTTCTTCTCCTTTCGCCACCCGAATATGCAGGTTCGACATGTGCCGACGTCGTAAAAGCGGCCGCTGTGCGAACGGCACCGCCGGTAGGTTCCGCTTTAGCCCCCTCCCTTGCTTTCCTCGTTTGTTCGTCCAATCCTTCATTCCTCATAGCCAATTTCCAGTGAAGCTAACCGCCATCGCTTTCGTTACTAACAATCCTCCAGCTCTTCCATTGATGTGCTTTTTATATGTGTATATATATTTCCTCTCGCTCTCTTTTTTAAACCCCTCTCGTCTGCGGGAGGCAAAAGAAATGCTAATCGCTAAGGTGAGCCTTCCACGAATGGTAAAAACAAAAATAAGAACCACATGTCTGTCGAATATGCTAGTCGCTTCTAGCTACGTTAAAAAGCCATCAGGTTGAGCGGCTCTTCTTTGCGCAGTCTGGGTCGTTACGATAAAAAAACAAAAAAACAAAAAGATCAATGAAACTGTGCCGCAGTGCAATTTTTGCCTAGATAGACACTTGTTTATCGAAGATTTTCGTTGTAACCTCAACATGTATACGAAATGAGTCCGGGATATTAGGAAAGACAACTGAAAAGACTTGAATAATTTATTTTAACGGACTTATTTTTACAGAACGTTTGCGCGCTGTGTGTGATGTGTATGTATGACTTTAGAAATTGACTGCACCACAAACGGTGGATAAGCCGTATGTCAGAGGCAAGCGATTTTGTCTTGGTTAACCGTATTGGCATTATTGTTATACTTCCAGATTGGACATGTGTAGACGTGAATTCGTTTCGGACGATTGCAATCGGGGAACTGCCGGTAAGTTGAGACCACTGTGACTTGCAACTCTTACATTTGAAAGAAATGAAAGCAAACTGTATACTTTGACTACGGCCCCCAAAAGAAAGTGAGTGAAATTCGTTTGTGTTTGTTTATCTTCTCGGTCGTTCTCTTTATTTCGTTTCCTTCCCGAAACCATATTTTACGAGGATATGATTCAACGCTCTGTATTCATCTGGTTTCTCAGAGCGAGATGAATGGGCGATTGAATGTGGTTGGGAAAATATGTCTAGTTGATTGTAGAGAAAACGAAAGAGAATGATCAACAAATACAAAAGTTACAATAAAGCACTAAAAAAAACCCTATTGCATGTAGAACATGGCGATGTGGCATTTAATTGTCCCGCTCTGCTTGTTAGTGGCCAAGCAGAGAAAATCAACACGAAGAGTTTCACTCCACTTTGGGCCGCATCTGTTGATGATGCATGAATGACTTGCCTACTTATACGCACTTCATGTTACTGTCCACTTTACACCACTTTATATCACTTACTTGCCCTTACTTTACTATACTGAACGTGTATTTTGTGAATCAAATAACTTTCCACATGACCAAATATTTGCATGACGAAACAGTATTGACCTGTGTACACTTTTGAACGCACTTGATTCCTCGACTTCCCGGGACACGTAATCTCAATTATGCCTACACGAAATCATATTTTTTAAAACAACAATTGGCACTGCACCAGTTCACACAGCACTTGGCCCGTTCCACGCTTATCTCATTATTCTTTTTTTCGCAAAAGAAATTCGAATTTTTCCAGTCGATTCAAGAAGTGGAGAAGTGCAGCAGTTCCAACTTTTCCTTGCTCCTATTTTTAAAACAAATCGGCTTCGTCATATAGTCAACTAAAATGTCAAGGATGTAGAATGAACACAGAAAAACAAAAAAAAAAAAAAAAGAACATTTGAAATAATTATCAGAATTGAGGTAAGATTTTGTTTTACCTTCCAGCTGCCGCATCCTCACTTCGAATTTAACACACGAATACCACGGAAGCGTGTCCAGTTCATCATCGGTGATTTCAATCACCTCGTTCTCTATTGCAACTTCTCAGCCCTTACCCCGCTCAGTAATAAAAAAAAAAAAAATACCTTCGTACCTTTCTTGTATATATAGCGGTGTTCCATCTTCTTTCGCTGTCTGTTGTTGATGGGTGACTCGCTCTAGCATCGGCATCACCATTCTTCTTTTCTCTGTCCATTTCCTCAACCACATTGGATCAATCCTTTTCTGATTTCCCCCCCTTGCTTTCAAGATTGATCGTCACAATTTTCTTAATGCCCCTCATTTCAGGATTTGCCTACGTCGGAGGGGCCTGCGTCGTTAACAAACGCCTTGAGAAAGTCAACAGCGTAGCCATCGTCGAGGACACTGGTGGATTCTCTGGTATCATCGTCGCTGCCCATGAAGTCGGCCATTTGTAAGTAGCGTCCTGAAAATGAAACAACACAAACACGAAAGATGTTTGAATTCATACTTTCTTTCATTTAGATTGGGCTCCGTTCATGACGGTTCCCCGCCGCCCAGCTACTTGGGAGGACCAGGTGCGCAACGTTGCCGCTGGGAAGACGGTTACATCATGAGTGACTTGCGACACACTGACCGCGGCTTCAAGTGGTCCTCTTGCAGCATTGCGCAGTTCGACCATTTCCTCAAGTAAGGCTCGATGGCTTCATACTCCCATTATTAGGGTCTGGCCTGATGGCACGTCAAGGGAAACGGTCTCATCAATTCTTCGTTCTTTTCTTGTTGCAATGACAGTGGGGAAACTGCCACCTGCCTGTTCAACAGCCCGCACGAGGACGCTGTTCTTCCCCGTGTTTTACCTGGAAAACTGCTCAGCCTTGATGCCCAGTGTCGGATGGATCGTGGCACATCTGCCTGCTTCGTAAGGCTCCATTTATTAGATAAATAGCCGCTGGTTTGATTGTGTCGCAATAAAAACACCTCGATTATTTTCAAAATAACAGAAAGACGATCGTGTCTGCGCCCAGCTGTTCTGTTTTGACGCTTCGTCCGGCTATTGCGTCTCCTACAGGCCGGCAGCAGAAGGTTCCGCTTGTGGTGACGGACAGGTAAAAAAAAAAAAATCCCCTCTAACAACGGAATTGGAGGTTTAAAAAATGGCGGACTAATTCCCGATTTGATTTTCCCAGATTTGCAACAACGGACGTTGTATAGTGGAAAACGAAAATGCCATTCCCGACTACGCCGAGGATATCGGTCTCAATTCTTTCCTGAAACGAACAGATACCATCCTGGCGGCCACGGAACCTAAGCCGTTCTTTAGTGGAGGTCTGGCATCAACAGCGCACGTTTTCAACCCGACAACTCCCAAAGCAACAACAACCACGTCTAAAATCACAACTACCACTAGTAAACCAACAACAACAACTACCAAGGCGACAACAACCACGATTAAAGCAACAACAACCACTGTGACTACAACTTCAAAGCCTTTGATCACGACCATTCCGTGGTGGCACACGAGTTCCAAGAGTTCGACACCATCTACGAGGTGCGACAAAATGTTCTTTTCCATGACGCAACTGATATTTGTAATCATCCTATTCGAAATTCGCAATTTAGATGGTGGAATAATTGGACCAAACGATCAACCCCGGCGTCGGTAGACTCGCAATCGGCCAACACGCAACCTGCGGCGTCATCCTTGTCTATTGCGCCATCCACTGTTCCAGCTACGACGATTACTACACCTCGTCCTACACTTAGCGTAACAAGATTCCGGCCAACGACGACCACCACCCCAACGACCACAACAGAAAAAACAACTGCACGCACATCTCCTGCCCCTAGCCCGGTCTCTAATAAATTTTCCAGCTCTGGTATGTCTTTTTTTTTTAAAGTCTGACGATGAAAAACAAATTTAAATGTTTGTTTATGAATTTCAGGTGTCAATGAATTATGTGAGGATCGAATAACCAAAATCGCTGGATCCATGTCCTGCCAAGATTTCTTACAGCGTTACGGTTTTCAATACTGCCGCCAGCCTTATATCATGAAAAATTGTTGCGCATCACAGCAACGATACTGCCCTAACTAAAACACACACAAAAAAAAAGACCAGTGTGCTTGCGATTACAGAAAAACATTATTCCAGACACGCGAAAATCAGAATTTAATGTCGCTTGCGGCTCAGTGGCGGAACAGAGACAACAGACTATACTTCGGCGTCATTTGATCGATGAAGAAAAAAAAAAAATAGAAAAAAAAAAAAAAAAGAATTAAGAGAAATGACGAGGTGCGTTCACGATCTCCGATTTACTGGAAATTGTCGACAGAGACTGCCGCCACATGATAATACCCATTCGCATAATTTTCGTGCATAAAGATTAGTTCAAAGACCCATTTCCGTTGTTAGATGTGACCAAGGGTCTTTTCGTTTTCATTATTATTTTTTTAAATCCATTAAAATTCTGTTTATTATGCTCGTAATTAAAGAAAACAAACAAAACTAAAGAAAAAAAATTTGAATTTATCGCGCTGGTCTGTTCCTAAGACACGAACGTTCTTGCAAATGTTATATGACTTAAGCCCTCCTATTGGTTGGACTCACTGGTATATATAACGGCTACAAAAATCAATGATGCTCCCACTGGATGGTGATGACCATAACGAACGAAATGATTGCAAACAAACCAGTCTTGCCTGTGTGAGCTCTGAAGCCTCACTGTACAGATGTACAGACTCGTGTGCCCTTTTTTTTTTTCTTCTTCTGGTGTACAAGATTTTGTGCCTCATTGATAGATTGTTTTTGTTTTTCTTCTGCCCCCCCCTGCCCCCACGTTCTCCCCATTCCCTAATTACCGTGCAAGCCCCAATTGAAATACTAGACCATTCGCTTGATGTACGCGTGCCTTTGTTGAAACGAAACAATTTTTTATTTTATTTTAAACCAATTTTTTTTCTCTCTCTCTTTCTGTTGTGGATAATTGCGCGGTGTTTGTGAATCGAATGCAAACCTATCAAGTTTGCACGGCGTGCGGTGCCTGCGTTTACCGGTTGTCTCGAATATTGTACAGTGGTTTTTTGATCTATCTTTTTCTAGAAACAAAAATAATGGATGAAGGATATTCAAAATACTCTTTGTTTTTTGTTTTTGTTTTTTTTTGTTTTTTCCCTTTTAGATTCATGTCATATACTAACGTAATGAAGTCATCAACGGAATCGTCATTCCAGACGCGACAAATAGGGCGGAGCCACTATCGGTTTTGCACGTTACGTAACAAAGAGAGGGAGGAGCTAACATTGGGAGTATTGATTTTCAGTGGGATACCGAATGCTGACTCTAGTCTCGTTCACGACAGTAAACAAGATGGGAGGAAGTCAAGGAACTTCGTACATCGTACCCGATCAAAAGGAAAAAAGAGTTTGTTCATAAATCTCCGTGACTCGACATTGATCACCCTACATATTTAGCAAAATGAGTTTAAACCGGTTTAAACAACAGCATGGCACTTCCGTGCTATGAAGATTGAACGAGACAATAGCAGGTATTTTTCTTCCCATTCATTTTCAACATCCGTCCTTGTGATATCGAAAAAGAAAACCCCACACAATCTGTAAGGGATTTTTCCACTGTGCTGCTAAGCTTTCAGATAGCGAGATTCGTTAAAAATAGACGATCGTTTGCGGCAGCAGTTATTTTTGGAATCGGTTATAAAATATACTGACGCGCTGTGTTGACTCAATCTTTACAGTTATTTATCGATAAAGAATAGTCAGTGACAAATTCGAAAGTGGACAATGTGACCCCATGCTGCGCTTGTTGTTTTCTCTAAATTATGACGTCACTAATGTAGATCTAGACCAACAAAGTGGGCAGACATTGCTTATCACGTCCAGCGTTTCAAAAGTCCTTTTATATGTCTACAGGCTAGTCGACACTAGATTCAATCGGTTTGTCACTCCCTATGAGGGAGGCTGTGGTCGTACACTGCGTGTTTGCCATAGATTACCTGTTGTGCATGCCAATTTGCGTGCTATTTTCAAACGCCACGACCAACGGCGTTAGCTGATCAACCAGCTCTGGCGTCTTTGGCCGCAAGAAGCCCATAATAACAGGAGAAGAACAGGTGAGAGTGCGTCAATTCGATGGATTTGTTTGCTTCCTGCAAGGTGATCTATATGTAGAACTTTGGATAGCTATTTAATTACCTCATAGATGCTCGTATGGTGCAACATATTATCAGCCTTGGGTATTTTAGTTAAGGTAAAGGTCAGTTTAACTAAACGGTGGTTTTTGGTACACGAAATAATCACGTGTCCTTGGTGAATTTCACGTGAAGGTAGGTATAAAACCGCGTCAATTATGGCCAGTCAGTTTATTAAGACAGTAAGGATCACTTCTATTTCAGTATATGCTAATGCATTGACTGCTCTAATTAAATCACAGGTATTGCAAGTACTGAACAACATATTGGCATCTGGATAAAATGTGTGTTCCCTTGTTCCTATCGACTTACAGTTCTATGTCTGTTAAATGTATTTCGCATAAAACCTGTCTATTTAAATCAAATGTTTTCTTGCAGGTTGGTAACTGAGCCTTTCAACCAGTTGCATCGTTCGGAAACCGTCCACTGTTCGACTGACTGTTATCGCGTGACATTGAGCTGTTTTGAAAAGATTGCACCAGTCACTCAGCGATAAACGAAACACTGTACAATGACTGACAAAAAAGAAATGGATAAACCGCAAATATTAGCTCGTATGTATACTGGATTTCAAATAAATTTTGATGTTATGTTGTTCCTAATCGTTATAATTAGTATCGCGACTGTTTTCTTTTTACAGCTTCTCTTTTCGGTAGTTGTCGCTTAACCATTACCATGATGTGCTTGGTAGCATCTTTCAATTCCCTGTTGATGACCATCAATCTCGGGATGGTAATAGTGTGTATGAACAAAGTGGATCATAGCAATAGCACAAGCGATTCGGGAACGTCTGGCTCCAATTGCACAAGCGATTCGGAATTTCAGTACCAAAGCACGTGCGGATATAACACAACAGAGGTAAACATCCTTCTAGATTAAATTATCTGTGCAAGGTTGCTAGGTATCGTTCATGCGTTGATAGGAATCCGACGTCAGATGGGACAAGAATGCGCAAGGAATGTTATTAAGTGCTACGTATTACGGAGTGGTATCCATGCAGCTTCTCACCGGTTGGCTATGCGATAAATTCGGAAAGATGAAAGCTCTAATGTAAGTACACAGACGAAAAATCATAGCATATTTCAAAAATGGTTCTATTAATCAAATAATTCCCTATTTTGCATGCAGGATCGGGGGGAGCACCGTACTGGGTGTAGTGTCCGTCCTATCGCCACTGATTATTCAATATGCCGGTGTGCCATTTTTCTTTGCCGCTCGCGTCGTCATGGGAGCTTGCATGGTAAACGAGAATTCCTGCCTTATAATCTAATCTTTCCCAAAAAAAAAGATTATTTTTCTATAAATTTACAATCTCCAGTGTTTCATGATATCGCCAGTCTTACCTTTGCTGAGGCGCTGGACAACTTCAAAAGAGCAGGGGCTTTTGGTGGGTTTAGCTTTTGCTGGCGTCGGTTTGGCAAATGCAGCTACCTATCCGATGACTGGTCTTATTTGCGAACTTAGTGGATGGAGATCTATTTTCTACTTTTGTGGTATGTATACTTAACCGATCCATAATTGTGATCCATAAGGACGTACTGTATAAGGGAAAGAATGCGGGCCTTCAAACAGTATTTTCTGGTTGAAAAACAGGAATATGTGGCATCTCGTGGAGCGTGGTAGCCTTATTCCTAGTTTATGACACGCCAGGAAGACATCCCCGCGTGAGCGTTGAGGAAAAGCAATATCTTGTATCTACGCAAGTTCAAAGTTTATCAAAGGTACGATAAAATCACAATCAATAATATGCAGTCGGAGAGTCATTATAGCTGACTTGTCATTTGACAACTTCGAGACTAATTTCTTCAATTTAGACAACGAAAACCGTTATTCCTTGGTCAAAAATACTTTTATCCGTACCAGTTTGGGCCGTGATTACCACTAACTTCTTCTTCTTTGCGGCTACGGTAAATTTTTTAAATTGTATCTAAATTTTACCGAAAATCAAACCCTTTAAATTTTCAATCAGAAAGGAACGGTAATCAATTTACCGCTATTCGTCAGAGATGTCCTGGATTTCAGCGTCACTGAGGTACGTTTCTTGGTGATATTCAATGCGGCTATTGGCTAACCCTAATTAAATTTTTTTAAACGCAGAACGGAATTTTCTCCGCAATGCCTTCGGTGGTTGCGTTATTGCTCCATTTAGTAATCGGTCCACTTTTTGACTGTGTACGAGCCAAACAAATATTTACAGTCACAGTCGTCAGAAAAACATTTCACGTCATAGGTAATTCCTTGTTTCATTCTTGAAAACAAAACAATTATAAATGGAACTAAAATGAGGACGTACTTTTTATGTACCATCTTACTACGTTAGGCACTTTAATCCCAGCAATAATGATGTTTATCGTCAGCCAACTCCCGCCGGAGAAAAAATACATAATCATTGGTTTAATCACGATTGGTTACGCAATGTTCGAATTCGCCTGGATGGGAGGATTTTCGTTCGCTTTCATGGACATGGCTCCTGACTATGTTGGAATCATTCAGGGTATCAACAACACGATCGGTCTCATGCCTGGATTCATAATGCCAGTCGTAATTTCTAATATGACTCCAGAGGTAAAATAGCTTTTCTTTTTCTTTATTTCCTGTACAGTTAGAAAAATTTTTTTCCTACCAATTTTTAGGGGACGCCTGAACAGTGGAGTTACGTGTTTATTATGTTTGGTGGATTGTATACTGCAGCGTGTTTGATATTTCTGATATTTGGAAATTCAGAATTGCAGAGTTGGGGCAAAGCAAAAGACCCTGGCAACATCCAAATTGCCAAATCCCTCGAAACCATGGTCGTGTGATAAAATGCATGTATAGGAAAAATAAATTCTTGATCTCTGTTAGGATCATTTAAATTCCGAGTTAAAACACATAGCATTGTATCCCATATATTTGTTCGAATTCTGCGATACAACTTACCAACTGCCACAGCGTTTTCGACTGTGCTGTGTTCAAGTTCAAAAACACATACTGTACCTAGTTCTTTACGCGAAGCGCAATATAGCTAAACAGAATGACTTGCATAAACGGAAAG
Source organism: Daphnia magna (assembly GCF_020631705.1). Lineage (NCBI taxonomy): Eukaryota > Metazoa > Arthropoda > Branchiopoda > Diplostraca > Daphniidae > Daphnia > Daphnia magna. The sequence continues at coordinate 5,098,972 of NC_059184.1, forward strand.
GTCGTTATGTAACGAATGCGTGTTAGAGCTTTTGCGTATTGCACTGCACGTCGGCATTGTAAGCAAATTCGTTGGGTCTGAAGTAACAAACATCACTCGGAGACGTCGTGTTCCTATCGTAGAGGCATAACAGTTAGGCTATATGTTTGTAAACCCACAATCTCCGATGGGAGCATTCAATCATCAACAAACCTTCGGCTTTACTAGTTATCAACAAAATGAAGTCAAAGGAGGTGGATGGTGAGCTGCGAGTGATTGCACGTAAGTTATTTTTGCAATGAGCACTGGCATTAACTCGGTACCCAATTGCTATTTTTCGAGTCTATCGATTCCTGTATTACTATAAAGAACAAAATATTTGCAATTTTTTACAGCTCGGTTGCTACTGAGCTGCAGATTGACAATCAGCCTTACTTGCTTATTTACTTCTTTTGCCGCCATCTTAATGACGATCAACCTATCCATGGCGATTGTGTGCATGAACAAGCGTTCAAAACAGCTGAATAGGACGGACGAAATAAATAGCACCAATTCAAGTTCAGGATATTTTGGATTAAACAGCACTTGTAGCGATGATCTCACTACGGTACAAGTACAAAATCAGTGTTCCAATACATACTGCATGTTAAAGCAAACTATATCCATGATTTAAATTGCTGAACACACTGGACCGGAACGAGTTCTGATTAAGGTACTTGTAAGATTTAATGCCTAATTTTTTTTATTGTAGGAAAAAGAAATGTATTTAGACAAGCCAGCTCAGGGTATGCTACTGGGAGCTGTTTATTACGGAGTGGTCGCCGTGCAACTTTTGGTTGGTTGGCTATGTGACAAGTTTGGCAAGTACAAACTTCAAATGTAAGTAGATTATTTTGCACGTTCTTAGCCAACCAGCTCAATTGTTTAATGCACGAGAAAAAATGTACTTCAAAACAAGGGCTCTCGGTTCCAGCGTTCTAGCAATTGCATCCTTCGCCTCTCCGGTAATTCTAGAAAATGCCGGTGTACCCTACTACTTTGCATTGCGTATTGTGAAAGGTGTCGCCATGGTAAGTTAACAAAAACGACTTGAAATTTTATTATCAAGACAATCAAACAAATTTTTGCAGAGCTTTGCCCTTCATTCAACGTTGCCTTTGTTAACTCGCTGGACTACTACCCAAGAACAAGGTCTGTTGATGGGCATTGCTTCTGCTGGTATAGGCCTTGCCAATTCAGTTACCCATCCGATTTCGGGACTGCTGTGTCAGCACGGAGGATGGAAAGCGATTTTCTACTTTGGTGGTACGTGTTCAGCTTCTCAACTACACAAAGAAGATAAAACATGTTATGGGGCAGTAAGAACGAACGAAATTTTACCGTTTAACCAATGTTTATTCGAATAGGAGCCTGTGGTATGGTGGCATCGTTTCTCATTGTGTGCTTAGTCTATGACGGCCCAGCAAAACATCCTCGAGTGGATGCGGAGGAGAAGCAATATCTTCTTACTTTTCAATTTCAGAGTCAAACTTCAAAGGTAAAATGGCTGTTGTATTGCCAGACGCTAAAAGAAATTACAAAGTATGTGTAATAAACCTCTGTGCAATACTACAGCAGTTTCATCTAATTCAAACAGAAACGACGAGTAATCCCGTGGGCGAAAATACTTTGTTCCGTACCCGTTTGGTCTGTTGTCGTCACAAATTTTTTCTTCTTCGCGGTGGTAAAAGGAATAGTTCTCAATCTGCCAATCTTTGTCCGTGATGTCCTGGACTTCACAGTTACTGAGGTATGGTGTAAAAGATCTTAGGCTAGTAGCCAGGCCAATTCCCGTAAACAAATTTCGCTTTGTTCTTTAGAATGGAATCTTTTCTGCAATGCCATTAATTGCAGCTCTTTTGCTCCACTTACTCATTGGACCTTTTTTTGATTACATACGTAACCACAACAAATACACCCCTACTACTGTGCGAAAAATCTTCCATGTCGTAGGTATAATCTTTGTAGGCCCTAGTACATCAATAAAAATTAATTGCATTTCTTTATCTTTTTCATTGACACGAACATTTAGGTACGCTTATGCCTGGAGCTTTGATGTTTGTCTCCAGCCAGCTTTCATCTGAGTACAAATATTTCATCATTTCGTTGATAACGATCAGTTATTCTCTTACTGAGTTTGCCGTGATGGGAGGCTTTGGATACGCAATGATTGATCTTGCTCCCGACTACATCGGTATTCTACAAGGGATCAACAAAACCATTAGTTTGGCTCCAGGATTTATTACGCCGCTTATTGTATCGGCTCTGACACCACACGTAAATTAATTGGAAGATAGATTTGTTTAACGTTTTCATTAAATTTTTTATTTCCGTGTTACTATCTTTAGGGGTCGAGTGAGGAATGGAAACATGTTTTCATTCTTTTTGGTGCGTTATACGTTCTATCATGCTTAGTGTTTGTAACCTGTGGAAGTGCACAACAGCAGAGCTGGGGAAAAGCAATCAAGAAAGACACAGTCAGTGTCCTCAGTGGTTCCAGTAAACCACGCAATAATTTTGCATAGAAAGACCATAGGGAATTTATTTCCAAATATTTTTGCCTTATCAGTGTGAATTATTTGCAATGAAAATGCAACAATGGTCTGGCCCTTTGAAATGTGCTGTTTGAGCATATTAGCCTATCTGCAAAAACGGCGATACGATCACCGCAAGTTTTGCATATTTGATTCTTGGAGCATCACCTCTTTTGCAGCTACACTAAAATTACACATTTTTATTTTAAAAAAAGATGGAAATCAAAGTGCGATCGGAAAAAACATTGATTTTATGGTTCATATATCCTAAAGGCATTTTCTTTGCCCAGCAGATTAGTGTCAGAGAGAAGCAAACTAGTTCCGATTATGTTACGACAGTAAATGGTGATCACATTCAGGCATAGAGAGCTATACTATTCTACTGAATATGAAAAAGAACCGCATTGCCATTTATATGGTCAGGATGGCCGAGCGGTCTAAGGCGCCAGACTCAAGAATAATACCTTGGTCCTTTAAAAAGAATGTCAAGATTTCTGGTCCTCAACAGAGGGCGTGGGTTCAAATCCCACTTCTGACATAAACTGTTTTAGTTCATACGTATACAAACGTATCCATGTTTTGAAGAATTCCTGAAAACAGACTTTTTTTTAGGTAAGTTTTCCATTTGCTTTATCACAGATTCCGTGCCAATGAAATTGCATTTTAAAAAATTGCATTTACCCATCATATTTTTAATTGTTTAATGATATACCTTGCAGTTCTATACACATCTAAAAATGTATGAATCAGATTTATAAGGTTTATCAGTCATATTAAAACTCTACGGCTCCCGGGTCATCGCATATTATACTATACACTGTACTATACACTGTATATATTATAATATACACTTTGCTTTACCCACTCAGAAAAAATCTAGATAAAAAAGAAAATTACATGATTTAGATTCGCAATCAAACGGTGAACGCGATGATTGACTTTTTATAAATAATATAAATATAATTATAACAAATAAATATTATAATTTTATATATAATAAAAACGCGTTAAATAAATAAAAAAAAAACACGTAAATTTCCCGTTTAATTACTCAGCGCGCTAGTACGCTACAGCGCCAGCGTGACGTAGGAAAGTTATTCGTTACATTTCAAAAACGACTGATTTGATGGTAAAACAAATAACCCCTTCGAAATCAGCATTCAGTTAAGAATATTATGTGTGATTTTCAACCAATTCCGAGAGATGTCGTTTTTTGCAGATTTTGAGAAAAATGAGAAGGGTATAGCCTTCCCACTTTTTCATTTTTCGCAAAAATATGGATCTAGTGAAAATGACATGATTAAGACTCGCAATCAAACAGTGATGACGACTATTGTATTTGTTTTTACGTAGGATATAATTTTCTGAGTTAAACGAAAAAAAGAAGTTTAAAAAGTGGTGCGCCAGCACGCTACAGCGTAGCGTAATCAAGCACAATTATTCGCTATATTTCAAAAACGGTTCATTTAACGAAATAAAGAACTATATTCTCGGAATCAGCGCTTGATTTTGCGTATTTGTGTGATTTTCAACCAATTCCAAGAGGTAATTTTTGTCTTGATTTTGAGTGAAAAATCAACTTTTCTGTGTTTTTATCCTTAAAACGTCAAATAATTAAATTGCTTTACATAGATTACACTTAGAATTGAACGAAAAACACGAAAATAGACTATATTTTTACGTGAAAGATGATTTGTTTTAAATAAACTTAAATAACGCGTTTATTTAGCCACCGTGCTAGTACGCTACAGCGCCAGCGTGACGCAGGAAAGTCAATCGTTACATTTCCAAAACGACTGATTTGATGGTAAAACAAATAACCCCTTCGAAATCAGCATTCAGTTAAGAATATTATGTGTGATTTTCAACCAATTCCGAGAGATGTCGTTTTTATCAGATTTTGGGGAAAATGAGAAGGGTATAGCCTTCCCACTTTTTCATTTTTCGCAAAAATATGGATCTAGTGAAAATGACATGATTAAGACTCGCAATCAAACAGTGATGACGACTATTGTATTTGTTTTTACTTAGGACTTGAATTTTCTGAGTTAAACGAAAAAAAGAAGTTTAAAAAGTGGTGCGCCAGCATGCTACAGCGTAGCGTAATCAAGCAAAATTATTCGCTATATTTCAAAAACGGTTCATTTAACGAAATAAAGAACTATATTCTCGGAATCAGCGCTTGATTTTGTGTATTTGTGTGATTTTCAACCAATTCCAAGAGATAATTTTTGTCTTGATTTTGAGTGAAAAATCAACTTTTCTGTGTTTTTATCCTTAAAACGTCAAATAATTAAATTTCTTTACATAGATTACACTTAGAATTTAACGAGAAACACGAAAATAGACTATATTTTTACGTGAAAGATGATTTGTTTTAAATAAAATTAAATAACGCGTTTAATTAGTCATCGCGTTTGTACGCTACAGCGCCAGCGTGACGTAGGAAAGTTATTCGTTACATTTCAAAAACGACTGATTTGATGGTAAAACAAATAACCCCTTCAAATCAGCATTCATTTAAGAATATTATGCGTGATTTTCAACCAATTCCGAGAGATTTCGTTTTTTGCAGATTTTGAGAAAAATGAGAAGGGTATACCACCAACCAATTCCAAGAGATGTCGTTTTTTTCAGATTTTGAGGAAAATGAGAAGGGTATATAGCCTTCCCACTTTTTCATTTTTCGCAAAAATATGGATCTAGTGAAAATTACATGATTTAAACTCGCAATCAAACGGTGATGACGACGATTGTACACTGAGTTATGTTATACCTTTTCATCTGATGTTGTAAAAATTGTAGGGAAAGCATTTTATAATAAATTATGTCTTCCCGTGCCAATAATTTTTAATTGATCTTTTTTGACATGTAGACAACATATTCATAAGCCTTTCAGTACTACATTCTGTAATTCCGTTCTTGAGTTATTGGACAGTTCACTAATCCATTGTTCACACAGAGTTTCATTAGTTGGATATTTATTCCAAGAAACGTTAGAGATTACAGGCCCATAACTTTTGCTGGAACAATTTGCAACACAACACTTTTTTTTTCATTGTGCTATTAATAAATATAAGTCAATTACAATTTACAATGAATAATTATTAGTACAAAAGAGTTTCGCAGCTGAAAATAATGCAAGCATTATGGACTGCCGAAAGCATGGACCAAAAGCATGGCCGAACGAAAGCTACTCTCGTCCACGTCCACGTTACAATTTAAAAAAAAAAAATAAAACAAAAAAATTCAGGAAAAAAAGCTGCGGAAAATGGAGTCGACCCTTTGGAAACCGACGAAATAGGCGGAGTAACACAGGTGGGCCAACAATCAGGATCGAGCACGTGATCTGGACTGGCGGGGCTCCCTGGCGCAGGCGAGATATTGCGTTGAGTGGCCGTGATTGTAGTAGGCTATGATTTTGCCAAAGATTTTACCTTATCTAATTTCTGTGTTTGTGACCAAGACTTGTGTAAAACTTTACTTCATTCATCGTAATTCGAAAGAAGCAAATTTATGAATAGGGAACAACCAACAACACTTTCGTATGAAATTCAATTGATTATTTTTTAGTTAACGATCTTATTTGTAAATATATTATGTAAACATCAGACAGGAACAATTAGAATTAATAATGAAAGTGAAGAAAGAGTGGAAGAAATTGTTTTATGTTATTCAACGACGAGAGGGATTTGAAAGAGGAATAATGACTCCTCAACTAGCCTTGAAGAATTACATTGAAATCCATACTGGAAAAACTATTACCAGAAGATCGACAAAATTACTTTCTAATTTTTGGGAGGTAAAAGCTGGTAATATTTACAAGTATGTGTCATTGAAATATAATTTTTTTTTTCATTTAGAGTTTGACTGAAGATGAAAAAACATTTTGGTATAATGTTAGCATTACCAAAAATGCTGGCATTAAAGAAAAACAGAAATTGGTGGATGAAGAAATTGCTGAAATTTCTCAAAGTCTTAAATCAATGACTTTCGATTTGCTTTCTTCGTCAAGTCACGTCTTGAAACTGCCACTATCGCAAAGCATTTCGTCGATTTGGCTATTTAAGTCAAGTTGAAATCTCGTGATAAAAGATGCTGACTTTGAAGACAATTGACAACGATCAACGAAATAACGACTATATCCTATAAGGGAATAGAGAACAATAAAAGCTTGTTTTACAGTGTCTGCTTGTTAAGTTTGACAGAAACGACAAAGGCGATCAATGAAGCTAAGTGGGCACATCATCGCTGTTTTGATCATCTGAATTTCAGTTTTTTTTTCTTTCTTCGACATGTTTAACGTGTTCAGATGTGATAGAACTTCAAGAAGAAAAAAAAATAGTAAATGATTTATATATTTGTTATATTTTTTTTAGATTTAAATAATCTGGGAGAAAAGAGAAACTAAAGTTAAAATTACTTTGATTGTTCTACGCCTAAACAACTTGGCTCTGTTATAGTTTTGCGCTGCACTGTCCTGAAATCGACATAACGGCACGATGGTATTGACAACTCCGCACCTTTTTCCCACAGCTTTAGGTTTGTCATCATCTCTTTGGATTAATTTTTCACCAGTTACATCATCAACACCAGGAACTTTAGGTGGGTTAAATTCGGTGTTGTAAACTCTTCCACTAGATATGTGGGTCCAACGACCAACAACTCTGTTGTAGAAAAAGTTATATTATCGTTGGTTGATTTCGCAAATCGCGAAGGCATTAAAGGGGAATCGCGGCATTAAAGGGGAATCACCCTTAATTAATAGGGCATTAAAGGGGGAATCCCTCCTAAAGAGCAAGGGCTTTTGGTGGGTTTAGCTTTTGCTGGCGTCGGTTTGGCAAATGCAGCTACCTATCCGATGACTGGTCTTATTTTCGAATTTAGTGGATGGAGATCTAATTTCTACTTTTGTGTATGTAGCTAGCTATACTTAACCGATCCCTAATTGTAATCAATAAGGACGTACTGTATGAGGGAAAGATTGGGGGCCTCAAACGGTATTTTCTGGTTGAAAAACAGGAATATGTGACATCTCGTGGAGCGTGGTAGTCTTACTCCTAGTTTATGACACGCCAGGAAGACATCCCCGCGTGAGTGTTGAGGAAAAGCAATATCTTGTGTCTACGCAAGTTCAAAGTTTATCAAAGGTACGATAAAATAACTTTCAATAATATGCAGTCGGAGAATCATGATAGCTGACTTGTCATTTGACAACTTTGAGACTAATTTCTTCAATTTAGACAACGAAAACCGTTATTCCCTGGTCAAAAATACTTTTATCCGTACCAGTTTGGGCCGTGATTAATACCACTAACTTCTTCTTTGCTGCTATACGGTAAACTTTTTAAATCGTATCTAAATTTTGCCGAAAATCAAACCCTTTAAATTTTCAATCAGAAAGGAACGGTAATCAATTTACCGCTAGTCGTCAGAGATGTCCTGGATTTCAGTGACACTGAGGTACGTTTCGTGGTGATATCCAATGCGGCTAGTGGCTGACCCTAATTACATTTTTTTAAACGCAGAATGGAATTTTCTCCGCAATACCTTCGGTGGTTGCGTTATTGCTCCATTAAGTAATCGGTCAACTTTTTTACTGTGTACGAGCCAAACAAATATTTACAGTCACAATCGTCAGAAAAACATTTCACGTCATAGGTAATTCCTTGTTTTATTCTTGAAAACAAAACAATTATAAATGGAACTAAAATGAGGACGTACTTTTTATTCACCATCTTACTACGTTAGGCACTTTAATCCCAGTAATAATGATGTTTATCGTCAGCCAACTCCCGCCGGAGAAAAAATACAAAAAAATAAACGGAAAGGTCATTATGTAACGAATGCGTGTTAGAGCTTTTGCGTATTGCACTGCACGTCGGCATTGTAAGCAAATTCGTTGGGTCTGAAGTAACAAACATCACTCGGAGACGTCGTGTTCCTATCGTAGATGCATAACAGTTAGGCTATATGTTTGTAAACCCACAATCTCCGATGGGAGCATTCAATCATCAACAAACCTTTGGCTTTACTAGTTTTTAACAAAATGAAGTCAAAGGAAGTGGATGGTGAGCCGCGAGTGATTGCACGTAAGTTATTTTTGCAATGAGCACTGGCATTAACTCGGTACCCAATTGCTATTTTTCCGAGTCTTTCGATTCCTGTATTACTATAAAGAACAAAATATTTGCGATTTTTTACAGCTCGGTTGCAACTGAGCTGCAGATTGACAATCAGCCTTACTTGCTTATTTACTTCTTTTGCCGCCATCTTAATGACGATCAACCTATCTATGGCGATTGTGTGCATGAACAAGCGTTCAAAACAGCTGAATAGAACGGACGAAATAAATAGCACCAATTCAAGTTCAGGATATTTTGGATTAAACAGCACTTGTAGCGATGATCTCACTACGGTACAAGTACTATCTCAAAAATCAGTGTTCTACTTACTGTCTGTTAAAACAAACCATGTCCATGAATTAAATTGCTGAACACACTGGACTGGAAGGAGTTCTGAGTCAGGTACTTGTAAGAATTAATGCTTAATTTTTGTTATTGTAGGAAAAAGAAATGTATTTAGACAAGCCAGCTCAGGGTATGCTACTGGGTGCTCTTTATTACGGAGTGGTCGCCGTGCAACTTTTGGTTGGTTGGCTATGTGACAAGTTTGGCAAGTACAAACTTCAAATGTAAGTAGATTATTTTGCACGTTCTTAGCCCACCAGCTCAATTGTTTAATGCACGAGAAAAAATGTACTTTAAAACAAGGGCTCTCGGTTCCAGCGTTCTAGCAATTGCATCCTTCGCCTCTCCGGTAATTCTAGAAAATGCCGGTGTACCCTACTACTTTGCATTGCGTATCGTGAAAGGTGTCGCCATGGTAACTTTACAACAACGACTTGAAATTTTATTATCACGACAATCAAACAAATTTTTGCAGAGCTTTGCCCTTTCTTCAATGTTGCCTATGTTAACTCGCTGGACTACTACCCAAGAGCAAGGTCTGTTGATGGGCATTGCTTCTGCTGGTATAGGCCTAGCCAATTCAGTTACCTATCCGATTTCGGGACTGCTGTGTCAGCACGGAGGATGGAAAGCGATTTTCTACTTTGGTGGTACGTGTTCAGCTTCTCAACTACACAAAGAAGATAAAACATGTTATGGGGCAGTAAGAACGAGCGAAATTTTTCCGTTTAACCGATGTTTATTCGAATAGGAGGCTGTGGTATGGTGGCATCGTTTCTCATTGTGTGCTTAGTCTATGACGGCCCAGCAAAACATCCTCGAGTGGATGCGGAGGAGAAGCAATATCTTCTTTCTTTTCAATTTCAGAGTCAAACTTCAAAGGTAAAATGGCTGTTGTATTGCCAGACGCTAAAAGAAATTACAAAGTATGTGTAATAAACCTCTGTGCAATACTACAGCAGTTTCATCTCATTCAAACAGAAACGACGAGTAATCCCGTGGGCGAAAATGCTTCGTTCCGTACCCGTTTGGTCTGTTGTCGTCACAAATTTTTTCTTCTTCGCGGTGGTAAAAGGAATAGTTCTCAATCTGCCAATCTTTGTCCGTGATGTCCTGGACTTCACAGTTACTGAGGTATGGTGTAAAAGATCTTAGGCTAGTAGCCAGGCCAATTCCCGTAAACAAATTTCGCTTTATTCTTTAGAATGGAATCTTTTCTGCAATGCCATTAATTGCAGCTCTTTTGCTCCACTTACTCATTGGACCTTTTTTTGATTACATACGTAACCACAACAAATACACCCCTACCACTGTGCGAAAAATCTTTCATGTCGTAGGTATAATCTTTGTAGACCATAGTACGTCAATAAAAATTAATTGCATGTCTTTATCTTTTCATTGACACGAACATTTAGGTACGCTTATTCCTGGAGCTTTGATGTTTGTCTCCAGCCAGCTTTCATCTGAGTACAAATATTTCATCATTTCTTTGATAACGATCAGTTATTCTCTTACTGAGTTTGCCGTGATGGGAGGCTTTGGATACGCAATGATTGATCTTGCTCCCGATTTCCTCGGTATTCTACAAGGGATCAACAAAACCATTAGTTTGGCTCCAGGATTTATTACGCCGCTTATCGTATCGGCTCTGACACCACACGTAAATTAATTGGGAGATAGATTTTTTTAACGTTTTCATAAAATTTTTTATTTCCGTGTTACTATCTTTAGGGGTCGAGCGAGGAATGGAAACATGTTTTCATTCTTTTTGGTGCGTTATACGTTCTATCATGCTTAGTGTTTGTAACCTGTGGAAGTGCACAACAGCAGAGCTGGGGAAAAGCAATCAAGAATGACACAGTCAGTGCCCTCAGTGATTCCAGCAAACCACGCAATAATTTTGCATAGAAAGACCATAGGGAATTTATTTCCAAATATTTTGCTTTGTCAGTGTGAATTAATCGCAATGAAAATGCAACAATGGTCTGGCCCTTTGAAATGTGCTGTTTGAACATATTAGCCTATCTGCAAAAACGGCGATACGATCACCGCAAGTTTTGCATATTTGATTCTTGGAGCATCACCTCTTTTGCAGCTACACTAAAATTACACATTTTAATTTTAAAAAAAGATGGAAATCAAAGTGCGATCGGAAAAAACATTGATTTTATGGTTCATATATCCTAAAGGCATTTTTTTTGCCCAGCAGATTAGTGCCAGAGAGAAGCAAACTAGTTCCGATTATGTTACGACAGTAAATGGTGATCACATTCAGGCATAGAGAGCTATACTATTCTACTGAATATGAAAAAGAACCGCATTGCCATTTATATGGTCAGGATGGCCGAGCGGTCTAAGGCGCCAGACTCAAGAATGATATCTTGGTCCTCTAAAAAGGATGCTTAGAATTCTGGTCCTCAACAGAGGGCGTGGGTTCAAATCCCACTTCTGACATAAACGTTTTTAGTTCATACGTATACAAACGTATCTATGTTTTGAAGAATTCCTGAAAACAGACTTTTTTTTAGGTAAGTTTTCCATTTGCTTTATCACAGATTCCGTGCCAATGAAATTGCATTTAAAAAAATTGCATTTACCCATCATATTTTTAATTGTTTAATGATATATCTTGCAGTTCTATACACATCTAAAAATGTATGAATCAGATTTATAAGGTTTATCAGTTATATTAAAACTCTACGGCTCCCGGGTCATCATTCATATTTTACCCACTCAGAAAAAATCTAGATCTAAAGAAAATTACACGATTTAGATTCGCAATCAAACGGTGAACGCGATGATTGACTTTTTATAAATAATATAAATATAATTATAATAAATAAAATATTTACATTTATAACAATAACGCGTTAAATAAATAAAAAAAAACACGTAAATTTCCCGTTTAATTAGTCAGCGCGCTAGTACGCTACAGCGCCAGCGTGACGTAGGAAAGTTATTCGTTACATTTAAAAAACAACTGATTTGATGGTAAAACAAATAACCCCTTCAAAATCAGCATTCATTTAAGAATATTATGTGTGATTTTCAACCAATTCCGAGAGATGTCGTTTTTTGCAGATTTTGACGAAAATGAGAAGGGTATAGCGGCTATACTATAGCCTTCCCACTTTTTCATTTTTCGCAAAAATATCGATCTGGTAAAAATTACATGATTTATACTCGCAATCAAACGGTGATCACGACGATTGTATTTGTTTTTACGTAGGACTTGAATTTTTTCAATTAAACGTAAAAAACAAGTTTAAAAAGTGGTGCGCCAGCATGCTACAGCTTTTTCTGTCTTACTTTCTAGGTGACTTATACGATTCAAACTTGTTCTAAGTTGGTGCGTCAGTATGATCTGACATATTTTCTTTTTGGTCGTTTCAGTATGTTATGTGTTCAATATCAATCTTAGTGCGCAATGAACTTGTTAAATACCAGGGGTCGTATTCCGAACGGCGACTTGAACTTAAGGAAAACTTGACTTGAAACAATCTAAGTTAAGTCCGAGTTAAGTCAAGTTTTGAGCTAAAGTTAAAAACTTTCAATTTCAAGTCAAGGTGTTATTCCGAACACAAAAAATGAAGTTTTTCCCAGGACTTTAGATTTTTTTTGACTTTAAAATGCAACTTGACTTGAAATTGGCAACTTAGCCAATGGCAGAGGACGTTGCTCAAAATTCTTTTCGTGGTTGCAAGCGAATTTTAAGCTAAGTAGTGGAAAAAACTTGTACGCAAAGTGACTCAAAATTGCTGTGATTGTACTTTTGTTTACATAGTTGTTTTTAAAAGGAGTCGCGATAAAGCTCAGAAAAGGCAGCGTGATTTATTTGGGTTGAAAATAAAACCTACACCCTTTTTAATTTTTTTGAAAACGTTACTAAACTGCTAATATAAATAAGCCTTTATAAAGGTTTTTATAAACTTAATTTTTTTGTACATATAACTATATATACTATATATAGTTATAGATATATATAATATATAATATACATATAGCTATATATAACTATATATAGTATATATAGTTATATGTACTATATATATTTTAATATATAATATTATTATATAAAAAAAAAAAAAAATAATTTTTAAATTTTTTTATTATAAAAAAAAAAGGGTTACGCATATCCTCTAAGAATTCATCAATGACGTCATTAGAATAATCGGCCATTGTGTAAACAAACACAACGCCACTGCCTATTCTCACCGCTACTTATAGAACTTAAGCCCGTAAGTCAGTTTCAAGGCACCTAAAAAGGTACCTTGAGATTCGAGAGACTTAATTAGTTTTAATGCTCGACTTTTGAGTTTTCAAGTCCAAGTTGCTTACTTGAATTGAAATTTTTTGTTTGAAAATAAAATTTTTTTAAAAGTCTGAAAATTTTTTCAAGTCAAGTAGGAAAAACGCCTAAGTCAAGTCCAAGTCAAGTCTAAGTCGACGTTCGGAATACGACCCCAGATCCTGCCGGCGTACCAACTTAAGGTACTTAATGGCCCTATGGCTGCACTTAGCAACAGTTTAAATACACGATTTTGATTTTTAAATGAACTAGGGTCATGAAAATCAAAGAGTTTCTCATGTATTCGTTAAATTAAACCCCTCATAAAGGTTAAATTCCTGGAAAATTTTAATATTGATAAGATGTTTTTCACTTCTTTATCGGGTGAGTAAGGTTGGGGCCGAAGCGGCTGTTGCGCTTTGTTAAAACACCGCTAGGGTGTCAACCCTGACGCACGGCAACGTCCTTGACTCGTCGTATGCCCAATCCCCAAGTCTTATCAGTCATTTTTTCCACAATTCTTCACAATATACACTATTTACTCACAAAAAACACGTTTTTAACTAATCAAGGCATGAGTCTCTTTCGAATTTTGAGGTAATTCAATTGAGACAGCAGACGGCAGTCTGCTTTCCATGAAAAAGATGAAGACTTGGGGTGTCCCCGGTTTAGGGCTCGGCCCCGATCACATTCTAATCGGGGACACCGCTAAGCTTCCCCGATTAAAATGAATCGGGGAAGTTTGGTGCGGGGATTTCTTTTTTCGGTGCGGGACGGTGCTATAATCGGTGCTGCACCGATAGCACTGCTTCAGCCATAGGGGGTTAGTCTTACCTGTGACTTTGAGTTCTGATAGGCCAACGAGAATCACGTGACTAGGGTCACATTTTATTCTTGTTGGCCGCAGGGCAACTGCCAATTTAGATCACGTATTCATTGATAATCCGGGAAGGCACCGATCACTGATGTCACCGCACCGAGCACCGAAATCACTTCCCCGATTAAGATTATCCCCGCACCGGATCGACTAAAAAGCTCCCCAATTGGCGCGGGGCCGAGCGCTACCCCGGTTAGAATGTGATCGGGGCCGAGCCCTAGAAACCAGGAAGTTGATGGAAAGGGAAGGTTGGTGTTATTGCCACTACAAAAATTTAGCAATAGTCGATCGCATCGTTGACCTTGCACATCATCAAATGTTGTGTTGACAGTAACCGAAGTGTAATACCAAAACAATTATAGTGCAGCCCTCCAACGTGTACCTTGATGTCAGTCACGCTAGACTAGTTTCACCCTCTTTTATGTTTTTACCACGAACACAATTAAGTTGTAAAACATGGGGCCACCAAGTCCTTTCAAATCGACAACAGCCGTATTCTCCTTAGATGAGGAAAACAACTACAGTAGTCTTAATACGATTTCACTTAATAGATCTTCGTTTGTGTCTGGGCCGATGTGTCAGTGTCTTCTTTCCATGTTAACGTTAGCGATCATGGCTTGCTTTGTATTTTTGTTTCGTGATTCCATTTACCATGTTCTATTATGGATAGAGAAACAGGACACCTGGGTTACATGCATCATGTTTACTGCCCTCTTCACAATTGTGTCACTTCCTTTAACATGGGGTTATATATTGCTCAATCTTGCTTGTGGATATTTGTTTGGGATGTTGGCTGGTATATTGGTTGTTAGCACTACAGCAGCTGTTGGTGTGTTTTTTGCCCATGTAATCGTGAAGCAGCTCTGCCTTGGATTCATTACTACAAAGCTCCTCAACTCCCACAGCCTTCGTGCATTTGTGAATGTAATTTCTGGACCTCAAGCATTCAAAGTCGTTGCTTTTGCAAGACTTACTCCTATACCATTTGGGCTTCAAAATGCCATCTTTGCTGTATGGCCCTCTCATTTGTTCTTTCAAATTATTCATTATCTTGTCATGTTTTATTTGTTATTAATATTTTTTCCTCTTTGCATTGTGGAATCCACATTTTTAGGGGAGCTCAATTGGTGTTGGCCGTTATATGTTGGCAACAGCATTGGGACTATTGCCTACTCAAGTAATCAATGTTTATTTGGGCAGTACATTAAGATCGATGCGGGACGTCCTCACTGACGACAATACTGCAACCACTGGATATGTCGTATTCTGCATTCAGGTCTTGTAGAAAATTAGATATCATTTATATTTAGTTTTTAATTCCCATGTTGAAATCAGGTTGCTATCAGTATTGGCTTGATGACCTATGTGGTTAGAAGAGCAAAACAAGAGCTGCAAAAAATTGTGCTGTTGACCACCAACACTCTACATAAAGTGGAACTCGGTTTGCCCGACGAACCATTCAGCAATAAGTGTTGATTATTAACAACATTGACTTCCGACAAAAGAAAGCTTATGCACTTCAATGTTCGCAATATTCACTCCGTTTGATAATTAGTTGAAACGCATGACTTATTGTATTTCAGTGTGTTCATCACTATGTATTTTTTTAGTAATAATTCCTGCCGCCCAGTTTCCCCTGATTGAGCTGGCTCTCAATTTACAGTTCGTGGGGCACAATTGCTTTAACTGATGCGCGAGATATTTATCGTATTTTTTGTTAACTGACAAATTGACAATCAAGCTCTTCCCTTGCAGTGCCTACAGCTAACAAAGTACTTTAACTTTAAGCAATATGTTCACCTTGTCTCAGTTTACCCCTCATAATAACATGAATAGGACTCTGGCAGCATTTTATCAATTCCATTCAGATGATCTAGTCCATGTTAGGCATCTGTTCCAATGTATTTTTGCGCATGCAAATTATATGGCTGCTAATAGGCGGGACGACTCGGGGAAAAAATATTGATATTCTACCAATTTATTTAAAAATGACCCTTTTAGAGTAAGTCGTGTTATATGTCCCAAGGCAATACACATAATTCATATTTATGCATTTTTTATAACCAATCACTCTAAACTTAACAAACAAAAAAAAAGAAACACGTCTCTCTTACCAGTTATGAAAGTTTGAAGCATACACATTTTTTTTCTCATTTTTCCAGGAAAGAAACGATTGATTTTCGTAACACGGCAACGGCAAAGTCTACGTCAGACTTAGTAATACACATGGGCGGTTTAATGCGGAAGACCTGAAAGAAGAACCGTTTCATTTAAAACATTGGAGGTTTATTTTATTTTTCTCTTTAAAGTGCAGTTATAGCCTTCTTACGTTGCCGAAGAATCCTCCTTTGCCGTAAAGAACTCCCATGTCTTTGCATTGCTCCCAGATAGCGAGAACGTCAGCAGGTGCGAGAGGGGCTCGTGTTTCCGGGTCCGAGACCAGTTCAACTCCGATCATCAAACCCTTACCGCGGACATCTCCAACCAAATTTGGAAATTCGTCACGCAGTTTGGCCAGCTCAAGAAGAAAATATGTGCCTACATTGCGGCAATTCGCCTGCGTCTGGTCCGCCTCGATGGCCTTTTGTTGTTGTGGTTGTTGTTGTTGTTCAAGTTGTTGTTATTGTTCAAGTTGTTGTTATTGTTCAAGTTGTTGTTGTTGTTCAAGTTGTTGTTGTTTTTTTAGTTTTTTTAATAGTCAATATTTAATTATGCCTTGGTTGATCAATGTTCTTTTGCTATGCGGAACTCACATCCAAAACTGCCATGCCAACAGTTGAAGCTACTGGATTTCCCCCAAAGGTGTTGAAATGTAAGGCTGCGCTCATCGTCTTGGCAATGGCAGGTGTAGTGACGACAGCTGCCATCGGGTACCCATTGCCCATTCCTTTTGCCATGGTGACAATGTCGGGAATAGCATCGTGACCCTCAAAACCCCAGAAATGCTCGCCGGTGCGTCCAAATCCAGTTTGCACCTAAATTGTATGATGGATAATGATTATATAACAGACTGTTCGATTACGTACACAGCAACGCTCCTTGGTGAAACGATCGGAGCGCAACCTCAACGTTTGTTGAGAAAGCAAGGTACAATTAATTAGTTTAAATGTTACATTCAAATTAATTACGTGTTATATTATATTAATGTTAAATTAATGTTATATTCAAATTGAACGATGCATGGGACTTACCTCATCGGCAATGCAAACTCCGCCGTAATTTCTAATTAAGTTGAAAGCGGATTTCAAAAATCCTTTTGGATACTGGACTGTACCGCCAACTCCCTATATAATAAAACCGTCCAATAATCATTTTTTAGGGACCTATGAGGAAGAATGAACGTCAAAATCACCTGAATAGATTCAGCAAAAAAGCCGCCCACTCGTCCTTTCGGTGCTGAATAGCGTAAAACTTCTTCCAGTTGATCAACATATTTGCCTGACGCAACGCACTGTCCAGGTGAGCAATTGCAGCTGCGAGTAGTTTGAACGGGAGAGTCCCGACAGTGTTTTCCACCCCATTCTCCTCTATAAGGATCAGCGTTCATCGTCTAAATATAAAAGATCGAGCATTACACAACTGATTTTATATAACTCTGTTTAATTAAAAAAACCTGATGGATGCCGAAATTGCCGGCAACGTTGAACCGCCAAGTGGAATGTGCTGTGAGCCCGTTTGTAGCAGGGCTCATTCCATGGTAAGCGTTTCGAAAAGATATCAGATCGTAGCAACCAGTGTACATACGTGCCATCATCATGGCCAAATCATTGGCTTCAGACCCGCTGTTGACAAAATATACAACCTAGAGGGAAAATTAATGTCAAGTTCTAGTTATCAAAATTCTCATGCAAAATTCTTATTTTAATGTCGTATACCTTTAAATCTCCTGGCAAGGTGGCCACGAGTCGTTCCGCATATTCATGGATTTTTGGGTGTAAATAAATGTTTGTTGTATGCCAAACTTTATCTAGCTGCTTTTTGGTAGCTTCATTTACTTTTCTAAAAAAAACCAAAAAACAAGAACAATACAGTAATCAAGCCAGCTGATTAATAGACATGGTGGGCACAAAAATCACAATTTGACTTACGGATGACAATGACCAACAGATACAGTAACAATGCCTCCAAATAAATCAAGATACCGAACACCATTATGATCAAATAGCCACTGCATGTGTCCTTGGTGAATAAGAAGAGGAGTTTTGTAGTAGGTGAAAAGAGCTGGATTTAAGTGATTGGCACGTATGGAACGAATTTTATCAAAATCTGGTCCCTAAGAAAAACAATTTGTATAATTCATTTCATACTCTATCGCACAAAGAACCATTATTACTTCATAAGGATCAGGTTGAAAACTTGTCACAGGCATTGGTGGAACAACAACATCCTTGGCTGATAATGAACTAGCCCTTTGGTAGCAAGTCTGGATCCCTGTCAAACGCAAAATTTATTTGAAATTTAATCAAATAAAATACTTTCTTGGCGATAATAGGAATTTTAAAAAAATACCGAATCGTAACTGCTTCGAAAACAGGTTGGCGCTAGGTAGAAAATTCATTTTTGAGCAACTGAATCGCATCAGAGCGGCAACTAGCAAAGCGCTTCAACTTATGCGCTGCATTGAATCTCGCCTGGCTTTACGTAAACGATATGTCCCGAGCAGTCCCGAAAACTTATATGGTAATGCTTTTACAAGCCTCGATTGTCTACATGCCTATCCAAGGTCAAATAAAAATCAAAACAAAAACAGCTATGTGGCACAACGTTGCCATCCTCTTACAATTCAATTTTAAAGGAAGAATTCATTTGTATATAAATTCTTCGTTTTATTCGCTCCCACTCGCTTCAGATATCAGTAAGCAATTTAATGCCATAACATGATACACTGAAAAGCAGCTACAATAGTATTTCTAAAGGGAGGCATAAATAATAAGTAAATCCAATTTAATTAAATTGCTGCATGTATCCGTGGCGAGGAAGAGAGCAAGAGACTACCAAATTCAATTCACCGTCAAGAGCTGCTCTTAACAAGAAGCCAAAAATGGCTTAAGACATAAAGCATCAAGCATACTACGCAGTTTCCTCGAATTCTAATTCAGACCTATATAAGTCGATCTAATTGATGCGATTTGATTGTGCACTTTTCAGCATTCGTATATATCAAGTTATCGCACGGCCTTCCACCACCAAGTCGAGAATGTAAATAATAAAAAAGAAAAATAAAGAAAAATAAATAAATAGAACCTTACACAAAAAAAACTCAGAAAGTCGAATGGGCATCGCTGTCCCCTGGGGCGACAAGTTGATATGGGGAACTCTCAGGAACTAGCCAAACAAGTTCGGTGACTGAATTGACTGAAAGCAAGCCTTTAAATAAGTTGCACTGTAGACTGTACTTTTTAATCGTGTTCCCGACCCAATTAGAGTATAAAAAATGGCCGATACTGCCAGCGATCCTACAGCCGATCGTTGCCAGCTCAACGCGACCCTCAGTTCGTCTGTTCATGACAAAAATGAGCTTTTAAGTTTCTACCAACAATGGAGTGACAAATATGATGAGGTAAATTTTGCACAATTGAACCTACTTTTACATGTTCTGGCAAAAGTGCAGCGATGTCCAATGAAGACTTCTTGCTTGCACCACAACACTTGACAGGCATTCATGCTACAAAGTGTCAAGTTTCTCACTCATTTCGCCCTAAGGTAATGTCGGCATACAATGGCTAAATTTTTCGTTCATTTTCTTTTCTATTATTGGGTGTCTTTTGGACATTTGTTAAATCAGCGTTGCCAGTTTTAAGAATTTAAGTTCCATCAGAAAAAAAGAAACACAAATTTCTTCTTCTGATTTTTCCTTTTTTCTTACTTTGCAACTAGAAAGAGCTGACACAGCTGCAATTACGCAAACATAAAAATAACTAAATAAAGAGTCGGTGAAAACGATCATAAGGTGCGTATGGGAACTCGGTTAGTCGGTCTTGTGGTTTGGCTTCGGCGTGAACTTTTTCTTCCACGTGAAAAAAAACAAACAAAACACGCATGTGTCATTCCCGCCCTGCAATGGCACAAAATGGTACTGCGCCACCACGAGATTTCAAATGTGCGTCTCGAGCTTTTTTTTTTTCATTTTTTTTTTATTTCCGCTTTCTAATAATAAAGAAAAATAATAAAGCCTCACTAATTGTTCATTATTGTTGTTTCTTTCTTAATTTTCTCACCTTTTTTTCCCCCTCGATGATCGTATGCGGATTAGGATTTCCGAACGGAGCATTACATCGGACCCTGTTTGACCGTCGAGGCCGTTTGCGAGCTCATTCCCGATGAAAAACGTGCTGACGTCACGGTGTTGGACGTTGCCGCTGGCACTGGATTGGTCGGTTTGGAAGTAAACAATTTAAAAGCCCATTATCGAATGAGGCGAGAAATTTTAACTTGACCGTCTTTTTCTAATTCGTTTATTACCTAGTTAGCGAAAAATGGTTTCAAGGTGATCGACGCTATTGACGGATCGGAAGCCATGCTAACTAAATTACGCCAAAAGAGCATTTACAGATGTACAACACAGGTGAATAGTTCCATTTCCAATTATCCATTTCAAATTATGTTAATTTAATTCAATATTCGTGATTACAGGCCATGCTGGGCAATGGCGGAGATAGCGAATCTCTACCAGAGAATGCATATGACGTTGGTACGTTCATTTCTTTAATTGTTAGAAATGTTTTAATAATTACGTGTTGTTGCTTATCTGTTGGGCAGTAACGAGCTCTGGTGGGTTCGTTCCGGGTCATTTGCCTGTTTCGGCCGTGCACGATCTCATTCGCATGTGCAAACCAGGCGGGTTGATTGTCATCGTGATGCGTTACGAATACCTGAACACTTGCGAGGAACTGCGTCCATTGGAGCCGCTGATGATCGAGCTGGAACACAAGAATCCGAGCTGTTGGAGCCGACTTAAGCGCCACATCAGTCCAAACTACCTCCTCGACAAGGAAGGCATTGTCTTTGTCTATCGAAAATCATTGTGAAAATAAAACTTTGAAAAGGTTTTAGTTCTCTCCCTTTTTCTTTTATTCTCTCGCATAACGTTGTCGTCGGCGCTGCAATCATATTCATACGTTCGTCTTTTCTGATGGAAGATGCAGCTTCTAAAAGTCACCGCAACAACAAGCTGAACGACCTCCTTCATCTCTTGCGAATAATAATAACAATAAAAAGACGTAATAAAATAATATAAAGGAGACACAAAAAGAAAATGAGGCATTCGAAATTCTTCAGCGCTGTAAAAAAAAAAGGGGGGAGGGAAGAAAAGAACCTAGAAAATAGCGAATGGAAAGTGATGGGTTATCGCATCATTCGCTGCTGGAAGTGGAAGAATCATATTAGTACCTCGGCAGGAGTCGGCGGTTAGGCTTCCCTCCCGTTCGTTCGTTTGATCCCGATATTGAACGCGTGACGCTAGATGGTGCCAGTCGTGATTTTGGCTGGTGTACTCACATTTTGCTTGGAAACAAGAAGTCTTAAGAAAATAATAATAATATATCAATAAAAAGCCGGATTCGCTTGTGTCAATATGGAGCGAGACTATAGCGATGGCGATTCCTGTTGTTGCAAAACGTGATCGCCAGCAGGCAAATCCGCTGGCTAAAGAAAAACAGTTGAAAATGGCCAAATAAAACGAGTGGGAAAATAGAAAAATTTTATGGATGTTTCTTTTTTTTTATTATTATTATTATTATTATTGAAAAAAAAAAATCGGGCACATCATGAAGCCAATCCATTTCTTCTGTTAGGAGAGGTATCTCACACACACACAACAAAAAACACGTCGCCTTTCTATCTGGACATTCCTCCTCCCCCCTTAAAAAAAAATTAGATAAAATAAAATAAACCAAACATTTTCAGTTGTGTACCAGTTTCTTTAATTTTTTTTTTTTTTCTATTTAGTTATTTAAAAAAAAAAAAAAAAAAAAGGTTTTCGAGTTCGAGTTTTCGATACCGACCTGTTTTGCACTTTCACGTTATCGGTGATAGGAAACGAGCCCAAAGCATTTATAGGATATATGGTCAACCATTCGTCACCTTCGTTTCGTCTGAGGCAGGGAATGAAGTGGAGGACAACGATGGGAATACAAACATTGGATAACGTTAAAAACCAGGACGAACCATCATCCTCCGTACCCCATAAATAACATGGCCGACACATCGGCGCTCATCCAGGCCAAGTGAAAATTTCAAATATTCAAATGGAAAGAAAACAAAACAAAACAAAAAGATGAGACACCGCAGAGAAATGTCCCTGATGGATTGACGAACGAAATCCCCCACCAAAAAAGTAGAACTGATTCACGAACATTCTCTTCCATTTATTGTGCGGTTTTGTTGTTTTGTTTTTTTCATATTTTCCGGCGTGATAATTAGACAGTTTTTTTCTTCTTCTTCTACCAACCCCCCCCCCCCTTCTCTCTCCTCCAACTTTCTTTCCCCCCTTCTTTTCTTCTTCTAGTAAATAGTAAGTGAGAGAGAGAGAGAGAGAGAGAGAGGTCGTGTGAAACATTCGGCCCCACTGCTGGGACGCGCGGCAAAAGGCCCATATGGATCCTTACGTAATAAATAAGTAAGGGCTGTAATTGAGTTGAGATGATGGCCGCCTCTCTCTCTCTCTCTCTCTCTCTCTCGGAGAAGCAAACCCAAAGAGAGTCGCACAGGCCTGTATAACAGAGAGATGGCCGTCTTTAAAAACCAAAAAACGAAGAGGGAAAGAGAAGCGGACTTGTTGGGGCTGTCCCAAATTAAATTACACACCTTCACCGATAGAGACCGCGCGCTGAGAGGAGGCACGAATAAGAGTGTAGAGAAGCGTTAGGGCTTGTGTGGTTCCATCTTAACGATCCCGAAAGAAGAAAAAGGTCAGCTGGGGTCGTCCGATCACAGGTGGCATCGGCCAGATACTGTTTCATCCAGCTCTATTTTCCCTAATTAAATTCCGCCCAAGTCGTATCGTTACGGGAGTCTCTCTCTCTTCTCCTTTTTTTTCTATTTTTATATTGGGGGGTGTTCAGCTCAACCTGTCGGGCTGCTGCCGGGTCCATGACACTCATCAGATACCTCCTCTTTCCCCCCCAAAAAAAAGAAGAAGAGAAAAAAAAAAATTAATGATAATTGTTGAAAGTGCGCGAATGAACGGCTTTTTTGCTCATGCGCATGCTTGTGTGCGATCATGTCTATTATATTCATCGTGTAGTCGGTATAGGTGTTCGTGTAGGTGAGAGGCATCTAGTGAAGTACACATAAGAGTCAAAAAATAAAAATTGAGGGAAGGCCAGGAATCTTGCTGGGCCGGAGCTGCTGCGTGCCGTTCCCACAGTGGATGCCGCCCAGAGTCGTGCAGTGAAAGCCAAAAGCATCAATTGGTTGGCTGGCTGTTTTTTTTTTTGCTGGGCTATATACTGATGTGTTTCTAAGCAAATGAGGCCGATAGCTTAGTGCCATATCTACCTCAGACTTTTATTTTTTTATCTTTTTCTCTTCTCTTTTCTTTTTTGTTTTTATTATTATTTCAAGTTTTTTTTTCTTCTGATTCTCGACATCTTTTTCGACATACTACACATGCACGGCACATAATCTGGTGCCGAAGGTTCAGAGCGGCTCGACACATTCATTCGATTTCATTGCACATTTGTTTCCTAATAACGCACGAAGGCAATAGATGATTCTTATTTCCTTCTTTACTTCTTTTTTTGTTTTGTTTTACGACTCCCATCAGCGAAACATTTTTGTTTTTTCTTTTTTTTTTTGTTCCATGCAGTTTAACATCAAACATCAACCTATTAAGAGTTGGCCATTTTTGGTTTTGCAAAGTCTGTCCAGGAGTCCGTCAAAGCGGATGGCGAATGAGATGTTACTCCGCTTTAATGTGCGCAATAGACGACGTGAAAGAATCGCACACGTCCCTTTTCATTTCTTCTTTTAAAGCTCAAAACACAGAATTTAAAAAAAATTATAATAAATAAAAAATCTAAAATATTAACTTAACAGTTATGATGCAACCCTTTTTCTTTATGACATAATTTTTTTTCTTTTTCTTGGTCTATACGACATATGAGACGCAGCCCTTTGGAGTTTTCAGCTTGGCCAGTGCCGTGTCGTTGTTCCACGACGCGAGTCCAACGGCTTTCAAACGCATCTAGCCAACACATCAGCCCACCCCCACCCCCTCCCATCTCTCTGTATACTTATATACGACCGACCTATAGCTAAACATCAAGGGTTTTTCGAGTCCGGAAATTGCGATACGCTTTGAAATGTGTCCGAGGAAAGTTAATGTTTCTGACAGCACGTGCCGCTTTTTCGATTTTCGAGTCATTTCTTTCCGCTTTTTTTTTTTTTTCTGGCAGTATTACTAATTAAATTGGATAGAACGTATCGTTGATATTGTCGTTAGAAAAAAAAAAGAAGAACGTGGATTTCTTTTCGTCTGAATTTTATATCTAACCATTTCTTTTTTTTGTCGTTCTCATTTGACACGGTAAGAAATTAAGAGATAGACACACTTGGTACTACATAACGAGACAGATTGCTTCAAGCGATTTAAAGCCACAGGTCGTTTGTTCATGAAATGCCGTCCGTGTGGGGAAAATGACAAATCGTCATCGGCTCCAGATCCATTCATCACTTTACTTTTTTATTTTATATATAATTTATTTTATTTTGTTTTAAAAAAAGAAAAAGAAAAGGACATTCTGCGTTTTTTGTCTGTGTGTGTGACCGTGTTTTTGTTTGTTTTTGGTTTTAGGGCTTGTTCCTCTTCTTTTCTGATAAATACCACAAGGTATATATAAAAACCATCTATCCAAAGTGTCTATACGTCTTGTCTTTATCATCAGATTTCAGGAATAATAATAATCCACAAAAACAGGAAAAACGAAAGAAAAAAAAAGGGAAATGCACGAAAGAGAATTTCAAAAAACGGATGGAAAAAAAAAGAATTCAAATAAAAAAAAAATATATAAAACTTTCTTTGAACGGCTTGATGAACCGGTCGGCCACCACGACACAACTCTGTCCTACAGTACCTGTGTGTGGTACATAAAAACGACACCGGGACAGGTAAAGCTCGCTTGTCGTGGTCTTCCAATCACAAAATTCTTGTTTCTCCTCCCTTCGTCTACAGTCAAATTTATTTCCCAATTATTAGCGTGTGTGTGTGTGTGTGTGTTTTTTCTTTCATTTTTGGAACGTGATTGCCGTTGCGCTGAAAGAAAGAAAGAAAGAAAAAAAATTAACAAATCACAAAAAAAAAGAAAGAAACTTGAAAATATAACGGAGTTTTCACGAGAGAGAGAAAGGTCGTTCCGGGGTCACGAACGCAACTTTGTTCGTGTCTCTTTTCTCGTTCTCCCTGTACACACACTCACACACCTTTTTTTTTTTTTTTCCCCCCTAAACATTTTTGAAAGGGTGGAACGTTTTATTCGTCTCCCAAAAAAAAAAGAAAAATCAAGAAATCCCCCCCTATCGAAAGAAGAAAAATGATAGGAAAAAAAGGGCACATTGATTATTGGAGATAAGTAAGATGCCGCCATCTTCGTCTGCCATCATTGATCATGTATTTTACCTTAGCTGCGTCATTGATGCATAAAACCCCGACGAGTGGGAGAGACCCAAGTTTTCCTTTTTTTTCTTTTTCCCTCTTTATCAAACACCTTAGCCGCCTGCACGAGAAATTTGCTGGCCAATATTATTCTTTTTTATTTCTAACAAAAATTGCCCCTCGATCGTTGAGTTTGTTTGTTTTTTTATCACGTAAAAATTCCCTTGGCCGGTGACACGGATCAACGCACATGAAACAACTCAAAATGATGTGCATGAGTTATCGAAACGGCAATAGGTCGGACGCGATTAAGAACAAACGGGGGATGAAATAAAGAAAACGCTCGGAATTCAACGGAACGAAGAAAAAAAGGGCAACAAGACGAATGAACTTTGAAATCCAAAAACGATGGAACGCGTTCTTGAATCGCCAACGACATATATATATTTACACGATTGGAAACGCGTGTTGCATGATGACTCCCCGTCGATGAAGACGTTTCATCTTTCCTCCCCTCTGCCCCAAACGTCGGTATTCCTGCCCTTTCTTCATGTGCCGAGCTATTCCCGTGTTTATACTTTTCCCCCAATAAAAAATAATGTCTCCATTTTCCCAACTCAAAAAAATCCAAAAATGCCAGGGAGAAATACATCAGTTAGACTGCTCCGAAATCCCATACCTATAATATACAATCGGCCTAAACTTGTATAGTTGTCCTCTTCTTTATATATTTATTTAAAAAAAATAAAATCTATTCAGACGTATATTGACACACGCAGCAAAGACGTGTATACGATCTGGTCGACTGATAATCACTGGAGCCGCACGGCTTGCGTCAACGGTGCTCGTGCGTGCATCATCAGGTATAGAGAGGGAGGCCCAACTTGACACATTCACACTGCGTAGGCCTAAACACGGAGACATGTGTACACGTTGGTGTAACACGTTTTGTTGTCCGTGTTCGTCGTTTTCGAAGCTTGTGTATAGACTCTGTGTGATCCGATATTGGCCTTCAGCATTGGCTGAGCGATGATCTGTTCACGTTCTCAGTTTCTCGCCCCATTTCCTCTTCTCTCTCTCTCTGATGCTCATCGACATATGCGTATATGCGGCACAACAACGGTGTATAGGAGAAATGGGCCTTTTTTTTTTCTTTCTTTTTTCTTGCCTTTCAAACAAAAATGCGCCGTCTGTGACATCGACAGTGAAATATTGAGAAGCGATGGGCTCGCGCATTCCAAAATATGTGCCGCCTTTCTACGTCTCTTTTCTTTCTATATACATCCATCGTTTCGGATCCTGGAGTATTTTTTTTTGTTCAGTATATATATATTTTTTTTAAAGGAGCTATTCAAGTGATTTTTTTTTGTTGCTCTCTTCTAGAAAGAGAGAAAAAGAGAGGCTTCGTTTAGTTTGAACAGTTTCAAAAAAGGTGGGTAAATGAAGTCTATATAGACGATGGCTATAAATGTAATTGTAAAGCGAAGCGGATGACGAAGGAGGTCACGAAAAGGACACAGTCACACCTATGATTCGTTAATACTGGGCGTTTTGGCGTTCCGGTCCGGTTAAAAGAAAACAAAAACAAAAAAAAATGAAAATAACGTTTCGGCAAGGTGAAAAGAGAATGATGAAACAAATATTTTCTTTTGACGACAACAACACGATCAAGAAAAGAGAATGAGAAGAACATTTAAAATGATATACATAAAGAATTCTTTTTTTCTTTCTTTCTTTCTTTTTTAACTAATAAACAAAACGATAAGAAAGAAAAAAAAATTCGTCGAGGAAGTTCTGCTCCCTCGCGTTGATTCAAAAGGAAAAAAGAAACAAAAAACAAAAAAATTAAAAAGAACAAAAAACAAAAATGAGATGGAGAATGAGAGAGACCGTGACACGTCAGAGTGGGAATCTCTTTTGCCGGGGTCGTTCATTTGATAGCAGGAGGTCTGCTGATGTTCTCCAGTTCTCTTTTAAAGCTCTTCCATATGATTTTGATATGAATAGAATAAAAAAAAAAAAGAAGCAAAAAGAAATGAAGAAGAGAGGCTTACACATATAACCATTTGTTACGTTTTTCATATAAATGGAAAAAAAGGGGGGAATGTACAATACATTTATCTGTATTTATATACGTACAGATATATGTTGGATTCAAGCGGAATAAATCGCCGATGATGGCCGATGATGAGGCACGCCGCGACTCCCAAACGCTAATGATTTCTTGTTTTTTAAATATTTTTTCTATTTTCCCTATACCTTTTATCCATCGCCCATTTCCTTTCTCACTCTATCACTTCTCTATCTCGCATTTTCTATTCTCTATATGTATACGTGAGGGCCCTGCCCTTGTGTACAAATATAAATATACTGAAAGAAAATGCGAGAATTTTCTTGACGGCCGCCAAGGGACGGCGTGAGCGAACGCAGTTCATCGGCGGCACGGATCGCTATGTTTCATTCGAGCCAGCCAATAGATGAAATGATTCACTCTGCATGAATCACTTCTCTTCTTGATT
This sequence comes from Daphnia magna, assembly GCF_020631705.1. Taxonomy (NCBI): domain Eukaryota; kingdom Metazoa; phylum Arthropoda; class Branchiopoda; order Diplostraca; family Daphniidae; genus Daphnia; species Daphnia magna. The sequence continues at coordinate 5,127,271 of NC_059184.1, forward strand.
TTATTTTTTTATTTTTTTTTTTATTTTTGAAAAGAAAAAAGAAAAAATTGTGTTTTCTTTACCACCGCCTCACCTGCGTTATTTATTCACTTACACATTACACACAGACACACCTAAAAAAAAAAGAAGAAGAAGAGGCTTGAAGTAAATACGCTTGATTAGCTCTGATGCGATTATCGTCGGGAATTCTTTATTGTCTCTCTGCATTCAAGTTGGCCAGCAAAAGAGCGGTACCCCCTTCTTTTGTGTGTGTGTCTGCAAACGGCCGTGATGATGTTGACCTCTCCAAAAATCTTGTTCCAGCCCGCACTGCGCTGTACATATATATATATATAGCCCTCGATTATGGGCGTTTTGATGGTCGAGACACACACAAAAATTAAACCTTCTAAAACAGTCTCATTTCGTTCTGAAATTAATTTACAAACTATGCACGAAGCGCCGTTCCAATTTTGAAGCCCAAAAAAAAATATATACGTATAGTATATGTTATAGTTGACTTGCTATATATACATGTTTACCTTTGTTAATCCTTTTCTCGTTTGTTATATGTTGTTAGTTCCAACATACTTCCCCTCGCGGTTGGATTTATTTTTTTCTCTCTTTCTTTTCTAAAGTGAAATAGCCGTTTTTGTTTGTGTTGCTGGGCTTGTTTTCTTTTCTTTCTTTTTTTCTGTTTTCTCTTAAGGATATATTCGTATATTAGTACTTGAATATGGCGCCCGGGCTTAAGTTTCCGATCATGATGTCGTGGCCGGTGGCGGGGCTCGCCCACTTTACAGTCCTTAACACACACACACAGAGAGAGAGAGAGAGAGAGACTGTAGGCTACTAATATTCCACGGTATTTATGGATGTAATATAGCGTGGGACCACGATTGAGGAAAAGACACACACACACACACAAAATATGGAAGGAGTAATCAAGTCCCAATTAGTATTAAAAAAGAAACAAAAAAAGGGACTTTTCGGCTTGTATATTACATGATTTTTGTGGCCGTTTTTGTTTTGTTTTTTTTCCTTTTTCTTCACTAGCGGGTCGTTGCTGGCCACCAGGTCGGCATAAATATTTCAATAATTCCCTTCATTTATTTGATTTCGTTCTCTTCCTGATGTGTGTAGCATCTATATACATCTCTATATATACATATATATTTTTTCTATTATTATAATCACTGTTTCTTCGTTTGCATTATGCTGGAAATGCTATAGAGATACAAATATATGAGTGTGTCTCCCCGGGAAGAAGACGAGGGGTCCGTTTTTTTTTTTCTCTCGAATAGTTTCCATTCCCGCACTAATCACAGGACACACACACACGAACACACTCACGTCACGCCCTCCCCCCCTTGTTTTCCTGCCCTCTCGGGCAAACTTGTTAGCGCCAGGTTCATTACGTAAAATTTAATAGCCAATTGGGTCTTGTTGCTCTTTCGAGTCCCTGGACCAAAGTGGGACTTTATTCGGCCCCTTCCCACCCCACCCATGTCCACCTGATTCCCTGCTGGGGACGTGATCGACATTTTTCTGGGTTAAACGTTTATTTATAAACATATATCGGCTACGTGTCGTGATAATTAAGGCCCATAATAATCCATTGCATATATAGTCTAATACAAAGCAAAACGGGGGAAAACAAAATGAAATGACCACCTTTTATATATTCACGTATAATTTTGAAACAAGATTTTTTTATTTTTTTTTAAAAGCTGGTCGATTTTGTTGTTGTTGTTCACGCGCAAAATCGATTTCCCTTCTGCTCTATTTTCGTGCTCGATAGGCCGCCCTAACGATTTCGCATGCGTTCACGTTGTTGTACTCACTTTTATCTGATCTTGTTAAAAACTATGTTAATTTCACCCAACGACTGTCAAACCAATTTCTCATACACGTTGCATCGTGCTGTTTGTAGCCTATACGCAATCAATCCGATTCTTTTTTTTTGTTTCCCCGACATTCTTATCAAATTCCAAAGTCAAACGGGACCAACCGGATTGTCCAATTAAAAAATTCCCCTCCCCCTTTTTTTTTTTTTTTTCTTCTTGCCATTTTCCTCCCGCCGGCAGCTTTGGATACAGCATCTGAAATCAATGTCAATGCGCGTGTTAGAGCCAGCCAGACTATTATAACGTGCGTTCCAGTTGTTGCTCTCGTTTTGGCACCTGCGCAATGTCAAATGCTCTCCATGTGCTTGTTGTTTTAATGGCCGCAAATGTTCGTATATACGCATGTAGTACGTGATGTTGTTATCGACGTACCGGATATACGGGAACATGCAAATGCATCGGACATCACTTTGCCTTTGTTATTGAAACACCGGCACCTCAGCCAGGTTCTTTCTTATTCATTCGAAGGCATTTTCAGTGTCCATCAGAGACACGTTTCTTATTGAAAGTGGTTCGTTATCCCGACACTTGGGGATCTTCTATTCCCTTTGTTTTTAAACGAAAATTAACATTTAAATCAGGTGATATTCTAATCGTTTCATTATTGTTTTTTTGTTTTTAATTTCAGAATAAGCGATAAGAATTTGTTTTTGTTTTTGTTTTTTTCTTGGGGGGCTCCGAGCTTTGCTTCAGGTGTGTATTTGGCGTCTTGATTGGCCGCGGCGGGCGGTTTCTCCCTCCGTTGAAGAGACGAAAAAAAAAAAAAGGTTGTGGTCGTGTGGCGCGTCACGGAGACGCCGCCATGAATAAATCATTGGCGCGCGCAGACAGACGAACAAGTTCCATCGCTTCGAATCTCTTTTTTGTTTTTGTTTTGCTTCTATACACTTCTTCGTATGTTATCCTATTTTCTAATTTTATTTTCTCATTCGTAAACGAGAGAGAGGAAAGGAAAATGAAGAAGGGGAGGGAAAAAAATAGGAACTCTTTTAACGATATAAATTACTTGCTCATCTGCCGGCGTGCATATTCATCAAGAGCATTTGATAGAGAGGTGGAGAGAGGGGGAGGTATAGCTCATATAGATATAGGTATAGACTGTACCTGACAAAGGAAGTGATTAGCATATAGCTGCTCAGCAGTCCGTGTTACTTAAAAGTATATACATACGGCACCGCAGAAACGAACGTTCAAACATTCTTGAAATATTTAAAAAATAAATAAATAAATTGGGCAGCAATTCTTTTTACGTGTGTTGGATTTATATGTATACAAAACAAAATTAACCGACTAATAATGGAGAGATTCAAGGAGAAAACAACTGATAAAAGGAGGGCGGAGTTTTGGAGGGGGGATGTTCCCCAATCGGCGGTGAATAGCGCGAGCGTGAATATAACAATGGAGAGTCCGAGAGTCGTTTCATTTAATGAACTCATCATCAAGCAAAAATAACACGAAGGATATTTAACCGGCAACTATACATGTGTATATTGTACAAAAGTATTTTTGAAAAAAAATAATAATAATAAATAAATAATCGTAATTTGTTTCCCCCTTTCATCTCCACTTTCCTGGCGATCGGGTGCACTAACGAGCGGACGATTTTGTTTCAATCACTCGGTCGTTAAAAATATTCAGGAATAATAGAGACGTATATGTATATGAAAATACCGAAAGGATGCCGAGGCTTAGAAATTGAGGAAAGACTCAGAAAATAATACTATACGTATATACCTTATGTTTTTAAATATATGTAAATACGCTGCCAAATATAAGATGAATTTCACACCTATCTAGCGAAAATGTGTAATATAAAAATATATTGCCATATGTTGTGTATACGAGCTGTATACGAGTTTCAACTGATGCGCTCCCCAGAATTCAATAAGAATCGCCCACATGATTTATTATTAGATAAATGTTTTCAACTTGGCCTTTCAAGAAAACCATGTGCGTCTATATATCCCAAAGCAGGTTCCCTTTTCTTTGCTTCGTCCACCTTTTTCATTTTTTTTTTTTTTTCTGTGAGGGGGGGCAGACATTTTGTTTTTTCTGGGTTGAGAAGGGGGGAACGTGTCGTGCCGTTGCACAAATCACGACTCGAACCAAAACTTAAGAAATCCCTCGAAAAGAAGAGCCAAATAAAAGAGGTCAACAAATCTAGCCGTTATGTGCATTTGTGAACGGAAGAAGAGGAGGGGGAAAACGCAGAATAAAAACATGAAAATGTTGAAAAAAAATAGAAAAAGCAAAGAAAAGTCAGAGGCGGCGACAAGAAGAAGGATATTGTTGTGTGTGAAGACGCGATGATTTGTGATTTCCTCTTCTAGCGGCGTTTCATCACCCCCGCGTCGTCGCCGCCACACTGCAACACACACACAAAAACGCCAGGATGGATGACGATATATACGTGGAATAGACTCAATCCTCCACTTGTAAAGCTTTAAAAAAATAAAACAAAACAAACTTGCTTGTACGAATAACTAACACGACCTGGTGTGGTCGTCTAGACGAAAAATATGGCAATTGCAATTGTAGTAGACCTTAATTTTTTTTTCGGGGGGTGGGGGAGTTAGCCGATATCCATTTGCACATTTTATTTTTTAGATCTGGATGGACTCTGTCCTTTTTTGTTTTTGTCTTTTGCTTATATATGTACGTATATATAAGAATATGGTCCGACGATGGCCTATACGCGTCTCATCGTTCCCTCATCAAATTTTCTGCCAAAATTCCTCCGTTAACACCGTAAATAATAATAATAATAATCAAAAAAAAAAAAAAAAAGAAGCCGAACATTTTTGTTGACATTTATAACGTCCGGACGGTATATAGATACGTGTGCCCTATGTTTTGTGGTTATTATTCGAAAAAGGAAGCCCTTTGCGAGCGCACCGGAGCGTTTCGGCGGGCAGCGGTTGGTCGGTGGCTGCGGCGGCTGATTTGCCCGTAACTAACGACTGAGCCGCGTGAAATAATAAAGAAAATAGAAGAAGAACAGAACAAAAAAAAAAGGAGTGACCAGACGAAAGGGGAAGAAGCGCGTGCTCGCCACGCGTCGCGGTACTCGAATCCCGCTACGGTGTCTTGTTCTCGTGACGCCGATTCGTATATACACTGTGTACACGTATAAACTTAGCGACAATCTTCCCACCCTCAGAGCACCGTGAATATTTTCGCTTTGGAACAAACGAAGTCACTGCATATAGGCAAAAAAACAAAAAAATTAAATTAAAAAAAAAAATGAAATTTTATCGTCGACTGTGGTGAAATTGACGACGCCCATTCGGTAGTTCCGGCGCTGATTTATGCACGACCCTTTCCTATATGTCTTTACGGTCTCCATTCGCTAGTTTTTCTTCTCTGTCCATAACTGTCATTGAATTTTCTTTTCTTTTTCTTTTACATTTTCGCCAAGTCGTTCATTAAGATAGGCAAAAAAAAAAACAAAAAACACAACAACAAATCGATAACCCAAACTTCGATACTCAATAAACAAGGGAAATAAAAAACAAAACAAAAACAAAAAGCTCAGAGTTGCAGGATTGGCTTCGTGTGTGGATTGGCAGTCGTCTACAATATAAATGTGTGTGTGTGTGTGTGTGACCGACTGCTGGTGCGTACGTGCCGTGTTTTGTAACGTGTTCTGCGTGTGACATTATACCATCTGCAGCAGCTGTAAATGCCCGGGGTCTTCCTCCCTTTTCCCCTTCGCCTTGTCCTGTGATCGTTTAGATTTCGGGACGCCCCGTTGAAAGCAATTTCCAGTCGCGCTCTTGTCTCAATGACTTTTCTCTCCTCTTTTTTATTTTCTTTTATTTATTTATTTATTTTTTTTTTTTCTTCGTCTTGTTGTCTATTCCCTTATTCAATTAGTATATACAACCAAATTTGAATTTGAGAATCCAATCTGAAAAAAAAACACATTTCTGCGTATATAGCTCTGCCCGAAAAAAAACGGATGTGTCTCTACCAGCGCTTGCATTTTATTCCATTTTCTAAACGTCTTTAAAGTTTTATTTATTTTTGCTCCTCTCCTTTCTTTCTATAGTTTCCATATAGCAACAAGTATTTTTTTTTCCCCAACTGTATTGAATCTCTTGAATGAATCAATGCCACTAAAGCAACAGCATCCAGTTTCGTGAAGTTGATTCATGGTGAGAAGCTGTCGCCAAGGGGATCGCATGTGGCGGCTGAATGGGGGCAGAGAGAAACGGGATCTTTACTAATGTCGCAGCACATCCCCACAAAGAAGGAAACCTATTTCTCTTTAAAAATATACAAAATATCTCGATATATTGGTGGGGTAGGTCTTGTTCTGTATATACGACGAGAACATGAAGAAGAAGAAAAAAAGAAAATGGCCAGTCAGCAGTGTCATGTAATGAACGACTGTCAAATCAAAAGCCCTGACCTTCCACACAAAAAAACTCTGAGCAAAATGATCGTTTCCCTTTAGCCCTGTGAAATGGATTCGGGTTTTTAAAACAACAAGCACTTTGGGTGTATACGCAACCCCACTGGCATTGCCACTGTATGATGTCCGTTTTAGGGTCTGGTCATTGGAATCCGCAAAACTCAGTAGGCTACAACTGAGATAGGATTCTTTCGATTTAAAGCCATAACTAAGACATCAACTATATACTTTCCTATCTCACCAATCACCCATCCAAAATTGTCCTGTAAGTCTCTGCTGTTGCATTTTACGTATTGATTGACTCGTTATCTTCCTTATTCGTCAAGTTCTTTTTAAACAAATACTTTGGTTCTTTGAAATGTGTGGCCGATATATAAAAATTGCTGGGACACTTCGATCAATTACAATTGATTTCAGTAAACAACAAATATGGATTATAGTTTGGACGCGTGATGCGACTGTCCTATTGGCTCGAATGTATACCTCGGTCATTATTACCGTACGATTCGCGTGCAGGAATTCCTGAATTTCATGCATTGAGATAACCTATATCTATACTCGGAAAAAGGACAAACATAATTTTAAAAAATGAAAACGCATTTTTCCAACCGAGTGAAACATTTGATTATATCAGATTGAACATCAGAGATATTGTATATTATATACTGTACATATGCGCACATGTATATATCTATTGCAAGAGTGGGAGTTTTCACTTTAATCTCCGACTTCCGCTCCGGGATATTATACGTCGACATGTTGTCCCTGTTACGCAAACAACACGCAAACCCCCGCCGTATATACACGTATATAAAGCTCTTTAAAAACAAACACATATCGAGCTATTTTTCCGGTCTTTACAGCACACATACAAACACATAATCTTGATGGAAAGAAGAAGAATAAAAACCGAAGGGACTGCTGCAGAATTTCCCTTTTTTATTTTTGGCAAGTTTAGCCAAGAGAGATTGACAGTTTTGAGGTTATCAACATGTCAGCTAATAAATATACACAATACACAGGGATAGACCTTTTTTTTTCCTTCGCTTTTACGATGAGCATTGCATATGGAGAGTGATGTGAGTATATTGCCACACAAGAGAAAGAGAAACGAAAAAAAAGGTTGAAGGTGTGGTCGTATATGCGTGTGTGTACATGGAATACACGGTGTAAAAATACACTGAGCTAGTGACACGTTAACCTGTTGCGGGCTGATGTGTGTATATACGTTGTACTGAGCTCGGGAAAAAAACAAGCCCGACATATTCAATTCGAGCGCTCTCTCCGCAATGATGACAGCCTCATCATGTCGTTCTTCTCTCAGGTGCGTGAGTTCTTTCCATGTAGATGAACTAACGTTTCTATCCTTTTCGTTATCTACTGACGTGGAACAACAACAAAAGAAATTAAATATAAGAAAAAATATAATAAAAAATGGGGTTTACAGTAGAGTCCTTACAAATTGTTCAATCTTGGCAATTCCAAGTGAGCAGGATATTATGTTTCTTTTATTTGTCCTACACCGACCCTGTATACGGTCTCCAACGTTGATATACAAAAAGGATTTTGCTTTGCTGGACATTGTGTCCGTGTATTAGACACGAAACCCCTCCTAAGAAAATGCACATAAAGGGAAACACGAAATTCGAAAAGATAACAGCCTTGACTCAGTTATAACATTTCTCTTTTCTCTCTTTCTATAAATTGTTTGTGTGTGTATTTTTTTTGTTTTTTTTTAATATTTAGGCTATCGGCATATAGCGATGGTCGCAACGACAGTCAACACACACGCCGAGGAGACAACACAAAAACACCAAACAATTTGGAGGAGGGCTGGTGAAAGGAAGGAACAGCCAAAACCAAACTTTCCCTCTCTTCTCTTTTCAGTTTGGGGGGAGGAGGAGGATATAGAGTTTTTGTTGTCTTTTGTTTGTTTTCGATCCGGCTTTAAAAAAAAAACAGACTGTCGGGAGATCTATATACCTGTAGGAACAATAAAAGACAGAGGCAAACGACAAAAAACAAACAAACAAGCGAACGGATGTGTGTAACGCAATGGCCGTTGCATTGCGGCACAGTCGCAATAACAGACTGCACGAGATGTCCCTTTTTTTTTCATGGACATATCGTGCCGACCTATGACGTAATAATAAAGCAGGCAAAACAGATCGCATCAACTATTGTCAACGATGCCGACTTGTGTTTTGTTAACTGCTCTATTATTATTGAGAGTATGTAGCACATGGTCGTGTACGTCTGTACATGTCACTTTTTAAAAACGGGCTAAACAAATTGAAGGTAAAAAAGAAAAAAAAGTCAGTGCGGGAAAAACCTGGGGAGGAAGAAGAAACAATAAATCCCAACAATCACGTCACATGTCTGCCAACACGCGATTTTCAGGAAAGTTCTCCAGCACCTTATTATCAAATTTATTTTTGAAAACTGAAATTGCGACAGGAGGATTTTTTTAAATCCTCCCCCGAACTAAACGAAGGAAAAATATCTTAAAATGCCTTTTGAATAAACTAAGAATATACGTGAACGCCGATCGAGGTCCTTGATTGAGCTCCGAAGAACACACACAAAGCGGCCAAGAAAGAGGAGAGATGGTAGAAGACGAAGAAAAAAATGTAAAGGTGAAAAAGAAGAAGGAAAGAAAAAACACAAGAAAAAAAACAAGAAAAAAAACAGGTGATTGTCTAACAGCGGGGGGTCGATCATCAGTGTTAAAGGGATTGCTAGAAAACCCCCCAGTGGTGTGTGGCAATGCCCGAAGCGAGCTAATCACGGACAGGGCCGGCCCATTAGTTGTGCTGCACCACCACTATACTATATGCACCGGCAACGTTATATTCTACGTGGATATATACACACTGCATGTGTATGTGTACGATATTAAGCAGATATTTATACGATATTATAGGCGAGACCTATAGGCTCACACCTACTGCCTCGTTTGTTTCGAATTTTTTTTTGTTTTTTTCATCTTTTCTTTTTCTTTTAAATAGCCAAATGAGGTAGGATGGCAGAGATGAAGGAAGCAAACCCCCCAACAAGAATACCAAAGATAAATAGTAAAAAAAAAATATATTATATATATTTTTTTCCTTAACGAACCCGAATTCCAGCCTTAAGCGATTGGCGGTTGCGCATACCGTGCTCATTTCTGTCCATCACGAATGAAGTGAGCAAAAAAATAAATAAAAATAAATAAATAAATATTATACCATCGTTCTTTGCTGTGTCGCACCCACTGACTTGCCATCCGGCAGTGGATTTCACAGTGGAACTGTTCCAAAACACCCGGCATATAAAGTATATTATAGTAGATAGATACCCCGATGTACTGTATATAAAGGCCGGGAATCATCTGAACGGATGCCGGAATAAATGCCAACACACAAAAAAAATCTCTCTCTCCGGCATCAAGCAAACAAGCATAACAGCGATGATCACAGATTGTATAGGTGGGGCTTCCGAATTCGTTTCAGCTACTTAATGATGACGAACGTACGGATTGTATATATATATATACCACGCTTGTTAGACATGTACTCTCCCCTCACCGTCCGTCAGTCCATCCATCCTCTTGTTTTGTTTTTTTATTCCTCTGTCTCGCACCTCACCCTGTCTTTCTTTTTCTTTTTCTTTTTTTTTCTAGCCATTGCATTTTACAATCCCCTAGTACACACGCATAGCGCCCAAGCATCCGCACGGTGTCGTTTTACAACTGCAGTCTACATACGCCAGACTGGTTGCTACACATTTATTTAAAACAAAAATGTACGTATTTTTTATTTAAATAAAAAAAAAGAATAGAGTTGAAAATCAAGTTCTAGTGTGTACACGAGATATTGGAGAGCTAGCGTGTGTATGCAGTAGTTCTTTTCTTTTAAAATAAAAAAAAAAAGGGCAAAGTCTAACATCAGCAACGGGTGGTGTGGCCCTTATTATGCATACAGTGCACCACATATACCACTGTATGAAAAGAGAGAGAGAGAGAGTGGAGGGAGCTCGCGACTCTGCACGAGACTGGCGACCGGAAGTGCCGTTCCATGTTGTCCGAAACCACCCTTCCCCCCTCGTGTTCCATATACTGCCCCTCCGACATCAGGATGACTGGTCCTCCATGGAACTTAGTGTTATGTTCTTCGAACGTCCATTCCCAATCATATACATAGACAGCGAAAATGGCTAGTTCTGTACAATTCCAAGGGGAGACGCAAACAATCCCATACGAAACTGTGTGTTTTAGAGGGAGGGAGCGGAGGGAATGAATGAATTCTTCAACTGTTGGACGCACCAAAACGGAATTACGTGAGGAACTGGGCGAACTGGGAATAGAAGGAAAGTTGGAGTAGGGGGGAGCTCTACCTTAAAACGTGTCCATGAAAAGCTACCAAACGTATATATATGTATTTCAAGAAAAAAAAGAAAAAAACTGGCTTCAATAAGTTGAGATTGGAGAAGAGAGGAGGGTGAATATCTAAAATTAAAACGGGAACCCCATGTGTAATGGATTGCTAATTTGTCACTGGTTCTCCGAAAGGCCAAGAACCTACTATACGTTTTTCTTCATTCCTTTTTTTTCAAAATGTAGAGAGAATAAATAATACAAATCAACTGGTTATACACGTGCTGTACAACATGTTGAACGTATCCGTTCAAATTTCTATTCGGAATGAACTTTCACGAATGTCACGATGTAAAAACAAAACAACAACAAAAAAACGACTTAACATTTTCATTCGAGTCCATTTTGAGGCACTAACGTCACCAAAGTTGTTTTTTTTTTTTTGCTTAAAAAACCAAAATGATGGATCGAAATGAAAAATCCGGTCATTTTATTCGCATTTCACATGTTTTTTCTTTATGCGCATTTTCTTCGTTTGCCCGCGGAAAATGTTCCACCGCGTTACCGGAGCTGCCGTTTGTCTCCATTTTTTTCTCTTTTTTCGAGGTTTTGATTGGATAATACAAGCAACTAATTTCAACAGCAGGAATATATATTTTTCAGTAACTATTAGACCTACAATTATTATTTTCTCTTTGGCCTCGAGGGCATCAGGAAGGATTGCGGACGCGTACCGTATGTCCCCGTGCATCAAATAGGCAAACTATCAGGAAAAAAACAAAAAACAAACAAACAAAACGAAGTAGTTTCGGTACAATACAATTGTTTTGTGTAATTTGTTTTGAAAAAAAGGGGGCGGCCGTTGGTAATTTTTATCTGCTGCATATATTTAATGCATATACGGTTTCCGTCTATACGCTGCGACGTGGGGCAGTCCAGTAGAGATGCAACGACGTGATGTTGAATGTCTCTTCGGCAAAACTCTGTTCTTTTGTAGAATACATATATATTTATATATATATATGAAAATACAAAATTGAGACAATTCACTATTGCGCATTGATTGGTAATGAAATTGATCCGCTCAGTATACCCAGTAATCCGTGCGATCCAATGGATATTCATGGCCTTTTACACAAGCATGTGTGTACTTAAAAGAAAAAAAACCAAAAAAAAGAAGGGAAGTGTTTAAAAAACAATAGGCTCAACGTCATTTTAGGAAAAATCCACACCTTGATACCAGTTTAACATAGAAATGCGATCATTTGCATATTTATTTAGGCAAATCGCATAACACCAAATTGAACTCTTCGGAAGTTTGGATATCACGCCAGGCTTTTCTTTTTCTTGTGTCCCAAGTCAATTGTCCCATTTCCCTATAAAATAACCCAAAAGCCCCAACCCCTCCCCTCCCCCCACCACCCCAAAACAAAAAAAAAATGTGAATGAAAATTCCTATAGCGATCGGACGAAAACGGTCAGTTTTGGAAATGGTTGCAATAAGTGGCTCAACGTATTGTGTGTATTTATATATGAAACGAACAAGTAGCGGTGCCTCTTCTATTGCCGAACGGCAAGAGGAAAACAAAGTTGAAGTCCTCGTACGGCCGAGTTTTTTTTCTTTCTTTTTTTTTTTTTTTGACGGCACTGCGTGCGGGTGGCAGCTTGTGCACGGTATACCGAAAGCTGTACTCGCTTAACGAATAGAGGGTTGTGGCCTATAGCGTGACGCCAGAGGCCATGAGCCCACCCGCCCGCACGTTTTCAAATCAGCCAAGAGCTGGGACCCTGGGAGGTGCAACCACTTGTTGGTCAGTCGTCCTTTAGCTCTTGGCTGTGCTGCAACACGTCGCGCACCCAGCTCCTTGTCGTTTTTTTGTTTTAGTCACGTCCGTTCGTCAGGTTCTCCCGCCATTCAAAAATCGAAAAAAATAAAAACAAAAACTGTTTCGTGATTTATCTTTTTTTTAAAATTTAATGTTGTTGTTGTTTTGAAAATCAAAACAGAGGCAATTCTACACTTTTTCTTCAGTTGCGGACTTAACATCTCGTACTGCACGATTCGCAAGTGTTTTCTGTTATTTGTTTGAAAAGGAAAAAACCAAACGAAAAAAGGAAAATCGAAAAATCCAGTTAATGGTTACCACTTGGGATTTTGAAATACTCTTAGTGAAAACGATATCCATAACTGAAGAGAGAAAGAAAAGAAAAAAAAAAAAAAACAAAACCAAAACAGATTTTTGAAAAAAACAAGAAATAGTATACATATCATGTGCCGGACTCGTTAGGTAACAAAAGGTGCAATCGAACCGTTCAAACCAGTTTCGACAGTTAACTAACCGTGACGATCAGATATCGACTGAAGGTACGTCGATTTGTCATCGGATTTTTGCGTTTCCTCTTACTTTCACGATCGTTTTTCCTGTTCTGTTTTGTTTTTTTTTGGTTTGTTTGATTGTTTGATCGCATTAATTGAAACTGAAACCAACTTGTTTCTATTTCTTATTTTCCCACCTTCTCGTGTTCTTTTGAAAAATCTTCAAAATCTTTCCGAAAAAAAAAAACGAAGATGGAAGAATTCGGGGCGGCTAGCATTGCCCATTACAACAACATCCAACAACATCATTCGGCTAGTCTCAATAACAACAGCATGCAAACCGGATTCGAATTCAATTCGCCGCCTTTACCACCGTCGCCTTCGTCTTCGGCAGCCATGTCAGGTGGCAATTATCTCGGCCAGTCAAGATTGGCCGTCTATTACAACAACCGGCCAGTCAACCAACAACAGCAACAACAATCGCATTTCAACGGTTACGCGATGGGAGGGCGGAATCACGTCCAACAGCCGCAACATCATCCGAACCCTCAACAGCTTCAGCTTCATCACCACCAGCAAGGGCCGGCCGGTTATCTTGGCCAGCACCACCAGATGATGGGCCAGGATCAGATGTGCTGGAATCAAACAGCCGGACTGATGATGCCCAACGTGACGGCCGTCAAAGGTGGCAGTGGCAATATCAGCAGCAAACAAGCGGCGGCTAACGAGAAGAAAGCCCGTGAGCAGCGCGTTCGTAGGCCCATGAACGCCTTCATGGTCTGGGCGAAAGTCGAACGCAAGCGACTGGCCGACGAGAATCCCGATCTGCACAACGCCGACCTCAGCAAAATGCTTGGTAAGTTGAAATTATTATATTTTGTTTTTTTAATATTTTGATTTTGGAAATCGCAAAATTGTTTATCCCCCTTTTTGTGTGTGTGTGAGAGAGTCCCGCCTTGTTATTATGTTTGTCTGCCGTTGTCCGAAGCATTTGGCACGATCGTTAGATACTTCCGATGACCGCATTCCTTTCTCCCTATTTCTCTCCTTGAATTACTCGGAGATTAGCGCACCGCAACGTCGAAACGCGCTTGTTATATCGGCAAGGTATTTTACACATTTGCCGTACTCTCTCTCTCTCTCTCTGTGTGTGTGTGTGTGTGTAAAAGTTGTAATCGCGGTCAATTTCCAATGATGGCTCGTCGCATACCCCCCAGTCCATCGATGTGGGCTTGTCCGTTCCAACTGCCCGTATAAAAATCGTCCGAATTTTACAAAGTGAAATGAAAAAGATAACTCTAAGATAAATCGAATATTTTCGTTATGCCTTTTGATTTTTTTTTTGCGACATCGCAGAATTAAATAGAAAAAAAAACTGAAACAAAATAGATGAAGGATATAGATAGAGCTGAAGATGGGGATAATGCAGTCCTGTCACAGAGGGGGGTCTATGCCCGGCTACCTAGTCCGTAATTATCCCGTATTTGGCAGGACAGCCGGTTTCTAATGGTGGCTGGAAAAGAATTTTAAAATGCCACCATTTTTTTTTTGTTCAAGAATAAATGTAAATCATTTTATTCACTTGATCTTTAAACAGGCCACACGCTGCCTTAATATGAAACGTTTCTCTTATATAGCTCTTGCCCTAACGAGGTTGCCTCGTCTACAGACAAAAAAGAGCAGAAAATTCAAAATGCTGTTGTCAAACTGAACTAATCGGGCGGCGCCAGTTGTTGGATGCGATGACGACATACCAGCCCGAGAAAAAGTCGTGCTCACCTGGTAAACAAATCCATTTGCGTACGCTTTTGTACACACAACTGCGTGTGCGTTACATCATCGGGTGGCATCGTAATTGGTTGGAGGGGTGAGCTAAACGATTAGCTCAGTTCCATATTGCACCCAACGTACCAAAACAGACAAATGGCAGAGAGCCTAGAGGTAGAAGGCAAAGGGTTCGAAGAAGAAAATAGAAACATTAGCAACCAGAGTGTTTCTCTGCTAATTCGTCCACCGATTGAGCGCCTTTCGTTGCATATGCGAAACGCCGCGCTTGCAGTGCGCTGCATGTTCACGTTGTTTCTTTCCGTTGATTTCGACGGGAGTAAATGTAACGAAGACTAGGAGAGAGCACACCTTTCTCATGGCCTAATTCGGATGCCATTTAATGTTTGGCCTGAACGTTTTTTTTCTTTTTCTTCTTACTTATGCTGCCTATATATACCTACCGAGCTTCCCTCGTTGCCCTTGTTGTGAAATCGTGCAGTCACGCCGACTTGGTCAATCTGGAACAGTTATATAGGGTGGTCCTCTCGTTAACTGTGTTTATGAGCCTTTTTTTTATATATACTGTACATTTATATTTTAACGATTGGCTGCCCAACAAGCGGACAACACAGGGCTTGTAGAGGAGTTAGCAGAAACGATAGGCAACTTGATAGTAACTATTACTGCGTGTGCTACCATCGTACCGTCTATAGCTGTGTACCACATCAGTGTGTGGTGTGTATACTCAACGGCACCTGTTATTCCGTAAAGGGGCGCTAGTCAGGTGACAATTCCCAGTCTGTCGTCGCGCTACATCTGCGTCGATATAGAAAACGTGGGAAGCAAAAATATAATAATAAATAAACTGAACGGGACGCTCTTATGCCTTTTTCTTTTTCTTTTTAATCTTCCCGTTTTTTTTTTGGTTTTTTTTCTTTCGGGGCCAGTGACAAGACATTAAAAAAAAGACCCCAAATTTGCGCAACTATCGGAAAACATCGTCGCTCATTTTCAATTGACTTGCTCTTAAGTCTTTACAGCGCCTCTTAAGAGATCAATCGCGCTCTTATTGACTGTTTCTGGTAATGGCCCCGGTGAATATTTGTGTGTGTCTGTGTATAGAAATATATACTAAGTTGGTAAAGTGCGTAAATGCGCCGGGCAATTTGAATGTCTAGGCGGAGAGGCCACGTATTTTCCTTTCGCCCCCGAGACACACAACTCGACGGGGCCCACCTGCTGGGTGCCCTCTATTCTCCATTAATTCATCCGGGGGAGTGGGAGGGGTTCCATTTGTTATTTTTTCTTGAAAGAAAAATCTCGAATCATAAAAATTTGATAAAAATGAGAAAGAATCGTATTCAAGCACTGATGCGGCATCGAGAGACAAGCCGTGAAGTCTGAAAGAAATGATTTTTTTTTAAAATATGAATTCAAAATGATAAAGAATAGCCGCTAATATCCATCTCTTTCTCGAATCCGCCCAAACGTTGAAATCTCGTGTGATATGTATACTAGCATAACTAAGGCACCTGGCTCTTTGGAACTCACTTATTTCACCTCTTTTCCTTTCTCAGCGTATCGTTCAATTTGGGTCTTTTCACACACAGCCCTTTCGCAACTAGCAGTTGTGACGATTTGAGAATTAAAAAAAAAAAAAAACAGACAAAAACCCTCTCGTTCACCTTATATAGCAGTTGTCTTATACGTCTGTCCTTGTCGTTGGCCTATAATGAAACGAGCGCACATCAAGACGTCGAGCTATACTCAACGGTATGTACGAGCTGACGTCAAAAGGTTTTTTTTTTTTTACATATACAAATTGTTACTGGAAGAGAAAATTCTGCTATAATTTCCGTCGGTCGACGTCGTCGTACACTACCGTAAAAAATAAAGAAATAAAGAAATAAAAACACAGAGAAAAAATAAGGTGATGACAAAGACTCTCTTTACAAGGTAGAAGAAAAATCAGACAACCAGAGAGAGATTAGTTGGAGAGTAGAAGCTCCGAGCTGGGACGCCTTTTTTTTTTTTTTTTGACCTGTGTGACCTCTTCAAGAGACAGAAAAAGAACCTGAAAGAAACAGAAAGAAAAAAAGGAACGGAAGAGGTGGATGTACTGTACTATCTACAGGACTGACGATAGGTAGATGGTGGTGTGTTTTTCTTCCCCAGCGACTGACCTGGTTCCCATCGTCGATCATTACCCGTTGCCATCGAGGGCGACCATTTAGGAAACACATGGAGAAGACGAAGAGAGAGGGACTTCGTCGGGTTGGCAACCGGTGTGAAAATTCACAACACTAATCATCCCTATGCCTTCTACCTTTTTTTTCTGTCTTCTCTCTCTTTTTCTTCATTCTTTTCTAGGCAGGATCTCCACACACCACAAAAAAACAAAATGGGGTAAAGAAATTTGCGTAGTTCTTAAGAAGAGGCCGTGATGACGACGGTGCATATCCGTTCGAAAATGTGTCGGGTTGGCGAAAGCAGAAAATAAATATACTCAGTCAGCTATTTGTTTGAAGTGAAGGTTGGCAGCAGTCGGATGCCGTTAGGCGTCGGCGCTTCTTCATGTTCTTCGCTTTTGCCTTCATCATTCGATTCGATGCTGTACTTGCTTCGCCTTCTCCGTTTTGTTAATTGAATGAGCGGATCTGGATCGGATTGCTAGGCCGTAAACTAAAGCGTCCCTCCCCTTGTAACGAGACAAGCTTGTTCGTGTATGTAACACGCGTACAATCAAGTATAGGCTAGATGTACCGAGGTGAACGAGAAGGCCAAAACTATTTCAGGGAGTGAACTCGCATCTATAAGGTAATAAACACGTCGAAAAAACAACGAAATAATGCCAAGAAGAAAGAGACGAGAAGGTAAAACTAAGATTCAAAACAAATGTTTTCAGACGCCTCGAAATAATTAACACCCGTCTACACGGCGACTTGGACGGCTCCATGCGGGACTAACTCAATTGCAATGCCGACGCGCACACGATCTTTACATACACAAACCGTACAGCCTCATGCCGTCCTTGAAGGGATCTGTTTTGGTTCGTCTATATTTGGCCACCAAGGCAGTCTGAGATTGTTTCATTTCCCTCGTTTTGTAATTGTTATGATCCTTTTTTAACAAATTGAAATCACGCGTGTTTACATCTTGAAGGAAGGAATGACCTATACGTTCGTACTTTTACATCGTTCATGCGCTTATTCGTTTCTGCTAGTATTGTATTGTTCCACACACGTGTGGTCTTACAGTCCAAACGATGGTATAGCGATGCATTAACTCGCTTGCCGCCGCCTGGAATCAAATCACGCTCGTTACACCAAAGTTTCGATGCAGGAAAAAACCAAAAAAACTAAATAATAATAAATGTTGAAATAGACTTTGTTCTCTATTCGAAGCGAAGCGAAAGGCCGCATTGAAACTGGAATATCAAACGGGGTGTATATATTTAGACGTATAAATAGACATAACGATGCAGTGTCCTACTTTTCTCTCCCATATCAGTTCGAATTCGATCCCTATTAATGCTCTCGCTTCGTTATCAAATTCTATCCTGTAAGAGACGATGATGACGTAACTTATTGTCATATTGCCGATGCCGTCATGTTCTGTGTTGTAAGGCTTTTCATCTACGCATTGGTTTATGATTTACGGTTAAGATATACAACAGGCGCTATCCCTACACGAACTAAGCGCTGTTTAAAAAAAATAAAAAAACCGGACGGACTTGTGTCAAGCCGTACAGGATTTATTAACTTGCAGGTTAATTGAATGGCTCGAACAGAAATATCCAAAATCAAACAGGAAAAAAATGTGTTACGTCCTGCAACGATTAAAGGTTTCGGCTCGAGGCTTTTCGTGCGTCAGTGGCCGCAAGAACATCGCATCTAAAGCGTTTAAAAAAAGAAACAAAACGTTATCAAAACGAATAAGAAAAAAGAGAGCGCGAAGTCGGGTGATACATAAATGAGGATGGCCATGGGTCGGCATTTTTATACGGTTGATTGAAACGCACTGATCTAGGCGCATACCATTGGCCTGCTTGTCTGCCGATCGCTCCGCTTGCTTAATGAGAGCGCACGAAGCCGCCGAACACAGTCCACACACACACGCGCACATTTCTCTTGCTATCTTTCTCTATTTCAGATATTATTTACGCAGAACGCTCTCTACTTTCCCGCAGGAATCGTTGGAATATTCAACGCGACGAATATCTTGTGAATAGATTAGATATACATTTATTAACAGACACCGAAGATAAATCGTACACTCGTCGCACATCCAGCAGATGAAATTTCATCAATCCCGATCAAGGCGTCGTCACGCAAAACTTGCGCATCCACAACAGTTCTCTGCGCCCTTTCTGCCACTCAGAACCAGTGCACACACGCAGGACGCAGCACATACGTAGAAACGCCATTTTTCTTAACAAGGCTCGCAGCTTAGTTCGTTACAATGACGGTGGGCAATTGCTAATTGAATGTAATTGCAAGGCTGGCGATCGTTAACAAAATGCAAAAGTAATTAGAAAAGGAGAGGCTTTAAAGTTTTTTTGTTTTTTTTTGTTTTGTTTTACACGCGTATAAAAACAACACACAAGTATCTATATAACACGGATCATTAGGAGAGAATTAGAACGGGAACGAGGCTGAGCGCAGACGTGATTAGAGCACGGATTCTCCCGAGAAACAAAGAACTACCAGAGACAACACCTCTACCTCTACAACTGGACATCTACGACACCTATGTACAACTAATTTTTTTCGAAATAATTAGACACAAGAAATAGCGGCAGCATTCCTTTTTTCATTTAGTTCTTTCGCCGGCCATGTGGAGTGTATAGGTTTCATTATACAAGAGGCGGGATAATTCCGCGTCACAGCGGCGCGTATATACGTTCAGATGGAAAAAAAAACAAAATAAATAATAATAATGATAATAAAATAAGATGCGCTTATGTGAAAGGTGAAAGGGTAGAAAAAGACCTGATTTCCATTTCATTATAGACGAGTAATTCTAATTCATTTTGCTGCTGTTCTTGTTGGTTTTCTTATGGAGCATTGTGAAACACGCAACACACGCACTCTTGTCATGCCGAATTACCGAGTTGCATAAGTCCAGTGCTGTGTGTGTGTGTGTGACTGACGACTCTGTATGAGATCGGTCTACTGGTTGATTGCTATACCGGGGGGAAAAATTAAAGCTTGGGCGGGTTTCGTGAGGGAGCCCGCACGGTAAAGGGGACAAATTGGAGCCTCATTTGCGGTCAAGTTTTTCGTGATTACAGAGTAGACCACAACACCCCACTAGGGCTACTTTTTTTCCCTTCTTATTTATTTATCTTTTTCTTGTAATTTTTGTGGCATTTAAATTTATTTATCTTCCTTTTTTTTTGGGTGGGGGGGTTTCGTAACACGGGGTTTTTCTTTTCACGCGGTGTGTCATTTCAAGCGAGTTTTCGGGCAATTTGCCGACGGCCACATCGCAGTGGTCTTCTCCACCTTTAACAAATAGTCTACAGTATACAAACACGTTGGTGATGGGCTGGCATCGGGTTTTGGTTGGTTCTCTCGCATAATTTTCTAAGCAGATTTCAAAGTGTGTACCTGCCAAATTGGATAGCCGTTTCGGAAATTGACGGATCGGATCGGTCCCAATCTGCGTGCGCATCGCCTGTTGCATTTCTTTTTTCTTGTTTCGTCCATTCTTCTTCATTTGTCTCTTTGAGTCCATACGTTTTCGTGCCGGAGGAACATTGAAAAAGTCAAGCAGAAAACGAAAGAAGAAGATGAAGTAGAGATAACCTCGAAATGCAAGAACGAGCCAAATAAAATAAAATAAAATAAGAAAAAAAAGAAAAAAAGACAAATATTTTTAACAAACAGGAAAGAAATAAAAAAGAAAAGGAGAAGTGAGAAAAGTTTGCCTGGACCCAAGTATTAGTTATAAGGACACGAGTATTGATGCGATACCCCGGCTGATTGCAATCTCGAAGCCGTGGCCGTAACCATAACCCAAACCAGATTGGGACGCCGATATAGACGTGCTGGTGTGGTTTAAAGTAATGCGCGTGATGGAGCCGGCTCTCCGACACTCAACAAAACATTTTTCCTCTTCTTTTTTTTTTCTTCTTCCCTCTTATTGACTTCGGTCGGTTTGAAAAAAGAAAGAAAAATGCGTGTGAGGTTGATGCGTGTGGCCTCCCTTTTTCCCTCCTCTGACTCGAAGCCAACGGGCTTTTTTTTATGAAAGACTTCGTTCGCTATTTAGATGTGTTCTTTCCCGTTCTTTTCCGGGATCCCCTGCTGGCTAAACGATCGTAACTCTGGCCTATATATCTAACCTGATGGTTATTTCCCAATGACGAACAGCACCGGAGTTGCGGCCGGGAGTAACGCAACTCGTCAAAAAGGATTTTTAAAAAAATAAAAAAGAAAAGAAAAGAATAATAGTAAAATATATTTAAAAAAACACAAATTTTTTTATTTCTTTAAGAAAAGAGTGAGATAGACGCGCTCACATCAAACATCATCCCCACTGTCAGCTTCTTTGTTGGATCGTCAAAAGGGACAAACGTCATTGGAAGAATCGAAACGACGTTGCTTGGCGCTTTTGTGCCATTTAGATGAAGGGGCTGCTCACGCTGGCGTGAATACCACTTAACCTCATGTGCCGCTGTGCGGTCTTCTTTCTCTTTTCCTGTTACACGATTATTGCGATTTCTTTTCGCCTCTTTGATGAGATCAATTAATCAAAACGTATAAGAGCACCTTTTTGTATGCGTGCTTGCGTTGTCTGTGAGTTGCGGCGGTTGCCGTCTTCACCATTCGCTTTCTGGGAATTTCGGGATAAAGCGCAGCATTCTTGTCGAACCGGAATGGCAGGTTTCTACCGGTTTCTATATACTCTGTGGTTGTTCTCTCTCTCTCTTTCTTTCTTTTTTTTTCTCCCTCCGTCGCTGTCTCTGGCTGCTTTCGACTCTTCATTTTTTTGGTTGTTTTTCCCGTCCGTCTGACTCCGACGGATGGTGTCGAAGAGAAAGACAGAGAGGAAGGCAAAGACATAAACAAACGGTCAGCAAGTCACATCGACTGTATAACCAAAAAAATAGACGTACGGAAGACATACCGGAAATCAAATGAAAGGAGCGCAGCACTTGTTAAAAAGCCACAACAAGATATGGAAAATAGAGGCAGATTCAAGTGTAAAGAAAATCAGACATGAATTGAAGAGAGAGAAGAAGTGGGGGAAAAGCGATCCAGTCGTGTCGAAACGATCAATCAAATGATAATCGATCAAAATGGTCGATGACAAAACACAGCGCGCAACTTACCTCCTCCCACTACCATCACCAACTTGATGGTAAACGAAAAAAGATTCGAGAAGAAGACGTCAACGAATCAACCCAAAAAGAAAAGAAGAAAGAAATGGAGACGATGGATAAAGGAAAAGAACGTGCAAGCCGGCAAAAGGCGAGAAAAATGTGTATTCAGTGAGGAAAGCTCGGGAAGGGGACGGCGTGTGAAATTTATAGCTGCTGGAATACTGATGAAGTGATGAGCGATTATTTGTTTGCTCTTTCTCGCCGCACGGCTCACCTATAGAATTCTCATCGTTGCTGATGGGTTCCGGGATTCGATCAAAATCTGGCCATTTTCTTTCTACACATTGTGTTGTAAATAAAATTTAAAAAAAATGCAACCAATCAGCGATTCGAACAACTTCTGATTTCAAATTCGGATACGCCGACTTGCTTTTTTGTGACATTCAGTTCCATTTGTCTCCATTTTTCATTAGCTTTTAAAGACAGGTTTGCGGCAGGTTTGCCATCAGGTTCTTGTACAACTGCCGCCCATTGATTAAGATACCTCGTTACACTTTATTAAGATATGGCGGAGCAGCAGACCTGGGATATAAAAGAAGGCAGAAATGTCATTCTCGTCTCGTTGGTTGAATGGACGAGTTAATAGTCACAGTTCGGTGGTGACGCTTTTCAGCTCGGATCTCGCTTTCTCTCTTTTGACAGTTTAAAAGCTTGTCAAATTTAAAAGAGCTGACAAATAGAAGAGAAAACTTGTGAAACAACAAACAAATTGAGGGGGAAAAAAATAAGTCCGTTGTTTTTTTGTTTTTTTTTATTTTTATTTTGTGTACCTTTTATTTTTCCACATTAAAATAAAAAAAGGGACTCGTTCTCCCCGCAATTCAAAAGATTGGAGTTGGTCGTTCGTGACGCCGCACCTCCCGCGGAACTCTTTTTGCTCTCTACTCCCGGAGACACCGTCACGTCCAATAACAACAGCACACCAACAACAAAAGAAGAAGAAAAAAAAAAAAAAAAGAAAAGAGAGAAAGGAAAATCAAGATGAAACACAAGAGAAGACAAGCGATTTGTGAGGAGGGGGTTGACGGCCATCGGCAGACGACACAAGAGCTCGATGCTTCTAGTGTCAGCTGGCCTCGAGACGGGTGCGAACTGATAACCTCGGTCGGGGTCGCGAGCTCTAACTTAAGACTCGGACGTCGTGTTGGGCAACAAGTTGACGATCTCTAATAGGAATGGCAACATGTCGCTGAACGAATCTTGTCTTCCCAGTTGGTGGTTATGGATGTGTCGTGCATTTGGCGGACGAGAAGGAGCGTCCATAAGCGGCACCGGTGTCAATGTCGCCATCGCCTCATTCCCAGTTAAGATTTCAATCGCTTTCAGTTGACGGAAAAAGGAAAATGAGGACGATGAATACCCGTAGAAAAATGGCAAAGAGAACAGAATAGGGGGCAAAAGGCAGAAAAGGCAAAAAAGAGAGTGGCACAAGATGAAAGAAACGATGAAACTCTTGAGAGCGCATGAAAAGACGGCAAATAACAACAGCGCAGCGCTAGGAAAATAGACAGGACTGAAAAAAAAAAAAAGAGAAAACAAGAGAAAGAAAGAGAGAGGGAGGCAGAGAGATCTTGACTCGGTGATACAATACAAAACGCTATAGGAAAGAATATAGTATTGAAAAAAAAAGGACCGCGTTCAGAACTCCCGCTGCTGTGAGTCGCGACATCGGAACTTTGTCCCGAGAAAACTCTCTCGTTCCTTTCAATTTTGAATTTTCCATTCGAAAAAGTAAAAAAATACAGAAAAAAAAAAGAAAATTAAAAGAAAACAGAACAAACGATGACGCCAGGCTAAAAGAAAACTTAAAAAAAAAAAAAGAAAATTGAAAAGAATGAAATCGGAGAAGTGAGAAATTCTAAAGAAGATCGACCTGGATTTCAAACATTTTCCCGCGCCGCGGCGGGAACGCCAGCGTTAATTTTTTTTTCGGTAGTCATCGTGGAGAGCTATTAAAAGCAATAAAACCGAATAAGAGGCTTTTCTTATAGAGCTACTTGACATTAAAGCCGGTCGTAAATGATCCCAACAGCAGCCACTTGACTTGAGATGCAGCTAGGCAGGGTAGGAGGGGGTAGGGCGAAGTACTACCTGATAGTGGTTTGGCTCGATGGTTGCTCAACAGTATGAAACAGTCGCGTCGAAATACCCACTGTGTACGCCTTGTAGGCATCCAAACGATTCCACGTCCCAGTGCCGGGGGTAGTTTCATCTGTAAAATGTGTGCAGATAGACGTCCGCATACGTACACCATCCACAGATTATTATGACTGCGGAACACGAATATAACGAGTGTATAATTAACGGTTTGCGTGATAACGACTCTACACACACAGCCTATCTTGCAGCCCCCAGCCGACACATGTAGGGAGACCGAAGCGAAAAAAAAAGAAAAAGAGAGACCTCTGATTAAAAACCATAAAGAGCCCAGAGAGGGAGAGAGTTAAGATCGTAAAAATAATCATGAATCTCTTTGCGGACAAACAATAGAAAATCTTATTCTATATTTATTTATTTTTTTCTGTCGTTGTTCTCTCCTTGTTCTCTCCTTTTTTATTTTTATTCATTAAGAAAAAGGACAAGAACCACCCCCGAGCCTTGTTGATTTCGTCAACAGGTGTCTTATTTCCTGACATAAAACTAGCACGAAAATATTCAGACTCTTATCAAAACTCTTGCGAAATTTTTGGCATTTTTCTTTTGTGTGTACGCCACCAGTTAAGTACCAAGTAATCTAACAAGAGACCGAACGAGTTTGTCAAACGATTCAGTTCATCACGCCGAATGTTTGATTGTCCTCTTGCACGACAAACTAACATGTCAAACCGGGGCGCATTTTTGTTAAACGTTGCCTCACCTTACGCCTTTCTTTCTGTAATTTCCTTGTTTAAATAAAACGATGAGGTCATGGCATCTGGTGATGAAAACCAAACGTCAAAAAAAGGAGGAGGTCAACATAAGTAGAAAGACTCTTTGTCATTCTAGGAACGAAACATAGAAATATTTCTCCATCGATTCCTAAAATAGCCATGAAATAGCGTCTCCGAAACAGGAGACCCTCTCATGATATGTTAGGTCACTTCAGCCCTGAACCAAGGTTTATCATCTAATGATTATTTGTATTCCTTTTTTTTTTCATATCGAAGGACTGTCTTCGTAAACGAATTTCTATTTTTCTATGTTCCATTTGTGCTGCAAACATTATCCAATGGCGAGGTTCTAACGTGTAGAGTCGCACGACATTAACTCATTTCTTTCTTCTTAAAGGTAAAAAGTGGAAGGGTTTGACACCACAGGATAGACGGCCGTACGTGGAAGAAGCCGAGAGGCTGCGCGTGATCCACCTGCAGGAGCATCCAAACTACAAGTACCGACCGAGGAGGCGTAAGCAGGTCAAGCGCGGCGGGACGGCGACGGCCACACCGGCAGTCACGACGGGTGGCAAGAAGAGTGTCGAAGTGGAACTGAATTCTGTTGTCGACCGACCATCCAGCACAACGGCAAAGATGCCCCATGATGTCTGTTACGGTCGACAGCCCGTTTCCTCCGGTAGCCACACATTCCAGCCGCATCGCGATCTGTGCAACGGCGGACTCCAGACGCCGGACTCGTCCCCACAGGGCAGCCCTGAACCTTACATGGTTATCTCCAAGATAGATGCCAAAGGTCATTCCAAATCCAACACTATCCATCCGTCCAATTGCCTGGGCTCTCTCCCGACTCCCGAGATGTCTCCGATGGAGCAAGATGAGTTGCAACATCCTGAGGAGCTTCAGCGACAGCATCAGCTTCAGCAACATCAACGCCAGCAACAACAGCAATCACAACAACAACAGCAAAATGGGGCAGTGTTCCAGCTGGTTCACAAGTTCTCGTCGGCTTCAGCCTTTCTGCGTAGCGTATCCCACCCCTACCGCCCGACCGTGATGGGCGGAGGAGTTCAACCTCAACAACAGCAACCGGAGAACAGCGGCGGAAGCCATCCGTACGTCGGCCAATTCTTTAATTCGAACCAAACAAACCAGTCGGCTGGCGGGTCGTTCTACAACCCTGCACAGTCTTATATGACCAACAACGGCTACACCAACGAGGCCTGCTCCGATTACAATCGTGACTATCATCGCTGTGAAAACGGTAGGCTTAGTTTTGAAAATGAATCTTCTTTTCTTTTCGGATTGGATCTTGAATTGAAACGTCCTTTTTTTCACAGGACCTAATAATAACCAAGGGGGAATGGGCGAACATTATCTGCCCTCTGTGATGCCAGAAGAGTTCATTGACGGGGATATTGATCGATCAGAGTTCGACAAATACCTCAGCGGATACGGAGCGAATCACGCGACCAGTGTCAACTGTTCTTTCTACGGTGGTGTCGGCAACGTTGGCATGGGTCACGTTAGCAATAGCGTTCATGACGGCCAATCGACGTCGGAACAATTTGACGGTCAGAAGGAGAACGGCACTGGTCTCCACAGTAACGACTACATTTTAATGAAATCGGAGCCCATCTATGAAACCATTCCAGCAGCAGGCTCTAGTCTCAGTTCGGCTTTGGCCGATGTCCGTTCCCTCTATTACGATTGTTGAGTTCCACCGAAATCTGCCGATTGCCGAGCAAAATCCTATCTTAGTTGTACAGTACGTGCAGCTAGGCACGAAAACAGTTCAATTTATACAGTACTTCACATTTCCTAAACGACGTTTAGAAAGGTTCTTTGACGACGTCGTAGTTGTGCGCTGTCTGCGTCGTAATCTGTAGTTCGAGAAAATGTGTCTGTTTAATGCACTTCTGTAATTTGACGAGGATTTGTAGCCCTTATTCGAATATTTTCTAGGATATGAGTATGCATCATTTGTATTTGATGGCCGACTTTCCTCTTTATTTTTCACCCATTCATTATGTCTTGTAACGTAATAATTGAAAACAAAAAAGAAAAAGAAGAACACATACTGTTCGACTGTACATTTACTTCCTGCATTTTTCACCGTCGGTTTAAAGCTCGCTGTACAATCGACTCAGTCTATTTCCTATTGGATTTGATTGAAACTTTTGACTGGGAAAGTTTCGGCGCTGTATAAGACAAATGACGCAACATTAGTAGCATGACGGACGAACAAATTTTCCCAATAAGATTTGAAGTGCATGAAAAGGAAATGAAGAAAGTTGATCATCAACGGATTTCGTTATCGCCGATGGCAAGAGAACCCGCTTGTCTCGGGATATTTCATCTACAAAAAAAATTTATGCAAGTTCACTTTCAAGATTTCGAATGGCAACACTCGAAAATGATAAACCTCTCAGCTTTACAAGAAGCAATACCCAGCTGGTGGCAGAGAACAGAACCCCTCCTCCCTCTCTTTAAAAAAAGGTATATGTATGAGATACACGAGTCATATTAAAATACCTGCCGTATGCTACGCATAAGAGCCTCAATCGGAATGCAATCCAGAAAATCACGCAGCCGAACCCGCATCAAGAACGCTCTTCTACTTGCTTAGATCTACCAAAGTCCAAATGTACGTATCCTATTCATTGCGTCCGTGTTTTCTTTTCCCACAATTTGTAGACTTTTCTCCAGAGTTTTTTTTTTTTACGACCCGGCAATCGCTCCCTTACGAACGAAGATGTTTTGATTTACTTGTTGGGCTTGATGACTAAATACACAGATTTATTTGACTGATGGTATGGAAAGGCTTTTTCTTCTTTTTATGCTGGACTTGATCACATATGCCTACTAAAAAAAGCTGAATGAGTACGGGCACTAGCCATCCTATTGGTATACTGTAATCAGTCTTCTTCTTCCCCTTCGTCTGCTGGCACCACCTAAAAAAAAGTAAACAATGACCAATTTAGCAGGGGATTCATCGACTCTGATCAAGTTTGGATTTCAGATAACCTGTATAATGCCAGTAGACATCGCATATGCTGTCATCGCCACGAGAGAAATCAGTGCAGCAATGCTTATGTTCCGCAACTTGTTTGGAAATTCGGAATCTGAATATTCACTTTCCTGCTTTGTAATTTTCCGTTCAGCCTGTTCCTGATCTATGATAGATATGAAATCTTTAAAATGAAATCACACGTATATCTTTCATACTACAGAATACCTTTGATTTCCTTGGGGAAATATCGCTGCAAAACACGCCCCACAAAACGAGTAAGATTTGTACATGCTTTAAGATGGTTTTGAAGTGCAGCACTTGGCAATGGAGCTTTCAATAATGGAGCAAGATGAGCAAATACTACAGCATCCAATGATGATGGAGACTGCCCAAAGAAAAACTCTTTTTCTCCAAGCTTAGTTGCTAGAAGACACAAACATTCATCAGCTTGCCTATACACCTGAGGAAAAAGAGCAAAGGTTAATTAAAACAACAAAAAAAACAAAACAAATCAAACAAAACTGTTGAAATCCAATAGCAGTGACAACTTACAGCTGTTTCAATTACAGATAAATCATCCTCTTCAGGATACAATGACATTGCTAACTGTTTGGCATGTTTTTCATACTGGCCAGGATAGTAGAAATTCAAAGGGAATGGTAAAAGCTTAGCATACAATGGGCGCGTGAATTCAATAAAGTTTTTTGAATCAATCCACCAGACAAACTGAAGTGCTGGAACAAGTTTCTCGTAAATGAGATGAGAGTATGCAAATGCTTCAGCACATTGCTTTGGAGACAGTTCAAAGTCTGCAGTATGATTCTATTTGAAAATTTTAAAAATAAAAAATAAAAAGGCAATGAATATGGCATGCTTGCTTACATGATATGCTTACATTCTTTCTGAGGTATGCAGATATTTCTCCAAATTTTGTGAGGCACTCATTCTCATGTTGGAAAACTGGTAAAGAGCCATGAGGTGTTTTGAAAGGATTATTGGTAATTTTAGTTTTCAATGGTGTCCCTGAGAATTTTGCATAAGTCTATAAGACACAATAACATATTTCTGATGTAGACTTTGATCAAATGGTTTTTCTAACGATATTTTTCTCACCATGACTTCTAAGCAATGTACGTCAACTGAGGGTAACCCCCATTCACCTTTCCAAATTTCAAGTTCCATAACTGGGTTTGAAGCCATGAAATTTCTTGTATAGGGATGTTTTAAACCACAATCGCAACCGTAGTTTTTAAAACAATATAAACAGACTTAACATGTTCGGTCAATTTCGGCAAGTGGAATCGTCTGCTATCTTGACATGCGAATGTCGGGTCTGCTAGTGGTTGTCATATCTCATGTAATACATATTACATTCCAACTCAACGATGCCTTTCTGTCACAAAAAACTCAAAGATACACTCTGAAACGCCTTTATTACTTCAGACCACAGGTTTGTTAGTTTTTACTTCTACAGAAAATGATTTTAACTTATTCATCATGTAAAATAAACTAATGTCTCGATAAGCAAGTCTGGTCTGGAGCTGGGCATGGGCATCGGAAAGCCATGCTGTGGAATCAGAAACAATGCGGCAATTAGGTATCAAGTAAATAATGAATATTTCCCTTTTTTTAAAGATTTATTTTGTGTTAATAGTTTGATAAAAAGGCCTAAGATCCTTCACGCTACAGCTTTTATTTTGATGTTAAGTATTCATGTTCAAGGTTTTGCGCGCTTTTGTATAAGCGGTAATTAATGATATTTTTCCTGTTGTTGAATGCAGCCGGATTCTTTTAACTCATGTAACAAACTAAAAATGTATTGTAGAATGAATCGGACAGGTCCAAGAGGTTTTTCGGCCGGAATGCGTAAAATCTAAAATGTTAACTTTATTAACCCGTTAACGGTATACGTATTTTTTATTTTGATTAGTTGCGTTAGTTTTCAATCGTCAATTTTAAAAAACTACTTTTTCATGTTTTTATTTTAATCGTTGGTTGTTGGTAACGGAAAAAACAATATTTCGTGAATTGATTAAGCCGTTAGTGGATGAAGGGTTACGCTAACGACGTTAAAAGTAAAAAAACGCCTACACCTCTGTCGAAATCTTTTCAGTCCTACCAAAGCAACCTTATCTATTCAGCGGACGTTAGTGCGTATAGCGGGTCTGACGGGAAAGGCTGGAAAAGAATCGGACTTCATGTGCACGATCACCACGCTTTACCCCGACATTAGCACATTACGAATCCTCCACCGAAATCCACTAATGCGGCTTATTAGCGCCAACTTGTCTTTATTGTTCTTTTGCCACTTAGATCAATGAAATTTTATACTGAGAAGTTCTTGATTCATACGTTTATTTTTCGTTCAGAGACAAAGCACGTAATTTTATGCTTTGTTTGTTCTAATAAAATTTTTAATATTTTGTAAGTCTTTATGAAGCCATTGTTAATAATATAATATTTATCCCTAGGTGCAGTACCTCGCTCTGCGACGGTAAAAGCTTTCCGGTGAAAATATCATTCATGATAAGTACCCTGTGTCTGTTGAATGGTTTCGTTTTCAGCAGAAAACGCTATTACTGATGGATTTCTGAAGGAACATACTATATTTCGGCTCATACATCATCAGCCTGATCAAGTTTAAGTGGCAAAATTCAGAAACTAAGCTTATTATCATCCTGAGAAAAATGAAAAATACAGACGAATTTCAGGCTCCTGCTTCCTGCACTTAAGCCCCGCAATTTACCTACTCCTCCTTCTCAACCTTCAGAAGTCTTGCATGCGTCTTCACTTTCCTGCTGGGTGCTAGCTAATATAGTATTCCTTCTCGTCTTTGGCAGAACTAGTGTACCAACCCCATAACATTCGATTTGTAAAGAATGAAACAACAAGTTTAAGGAACCTAGCCTGAAAGGGAATTCCATTGAGACACAAAAGAATAATTGTTCGATCATCATTACTGGTTCATTCGTCATCCATTTTTTGAATCTCGATTTGTTTACAAAGAGTTTTCCCCTTAATCTGACGTCGTTACGACCAAAAAATCTCATTAGATTGCCACTCCCAGATACCTCATTGAAAAATGGCAAACCTTAGGTTTCCATGTGCATTAGCCTTCATGATTGTATTTGTAGTCTGTGTACAAAATGGTAAGTCACCACAAGAATGGCAATCATTGTGTAATGACAGCTAATCTTCATAATAATGTATATTGTTTTTGTACAATTATTATGATTACAGCTGATGGTTATAAAGAGTGCAAAAGAAAAAATATATTTCGAGTTAAAAGCTACTTTACCTGCCCAGAACCAGGACAAACTCCTGACATGGTAAGCTTCTGTAACTAAAATTTTGAGCCATTGCCTGCTATTGCAAATCATTCTTCTTAGATGTTCTGTTGTGGAGATGATGATGACATTGGAGGGGAATTTTGCTGTCGAGGAATCACTATAGACAGGTTAGTATTGATTCCATTTTTGTTTTCTGTCTAGTAAAATTTTATGACTTGGTTTTCTTGAAAGCAAATCCTAAATAGTAGTTCAAATATTTTCTGTATCATTTGTTTTCATTAAATGATGGATAATGAAAAAAAAAAATATATATATATATATATGTGGAATGGAACAAGTGCCCTGAGGAACCCTTTGAAAAGGTTAGCTTTCATGTTTAGATTTCATTGCTAATAGTAATGGCAAACTATACTAAGACTATCTTTTGTGTAACTTCATGGTAGTCTTGGTGTCTGTTGGGCAGTATGCATCTTTCCTACAGCATAATTTTAATCCATTGTATTAACATTGGTATTTGATCCAAACAGTTCATCTTAATTAAAATCTAATAGGGTGTGAAGTAACTACTTTTACGTGTTGGTTAAACGATGCATGTTATGCTGCTAAACACGTTTTTTTTTCGCTACTTCTCTGTTAATATTATTTAAGATTTGTTAATTCTTACGTTCTTTTTTTTATTAATTTAATGTTACGTAACTTCGGTTAAATTAATTCATACTCATTTTTCTTTAGTATTGGTTCCATAATTGCGACTGTTGCCGGAGTTATTGGTTTCTTGATCATTCTCTTCGTAATATGCTGCTGCATCTGTCCCTGTTGCATTCTTTATAAGCGAAGAACAGCTGGAACTGTTTACCGATGTAATATATCCTGTATTTTTATTATAAGTTCAGCCATAAATGTGATTCATTATCTTTTCTTTCCCAGCCACTGTAATACCAAATTCAACCGGGCCCTCTAGTGTTAATGTCACAGTCGTTCCTGCTCCTGGCGCAGGAATGGCACAAGGGCCCCCTCCTGTAGGATTTACAGCCCAACCGGGTGGAAACCAAGGCACTGGGTATCCCGTGCAACCGAATTATGCACCCCAGCCTGGCTATCCCGTGCAGCCCAACCATCATCCTCAGCCTGGTTATCCTCCTCAGCCTGGTTATCCTCCTCAGCCTGGCTATCCTGCCCAGCCTGGCTATCCTGCCCAGCCCGGCTATCCCCCCTATCCTCAAAATGCTGGCCCAGCTAACCAAACACAATCTGGTTATTCTCAACCAGGATATTATTCAGGTTACAATCAGCTAGAAATCGTGATTTCTAATCGCATGTGTCTGTTGCAATGGTTATTATTTTTCTAAATTACAGATCAGCCGCCTCCGTATCCTGGGTCCCAAGACGCGTATCAGAAGCAGTCTGCTTACAATCCTGGTTTTTAATTTCAATTTTGGGCTAACGTTGTTTTGAGGGGTATTACTCTATTCTAGATTGGTTACATTGCAACTGCACGATTCATGGAAACCTCTTTTTTTTTTTTCTCAAACGTGTACATTACTGAGTCTCGAAAGAATCTCCTTTTGTTGTGCGAATTTTTTTACTGCCTTTGTAACTTCCCTTATTCGACATTTCTCTTTTCTGTCCTTTACTCACTTTGTGTTGGTGTATCAAAGTGACCATTTCAGGTTTCCTTGTTTCATGTGATGTCTATACATGATTTTGCTTATAAATTTGTTACTAATCTCGACTTGTTCAAGTAATGCTATTGCATGCCTATTCCGGAGTCATAGAACCCTGGTTGGTTCACGCTGAGAGGAATCCCTATACCGCGTTTCGTTGGTCTGTATGTCTAAAATTTCGACGGTTTTGGGGCGGGACACAGTGGTGGAAACTAGAATCAGAGTCATCTATCGAGAGAAACTGAGTTATTCAACGGCCATTGTCAGTTGTCGATTTCGGATGGCTGCACTCGGTGCAGTAGCCAGTGCACACTGGCTCGGAGCGAGAAGGGTCATGTGACGTCATGCACTCCACTGGGTTGTCAGAAAATAAACGTTACACTCGAACACTTTTTTCACTTTTTACGCCCTGGAGGAAGTAGCAGACGAAAGAAAAAAAGGCTCCTATCACTAAACAACACACTCTCTAAATTCGTCTGCTAGAAATTGCACTGCACCGCTTGCACTGACTAAAAAGGTCGGGCAAGAAAGTGCAGTTTTTGAGTGACCTCGGGCGGTGCCGGAGTGCCACTGGAACGTACAAATTCGATGCACCGAAAAAGTGGATTGCACTAAGATTACCACTCGAACAACTTTTTCTCGGGGCAATTGCACCAGTGCAGAAAAGTGCAGCCATCCGAAATCGACAAGTGTTTCTTTTCGAACTTCAATTTTTCTGGTGTCGTCTGCTCTGTTCGTTTCCTTTATCACTGTTGTGATTGGCTGTTGAAGTTTTCAAACATGTTTCCTGATTGGTGCATTCATCACACGGAGGCTCTGACTGCTATTTCCGAAATTAAACACAACGACAGACGATTCCCCCCATGTCGTGAATCAACCAGGGTTCAATGAGTCTGCCTATTCTATGATTGTTATATGTCGATTTCGGATGGCTGCACTCGGTGCAGTAGCCAGTGCACACTGGCTCGGAGCGAGAAGGGTCATGTGACGTCATGCACTCCACCGGGTTGTCAGAAAATGGAGGTAACACTCGAACACTTTTTCACTTTTTACGCCGGCTGGAGGAAGTAGCAGACGAAAGAAAAAAACGCTCCTATCACTAAACAGTACACTCTCTAAATTCGTCTGCTAAAAATTGCACTGCACCGCTTGCACTGACTAAAAAGGTCGGGCAAGAAAGTGCAGTTTTCGAGTGACCTCGGACGGTGCCGGAGTGCCACTGGAACGTACAAAATCGATGCACCAAAAAAGTGGATTGCACTAAGATTACCACTCGAACAACTTTTTCTCGGGGTAATTGCACCAGTGCAGAAAAGTGCAGCTAACCGAAATCGACAATAGTCTTATCAGAGTCCCGAGCCCAATGGGTGGGTTTTGTGGCTACCCGGTTTGGTGTTTTCGGGTCGAAAGTTGGATCCGGGTGGGTAACGGTCCTAAGATCAGTGTTTCGGATTTTCTAAATTTGCCGGATTTGACTCAAATCCAAATCATTGCGTGTGTTTTGAAATCCGTTCCAAATCCTAAGCTCGAAAAAATCAGCAAAATCCAATCCAAATCAAATCCAAATCCAAATCCAAATCCAAATCATTTTAAATTTGAGAAAATCCGTTCCAAATCCGATCCAAATCCGATCCAAATCCAATCCAATTCACAATCTATTGTTAATTTTATGATTGCAACATGTAACACATAGTTACATACAAATTCTTCTACATATTTCTGTGTCAAGGTAAAAATGTTTAAAATTTCCTTTTAATTTTTTTGACTTTAATCCCTAATTTAACATCAAATAAAAACCCAAGACTTAATAGAGCAGTAAAACATCCTGCGTTGCGCGTTTTCCACAAATGCGAAAATCTCATTTGTGTCCAAGTTGGTCTGCTGCGGCTGCAGCGTCTTATGGAGAAACCATCTTCTTCACGTTAAAAATTAAGTTTTTATAACTATAATTTAGATTTCCCCCTTTTCTTCCTAGCAGTGGCCAGTGGGTACCCTATTCATCTTTTCATTTCCCAATATTATTTTCTAGCTCCAGTTCTGTCTACTTTATTTTTATTTTATTTTTGTTTGTAAGTTGCTCGTCTCTTTTAGCCGAAGAATTTCGTTTGCTGCCAGAAATTCGTCTGCTACAAGGGGATGAACAACAAACCATTCACAAACAATAGCTAAATAAAAATAAACCAGATAGAACTAGGGCTAGAAAAAAAATTGGGAAATGAAAAAATGAATAGGGTACCCTCTGCTAGGAAGAAAAGGGGGAAAATCTTAATTATATTTATGAAAACTTATTTTTTAACATGAAGAAGTTGGTTTCTCCATAAGACGCTGCAGCCGCAGCAGACCAACTTGGACACAAATGAGATTTTCGCATTTGTGGAGAACGTGCAACGTAGGATGTTTTACTGCTCTATTGGATTAGTTTACTTTTTAATAGAAGTTTTGCTAAAAAGTCTGTTCGACTTTTGATTTCTTACAAAATCCATATTAAAAAAAACTATAATTACAGGTTCCTTTAGATTTCTTAAGTTGGATTAAATCTTTTTATTTCTGAGTATTCTGACTGACAATGGTGAAAACAGCAAAAAAACAAAGAGTTAGCCACAATTCATCATTTTTGTTTGACAGGAGTCACAGGACTCATAAGTTTCATATTTCGCTTTATGAAAAGCATTTTCGCGAAGAGAGGAGGCTTAATGCGATTTTTTTAGCCGTTGCAATGTCCGTGGCGGTGCTAAAGACCCGTTCGATCTCTCCTCCCGAAGCGGGCACCCCGAAGAGCTCCCTTGCTATCAAAGCCAACAACGGGAATCGATGGGCGTTTACTTTCCAATAACCCAAGGGACTAAAGCGCAAGTCAGAAGGACAATCATTGTCAGGAGAATCTGGACCACTTGACTGGTACACTGGTTCTGAGAGGTAGAGTTCAAATTCATCAAGGACCTTTGATGCGCTAGCAGATTGAGCCCTTTTCTGGATGACCGTTGAAAATAGAGCCCGAGTCAAGGTTTGGCGCTTAGACGGAGGTGAATTCATTGCCCTACCTGCCGTGCCCTCTTGAATTTCTTGGGAGTCTCCTAAATTATAAAAACCAAATGTTTAATATTGTGAATTCGTTTTTCGGTTAAAAATGGCCCGTACGCAAATGTTTGTATCGGTATTCCAGTTCGGATCTAATGGACTGCAAGACATCGTTCTCAACAAGACCAGATGACTGAATCCTTCTTCTTTATAAAGGATTTGGATTTGGATTTGAAAAAATCCGGGTTTTTGTTGGGGGGATCAAATCCGATCCAAATCCAAGCCATTGAAAAATAAGGCAAATCCAAATCCCTTAAAAATCCGGGAGGATTTGGATTTGATTGGATTTGGATTTGATTTGAAAAAAAAAATCCGAAACACTGCCTAAGATGTTGTATCCGGGTGCTACCCGGGTTTCACTACCAGGTTTCAATTTCATTTCCAAGGCCTTTTTTTTCTCGATAATCGGAAATATTAATTAAAAATCATTAAGTATTTATGATGAAATAACAAAAGTATTTCATTTGAAACAATTGTATTTCCCGGTTATATTTTTGTTTTCGCAAAGCAAAAATTAAATAAGTAATTGCCAACCAGCAAGAATGAAACAAAAACAAATAAAGACGAAGCAACCAATGTTGCAACTTGCGAGATTCCAACGTCTGATACGCGTAGTCTACCTGGCCGAAGCATAATCGACATCATCTTCGTAATGTTTGACAATATTGTCGCGGGTGAAAAGGGATATTGGTTATCTCTTCGCAGAGATGAGTCATCCGCTCCTTGGACAAAGCTGCGATCGTGGTGAAGAAATTATCGGGAGAAGTCCGCTCCAAGAAAGATACGCAGATATGCAGTCCGGAAGGGGAGTAATTCGCGCGACGGTATAAAACGCTGCCCTGATTCTGCGTTAGATGAGTCTCCATCGGGTGAGCTCCCGGAGCTAGGCTCCGTAGGGGTAGTTCCCTGGAGTCTTCAGACGCTCTCCGAGTTTGGTATGGTCATCCCTTATTGTTACTAGTTAAAAGTGAATAATTGTCTAGATTTAAGGTCATCACTACTTGTATTGATTTATGTTCATGTGACACAATACAAAGCCAGTGTGACAATTGGTGGAGATACAGTCCGTTACCCGTAAGTAACAAAATCGTGCTTTAAGTGTGACAATTGATGGAGATGCAGTCCGTTACCCGTAAGTAACGAAATTGTGCTGCTTTGTGGCAATTGTTGAAGACGCAGCTCGTTGCCTGAGAGTAAACGAAGTCGTGCTGCAGTCATCGTTAGCCGATGCCGAAGAGGACCAACCCACGGCTACCTAGTTGCCCAAGAGACCCCAGCCGACGATTACATCCGCTTCGAGAACTGTCAAGCGTTCCGGACCATTTGACCGAAGAAGCTGACAGTCGGGGAGAATCAGTCGAGACTGCAAGAGGCTTAGACTCGGATCCAGAAACCGAGATCGATTTGAGAGCGGCGACGAGTCCAGTTGTTCCGGCCGTGGGACAACAATTTGTAGTGCCATCAAGGCATATTGAGCAGCCGCAAAGACAAGCTATGGAAGGTGTCAGAAAATTTATTAGCTCACTGATATTCCGAAAAAGTTCGGAAGAAGTTGCGCACCAATTGATGGAGCGCTTTGAAGAATATTCTACCCACAACAGATGGGGTGATATTGGAAAAAAAAATAATTTTGAAAAGTATTTTGATGACGCCGCCAGGAGCTGGTTCAATTGTGCAAGGCTCCCGAACGAGTAAATGGTAAATCTCAAACGGCCGGAAGATATGCGATTGCAGCGCCTCTTTCATGGCCGAAGGCATTCGGTAAAAATTAAAAAAAAAAAAAAAAAAAAAAAAAAAAAAAAAGGGAAAATCCTTAAGACTATCCGGGAAATACAAGAAACATTTAAACAAGTAAGCGCAACCGGAAAGAAGAAAAACGAAGGAGTAAAAGTCCCTTATTTGCCAAGAGGACGCAAGCTGATTTTTTTAGTCTCATCAACCTTCGTGGATCGCAGAAGATTAGTACAGTCGGGTCGCCTGTCTTGAAGAAGGGGGACCTGTCGCGGGTGAAAAGGGATATTGGTTATCTCTTCGCAGAGATGAGTCATCCGCTCCTTGGACAAAGCTGCGATCGTGGTGAAGAAATTATCGGGAGAAGTCCGCTCCAAGAAAGATACGCAGATATGCAGTCCGGAAGGGGAGTAATTCGCGCGACGGTATAAAACGCTGCCCTGATTCTGCGTTAGATGAGTCTCCATCGGGTGAGCTCCCGGAGCTAGGCTCCGTAGGAGTAGTTCCCTGGAGTCTTCAGACGCTCTCCGAGTTTGGTATGGTCATCCCTTATTGTTATTAGTTAAAAGTGAATAATTGTCTAGATTTAAGGTCATCACTACTTGTATTGATTTATGTTCATGTGACACAATACAAAGCCAGTGCGACAATATCAAGCTCTCCCACCAACCCTGCTTTATACCAAGACCGTAAGCATACAAGGGCTTCGACGGTCTCGGGACGAAGATTCATTCTCGCAATTCCAAAGACTTGTACAGAACTTGAAAATTGAAATTGCTACTTGCTAGTCTAGGAATAGGAAACTAATGACGCATTGACGTTGACGGTTTTGACGCAGTGACGCTGACACGCCGTGATAGGCTGCCAGGCCCAGGCCGCCACACGCATGTAGATGTAGCGATATATACAGTCATGCGTGCAAGTTTCTTTAGCAGGCAAATGGGTCTATATCCTTTCATTTTGTTTGGACGGAAGGGATACTATGGTGCCTAGCATACCCTCGTTTTCTTTCCATTCTTTTCTTCCTCTACGTTTCAGTCAATTTTCCTGCTTTAAATGTTGCACCTTTTTCGCGGGTTGCAAAGAAAGAGAAATAGGAATAGCATAAAGGGGTACGGTAGGCACCAAACTATCCCCTCCATCAAAAAGAAATAGAAGGATATAGACCCATTTGCCTGCTAAAGAAACTTCCACGTATGACTGTATATGACAGGAGGACACAACAGTGAACTTGAACTAGCTTGAATGCTTGACTTGACCTAACACCTAACGTGTGTCCTGACTCCTGAGTCCTGAGCTGACCTGTTATTTGTCCTCTGTCAAGCCAGGTCCTTCAATGCCATCTGATGTCAGAATTTCTCGAAAAAAAAAATTCATGTTTCGACCTATTTCTTGAATTGGCGCCATGATGTCCACCATTTTCCAAGATGGCGGCGGGTTGACCCATTTACCCGTTTGAACCACCCATTACCTACCCATTTGAGAAATAGTCAAACGGTTTGGGTTGGGTTGGGTAATTTGTTGCGACGAACCGGGTCCGAGCCCTACTTATAGCAGAGTAATAGAATACTGGTGTAGCCACGGCCATGTTAACTCCCTCTCTCGGATTTTTTGCCAAAAGTTGTTGCCAATTTCGCGTATCGATTGTGAGAAAATGAGGCAAGATATCGATTTAAGTGTCCCATAACCGTAACTGCCACCTATGAATTGAGTTTTAAGGGTTGTTATTGTTTTAGCAACCCATATGTTTATACATACATTTTTTCACACTAATTAATTAAGCCACTTTTTGTTTACTTTCTGAAGTACAGATGACGAAAATGAGCGAAAACATAGCGAAAACGTAATACATCACAAGTTCACAACATAGCCGCTGTGGCGCTTTCGTTATGGGACAGAAAGACTTTCAGGCCAAAAAGGCAATGGGAGGGCCCGCCATAAGCGTGGCTACACCAGTATTCTATTACTCTCACACCAGTATTCTATTACTAGAGTAATATTATTACAATAAATATTAATATTAATTACTAGAGTAATAGAATACTGGTGAAGCCACGGCCATGTTAACTCCCCCTCTCGGAATTTTTCCCAAAAGTTGTTGCCAATTTCGCGTATCGATTGTGAGAAAATGAGGCAAGATATCGATTTAAGTGTCCCATAACCGTAACTGCCACCTATGAATTGAGTTTTAAGGATTGTTATTTAAAATCGTAGACTTTTACTTTTTTCACACTAATTAATTAAGCCACTTTTTTTTTACTTTCTGAAGTACAGACGACGAAAATGAATGAAAACATAGCGAAAACGTAATACATCACAAGTTCACAACACAGCCGCTGTGGCGCTTTCGTTATGGGACAGAAAGACTTTCAGGCCAAAAAGGCAATGGGATGGCCCGCCATAAGCGTGGCTACACCAGTTTTCTATCTATTACTCTGCTTATAGCATGCTTATTAGCTTATAGACCTCTTGCAGAATGCGGATAGCAGGATTGCTGTAGTCCGGCAACGTTGCTATCCACCATCTTAGGAAAACCACACCCTTTTTTAACAGTCTCTTATGGGATTATTGTTTATAGTTGAATTATTTCTAAAGTGGTTAGTGATAGAAAATAATAACTAGACACAAGGTAATAGGGTCATTCCGCTGAAATTGAATTAATTCTGGCGCTCGACATCACCGATTTTTTTAATTTTTTTACAGTGTATTCATTGTGTTGGTATAAAATTTTCTGTAAAGGGAAAAATTTTTCCCGTTTACCAAATTCGAAATAAAAAATCTAAAAGATTCAGTTTTTTTTTATTTTAAAAATGCTTTTTTTTCTTAAAATTGTAATTGTCACCTCTTCCTTTTGCGCTACAGGGTTAAAAAGTAGTGAAAAGATAGAGAATTTTTTTCTCTTTTTAATGATCTATTTGGATCGGGAATTTTTCGAAAATAAAGTTAGGTAATTGGGGTTTAAACATTTTTTTTTTAAATGAGCCTAGCGGAAATATGTTAGCTTCGATTTTTATTTTTTTTTCACTCATCGATAGATCTCGAGTATGCGCATTCTTTTGTAAAAATTTTGAGTCTTACCCGTTTCCCGTTTATTATTTATAAATTTTCAAAGTTTTTATTATTCGCCCTATCTCTTACACGGAGAACCTGTTCATGGTCATAGGGTCGTCTCTAGAGACTTTCGATTGGCAACCGCTCAGGGTTGCTGGGTAAAGGCGCGAGGTTTGAATTAGCTTTCGTAAATATATATGATTAAACGCAAACAAATTTTTGTTAAAATCCATCCGCCATACGGTTTGTATATTTAACAGAAATTTCATTATATTCTTCTTGGTTAATTTTTAAAATGCGGGGTAGGCGGGTAGTATGACAAAGAGAATCAATTTTCAATAGAACACTATGCAGTGACACCATGGCAAAATCATTCGTTGGTTTGTACCCTCTCATGAAGCCTGACTCACCATCAGGGGACATGAATTTAATTTTAAATTCGTTGTTTTCTTCATCAACTGTACAGATTTGCGCAATATACCATAAACCGTTATCTTCATATATACAAGCAATAAAATCATTAACATGACATGTTTCAAATGTGAAAGTGCTTTGATCAGGCAGTACATCACATACTTTAAAGTCTGAATCCATTCCAGAAAGGGGAGAAGCTTTAAGCTGGAAGGAATTAAGCGGAACATAGCAATGAAGAGAGCGGGTTCCCTGAACTACGGAAGCTTGATCCATCCTCCTCTCAATTGTAGCCGCATTACTTTGAACGGAATGGGAACTCACATAAAAGGTCTTTATATCGACATTCTCCGTTGCCCAATTAAAAAGTTGTTCAGGGGAAGTTATGTGATTGTTGCTGTGTCGTTGCAGGCTAGCTAATCTAGCTAAACGTTTCAATGTGCCCCCAATGCCGTCACAGGCACTTTTGCCATGACATGACGCAAAAAAATGCCATTCGGCCATCAAACCAAAATCTGCTTCATGGCTGCACAAATTAGCAAAA
Source organism: Daphnia magna (assembly GCF_020631705.1). NCBI lineage: Eukaryota > Metazoa > Arthropoda > Branchiopoda > Diplostraca > Daphniidae > Daphnia > Daphnia magna. The sequence goes on from NC_059184.1 coordinate 5,169,054, forward strand.
TTCTTTTTGTTTTTGTATTGGCTGGCTGCTCCATCGGTAAAGTAAATCACTTTTTTCAATAGAGGATTGATTGATTTCAAGTGAGTCAGAACCGGTCGCAGAAACGCGTGAACGGCAAGCGTGTCATGCGTCGAATGGTCACTTATTACGCAAAGAGGCACGTTAAAAGCAGAACCATTTTCATTTTTCATGTATGCCATAAATGGCAGTAAAGTTGCGCTATCGTTCATCCAATAATAGCCCTGAATAGCATCTTGAATTATAAATGCGAAATTTTCCGAAAAATCACTTACTAGTACGCAAGAATCGATGCCGACGTTTGCCTTGCTCTGAGCGAAAAAAGAGCTCTGAGAGCGCGCGATATAGTGATGCTTTGTTAAATTACTAATTAATTTAACGAGTGATTCAATGAATTCTTCTTTTTCTTCCGTGATCGTTTCAAGTTTGCTGCCATCAGTCTGTGTCCATTTCTTATATATAATTTGTTCCTCTTCTTCATCTGATAAGTCACTGAGAAATTGGCGCAAAATTTCCGTCCCGGGTCATTCCGCTGAAATTGAATTAATTCTGGCGCTCGACATCACCGATTTTTTTAATTTTTTTACAGTGTATTCATTGTGTTGGTATAAAATTTTCTGTAAAGGGAAAAATTTTTCCCGTTTACCAAATTCGAAATAAAAAATCTAAAAGATTCAGTTTTTTTTTATTTTAAAAATGCTTTTTTTTCTTAAAATTGTAATTGTCACCTCTTCCTTTTGCGCTACAGGGTTAAAAAGTAGTGAAAAGATAGAGAATTTTTTTCTCTTTTAATGATCTATTTGGATCGGGGAATTTTTGAAAATAAAGTTAGGTAATTGGGGTTTAAACATTTTTTTTTAAATGAGCCTAGCGGAAATATGTTAGCTTCGATTTTATTTTTGTTTTCAGTCATCGATAGATCTCGAGTATGCGCATTTTTTTGTAAAAATTTTTAGTCTTACCCGTTTCCCGTTTATTATTTATAAATTTTCAAAGTTTTTATTATTCGCCCTATCTCTTACACGGAGAACCTGTTCATGGTCATAGGGTCGTCTCTAGAGACTTGTGATCGTCAACCGCTCAGGGTTTCCGAGTAAAAGCGCGGGGTTGGAATGTAACCAGCGGATGGTTCAAATGCAAAAAATCAAGCTTGTTTGCGGTCTTAGATGGTTACCCAATTCTCTTTGATTATGCCGTCGCCTATTACTTTTGGCAAGGAAGTTCTTCAGTCTCCTGTTGGTTTTTGTCTTGAGATGTTTCTCTTTAGTTCTGTGTCGATATGGGAGAAAATCAAAAACTTCCGAATTGTTGCGTTGGAAATATTTTTCATAATCGCGATTGCCATCAGCTAATTCATACGACAAAAAAATCCAACGCCTTGATTAGTGATTTGCCATTGACTGATCAACGTGTGATTAAATTGCGCGTTCAGTCCGAGAACATTGAAACAATTTGTGCTCATCATTATTACGTGTTTTTTATTCACTATGCGAACGCGCAAAAAATAAAAAGTGTTGTGATCCTTTTGATAAACACAATAAAAAGACGAGTAAGGGTATTCAAGTTATAAGTATTGAACTAAGTGATTTCGTCATAAAAGCTACGGGAAATATTCGTCTGATTCCTGGTAAAAAACTCTGCCCGCGATGTTACAAACAGGCGAAAGATTTTAATTCGATTGACGAAAACAGTGAGCCGCATTATCCCGAATGTGTTGATGACGAATTTAGTGTGAACATAACCCCCGAAAAGTAATAAGTGCCCTGGTGGATGCATCTTTTATAAGCCCAGTCGCAAATCTCAACAGGTGTTCTAAAAAAAGGCGCTTGAATCTTTTTGAGAAAGTCATTGACTCCGTTAAACGGAATGTTATGACTGAATCAGACGATTCTCCTATCTTCAAAGTAGAAGATTATTCGCGATTGATGAGCGAACTTCGTGAGAAGGTAAAAGTTTTCTCCGCAAAGAGATTAATTGGGATTAAAATTCGAGCGTTATGTATTAACTGTATCGTTTGTCTACATTTCAGATACACTCGGCATCAAATTCCAAAGAGCAATATTCTTTATTGACCTTGGCACCGTCAAGCTGGACACAATCTCAAACTGCTTCATATTTTGGCGTGAGTTTGCGTGCCGCTGCTAAGGCATCCGCTCTTTATCGTGAGAATGGTATTTTACCTAAAGCTGAAGGTGGTAACAAGCGTAAAGGCGGTCTAACAGAAGGTAAGACGATTACTTGCTTTATACGCTTCTTTTATTAATATAAAAATAATAATAAAAAATACTTTGCATTAATTATAGATGACGAAAAGAGAATTGTGGAGTTCTATACGTCGGACGAGTTCAGTAGGCAACTGCCTGGTATGAAAAACGTTAAGAGCGTAAAACAAGCAGACGGAAAACGACTTAATGTTCAAAAACGGTTATTGTTGGTTAACATCGATGAACTACATCGAGATTACAAAAAGAAACTAACTTCTGATGGATTGAGAGCCTTTGGATTGTCGGTATTTGCGTCGTTAAGGCCGCCGAATGTTATCACCGTGGGATCAAGCGGTACGCATTCCGTATGCGTATGCGTCTATCACCAGAACGTCAAATTAAGATTGGCTGCAATTCATATAATTGACGAGCGATACTACTTTATGGACAAATTAGTCTGCAACGTTTACAACAAGGTTTATCAATTATTTTTTAAATTATTGTTTTCAAAGTTCTATATTTTTTCTTTTTTTATAATAGGACTGTATGATGACACGTTGCGCATCTTGTCCTGGGACGGAAATTTTGCGCCAATTTCTCAGTGACTTATCAGATGAAGAAGAGGAACAAATTATATATAAGAAATGGACACAGACTGATGGCAGCAAACTTGAAACGATCACGGAAGAAAAAGAAGAATTCATTGAATCACTCGTTAAATTAATTAGTAATTTAACAAAGCATCACTATATCGCGCGCTCTCAGAGCTCTTTTTTCGCTCAGAGCAAGGCAAACGTCGGCATCGATTCTTGCGTACTAGTAAGTGATTTTTCGGAAAATTTCGCATTTATAATTCAAGATGCTATTCAGGGCTATTATTGGATGAACGATAGCGCAACTTTACTGCCATTTATGGCATACATGAAAAATGAAAATGGTTCTGCTTTTAACGTGCCTCTTTGCGTAATAAGTGACCATTCGACGCATGACACGCTTGCCGTTCACGCGTTTCTGCGACCGGTTCTGACTCACTTGAAATCAATCAATCCTCTATTGAAAAAAGTGATTTACTTTACCGATGGAGCAGCCAGCCAATACAAAAACAAAAAGAATTTTGCTAATTTGTGCAGCCATGAAGCAGATTTTGGTTTGATGGCCGAATGGCATTTTTTTGCGTCATGTCATGGCAAAAGTGCCTGTGACGGCATTGGGGGCACATTGAAACGTTTAGCTAGATTAGCTAGCCTGCAACGACACAGCAACAATCACATAACTTCCCCTGAACAACTTTTTAATTGGGCAACGGAGAATGTCGATATAAAGACCTTTTATGTGAGTTCCCATTCCGTTCAAAGTAATGCGGCTACAATTGAGAGGAGGATGGATCAAGCTTCCGTAGTTCAGGGAACCCGCTCTCTTCATTGCTATGTTCCGCTTAATTCCTTCCAGCTTAAAGCTTCTCCCCTTTCTGGAATGGATTCAGACTTTAAAGTATGTGATGTACTGCCTGATCAAAGCACTTTCACATTTGAAACATGTCATGTTAATGATTTTATTGCTTGTATATATGAAGATAACGGTTTATGGTATATTGCGCAAATCTGTACAGTTGATGAAGAAAACAACGAATTTAAAATTAAATTCATGTCCCCTGATGGTGAGTCAGGCTTCATGAGAGGGTACAAACCAACGAATGATTTTGCCATGGTGTCACTGCATAGTGTTCTATTGAAAATTGATTCTCTTTGTCATACTACCCGCCTACCCCGCATTTTAAAAATTAACCAAGAAGAATATAATGAAATTTCTGTTAAATATACAAACCGTATGGCGGATGGATTTTAACAAAAATTTGTTTGCGTTTAATCATATATATTTACGAAAGCTAATTCAAACCTCGCGCCTTTACCCAGCAACCCTGAGCGGTTGCCAATCGAAAGTCTCTAGAGACGACCCTATGACCATGAACAGGTTCTCCGTGTAAGAGATAGGGCGAATAATAAAAACTTTGAAAATTTATAAATAATAAACGGGAAACGGGTAAGACTCAAAATTTTTACAAAAGAATGCGCATACTCGAGATCTATCGATGAGTGAAAAAAATAAAAATCGAAGCTAACATATTTCCGCTAGGCTCATTTAAAAAAAAATGTTTAAACCCCAATTACCTAACTTTATTTTCGAAAAATTCCCGATCCAAATAGATCATTAAAAAGAGAAAAAATTCTCTATCTTTTCACTACTTTTTAACCCTGTAGCGCAAAAGGAAGAGGTGACAATTACAATTTTAAGAAAAAAAAGCATTTTTAAAATAAAAAAAAACTGAATCTTTTAGATTTTTTATTTCGAATTTGGTAAACGGGAAAAATTTTTCCCTTTACAGAAAATTTTATACCAACACAATGAATACACTGTAAAAAAATTAAAAAAATCGGTGATGTCGAGCGCCAGAATTAATTCAATTTCAGCGGAATGACCCCTGTTTCTCCCACACAACATTCTTTTCCCCATGAATAGAACCAATTATTGATCAATAAGATACCTAAAAGATACAAACTATAATAGTAATGATGCAGCAAATACTCATACTATTTTTTCTTCTTACCAGGCTTCAGCATCACTCAGAGGATGACCAACATCAATGTTTCTTTTTACTTTCTTTGCAAGACACTTGTTGGTTTCAGACATCAATGCCTCTAATATTCCTGTCCACACAAAGCAGGAAAAGCTTCTTGGCTCAAGGGTCATCTCAAGCAAGTCCAAAGTCATAAACTTCCGAGAGAAGAATTTTTTGTACCGTCTAATACTATAAATAATAAAAATTTAGCTAATATCAACATGCCATAGAGTTGTATGTTAAAGCAAACTGCAAACTAAAAATACTGTTGATAGGTTTTTTTATGCCTATTTATACAAACCAGCATTGTGTAGTTCAGGATAGAAGGGCAGAAATTCTCAATATTTTCCATTGGAATGTTTTCTCTTGGATTGGTGTATTCACGATGCACACTGTGTGTAAAGCTGCTGATAGTGACCATACCTGAAGAAACACATTAATAATGAAGGTGTGTGCAAAAGCAGAATCCTTGTGGTTGGCATGGAGATATGGCAAATTTATATCTAGTCGAAGAAAAACCATGGATATAAATTTAAAAATAACAGTAATTAAAATGCAACATGTGATAAACAAAAGATACGCTCAAAAAGTCTAAACTATTCTCAGATAGAATGTGTTGTTTACCGCTGACTAATTATATGGTTGCAATTGCACTGTTTGTTTGTCTCGAGTCACATGTAACTCATTCCACGGTTGGAGATGCAAGATTAATTGTCGAAGGAAAAAATACTGCTAAAACCAAACAAAATCAAATTATTGAACATGTAAAACTAAACAAAAAAACTTCCATGATTTTTACCTGTATGACGATGCTCGGCGATTCCTTCTTGAGGCACTCAAGGACTTCACCTAGCTGCCAACAAAGTGAGACATTATGGCATGACTAATTGGATAATGCCTTAAATATCTTTATTAATCAATAAGCTCACCAACGGAGCTTTGTTATTGTGCAACGCTCATCGAGGTGCAAACACGCGTACACTTCCAACGTGCGTGTCGAGATCTCGTCAAGTTGTCATTCATTAACTATACAATGCTGTTCGAAATCGGCCTAACAATCGATCGATAAATTCAATATGTTGTAGACTCCTCCTCCCTTGAAGGCGTCGTTTATCGAAATCGCTACATGGCAGTACAAGTTTTTTATTTGTTTGCTAAATAAACGGACAACTATCGAAAAAGAGTTGTCTATTAAAAAGTGGATCAAACGGCGTTCCGTAGTTGCCCCTTTTTATGTAGACGACCATGATCGAAACAATGGAGCTCACACGGCCTGTGAAAAAACCTGACCGTTGCCGGGCGACGCACAAAGCCTTGCCTTGAAAAATAACTTCGCGGCCTGATTTTTCCCTATCTTCATGACCGACGTGCCATCTCTCTGAAAAAAAATCTCCAGAAATGTCGAGTCGCTCTTAGATTGCTCCGCATTACTTTATTGTTGAGCCGATAATTGACAGAACCCCTTCGTTAATCTCCGCGTTATCTCCTCTACAACACGACGTCAAGTTTTGCGACGCAGCATCTAAAATAAGAAAACGTATAAAGGATACGTACGAGACCCTGAAATCGACTCGAGTTGGCTGACTAAACTGCTCCACACTCCTTCGTCGTTCAGTCGATAAAAACGGGGACTCGACCGGGAGCTGCTGCGTTATTTCCTCTACAAATGGAGACCAATCTCAGCGGCACAGCATCTAAAAAAAAAAAAACGAATGAAAGATTAGTGCGGACACCCCTGAAATTGCCGCGCCATCTCTGGGGTAAAGTCTCAGAAAAAGTGACGGTCGATCCACCGGTCGTTGTAGAAGGGTAAGGGTGCCTGTATCAGGGGGTTGGGAAATGCGAGTTTTGATAGAATAGACCAAGATCGGATGCTGAGTTGCCAAGGCTGAATTCCGACCTGGGGTATTTTTCCTCTCGGGCCCTATAGGAGGGAAATGAAAAATAATATATTTAATTAAGTTTTAGTTAGTTTTATTACAAAATCTTTTGGAATCGTGTACTATACCTCTGTGCTGATATAATACAAAAAATTTTATCTCCAAAAAAGCTGTTATTTTTCCAGGAAACTTTTTGAAAGGTACTTGTTTACAATGTACCGTAGCAGACGTAAAGTGATTGACTGTGACTAGTGACTGTAGTGTCAAACTGTTTTCGTTTTTTATGTCATGGGTAGTGTAGTTTGTGATGTCAGTAATGAGTTATTTGACACAATTAGTCTTTTTAAGTTATCTGATTATGCTAAAGGATTTATTCATAAGGAAAAAGAAATTTACTTAGAAAAACGTCTGCTTCTTGTTCTACAGTTGTAATACGGGGAGGGGGGGGGGGGTGTTGTGGAAAGGTAAACAAGTACCTTTCAAAAAGTTTCCTGGAAAAATAACAGCTTTTTTGGAGATAAAATTTTTTGTATTATATCAGCACAGAGGTATAGTACACGATTCCAAAAGATTTTGTAATAAAACTAACTACAACTTAATTAAATATATTATTTTTCATTTCCCTCCTATAGGGCCCGAGAGGAAAAATACCCCAGGTCGGAATTCAGCCTTGGCAACTCAGCATCCGATCTTGGTCTATCCCTATCGGGAAACTGAAATCATGGCAACTGTCTCGTTTTTGCAGTCAAAACAAACAAAAAAAAAGTTGCATGCTTTTTTTTGTTTGTATTTTGCAAGTAAAAACTATGCCATCTAGTGCTCATAAGGAATTTTTATTTTTTGGGCTACCGGGGGGGTGCCTCTTTTTTGTGGAGGATACTGTACGTGGAGACCATGTTGGTTTTACTTCCATAGTTCGATGGACCTTTCCTTTTTTTATATCATGCCATCTAGCGATCAAATTTGCAAGAAAAAGCTTCTACATTTGCCGCTAGAGGGCTTCGTACATACGTGTCAAAATAAAACGGAAGGTAAATAAACTTTCAAGTTGCAAACCTAAAATCTAAATGGAGACACCGTGGTCAGGATTTTCGCCCGCAGATCAAGCGAAGATAAAATCTGAACTGGATGATGCCGAAAGGCTAAGTAATAATTTCTTATTTAGTTTTGAAGAATTTTTATTAATTTAAAAGACCTTTAGAGAATGACCTGCAAGATGCCGACATCACTGAGAACAAGGAAGTAAAATCACCATCTTTGTCGAAGAAATCTAAAGTAAATTCAAAGAAAACACCACATTTTTTAAACATGAGTGCCCACCACACAGATGGTCTACCTGCTGAGGCATTATTCTTAACCAAAACCAAACAGGTTCTTTTAAAATGAGAGCTAATGCACCATAATAGGTTTGAACTAATTCATCTCCTTATGCTACCAGGAAAAAGGATCTGAATCTCCAGTTCATGTAAAGCTAAGAATCTTAGAAGATAGGCCTACATCATTTGAAATAATGGAGACTGTACCACAAGAAAATGAAACTGTGTTTACAGGAGAACAAGCTAACCTTGAGACACAGGATGTCAACCATCAAGTTGATGAGTCACCTTGCTCACAGTCACCTAATTCTGCATTGCCAGTTGATTTGCTTCAGAATGGAGGAAAAAAGAATCTGGTTAACCTAGATGAATTCGAAAAGAAGCAAAAACTTATTGAGGAACAAAACCGTCTGAAAAAACAAATGTTGGCAAAAGCTTTAGCACTGAGGTTTGCATTAGCATTATGTTCATAAAATATACTGCATTTCATTTTTTAGCCAACATTATTTAGGAAAATGAAGACTCAGACTGAAGCGTTGAAGTTACAACAAATTCAAGAAGAGCTATCTAAACTTGATGCAAATCTGAGCAATGATGTTTGCATCCTGAGAAGCCATATTGAAATGGCAAGTGTGGAGCTTGCAGAAGCTGAGTAATAAATAAAGAAATTCAGTTGAACTTGGTTGAACTGTCTACTCCATGTTCAATTAGGAAACGCTACATGAAAGCGGAGCACGAGTTCGTGGAAGCTAAGCAGCTACTTTTTAGCAAAAGAGAGCGCAAAGATCTGTTGACTGAGCATCTTTGCACTATTATCGAGCAAAATGAGATGAGAAAAGCGCGTCGTCTGACAGATTTAATGATTCAGTTAGACGATGAAGAATATCGAGCAGAACCATCTGTGCAACAGGTAATGATTGTCGGGGTACCCAGCTCGCAAGCTTGATACAATTTGTAAGTCATAGTTTTGAAGAATGATACTAATTCTGCGAATTCTCTCAGCTTATAGATCCAGTGAAGACAAGCGATAATGTTTGAAATTATGTATGCAGCTTTAAGAATCTCTTCTCTACTCGTGCCTTACTTAAATTGCCTTTTTAACGAATCTTTCTCTTGCATCGCAACGACCAGAGGAATCATTGTTACCATAATAACTTTTGATTATATTTACATTTTATTGCACATCTCATTTAATAAGATACAGAATGAACCACCAAAGAATTTGTGATTTTCCCTCATTGAAGTTATTTAAAATTTGCCCCATCAGTTTTCCTTTTGCGAAAAAATTTTGAATTGCAACTTTACAAAGAACGCAGGAACAATCGCTTTGCACATGTTACTACGAAGACCTTCAGTGTCATAGTTAATTTCGTACACAAAGCGTAGCATATGTGTTATAGCACACGATTTCCTTAACTACGGTTGGATTATTGGTTTTTGTAACTTGTTTCGAATGATTAAATCTTTCCCCACAAATGAAGTTCCATTAGATTCTGTATGGGCTTGGGTGATAAAACTGAATCTGTGCTGGTTGATACATTTCTAAAGATGATGTGGTTTTATGTTTACTGCGTCGAAACCATGGTGACCGATCTGCCTAACTGTCTGGTTACGGAACAATACGTTGGTAACCTAACATAGTATCCCAAACCTGTTCTTTAATTCACGAGTTCACTGAATATGAAAGTTTCCGAGTAATGCATTCACCAACTTCCCCAACTAGCAGTCTTTGTTTTCGATTATTTTGTTGATGCTGGCCAATGCCCGTGTTTCCTCGGCAACCAACTAAGAGTGGGCAGCTATATAATGACAGTGCGAGAGCGCAATAACCAATAATCTTGAATCTACCTCCGCCTTAACTGTACGGTTTTGTCAAACTTTGACTGAAATGGACCACGGCAAGGATCATCATGGGAGCCATAATGTTGCAACTCAGCATGGTAAAAAGAACTACGAATCAGCGGACTCGAAGCAGCATCAGGCCGAGGAGAACCAAGCTCCCCGTTCTGGTTTTCAGTTGGGACAGGTAAATATAAATAGCAAAAGAAAACTTACTTTTCTTAATACTACACAAGGTATTGTTGAACGAAGTAGACGGCCACAGGATACGGAACCAATAAAGCTTCTGAACTCTCGTCATTTGGCAACACCAAAGACTTTGAAGATCTAGAAGCCGAGTCCCGCAGCAACAGCGGACATGACAGTGAGGAGCACGCCGAGCGTGACCTCGAAGACGATAAAAATCACCATCACACAAAGAAGTAGGAAGGATCAGCGAATGGTGATTTTCAGCCTAATGTTTTAACAAGTCTCTCATCATCTCTGTCACATTTTGTTCAATATTTCTGTAGTCCATAGAAAGAGTTACATAAACTTCTCTTCTTTATTATTGTTTGAAATCACACATGATTTGACTTACCGGTCAAAAGGAGGTTCCAATGGATGTTAGAAGCACTACTCTTTGTTGTTTCATTCACAATTAACAAATAAAGGGAGCAAAATAACTTTAGCTAGAATTGAACTTGTTGTTTATTTACTATGAGGTATTTGATGCTCAGACAAACGTAGGGAATAACGTCAAATTCTGGCAGAATTTTCATGTATTACAATACATTTTCGCGAAGGACTTGTGCTGGTTATATCCCCAGTATGAGACCTTGTCAACTATTTCGTCTGCCTGTTGTGATTTGCAGATAAAATTATGCTTTTTAGCCAAAGCCAAATTCCAACGGACAAGATTCCAACAGCCATTAGTGCCTCCTTGTGTCATACTACGCAAGCCATTGTTTCCATATAATTTCTCTATGTAGTATGTTGTCTCGGTCGAGTTGTTTTCCTGGTCAGCCGTCCACATTTCTTGATTTTCGGCGAAATTTTTCTGGATATCACACCCATTTTCTGCAAAGACCTGGATCGTCTTTAAAACAACCTCTTCTCTGTTGTGGGAAAAAAACGAAGCAAGTCTTGCGTACATATGTGGCCCTCCAAATATAACTGTTTCGTTTAGCCATAAAGTGAGCTGCTCTTCTTCTGCGTTATTTCGGACGTTTAAATAACAGTCAATTTCCTTTTCCTCCTGACTGCTGTTGAACATTAATAGTGATGTATTATGTAGTTCACAAATCCGGTGAGCGTTCTCATATGTTTCTTTTTCCTTGTAAAAATCATATCGATAACCTTGCGAAAGATAGTCGACAGAGAATGCTTTGTTTGGTGGCACGTAAGGCGTTGGTCTGTAATACTCCATAAGACCGGTTTGTGTAACAATCAGAGCCGCGATGCAACCACCAATGAAGCCAAAAGTAATAACGCCTACGAGGACACATGTCCATGAACGGTCATCCATACAGCATGCACATCGGGTATCATGTGATGCAATGCTATCATTTTTAGTCATCTTGGAACGCGGGCACGATTCAGCGTCTAGAAGAAGTTCTTATTCGGGCAAAGCGACAGTGGTGGTTCCAAGACAAGGATATAGGGACAACCACCCGTAAACGAATGATTTCTAACCTCCTAAACCTGTATACTTCGCGCATTATCGGTAGATTTGTCACTGCCCAAGACGTCTTTCACACGCGCAATATCAATATGAGCTTTTTCGCTTTTATTTCAATAGAGCGTTTCATTAAAATCAAACAAATAATGCATGGATTTTGCTAGTAAAATAGTGTACGGTTACAGTCAGTCACTAATTAGGAAAGCTTCCAATTCTGTTGATCTTTTTTATTCATAGCATGAAGTCGGTATTCTTGATTTAATGCTCACCTATAAACTACCTTAGTTCTTTCATTCTGAACCTGATTCGGGTACCGGAGGAGACTGACCGGTACATAAAAGGGCATACAAAAATCAAATTTTTATTGCATTTGGGCCGATCCAGGACAACGTTAACGGCTATTGACACCCAGCTTTTCTGAACAGATTTAGTATAACACGACGTCCTAATTCCTTTAGGACAGCTAAGGTTGAAGATTCATTAGTTTTATTCTTACGATCCGCAGATATGAAGGTTATCATTTAAGGAAGTCAACGCTTTGCCAACACAAATGGAACAATCATGTAAAACAGAGAACATGGTTTGAATGAATCCGGACACAATGGCAAAATTGGGGAAAAATGTAGTGAAAAGAATTAAAGTCATAAATACAGTGAAAGAAGCAGCGATTACGAGAGTCAAATCAAAAAAACGTTGGTGGGAGAAGAGGGAAGAGGGCGGGGTATTCAGCAGAAAAAGACAGCACAATCGTCAGGGTAGAGGGCAGGAATGTTTTGAGCAGCCAATCAACTCCTTTGAGGGGAAATAAAAATGGAAGATTAAGGGTGAGTGTGAGTTATGCAAGATATACTATTTAAAAAAAAAGCCATTAAAGAAACATCTATTTGCTATCAGAACCAGGAGGAGAAGTTCCAGGGAATGCTGCCTGGGGGACTCCAGCTGCTGCAGCAGCTGCAGCAGCCGCCGCTGCAGCGGTCATGGCCAAATTTGATGTGGAAGTCTGGCCAGGGAGCGTGAACTGTGGCCGGAAATTGGCCAGGTTAAGCCCTGTGAAAGGTATCTGGCCGCCGGTCAAGCCCGGTGGGAAGTGGTTACCAAAAGCAGCTTGGGCTTGCTGTTGGGCGGCTTGTTGGCTTGCAGAGGTAGCCAGACGAGACAAAATGGACCGTTCAGACATCTGAAGGCGCTGTGCCACAGGAGGGATTCTCGCCAAAGTGGCAGGGAGACGAGAGACATCGGATTTCATGTCCGAAAGAAGCTCTTCCAGTTGATTGAGAACCTTATGCAGTACCGCATTCGCTGGTTTGTTTCCTAGGAAAATAATGGCAATGTTACAAAACTCATGTTGTCAGCCTGACTTAAATGGTAATTCTTACCTGCAAGACTTTCCTTGGACAGGTGTTGATGGGATTCAGCCAGACATTCTACTTCAGCGAAGCGGGCATTAAGTGCCATGGCAGGGTGAGTCGAATCTTGCGTCAGATTGAGGTACGCGGCTCTTCGGAGTTGCTCTTCAATGACCAATGCCTGCTCTAACAACTTGAAGCGACGTGCCAGAAATTTATTTTTTATTTCCAAGAAATTGCCTTTACCGACGTCCATCTTGAATGGTTCGTTAATGATCGCATAACGGACATCGTTTTGTATATCTTGCCATCTTCCATAACCATGTGTAACAATACCGGCCAAAAGCCAATAGTCATGGCGTCGGTGCCAAATCTCGTATTCCCTGCCCGGAACGGCTGCTTTCTCTTCATTCTGCCATAAGGTGTGTAATTCGGTGAAGCCTCCATCTGCAATGTTGAACATGAATTTGCGTTTGCTCCGCTCTTCTTTGGCAAGCTCCCGTTCCTTTGCCTTCTCTTCCGCCGACTTCTCTTCTTTAACAACCACTACCTTTTCGATCTCCACCTCGGGTGATTCAGCTTTTTCTTCCATTTTGGGTTCTTTCTTAATCTTTTCTTCAGTTTTGCTATCCTTTTTGCTTTCGTCTTCTACTTTAATGGTCTTTGAATTTTCATCATCGATTTCCATGGACTCAGTCTGTTCAGACTTTGGCGCCTCATCCTCTTTCTTTTCCCTTTCGGTAACATGATTTGATTTTTCTTCGCTTTCTTTTTTAAAATCTGTTTCTTTTTTGTCATCTGGATCTGTTTTGCCTTCCCCATCCTTTTTCTTGGTTTCTTCATTTGTGGCTATAGTTGTGGGAGATGGGCACGCTGTTGATGGTGCTGAAACGGCTGGCGTAGCAGAACTACTTTCGCCTGATGGGGCATGAGACGTTGTCATTTTATCCTCTATGGCTTTATCCTTGGCAGCCACCAGCTCGGCGGCCCGAGCCGCGACTTCTGGCATGCTATAAAAGCCGTTTATGTGTTCGAATTCATGCACTTTCTTACGAATCAGCGACATGACACCAATTCGAGTTAAAACATGTTGACGGTTTAGACCCTCTCGTGGTACTCCGTCGGCGAAGGTTTCCGCATTATCAGCACCAGGCTCACAAAGATGGCGCATAAAGAGTGAAACATACGCCTTGAAATTACGTTCAGATTTGCCTCGCAAATCCCGCACCAACCTGCGTGATACAACAAAGGAAGTTAACGAACGAATCTTATTCATAACTCTAATGAAAAATTACCATTGTGTGTTGAAGGCATCTTGCGGAGGCATTCCGTAACGCATGACCGCATTCAAGAAAGCCTTGCGCTGACGAGCGTTGAACCCTAGTACCTGTCATCGTAGAATATGAAATTTAATTCCACGATCAAACAGCTTGTAAATAGTGCCAAAGTGAAGGCGAGAGCCTTTAGCGTTAATTATGACTCAAATATAACACTCCATGATCTCGCCAAATTATTTTTTATAGCCCAAAAATAGCTCGGCTGCAGCTTTGTTCTTAAACACAACCGAGATTTTTCTTTTTTTACATTCAAGGGCAAAAATGCGTGACACCTATAAAGGGGGATTTTTTTTACCTCCATGTTACCACCAACTCTGGCTAGGAGAGGTGGCAAAGGACGATCTTTCTCATCACGACGTTCGGTGCCCTTGCGCCGACGACCACGACCAGGTTCATCTCCCCGATCGTCAAAATCGTCATCTTCTTTATCATCATCGGATGCCCCTGAAAAATCCGAGTTGTAGTCCGACACATTTTCTTGCCACGAAGTATCGTCCCGTCCCTCGACACCGTCATTGTAGTTGACCTTCGGAAAAAATGGCGATAAACAATTCACGATTGAACATAATCATACACCGCAAAATATTACTATGTAAAATACTACAAGATTTATTCACCTGTTTTCGGACACGTTTTCCTTTACCCAAAGATCTTGCCAAATCCTCTTGCTGTTGTTCGTAGTGGTGACGAAGAAGTTTCTCCCAGTAGGCAGGATCGGTATTTTCTGCTTCTTGTTTGATAATCTCCGTATCCTGCTCCTCTTCATCATCACCTTCTTTCGTGACATAAGATGCTACCTTGAAAGAGGACAAGTAATCGTTGGCCCAGCTCTCTTTTTGCTCTATGCCCTCATTAGAGCGATCGACCAGCTGATTGATAGCCTCATCGTCATAATGGATGGCTTCGTCTTCTTTGCCTTCTTCTTCCTTAAAAAGCTCTTCCGTACCAAATCGTAGGATATCGTCAAGTTCTTGTTTAGAAAAAGTTCCCTTGGCTCCCATTCCAGGACGGACAACCAAATGCGTCAACATCATCTTTTTTTTTGCTACCTGAGTTACCCTTTCTTCTACCGAGTTTCGTGTTACAAATCGGTAAATCATGACCTGTTAGAAAAGAATAGAAATAAAGGTATGATTATTTTTGCACATTTGATGAGGAAATAATGAAGACACCTTGTTAGCTTGTCCAATACGATGAGCTCGAGAAAAGGCCTGGATATCGTTATGAGGATTCCAGTCTGAATCATAGATTACGACAGTATCTGCCGTTGCCAAGTTGATACCCAAGCCACCTGCTCGGGTAGACAGTAAAAAGACAAACTGGGGAGCTCCTGGCGCATTGAAGCGATCGATGGCATCCTGGCGTAAGGTACCAGTGATACCACCATCAATGCGCTCGTATTTGTACTGCTCTCCCTCTAAGAAGTCTTCTAAAATGTCCAACATTTTAGTCATTTGAGAGAAGATCAGGACACGATGTCCTTGTTCTTTTAGAACACGAAGCATTTTTGACAGTAGGACGAGCTTTCCAGACGCTTTGACTAACGCAGTAGTCTCATACATGCCATTTTGTAAACAGGGAGCTTCTTGGGATGCAACTGGGAAAAGGTACGGATGGTTGCAGCACTTCTTCAAATCCATCATAATGTTGAGCAAAGACACTTGTTGGCCGCCCGTTCGGGAATTTAGAGCTTCAAAGTTACGTGTCAGAACGTATTTGTAGTACTTCTTCTGCATCGGCGACAATTCAACTCGAACGATGAATTCAGATTTCGTTGGCATATTTTTCAACACGTCAGCCTTCAGACGACGCAACATGTGCGGACCTAACATATCGTGCAGTCGTTTAACTTGCTCTTCCTTCGCCAAGTCGGCAAACTCGTTCGTGAAGGCCAACAAATCATTGAATTTATCTGGACAAAGAAAGTTGAGCAAATGAAACAATTCCTCCAAATTGTTTTGCAATGGCGTTCCCGTCAGAAGAAGTTTGTAGCGAAGGTTATAGCTGTTAAGGATGCGGAAAAACTTGGACTGATTGTTCTTTAAACGATGAGCTTCATCGACGACTAAAACCGCCCATTCAAGTGAGTTTAAGAGAGCCGCATCAATCGACACCAATTCATAGCTGGTTAAAAGAACATGGAACTTGACCGAACTAGTGCGGATTTTGCAAGCTTTATTGCCTCCCCGGACGGCGCCTTCTTCAAAGGAAAGTTCATGTTCGCGAATGACCACGCGAGAGTCTTTGTCTCCGACATAAGTTACAACGTAAAAGTCGGGAGCCCATGTTTCAAATTCTCGTTCCCAGTTGATGATGGTTGACAAAGGTACTGCCACCAAAAACGGTCCACGGCAGTGTCCTTCCTTGTACAAAGAATAAAGGAAAGTGATGGTTTGAATAGTTTTCCCCAGACCCATTTCATCGGCCAGAATAGTATCAGTGCCTTGGCCCCACGAGTAGCGCAACCAGTTCAAGCCTTCCATTTGATAAGGATGTAATGCCATACCCGACGCATCAATATAATCAGGCTGTCGTTCCCATTTCCGACTTAGATTACTACTTGGCTTCTCAGGTGGTGGATTATAGCGACGAGGTGTTTCACGCTCTTCCTCAACGGCTGCCTCCTTTGATTTGCCCTTTTTGTGTGATTTTCCCTTGCTCTTTTTCTTTGCTGGTGTGTCTACTCCGCAAGCAACTCGAAGATCGAAATACTCTTCAATCCCTCGTTTAAGTCCAGGTATTTCCACTTCTGGGCCTTCCTCTTCCCAGGAAGCCATATCGTAATTCAATTCTCTCCATTTAACAAGATATTGTGTGCGATTGTCACGCAGAGTACGGTGATTAATAACGCGATGGACAACCAGCCATTCCGGTCGAATTCCATAACGGTAAAAACGATTTTCCAAGTCCATTTCTTCAAAACCTTCAATTCGTTTCTTCTGCCATTTGCGAGACGAGTTAACTGCTTCTTTTTCTCCTTCACCCTTTTCCTTTTCTTTCTCTTTCTCTTTTCCCTTTCTTACTTTCTGGGCGGCAGCTTCTTCTTCAGCTTCGAGAGCTTCGTCAAGATCCACTTCTTCACAATCTAACTTTGGTGGTTCTTCCATATCAACTTTTCTTATGTAATATCGATACATGGCTCCATGGAAGACCTCTAATTGTAACTCAGAAATCCATGAACAATGCCAATACGATTTTTCGTGCCATTTGACGAAAAATTCTCGTAGACGTGGCGGTGTCTTGCGAGGGGTAGCTTCAGCTGTTTCTACTTTATCCTTGGCAGGTTCTTCCTTAGTCTCAACCCAGCGCCATGTAAGAATCTTGCTCACCTTGTATGGTAAGGGTTTTGCAGAACAACGGGGGCACTTCCAATCACCATCCGGAATTTCGGATAACGGGGGATTCAGGCAAAACGTGTGGTAGGCAGACGTGCATGAGTCGCAACACAGCAACTCACCCCCATCTTTACACACACGACAGAATTCACTATGTTCATCATCATCTGCTGCATTCCTGCCAGCTTTCTCGGTGACGGTACTAGCCGTGATTCCTATAAGTAGGGAAAAACGAATTATCAACCACGAAAAGCTAAGGTTCTTCATCGCCAATTATACCTTCTCCTTCACAATGCGGGCACGACCATCTTCCCTCTGGAGCTTCTTCCAACTCTGGATCAAAACAAACCAAATGGTAAGCTCTTGGACAGGTATCACACAAGATGATTTCTCCCCCTTGCTGACAAACTTCACAGTAATCTTGATGATCGGTTTCATACCCGTCACCCTCTTCAGATGGAAATTTAGCAGTAGTACGAGTCTTTTTCTTTTTCTTGTTTTTGTCACCGATTTTCGTTTTTGCCTTTTTACGAGGAACGGCGGCTACTTGGCCTGTAAAGAAGACATTATTAAGCAAAGAATAAATTGAATATTTCAGACCATTATGTTAACACTACCTTTAGATTCTTCCACAACTTTGGAAGCCTCTTCAGCTTCTTTAAGCATTTGTTCGAATTCTGCATCAGAATCCTTTTCATCAGCACTGAAGTCATCTGAGCTAGTTCTCTTACGTTTGCCCAGTTTAATTTTTATAGTTGGAACTTTTCCTTTTTTCCCTGCAACCACGTTTCCGCCTTTAGTTGGCTTTCTACTGCGCTTTTTGCGTCCTTTCTCGGCAAATTCATCGTCTTCATCTTCATCATCTTCGGGAAGTTCAGGCTCTTCTCGGCCCGATGCCGCACTGCGTGAGCTACGCAATGGCCGACTCGTGCTAGCTTCAACAGCTTCTTCTTCTGGAGGTGTATCATTACCTGCAGGGAGAGTAGCAGAAAATTCTCTCCACTTGGCCGAGACAAGCATCATGAGCTTTGACATGGGGACCTTTTTGACAAATTATTGGTTTGACAGTTAAATCTTTAAAACAAAATAAGGTTTGTTCAAAAATACCTTTGGGTTTTCTTTCTGGATCAATGGTCGAACATGCTGCTGGAAAAGTTTGCAATTGTTAAGATTTTGAAATTCTGGACTTTCATAATCAATCTCCACGTCTTGAAGCCCAAAGTTTGAGCAGACTTCTTCAACACTTGGCATGTCTGTAGCCACTACATTTTGAGCAGAGGCTGCCTTTGAAGCTTTTGGTTTCTTTTTTGAAACCGGTTCATCCACAGGCTGTTCTTCTTCTGCCTCACTGGGTTCAGCACTTTCAACTTTCTTTTTCTTTTTCTTCTTTTTGCTCTTCTTATCTTCATTACGGGACTTGTGCTTTTTAGATTTTTTCTTCTTTTTCCCTCCACCAGTCTCTGGGTCAAAGTCATCGTCGTCATCTTTTTCAACGCCATCTGAATCCATCATGGATTGATCTTCATCTTCATAACCACCTCCCTTGACAATCTCGTCCTCTTCGCCTTCCCCACCATCACTGTCTTCACCTGCAAAATGACGTGAAGCCATATTCACAACCGGCTATTCTCAGTTCAGCACTCACTTAAACCGCTTGATCGATTCGACAAGTCAAACACTAAGAAATGTAAAGAAAACTCGAATCCAAAATTCTTCCCCAATACTTATTGAAAATAAATAAAACGCTCGATTTCCATGCAACGTACTACGAAGTACGAACTCTCCTAAGCGGCGTTTCGCATGTTGAAGAGCCAAGAATGGCTTACAAAGGCCAGTGCACCCCAAAACGAAGCCCTCCCTCCCTCTCTCTGTAAGTTCTTTTTTTTTTTTTTTTTTTAATATCTTTTTTTTAAAACAAATGATCGATTTCAAAACTTGACAATCTGATACGTTTAAATAAACAAAACATCATCTTTACCTGCTTTATGAGTTGATTCCCGATCGAAAGAGGCCATGGAAGGGTATATTTATAAAAACTCCAACTACCATCAAGTTAAAGGAAAATAAAGTAGAAAACTCGAGCGGTGTACCAGCAAACCCCACCAGAATCACAAAACAAGCACTCTCTGCACCGTTCGGGGGAATCAACTACTAGCGCCACGATGCGCTTGGCGGAAATGTTTCTAACTGAAACCCACTCACAGTTCCGGTGGTCTAGAAGACGAATTGGGGGAAGGGAAATTCGTTGCTAAGCAACGATTTAACTAATAAGACTTTTTCGCGTTCTTTCTTTGCTGGTAAAGGAGATTTTTGCATTTCTCTTTGCAGTTGCAAGAAAAGTCAAAGCGCTTCGAATGTGACGACGGATTTCCAAAAATACGGGGAGAATAATGGCTGGACCAGGTACGCTAAAAAATACTATGAGGTAGGCAATCCATACGGGCTACCCAGTAAATGTTTCTTGTATATATAAATTTAACGCATTTCGTTTTCCATTCTCTGCGTATTTGCATTGCGTGTGCGTCGTGGCTTTATATCTTTTTTCTTAGGGAACGAGAATTTCAAGTCGAGACTATGAAATCGGGTCGATCGATCAAAAGAAATCCCGTCGTCGCTGCTGAAAGAGAAGGTACTACGTATCGTGGGATGATGAGATACCTTTCCTCCCTTTTTCCATCCCAGCCACATTCTGACGAGACCTCATGAGGTTGAAAAGGAAGGTTCTGGAATTTCGATTGTGTGCAGTTGATAACGGGCGATGATGGAGAAGAAAAAAACAGACACAAAAATAATGATTTTCTTTTAAGCTAAAACTTGCATTTTTAAATATATCGTCAAATCTTATAGGATACACCGGCAGGAGACAGAGGACCAATCGTTGTTCGTGCCAGCGGCTTCCACCAGTTCCTAAGAGAAATGATCCGGCACCCGTTCCCTACCCTCCTGCCCACGACAATTATATCGAATTTAATGCTAAACATGTGGAGGGAACTCATTGCCATGAGCCGAAATCACAAATAGTTGATTCCAAAGATGGACACGTCATGGAACTGGAGAAATCGGGGCTTATTCCTCATTATACTACTAAATCGGTTACACCAGCGAACTGTTACTTCAAGTAGTAAAATTTTTTTAAATGGAAATTTGATTAGACTTTCGGCCGGATACCCAATTATCTGAAAAACGGCCATTCCCAGCATGCGGAAACGTCAAGCGATTGTCAAATGGAACCAAAGACAACACAAGAGCGTCCCAAAGCAGCGCGGCCTGTCAACAAGGAGATAGCGGTCTGGCAAAACTCAGTTGATGATCCATTCAACTATGTCTAACACGCCTGTGTTTCATATGATACAGAGACTTCAGCAGCGCTGGATCGAGCTCGAGAAACGCCTGGGATTAATTAGCTTTTCACGTCCGGATAAACGTGAGGCTATCGAGGACGAATTGCGTAGCATTGAGCTAACTCTTCGCATGGCCGCCTCCAGTTAACGGTCTATCCAACTTCGTTGTTAGAGCTTGAGTTGCTGGGACAACACGAGAAATATCTTCCTTTCCTGTAGCAGTATTGTACCACCTGTACATTACGTTGGTGGCGTGTTAACTAGGAATTCAACTAAAGACGAATAAAAACATGGTTCAATTAAATAAAAGAAGTGACATATAATCTTTTATTAGACAAAATTTTTTTGGAGAATTTCCTTAAAAAACTTTTTACCAGAACGAAAAAAGACGCCAACATGAGAAACAACTGTCAACATTTTGCAGATTGAAAAAGAAAACGCACAAGTTTTGTGGTAGAAAAACAATGGACAAGGTCAAGACAACGTTTAACTAACATGACATGAAGCTTGAAATGGGGACAGAGAAGGTGAAGGGGACGGGACCACAGGGACAGAAAGAAAAACTGAAATAAAGTAAATGATCTTACCAGAACGATTGAGAGTAGACGCTCAGCAAAATCGTTCGCACGCGGCAAGTGTCTAGACGATGGGAGACTGCAGTAAAAACAACAAACAAATGAACAAACGACGAGCAGAAAGAGGGGGATACCACTGAGATGGACTGGTCCGTGAGGCGCGACCCGTAATGCTTTTCTTGATTATACGAGAACAAAACAGTATTTTAGACATTCGGTTTACGTTTACCATGCCACGGACATAATTTTTTTAAATTGTTGGTAAGTTTTCTTTGTTGACAAAGATTGAAGCAGCATCTCTTACGGCAAGAGAGAGAAAATTCAGACCGGCATGCAGATTTGGTGAATAAAGATGAATAGACTGATGAAACGAGATCTGTAGGGACAGTGTTTTTCTTGTTTCACTGTAGTAGAAAAACGTGAAGAGTAAATGATGCTGTGTTTAAAGGCGTATGAGGGAGCAAAAATCGCGATTCTTCGTTTGGCATTTTCGTCCAAAAATAGCGGTGGCCGAGAAAATAGGAAACCGAAAAATTGCAGCAGGCAGCTTATTGGCATATTTAATCGGAGGTGGTCGAGCAAGTTGTCGCGTCAACCTATTACTGTCGTTTCCCTATATTTCTGTTTGCTACTAATCTAATTTTGCTAGCTAGACTCGTAATACTGCAGTCAACTATATCCCAATTAACTGAACAGATTCCTTGCGCCATGACAAGTAAATACGAAATTACGAAAAACAACGAAACGGCTAAGTCGCACGCACTACTTTAAAAGATAGGGGGGGGGGGGAATTAATACGATAAGAAAATTTTAACCGGAACGTATCTGAATCGGTGGTTGTGAACAAAATGGTAGAGGTAAATGGGGAACTTCATCATCGGCGTTCGATAGGACTGGGTCGACTTATAGGATGACGGGAATCAGAGCCGTCGCGTCTGGCATTCGTGCTGTGGTGATTCTGCGAGTTTGATGCAGTCATTGTGATGCCCGCGTAAGATCCCGGATGATGTGTGGGTACCGAAAGAGGTGGCGATACATACGGGTATGATGGATGTTGCTGAGACGGTGTGCTTCGTGCTACTTCCGGTCGCATTTCTGGCGTGGAGGAAGGGCTGCGAAGGACTGTCAAATTTCTACCTTCCGATATGAAGCCGGAGGATCCCTGAACCGGTGACATGGTGGACGGAAGACTTATTGCTCCGCCGGATGGAACCGGATGGTAAACATGATTCATCCTGGATCAAATGACACAACCGTTAGCCAGTCAAGACAGGAAATATTTGGGAGAAAATAAGTAATTTTGCATGTTTTACCTAGAAGAAACTATGACAGGACTGGGTATGACGCGGTCGCTTAGATGACTCGAACTAGCGGGACTTCTATGATTACTGTGTGCAGTAGAAAACGCGTTTCCAATGGAAGCTGGTAAATGTTCGCTTATCCCGATACCATTATCCATCTGAGGCAAGTAAGGCATTGCACGACTGTTTCGCTCACGGTCTTGTGGCGAATAACGCAATCCATGACCGACTGCATGACCTGAACCTAGGTATTCACAAACGTTATAGTGTTAGACCCTGTTGCTTAAAAAAGTGAAGTAGCCAATACGGCGGTGGCAGCTAGACAATGCTGAGCCAGCAAGACGGAAAAAAAAAAAAATAATAATACAAACACTGAAGCATTACCTGGCGTAGACCTATCGGGGGTAGTGCCCACGTTGCTCGCATACGTCATTTGGTTTGACTGAAGTGGCACAGACAACCTAGCATTCACTGCCAATAAATGGTCCCTTCTTCGATTCAGATTGGCAACATGATCCTCGAGCCGCATGTTTTCTTCCTTAAGATTATGCAGGCACGACAGCAAAGATGCAACTGGAATAATAATACAAATGGCACGTAACACAATGCAATGCGAACAACAAAAAAATGTATCTGAATATGTAGAATGAATTTTACTGTCAAAATGCTGAGCCTGTTCCATCAAAAATTGACTTCCTTGCTCCCATTGGCGTTCCAGAAGTTCTCCAAGACTATGCGGAAAAGGTGGAGCGCTGCCGCCAGATTGCGTGTTCGGTTTTAACGACGGTGAAACAGTTCGAAATGGGAAAGGCACCCCTACAAAGTTGGTACTTTTGCTGATCGATGAGGGCTGATCAGTGACGCTGTGAGCTTCTACTTCAGCAACTAGCGTGTCCGTCAACTTCTGGGCAACACTTGAATTAAGGTTCAATTGATTGCCTAACATGTGAGGTGCAGTAATCCCGTTCCGGGGGTAGAGGCTGTTTTCTTTGCCGATTGAGGAACCCGCAATTTCCTTGTAAGGGCTGAGATCTTTCGTTCCGGAATTACCGACCGGTAGGATCGAAGCAATGGGAAAAGTTGGGAGAACTACATGTTCCGGTGCCTTACTAACGTTAACGTTTTCTCTCGCCATTTGATTGACAAATGAACTCTCTCTCCGCAGAGCACTTTCTGTAGTTTGTGATGCAGGTTGGTTTACATGAGAAGGCTGGAAGGTTTCTACCCGATTAATTGCTGCCGACAAATTGTGCTGATCATCGTTTTGTACTCCAACAGCAACAATTTTTGTCGCTTTTTTCCTCCGTTTGGGCTGTTGTTCAACTCCGGCGGAATCAGGGCTACTTGGAGGTGACTCTGGCACTACAGGCGCACTAACTTTGGGTGTACGGCCTCTTCGAGGTTTCTTCGCCGGTATCGCAGACGGGATTGGTTTGCTTAGCTCCTTTTCGGTATTTTGGTAGATATCACCATAATTGAATTTTGCTTGATCAGATGTAATTTGGCTGCTACTGCCCGAACACGCAGAAATAACCAGAGGTGAAACAGCACGCTGAGAAACCGATTGTGATGACTGCACTTGAATGCTTTCCGGATGGGATGCAGCTGCACTAGAAACTATAACACTATGAAGTGCTGATGGATGGGTTTCAGAGATGCTAGGGGATTCAACTTTAACACTTGTGGGTCCTTTGGCACACAGCTCACTAGCCGTAAATTGTTCAACAGATGACGCGGGACCTTGATCAGACACACTCGATAGGGTTGATTCTGTGTCATTGCCGCACTGGCTAGTAGGGCTAGTAGAACGAGTGGAAATCTTTCGACGAGACGCTCGACTTTTATCCAGTTTTATACTCATGCTAGGAGTTTCTGCTGGAGCGGAGACGGTCCCGGAAATAATGCTGCCTGAAGGTTTTGAGCTATCGTTGTACTTGTCATTTTTTTTCGCTCCGCTCGAATTGGTATTGTCTGAGGTGCGAGCGTTCTCTTGTTTCGCGATTTCGATTGATTCGTGTTTCTCTAAATCACTGTTATTTTGGTCGGTCATTGACATTCGCGGGCCGGGAACTAAACCCACCCCAGCCAATACGTTAGCGAAAGGAATCACTTCACTCTTCGAGGTTTTCGTTTTAGAGTCATCATTTGTACTAGGTCCCTCAACGATTACGGAGGATGATGCGCAATCCCGACTATTGCCAGCCTAAGACCAAATTAAATGGAAGTTAACGAACGTTACTATGTTCCGAATTTTAAAAACTAACCTTGGGAGACACTTGAGTGCTAGACTTTCTACCAGGTTTCTTACGCTGTTTCTCCTTTGATCCATTGCAATTACCGGTTGCAGAAGGGGGTTGTCCAGTCCATGTTGACCCACTGGAAATCGGAAGGGATTTTTCAGAGAAAGCGGGATCGGTGGACGCTCCAACTGGGGGTAACGGTTTAAATGCCGGTATAGTCTTCAAGTTGGCACCTTTTTTCTAAGAAACAACACTGAATATAGAGCAAGTCTTTTAAAAAAATGAATACTGCAATTCACATACCAGTTTAGAGTAATGATGCTGGCAGTACCCACAGTACTTAACATTGTCCATGTAGTTGCCAGCCTCTTCACATAATAAGCCCATGGCCTGGGCACATGTGACATGAAAATGGAGCTTACAGCCTTGCTTATTGCAATTCATACAAGCCCCAATTTTAGATTTTGACTCACGTCCTTGATTTTCACAAATATAACAGCCCTGGGGAAAAAATACAATTTATGACTGCAATAGAACCAAAACTATACAAATATCAACCTACCTTGTTAAATCTTTCAGGGGGAACCATACTCAAAATTATTGGTTCCATGGTTGAAACATTGCCGAACCTCACTTCCGGGATGTACAGAGCACATACAACATGTGCCCAACCTGTATTATCAGTGCGTTTAAGGGCACCATCTTTGCTGGGACACAATTCACATCTCTGCTTAAAAAGTTAATAACAATACACATTTACTCCTGTGCTTCTTGTTTGTTCATAACTTTAACTCACCACTCTTGCAGCCCTCTCCTGGGATTCACACTTTCTACAGAACCATGGTCCTGAGGGTACAGTCACAATTCCATAGCAAGCTAAATAAACAATAAAAAGGAAAATAGTTGAGTTCGGATTATTAAAAAAACTATCAATGATGTTAAATACAGTAGGTTCCTCTGCTTTGTTTTGTTTGCAGGCTATAAATACCTTGGTGAACAGCAACAGTACATCCTGCTCCGTCGCAATAAACTAATGGATTTTCTGTCCAGCCCCGGTCATCGGAGCACACACAACACCCACCAACCATCTCCTTCATGTTGTGCACCAGCGATTTAATAGAAATTTCATCGGAAAAACACAGTTTCAACGAAATATGTCTAAATTAAAGGAATCAACATTCCTTCAAGGGTGTAAACTTTTTGGGTAGTTGCAGACGCGCCATGTCTATCGATACTTAGTGTAGGCAATAGCTGATTGATACTTGAGTCTAAATGGCTTTAGGCATGTCTATTTTGTTTTCCAATGAAGTCGAAGTAATTGCCGTAATGTAGAAGGTCCGTGAGTGAACATGTATTAAGCAAGGAAATCCCGTAATAATTCCGGATAATTAAATCCTGATTAGATTCTCAGTTAATTCCGTAGTGACATCTAGTGTTTCCTTTAGACAATGTAATACAGGCAAAGACACCGTCTCACGCGTCACGTCCACAGCGCGGAAGGTTTGTTTTGCTCATAAGAAAATATGAAGCCACGGTGGTATGACCGGTATATCGTGGAGCTCTTTTGGGTGTAAGTTAAGTAAGCTATAGCTATATACAGTGTACACCATCTTTTATTGTTTATCCATTAATCATGAATAGCCTAAAAATAAGAGTTTGATTCAGGCTGACTTGTTTTCAGAAATTCAATAAAAGCTTTACTTTTTCTTTCTATTTATGGTTAACTTTAACTACTGTTGGAAATTTATTGCAGTACATACGGGTAGCAGTTCCAAGTTAATGTTGCACATCGCGTTTTCCGGGATAGTTCTCGCATCCTGGAACGTTATAAGGGAAATTGCAGTTATTAATTGAGGGATCGAAAACAGTTCCTGCTCCGCATTCGTAATAGTAAACGACCCATTCGCTTCCGCTTGGTACACAAAGATAATATTTTCCGCAATCGTTCGGGTCAGGAAAGTAGCCTTCTGATTGACACGTTTGACTTGGAGGAGGAGTAACAGTCGTCGGACGGGGATCCTGCGCAAAGTTATAGTACATACTAATACATTTAGCAAATTAGCAATTTAAAAAACTAAAGCATGTGATTACTTTAGTGGTTGAATATCCACCGGTGGTAAACTCTCCGGTAGGAGCCGGACCAGTAACGGTGGGCTGTGTTGGTTCACCAGTCGGCGGAGTCGGATACACGATAGGCCCATTCAGAGTCTCGTAGATGGTTTTTATCAATATAAAAGGTGTTCCATGACAAGTGCCATGGAAATCGTCCGTTTCAACTGACCAAACCATTGCTCCTCCCAATCCTTTGGAAGCAGCATATTGGGCCTAGAAATCGATAGCGAATTATACTCACCACCAACGAATCAACAGCTTTTTCGATTTTACTTTGGTTTTAAGAGAATCTTGGTCATCGTAGCCCATCCATTGGTTTCCTTTGTAAGTATAGGGAGACATGTAAAAGGGATCAACGACTACAGTCCAGGTGCCTGGTTCGGCCGCAAATTTCTCACAAATCTGTAATCCATTTGTAGTACATAGATGTTAATACACTTCATTTCCAATAGTTGATATTATACGGGTACCTCATTATAGCCCCATATTCCAGGCTCCCGCGTGTATCTGTGCAGTCAAGAGGGATAATGTATTAGGCATGCATGTGTATATGTTGTTATTTTGAATTAACGTACGGTCCCGCAGAAATAGGTTGGTTTGCGCTAGCGTAAAACCCGTTGTTGGCTGGATTGCTCAAAATAAATCCTCGCCCGTATAGACCCATGCCTAGAACAAGTTTCGAAGGATCAGCTCCTTTATCGAGCCAATAGTTGACGGCATAATCCTGTAATGGAGGATTGCTAT
The DNA here is from genome assembly GCF_020631705.1 of Daphnia magna. Lineage (NCBI taxonomy): Eukaryota > Metazoa > Arthropoda > Branchiopoda > Diplostraca > Daphniidae > Daphnia > Daphnia magna. Next base: position 5,196,919 of record NC_059184.1, read on the forward strand.
AATTTCTTTGCACATGCAGTTAACTCTTTTTCGCAACTAGTTATCATATTTTTCTAGGACATCTACCTGATTGAAGGTGGCAAATTCTCCGTAATCGATTTCTGGGTTGCTGTAGAGCTATGAAAATGACATTGAAAAAAGGATAAATATGATAATAAGCTCCGGCAAGAAAACGAGACTGTTCAGAGTACCGGTGAATTGTGACCGGTAAAATCCTCCCAGGCACCGTGAAAATCGTACGCCATTATATGGATGTGATCTAGAATCCTAAAATATGTTTACGTAAAATCTACTGAAAACTTCAAATTTCGGCAAGTGTTGCGTATTTCGTGCATTATCTACTATTCTACCTGGACATTGCTGGTACATCATATGCAGTATCTGAAAAAATAAATTGGTAAATAGCAACAAGTTTTCGTTGTACAGTAGATATGCCCATGAATACCAATGGTTGTTTTTCCAGCCGAAACAGCAGCAGTCAGGAGCAATCCATGTGGAGAAAATGCAGCTTTTAATTCTTCAATCATGTAAATAAAATTTTCCTGTTTAAAGTTAAAATTATAATAACGAATATGTCAGTTATTTAGGTGACCGAATAAACTCAGTTACACACCGATCATGCAGTGCCAATACCTTGTCAGCTGGAATTCCACCTCGATTAGACGGGTACTCCCAATCAAAGTCTAAGCCATCAAAGTTGTACTTGAGGAGAAAGTCAACCACTGAATTTGTAAATTTGGCTCTCTCGGCAGGACTTGATACCATCTGTGAATTTCGATAACAAATTTAAACCTTTAGCCAAGCAAATGTTCAAGTCATTATTTCGTTGTTTTAATGACCGAACCTTGGAGTATTTTTCCGATCCTTCGTTCCATCCTCCAATTGCCAGAATAGCTTTCAGTTCGGGATTTTGATTTTTGAGCCCTGTAAAGCGAACCATCGCACCTTTGCCCCAGTTTTCAGGCAGGTCATTGTATGGATCCAACGAAATGATGGTGTTGTCATAGCCGAGCCCAGCGAACCCGTAAATGATGTGAGTGCAAATGAACGGATCCAAATCTTCTACGTCAAACTTTCCTGCTCCTGGCCTGTAAACGGCCCAGCTTCCGTAGTAGCAAACCATCTTTTTTTTTTCAGCTAATCGAGATAAACGAAATGTTCTTAAATGTTATAATAACTTCGATGACACTTTTTAACTATGAGTTTGTTTTGCTATTGTCAACCGTACCTTTTGATCCCACGGATACGGAAGCAGACAAATTTAAGAAGGCTAAAAGAACCAGAATCGCAATTGGCAGTTTCATTTTTAAGACGAATTCACTTGCCTGGAATGCTCGATAATCCTAAAGTGAAAAAAAATATTTTTATTTATTTATGTTTTTCTTGAATCATTCGTCAGCATAGTCTTGATTGTTTTCGATTGGCTTTTCGAACCAAGCGGAACTGAGTGAGATAGCGTAATCATTGATGGCAGGTAAAAGTTGCAATCCAAACAAATTAGATGTATACATGTTGAGTCAATGTTTTGTAATTGATAGCATATAGGAATCTTTACTTATATGAAGTGTGTTACAAAAAATACGTTATGATATTTCATAAGAAATTGTTCATAAAGATGCAAGATGATGCTTACCGTATTATAAAAAGCTCTGTCTTTCGTTTACAGGTAAAAAAAGGGGATGAGCACGTCAATTGGTAAAGAAATTGGAAGTCGTCTCTCGTTGAGCAACCTTGTACTTGTACGGTTCGTAAGATACTATCAACACACTTCCAAACAAAAGTGGTTGATCTGCCTCCTTATCAGTTACATTGTTGCAAGTCATCGATTTACATTTTTACTCTCTCCTAAAGCATTTTTTTTTTTTTTTAATTGTATAGCTGGACGCACTCCGAGGTTGGAGTATTGTCCGGAGTTTATTTTCCGTAGTCAACAACTAGAATACATGCGAAAGTGACATACACTAGTGGATACCAGATATATATATATGTACATGGGGGAAACTGGGCCTATCTGCACCACACTGAGAGGGCGGAACGTACACGATCTCTGTTTGGCTTGCTGGAGCCTACTCGGTTTGGTTGGACCTTCGAGGCCGCCAGCCGACGGCCACCGATACAGCCTCCACCAAGACAGAGAGGGTATCGCGCGCAGTTGCAGTGGGGCGATCTGTGGCATGCTGAGTATAGAGATGGAGCTAGGGAGCGAAGGAGGGTGGTAAAACTGACTCACTCTCCTTGGCCAGCAAGAGAGAGGAGAGATGCAACCCAAGACATAATGAGCTGCACATTTGCTCAGAGGCGGCCTATGAAGCTCAAAGGGCCTAGAACAATTATGGAGGCAGCGAGAAATGAAAACATGCCTAATCGGTAAATTGATGAAAAGGATTATTATTAAAACAAACAAAGCCTAGTTAGCCCCGATAGATAGGGTAGCCTATGAGCTATACTATCGCAGACGTTTGGTTGAGCGGATGAAAGCAATGAAAGCTTTCCAGATGTTGGGATGAGCTGGAATAGAGGCGAGAGGTCTAGGCCAGTGGCCATCCTCAGAGGAACAAGACGTAAGAAATACAAGGCGTTGTGTAGAGAAGAGAGGACAGTGAAATAAGAAATGAGAGACTGACTCTGAGCCGCCCCCACAATCACACATTGGAGAAGTGGTAAAATTGAAGCGAAATTGATGTTCTTTGAGGAAAGAGTGGCCTGAGAGAATTTGAGCGATCTGGCGACAGAGTTGGTTTGGGTGAAGCACAGTTGCTGATTGGATCGTGGGGAAAAATTCTCTAGTTACTGCACCGTTGCGGCAAGCCTGCCATTCTGTCTGCCATGCATCGCGCACTAGCTTACCGATTGAGTAACGGTAAGAAGTTTTGGAGATAAGAAGTTGTGGGAGGACATTCAGGCCTGAGCTAGGAATGTCGCAACCGGCTAATGCAAGTTGGATGCCCTCAGCAGAGGAGGGCTGGCAGACGAAGAGGCGTAAATTATCTCGGTAGGGGGCAGTGGCGTCGACACAAAGCCGCTCAACTTCAGAGAGGTGAGCACCGTAGCGAGTAAACGCAAAGAAGAAATGTGCTGGGCAAATATTTCAACCTGCCACCCGCTCTCCACAACATGGCTAGCCTGGATCAAAGCGTGAAGGACAGTGAGTTGACTGGCATGGTGTAAGCTGTCAGCCGAAAGTGGGCCGTTGGTCACTTTCATTATGATATTATGACATGTGGAGATAATGCAACAGTTGAAAGAGTCGCCGCACCGAGAGGTAGCAACAAAAATTCTAAGAACAGAATCCTTAGTTGGGAGTAATCTGCAAACCTCGCTTGTCAGTGTCGGATGTAAAGGAGGGGCCCATGGTGGCCAGTAGAGATTAAAGTGGCGGTGGTTAGAATCACATTTGAGCAGTGGAGAAAAGGGTGGTAGTTTGCTCATAAGCCACTTTAGTGAAAGAGCAGAAAAGCATCCTGTACGTCCGGAGCTGAATCGGAGATGGGTGATCTCTTGTATACGTAAATCAATCGGAAGGATATTTGTTAGAACAAAACATGCCTCTGCGGAGACAGTTTTGAAAGAGCTGGCCAATGAAAGCGCAATAGAGCGCTGGAAGGTGCGTAGCTGCTTAACGCCTTTTCTAGTGTTAGAAAAGGGGCCCAGACGGAGCAGCCGTAAAGCAATATAGGCTCAACCGCAGAGTGATAAAGAAATTTTAGCGCTTTTTGTCATATCCCCAGGTGGATTTCAGACCTGATCTCAGTGTAAAGAATGCCGTTTAGCTGCAGCAATTTTATTGGCAATGTGGGAGTTCCATTTGAGGCGGCAGTCAATTGTTAGACCCAGAAGAGTGTCTCTACAGATGGGGGGATAAGCATGCCATTTATAGAGATGCTGAGATGAGACCAGTCAAAAATCTTTTGCACATAATCATAAACACCGTTTTTGTCGCATTGAGGGAGAGTTTGCTGGTTAGACACCAGTTCGACACCTCGTCACACATGGTCTGTAAATTTCGGGTGGCAATGCTAGGTCTTTTGATATGTGGCCACGTTCAGATCGTCAGCGTATCCACCAATCCGATACGGAAATGAAAATTTGAGGCGCAGGACATCATCAACAGAACCGACCACAGAAATGGGAGAGGACCCCACCTTGAGGACAGCCAAGATCAACGTGAAAGGAGGAGGACGAGCCTTCAAGCGGAGGATGGCCGTGCGGTTGGAGAGATAGTCAAGACTAGCTGGACCAAATATCTTGGGCAGTTGCGGACAGCAAGTGCAGAGATAATAGCAGGGTGCCAAGCAGCGTCGAATGCGCGTTTAATATCAAGAAATGCCATGCTGTGACACATTTAGCGTCTCTGCCTTCGTCACAAAAAGAAATCAAGGAGTGGCAGCCGTTTCAGTTGATCTGCCTTGGTGAATCCATGTTGGTTCGGGCTCAACCACTGGAGATCGACGCATGCCAAAGGAGTCTATTTAAAATGAGCTTTTCAAGGATCTTAGCAAATGTGTTGACTAGGCTAATTGGTCGAAGCTATTCGAGTGTCGTAAGCGGGTTTGTTAGGTTTACCGATAATGGTCACCTTGGCAACCTTCCAACAGCTAGGAAAGTGAGAAAGAGAGAAACATGCATTCATGATGAATAGAAGCTGACCAATTATCTGATTAGAGATTGCACAAATGATAGCAGTGGAAAGGCCATCGGCTCCAGGAGCAGATTTGAGATTCGAGAGGCGTAGCATTGAAAGCTCCTCCTGGGAAATTGGAGGAGAGTTGGATGGTACAACGAATGCCGTGGATGATTGTGGAAGGAGGCCGCAAGCTCTTCGGCCTGTGCGTGGGCCTGCGTAGATGGAGTGGGGAGGGGAAAAGTGTTCTGCACACTTTTTAGAATTTCTGTAGGTTGGAGGAGATCGAGCCGTCAAATGAAATAGAGGATGGAAGGCTGACGTTTGATGATTTGCCTGATTTGGCCTTTAGGGCCGAGAAGAGGTCACTACTGCTAGGCTGGGAGTCATAGCTTGTTCCAAGACGAGAGTTTGGCGCTGCGAATTTCCTCTGATAGGTAGCTTTGAGGCTTTGAATGCCTGCCTGTTAGATTCTGTTCGTTGGACTGACCATAATTTAAAAGCCTGTCGGGATTTGTGACGAAGTACCCAGAGTTCCTTTGTCCACCAAGGCGTTCTGCGTGTGGAGACAGGAATGTAGGTAGGATCTTTAGAGCTTTTGGGCAGAGGAAATGAGGGCGAGAGCTTTACAATCATGTCATCGATAGTGGAGGTAGTCGGATTGGTTTGTACTACAAGATTTATCCAGCATCTGCGACTTTTAGGCGAAATTTATCCAGGCAAATACGAGAGATGTGGGAGTAGAATTTGGAGCTCGAGATTGAGCTTGGCAGTGCTGCACGCAGATGAGGGGGCGATTGATTTCAAAGTTATGTATGGGTGATCAGAGAAGGACGGAATGGTAGGATAGAACCAGCGTGTACAGGTGATAGCACTCCCGGCTGAGAGATGTCAAGGAAGAGGTGCCAGCAGGAACAAAGTCAGATCATCCAGTTGTCGATTGAGAACACGAAGGAAATGATTAGCGATGAGTAATTCAAGTTCTGATCCTCTACTATTAGTGAGCTTGCTGTTCCAAACCTTGCTTAAAGCATTAGAGTCGACTGAGACGATGGACAGTTTCGTGAAAGGCAGCTGAGATCAGTGCTGAACTGATCGGCAATGTTTTTAATGGAGGGACGAAGATAAGTGGAAATGAAACGAAAGGTGCCGTGCGCAGAATGTAAATCGACTGCAGCGATATGGTTGAGCGACTTCGATCGATTGCCCGACAAGACTTGGCAAGAGAAAGTTTAACTAAAATCGCAGCACCGTAGGCATGCTCTTGAGAGAGACAGTGGAATGCAACATAGCCTGGTGGAATATTGATGATGGAGGGGGACTGGTGGCCTTTGGCGAAAGGTTCTTGAATGAGAACAATGTCTAAAACGTTTTCGACAATGATTTGAGCGAGAGAAGACGAGGCAACCCTTGAGTGGCGGAGATTCACCTGTAAGCACCGAAACAGACTGTTTGTTGAACTATGAGACACACGCATTAACTTTTCTCCATTTTTGCCTGTATCTCGCCACCGCTTTCATTTGGGTGGGACAATATCGATCTCCAGATTGGTGGGCCCCACCACAATTCACATTTTCTGATCTGAGAATTACAGTCGCGGGTAAGGTGCGCGCCTGCGCATTTCCACACCTTGGGTTAGGGTCACGGCAGGATGCCTGAACGTGACCATAACCTTGGCATTTAAAACAGCGACGAACCTCACGGTCTAAAGAATTTCAACAATGCGAGCAGTAGTGTTAAAAAAATCAATTTCACCTTCAGCCAGGCGTGATCTCTGGCTACCTTGCAGTTGAATAGAATTTTTACTGGCCTTTTTGGGAGTCAGGTTTGGCGAACAGTTGGGACACAGACTCAATTTTTCCTCTCAGGCCACGATTCCTTAACATCAACTCTTCTTTAAGGCTTGGTAGATAGCTAAGATTGACAAAAAGGGCAACAGCCGGGAAAAATTAGATGGACGTGAAACAGAGTTAAAAACATTGATACTGTCTGGCCCGGCTTTGGATTCCAAGATGGTTTTGGCCCGATCGAGGTCAGCTGGATCAGCTAATCGGACGATGATGTTGTTGTCTTTATGTCTGACAGAGGCAGGAACAGGGCCACCACCACTGGAACCAAGCAGCTCCTCCATACCGGCGGAGATATGCGATCAGCAGGCTTTGCAGATGCGGCGTAGCTGGCAACGAGAACGGGTGCTTGACGGCCTTTTACGGCTTGGAGTAAGTCGATGTGGAAGGCAGTGGGTATCACTGGAAGGTGGCGGATTGGAAGATGACGATTGCTGATTCATGTATCGTAGGGTCATCGAGTCCGCGAAAGCTAGTTTAACGTTAATCAACTCAGCTTCCAGCTTGGCGATGTGGTCGTGTTGGGCCTTTGCAAGGTCGAGAGCAGCACGGGTTTGGCTGACAGCTTCTTTCGAGAGAGAGTCAAGATGCGGAGCTCAGGATCTTCTGTGAAGCTGGAGAGATCCTCGTAACGGTTTTCTTGGAGTCAGCTCTGACTCGTCGATGCTGGAGTTAGCTGACAGCGGGCGTTTTGACTTGGTACTAGTTTTTGGGGTGGTGAATGTCTCAGTTTCTGGAGACGGCTGGGAAGATGATTGATTCATGCTGTTGATGAGGAAGACATTCTTGCTGTGGGCCTTCTGGGAGTCTTGAAAGCATAGTTTGCTGCAATATTTGGAATCTTTTTTTCCGTTGTATCCCTTTTGACAGAAGATACAGGTGCGTTTTGGCTGTGTTGACGGCTGTGTTGACGATTCTGCCCCAGAGGTGTCGCCACCGTCGCCCTTACTCATGTTGGTGGCTGGGCCAATGTCACTTGTGACAAAAATGTGCAGCGTACGAGAAAAAAAATTGACTGACTGACACCGTTAGCAGGAGATTACCGGCAGTAAAACAAATCAAAAATATGGTTAGTTGATTAAGAACTCACGAAATGGTGAGAGAAAATATGGGAGAGATAAAAACACTCGTTCAGTTGGATTAGCAGACGACGATATGCATGAGATCGTCAATATGGCTATCAAGTTTGGACACATTGATCCACCGTCAGTGTAATATCTCTGCTCATTGACTTATAGTCTGCACCGATCGTCCACAGGCTCAAACTAATTGTTTGCAGTTTTCTATTTATTTTCTAATTTTAAACTGGAATCATGTGATTACAAATGATCGATTTTTTTTTAATTTCGATTCACGAGAAATCTGTTTAGATTACCGGAACTTTTATTACTGTATTTCATTATTTAAAAATATTTCCATTCGATCAAAAATAGCAAACATAGCAGGATAGATTTCACCTAACCGCTGTATGTTTCGCAGCCAGGCACCTGATTTGGAAAGGTACACGTGTTAAGCTCGTCACTGAACGCCGTTCCAGTTGCACATCTTTGCATGTAAACCGTCCAGCCACCCAAGCCATTGTCTAGGCAGGTATAGAAGATTCCACAGTCATAAGGATCGGGATTAAGACCTTCTGATTTGCAAAGCGTATTCGGGGGAGGTGTTCCAGCTGTCGTCTTTATCGGTGGTGTAGTGGTATACGCGGATGCAGTCTATAAATTAGGAGGTAAAAGTTGCTTTCATATTCGCCTGGAACTATGACCCTATCATGGAATAGGAAGTTTGAAATTTTACCGTGGTAGGATTTTGGGGTCCGCAAAGAGTGGTAGTTGCAGCAGGGGCAACAGTAGGGGACGCAGTCGGGGGGTTTGTGACCGGAGCTGCAGTAGTGGTGGCTTTTGTCGTAACCGGTGAGACAGTTGTAGTAGCTTTTGTTGTTACTGGAGCAGAAGTACTACTCGTCGTTGACTGGATAACGATGGGCCCATTCATAGATTCGGTGATTGTTTTAATCAGTATAAAAGGCACGTTGTGACAAAGACCCCTGAAATCGTCCGTTTCAATTGACCACACCATAGATCCGCCCAGATTCATCGACATGGCGTACTCTGCCTATTGGAACAAGGCATACAGGTTTTGTGGATTAAGATACTAACAACTTGGGTAAAGGTAGATTCTTGAAAGACAGTTTAAATGACTTCTAAAGATCACATACTTTAAGTCTAAGCGATTGTTGATCGTCATAACCAATCCATTGGTTCGATTTGTAAGCGTATGGTGCTTTGTAATAAGGATCCCGGACGACGGTCCAAGATGGATCAGCCTTAAACTTCTCGCAAATCTGATGAAACAAAGAAAATTATGAGTAAGAAGATAAGGGAGATTTCAGTCCTTGAACTAAGTGACCTAGTTTGATAGTGCGTTAATAATTAAGATACTTGCTATGCCTTTTTTTTAAACATGCAACTCTAGTGACAAAATGCTTCCATTGTGAATTTGTTTTAAAATGGAAATTGTTTGGGCCTTAAAGATACCTCGTTGTAACCCCATGTTCCACTTTCTCGGGTGTACGGTCCAGCTTGAATAGGCTGGGGAGCGTAAGCGTAGAAGCCGTTTTGGGTGGATGAGGCCAACGTAAATCCACGGCCATAAAGGCCCATACCCAAAATAATTTTGGAAGGCGGAGCACCATTGGAGATCCAATAGTTGACGGTCCAGTTCTAAAGAGCACATTAATTTTACAAAGAAAACATATTAAATAAATATCTGCTTAAATATAGTGATCGACGATGTTAGGTCATTCTCGTTTCTTACTACTCACCACGTTCAAGAGTAAATTGCTTCCGGATTCGATTGTCGGGTTAGCATAAAGTGGCGCATTGAGCTACAAATAAGAATTTCAGTAATTAGGCAGGGCTTAATGTACATGCACATGTTTGAAATCGTACCCCAGTAAAAGTTTCCCAGGCACCGTGAAAATCATAAGCCATCACGTGAATTTGGTCCAAAGCGCTATAATTCCAAGTAATTTAGAACATCAAAGCTGAACATCGTACCTTTCTTAATTAACATGTTAAATTACCTTGCAACAGCGGGAATGTCATATGCCTAAGCGATACGATAAAATGAACAATAGGTAAATGTTCCATAATATGATAATCGATGTAAAAACTTACCGAATCAATTGTTGATTTGCCCGAGGACACAGCTGCGGTAAGAAGAAAACCGTAAGGAACGAACGCCGCCTTCAGTTCTCGAAGAATATGGACAAAGTTGATCTATCCTCAACCAAAAATTGCAGGTTAAAACTGATACAATACACTTGAAAGGTATCGACCATTCATTCAATACCTTGTCCGTTATGCTGCCGCCTCTGTTTGATGGGTATTCCCAATCGAAATCGAGACCATCAAAACCATAAGTTATAAGGAAATTGACAACCGAATTCACAAAAGTTGTTCTTTTGGCCGGATCGGCTGCCATCTAGAAAGAAATAGAAGATTAGCAATCATATTTCAGCAACTGTTGAATTAAGACAATGGGGGTTTACCTGCGAATATCTTTCAGACCCTTCATTCCATCCTAAACAGTTGAATCAAACAGAAAAAAATAGAGGAACACATGAGTTTTCTATACGATAACTGACGAAACAAACTGAATTACCGCCGACTGCAATAAGAGCCTTGAGATCAGGATTTTGCTTCTTCAACCCGGTAAAGCGAAGATATGCCCCTTTGCCCCAGTTTTCTTTAAGGTCGTTGTACGGATCAAGAACATTGATGGTATTGTCTAATGCCAAACCAGCAAAGCCGTAGACTATGTGGGTACAGAGAAATGGATCGATGTTCTCAACGTCGAACTTGCCATTTCCTGGTCGATATACGGCCCAGCTACCATAGTAACACACCATTTTCTTTTTTTCAGTGGCTAATTGGAAACAAAAAAACGTTACAATTCTAAGCAATAGGATAATGCAACATTCTATTAACCTTTCGTTAAGGCAAGTGACATGACTTGATGGGCTATAGCCATCAAAAACACGGCTTTCCATAGCTGCTTCATCTGTTGTACGCTTAAACACTTTTCAAATTAGAAATTCGCAAAGATAAGGAATATTAGTGTGTGTCAAGTTCAGCACCCAAAATAGACTTCTTTATATACCTTATGTGTATGCAGGAAGGATAATAATCACTTTGACTCAAAATGCGTGCAAGACTTTCTGTTGTTTGATTCACTGTAAGACTGATGAGATGCCCCATGTGTCCCTTCTTTATATATGCACCTGAGAATGGAATAGTAAATAAAAGCCAAGGTTTGATTTCCCACTTGTTTGGCACAACAACTTGTGCAACATGACGAATACGCGGTGACATGTCTGTAAAATACCGTAGCATAAGGGGATAGAATGAGCAACATGTGGACACAACATATTATACAACTCTGTGATAAAGAAGACCTATAATTTAAGATTACTTGTGTGTATTAGGCAATTTTTCAGGGTTTGAAAATCATGGTTTGCATTTTGTCGACGTTTGACCTTTCTTTCTACGGTGGTAGTTCCGTGTGAAATTCGTTCGTCAAGTACGGCTATACGACGGCTAAAAGGCTCACAAGTTACGTGACTTATCTCCAGATGAGGTTTGTCAACTAATATCTGTTCTCTGACGACAGCCTTTGTCGGACATTGCATTTCTTCTACGGGATTGCTTAATTTGCTTAAAACAAGGATTTACATGAAACTAAATCCACGCTCGGAAGAAATCCGCACGCTCGATTGTAATAAACTAAATACCCAAGAACCACCAAAGAGATTTACAATATTCAAGTGCACAGTTTTTATACGAACCGGCTGATGTGGATCTCTGTTTATGTTCTAAGAGAAGGTTAATAATCGAAAAATCAAAAATTTCTTTTACTATACACTATACAACAATTGCAGCATTTTGTTGTCTTTGTTCTGTTGTTTTGAGGTACATTTACTAAATTCTTAATGACTTATACTATTCACGAAAATACAAAGGCAAAATTTCGTACAGGTTTTGGTCAAATTTATCAAACACATTTCGAAGATTATTAATACTGACCGACTAGTGGTTTCACTGGGAATCTGCAGAATACACTTTTTTCTCACCCAACCTCTTCGCGTAAGGTCTGATATGAATGTTTCTCAGAAATTCTGTGTTTTTCGTTTTCACTTTAAAAAAAAAGGCGATGTAGACTTCCTGGAGTCAGGGTAAGGAATGGGGTTAGATCGTTAGGGGAGAAAACGTTTTCTATGTGCGGTAGAATCCTCGGCTGAATAGCCTCAAGGAGCTTGAACTTAATATTGATACGGAAATTTTAAAAACTAGCCACAGTTACCGATATGGTCGTATTATAGAGTATATATGCTAATTCTATTGGCACGTGTCTTTAATTGTCGCATAAATTTCTTCTCATGGAATGTTACTCTATCGCGCACGAAATATCCTTAGTTCGTTACCTTGGACCCCCATATATTTGATTCATTAAAAAAAAATTCCCGTGGCCGCATTGCATACTGTAGGGGATATGATGGAAATAACAATATAACACGAAATAACACATCTGTTTTACACACTAAAATATTTCATAGTAAAATAAAAGCATTCCGACTGATGTTGACGTAAACGGAAACAGATATCAAACCGACGATTAAAAATGAGAGCCAAGGTGTCACGAAGGTGCAAAATATTTCTTCGACCATCATTCAAGGTAAAAAGGACAATCTGTGACGTAGATTATATGGCTACTGATTTACTAACCCAGTCGCAGGAGAAGCGCAACAGTTTTACGATGCTTAAGCTTTACCTTTGTGCAATTTTTACAACCACTCTGATATAAGCTTTCGCTTGGCGGTAAGTGCGTTTTATCAACCATTTCAACTTCTTCTGACAAGAGGATTATGGATCCATAAAAATCTCATTTTTCTTCTCCATGAACTCTTTATCGGTAAACATACAAGGCATTTTCCATGTGGCAACTACTGCGATGAGTTTTACCGATAGGAATGCAACTAAATTATGGACGTGTTATTAGGACAATAGCCTCAAGTCGAATTCGAGTTTTATCCATTTGACATCGTTTGATATCACCAGACTTGTATTGTTCAACATTCTCAATCAGCAGATTTCAGAAATTTGTATAAGAGTGTGAATATAATTAACGAAACAACATGAAATGCGACTTTATGCATCCTACTACAAATTCTATAGTTTATTTTAATCATGATACCAACGAAAACAGTCAGTTTTTTGTCAATAAATCTATCCGTAATAACTCTCGCAGCCTGGAACGTTCTGTGGATAATCGCAATTGTTTAAACTCGCGCTGAAAACTATGGAAAAGAAAATAAATTGTTATCGTTTATTACAAAATATGCGTTGAAGATAGCTGTGTTTGTTTACCTGTTCCCTGTGCACATCGTTGAGTGTAAACGATCCATCCATTAGCTGCGTAACTCACGCATTGGTAAAAAATAGCACAGTCGTAAGGATCGGGATTGAGACCTTCTTTCTTGCAGACGGCATTAGGTTCCGAGGTTACAGCGGTCGTTGATGTCTGTATTTGAAAGTAAGTAAAAATATTTTGGTTTTAAATGCTACATATCTGCCATCGAATTTTTTTTAGTTCCATCACAGTCGAAAAGATTACTATACCACGATTGATGAGGGAGTGGTGGAATCAGGAGCAGCAGTCGGGCCGGGTGAACTAGTAGCAGCAGTCGGGCCGGGTGAACATGTCGTAGGTGCACAAATGCACGGCTTTGCAGAAGTTGATGTAACTGTTGACACGGTAGTTGTAGGAGGTGTCGTTGTTACAGGTGAAGGAGTTACGGGAGTTCCTGATGCACAGGGATTGCTCGGCATAAGGTTTGTGGGTCCGTTCATTGCGTCGACAATGGTTTTCGTCAAGATAAATGGTATTCCGTGACAGATACCTCTGAAATCGTCAGTTTCGATCGACCAGGTAAGAGCACCGCCCAGATTCATGGCCGCAATATAACGCCCCTGATTTATTATAAAAATAAAAGTAAACAAAAATCGTGACATTCTAAACTTGATTGCAAAATTCAACTGCTGTAAATAGTGCACCTTATTTCTTAGAGATTGTTCGTCGTCGTAGCCGATCCACAAGTTGTTCTTGTAAGCGTAGGGCGCTTGATAGCATGCGTCTCTAACTACCGTCCAAGTGGGTTCAGCTTTGAACTTCTCGCAAATCTAAATTGATTATGCAACTATTAAATTCTATGTCCATATAGCTTCGTTTCTATGTAACGTTTACCTCATTGTAACCCCATGTGCCGGCTTGTTGAGTGTATCTGTGTCATTTCAAAGAAAAGCATTTGTTATTATTAAATCTACGTATGATTTCTCTCTGCTTTCTTGGTGAGTGAAGAGAATAATTTAAGTATACGTACGGTCCAGCAGGGATAGGATTGCTGGCGCTAGCGTAAAAACCATTGTTGGCTGCATTATCGAGCTGGAATCCACGACCGTAAAGCGGCATCCCCAAAATAATCTTGGAAGCAGGAACTCCGTTTGATAGCCAATAGTAAATCGTCCAATTCTAAAAGCCATTTCATTTTTTAAAATCGAAATTTAATATCTCGTAAAACGCACCAAGATTTAGATTTCGTACCGTGTTCAAAAAACTGTTTTCCAATGTACGGTCGTAAGTTGGGTTGCCGTACAAGGGCGCGTTCAATCCGGTAAACGTTTCCCAACTTCCATGGTAATCGTAGTTCATTACATGGACTTGGTCCAGGATGCTGCAATAAAATGTGTAACATCACACACGAGGTTTTGGTTTTTGTGTTTTAATTATTTTATTACTCTGCTAACGCTGGGATGTCGTACGCAGCGTCAATTGTAGATTTGCCAGGGGAAACGGCAGCAGTGAGCAGCCATCCGTACGGGGCAAAAGCATTTTTCAATTCCCGAATCATACTGATATAATTTTGCTGTAAATGAAAATTTCAGACGGTGTCTCGTGAGGTAGTGGTGTCTAATAACATATACTCAAATTTATAAGAAAGGGTTCAGAGGAACTCACCTTGTCAGCAGGAACGCCACCTCGACTGGCGGGATACTCCCAGTCGAAATCCAAGCCGTCAAAATCGTACTTTTGAATGAAACTAACCACCGAGTTCACAAAAGTGGCTCTTTTCGCTGGATCAGACACCATCTGGAAAAAAGCGAAACCATTCATTGAAAATCTCGAAATAATTCGTGCACGTCATTTGCTGCCAAAAACTTACCTTCGAATATTTTTCAGATCCTTCGTTCCATCCACTGCAAATACGAAAAGGTGACAGACATTAACACTTGTAATTTTCAATGAATTACATGTATATGTTTATTTTTCAAGATAACTAACCCAATAGCAATAAGAGCTTTCAAGTTCGGGTTTTGTCTTTTCAATCCGGTGAACCTTAGAAAAGCTCCTTTGCCCCAGTTGTCGTAGAGGTCGTTCCATGGATCCAAAGGTATCATGGTATTGTCCGTTCCCAGACCAGTGAATCCGTAGATGATGTGAGTGCAGAGAAATGGGTCAATATGCTCGACATCGAATTTGCCGTTGCCGGGTCGATAAACGGCCCAGCTACCATAATAACACACCATCTTCTTACCGCCGGCTTAAAAACAAACGTAGAAAAACCATGTCAACTTTTTATTTTTTTTTATTCGCCCATAGCCTTTTTGTAGCTTACCTTTGGGTTCAACTGCTGCGCCATATGCAAAGTGAACCACAGTTGCCAATATCCAACACGATAGCAACAATTTCATCCTTGGAGTCTGTTAACAAGTGACAGGATCAACATCCAGTTGTGAGTTTAAACAAGGACTAATACTGCGTTTTAAATTTTTTGGCGCAACAAACAGCACCCAACTACCCAAACAAGCTCGAAACAATCCCATCGTGACATCGTCGATGACGACTGTACCACAAAGGAAATTGTTTCACTTGCCCGAATCTTAACACGACACTTTGCAAGCTTACCAACGTTGTAATTAGTGAGAAAGGGCGATTTCTGGGAACTTCAAAATGTTGGGGAAAATAAATGTTGGACTTGGAACAAAACAAGTTTTGGAAATAAACGTTATCCAAATTAAGCATCTTTGAATTTTCGTAAAATGACGTTTACTTACTGCGCAATTGGCGATAACACGCGACCAGGCGATTTCAAAATAAACAGTGGTATTTCAGAGGTATTGGAATGGTTGATTAACCGCACGGTTTCTAGTTGTAGACTGTTGATTAAACATCGAAGAAGAGGCCTTTTTATTCCTGTCGATGTCCTACTGTAACTCACCGGTGGAATCAACAAAAACGATACGGAAGGTAAAGATGGTTGGGAACGATTTCAACTGCAGCGATTCTGTGGAGAAAAAATTTGGTCGCCCCTCCCCTTCGTTTTGTTTATTGTTTCACCTCATTTCGTCATTACATGGTGTGTAAAAGTACAGTCTTATCTCTTTCAACTAAACAGGATGTTTAGAGGATAATTTCAATTCTTTGCTGGCGTCGTCCAACCTTGACGACTCGATCTATTTTATGACTTTAATTTACGCATTCAACTAGTTCAGCTGACGATAATGACGTCACTACTATACTCGTAATACACAAAATAGAAAACAAGTTACACCTTAAAGCTTGTAACAGAAAAGTGGAACTTACAAGTTTTTGCAGTTGTGTACAAACATAAAGTTCGTGGACTTCCCCTTATTGCATTACAGGCATACCGTACGGAAAAGTCTGATCCAATACTAATAAATTCATTTGAGATCGTGCTTGATGACTGCGCAACGGGATTGATGGTAGGCTCATAATCCATTAGCACACATTTCATCAAGATAAGTAATAAAAGCCCGCATATGAAATCCCTAGTGGTTCAGCGGCGAATGCAGATTTATTACGCAGGAGAAGTATAAAGTTATTATACATCGAGATTATATGATTATGCTAATCAAACATGGCCGGTGCAACAATCAAACATGGCTTTCAATAATGCTGCGAAGAGAAAGACCGCAATGAGAAAAGTAAATCTTTAAGCTCAGGCGTTCAGAGCGGGAATATCCACAGCAGTGGATTGGAATAAACAAAAGGTTAATGCCTGCAAATACCCACGAAATCTTTACCTCTTGACTATAATTTATCATTATAGATACGGTATTTCAATGGGAGCTACCTGTATCGAGGTACACACTGGGTATAACCACGATTTGATCTGAGGACGGCAAACCGTTGACAAAAGCAACGGTGGAAAATTCCAAGGTAAGAGTAATGAACACTGCTGATTCCCCAGTATTCAGTAGTGATGGTTGTTTCGTGTACAAAAGAAATTCCTCGTAAAACGGTAAAACTAAACTTAATGTAGCAAGACATGAAGAAAACAACTGACAGTACAGAAAGTAACACCTTGGCGTATAAGGCTGCGCATGTCAAGTATTCCAGAAAAATTTCATCATTACAGGTTTACCAGGTTTTAATTGATTAGAAACGCACAAAATGTTAAATGGATATCTCTGTATTGGTGTATCACGAGTAATGGTCCGTTTCACACATTAATCCACCACCGCTATAGGATACACGAATGTATTTTTTTTTTAAAGCTACTGGCGTATTATCATAAATGATAGAGTTAAAGAAAAATCCCGTATGCGAATACTAAAATGTTTAGCAACAGATTGTGGCTGTTCGTCAACTATGTCGTAGTCGTTAAGTAGTAGAATTCACATCCGGGAACCAATTCTGGTTGGGCGCACGTGTACAGGCTTTCGCTGAAAACTAAAAATAGTTGTTCACGAATTAATGATTGTCAAATGTTTCTCACAGCGTTTTCTTAGATGACAAGTGTCATGATCTCAGATTTAAAAGATAATAATATTTTTACCTGTTCCGAGGGCACAAGGTCGAACAAAATCTTGCCATCCAGTCTCCTCGTAATAAACGCACTGGTGGAAGACGCCGCAATCATCCGGATCAGCATTATAGCCTTCTCTTTTGCAATAGTAGCTTGGAGGATACGTTGGTACTGATGGTGTTGGTGCAGCAGTTGTTGGAGCTACTGTCGTAGTAGTTGTAGAAGTCGTCGTGGGAGGCTTAGCAGTCGTTGTTGTTGTGGTGGTAGTTGTAGTTGTGGTGGGTTTAGTTGTGGTAGGTGTAGTTGTAGTTGTGGTGGGTTTAGTTGTGGTAGGTGTAGTTGTAGTTGTGGTGGGTTTAGTTGTGGTAGGTGTAGTTGTAGTTGTGGTAGGTGTAGTTGTAGTTGTGGTAGGTGTAGTTGTAGTTGTGGTGGGTTTAGTTGTGGTAGGTGTAGTTGTAGTTGTGGTGGGTTTAGTTGTGGTAGGTGTAGTTGTAGTTGTGGTGGGTTTAGTTGTAGTTGTAGTGGGTTTAGTTGTAGTTGTAGTAGGTGTAGTTGTGGGGGGTATAGTTGTTGTGGAGACGGTAGTAGTTGTGGTTGTTGTGGTTGTCACACTAGCAGGGCATGGAGTCGGCATAAGATTATTGGGACCATTCATTCCTTCGATAATTGATTTGGTTAAAATGAACGGTGTTCCATGACAAATACCACGGAAGTCGTCTGTGTCCATCTCCCAAATAAGTGCACCACCAAGATCCATAGCAGCAACCATTTGACCCTTTATCGGGAAATACAAAACCATAAGTCCCAATTTGTCTTACGATAATTTAAATTTAGACTAGACCCAAACCTTTGTCTTCAATGATTGTGTATCATCGTATCCTATCCAGAGGCTTCCTCTGTATGCATAGGGGGCCTGATAACAGGAATCGCGTACAACTGTCCATCCAGATTCGAATGCGAATTTCTCGCAAATCTTGAGCGGAATCGGAGAAACATTTCAGTTACGCAATGCAGTGATATAAATCACACACAAAAATATTTAACTTACTTCGTTGTATCCCCAAGTGCCATTTTGTCTTGTATACGGGCCTTCGGGAATGGGGAGAGCGGCTGGAGCGTAGAAACCATTCACGGCGGCATTATCCAAGACAAATCCACGACCGTAAAGCGGCATACCCATGATGATTTTCGATCGAGGTACGCCATTCGATATCCAGTAGTTGATCGTCCAATTCTGATACAAAATTAAAGTTAGACTTGCTATTGTTTAGTTGATAGTGTTGTCCCAGTAAAATGTACCGCGTTCAAAAGACTATCACTGCCTATGTCAAATGCAGGGTTAGAGAAGAGTGGTGAATTTAAACCTGTGTAAGGTTCCCACGCTCCATGGTAATCATATGTCATAACGTGGACTTGATCCAATATGCTGAAATTCGAGAGGAGTATTCACTTAACGTTTGCGTACAGAAAAGGTATTATTGATAATACTTTCCAACTGCTGGAATGTCATATGCAGAATCGATTGTTGATTTCCCTGGAGACACCGCAGCTGTTAATATCCAGCCATATGGAGCAAAAGCCGTTTTAAGTTCTTGAATCATGCTAACAAAGTTTTGCTGTTTGTTTCAAAGTTTGGGTTAATTTATTTGTGTTTAATTTTATTCTAAACTCAATGCAGCAGGGTCAGTACTTTACCTTATCGGAAGGGACGCCACCTCGGTTAGCTGGATATTCCCAGTCGAAATCTAAGCCGTCAAAGTTGTACTTTCGAATAAAGTTTACCACCGAGTTGACAAAAATGGATCTTTTTGCAGGATCAGATACCATCTAAACAATCGAAATTTTGCATTTAGTAGACTAGCAAAGTAAAATATGTTTCCACTAACCTTTGAGTATTTTTCAGAGCCTTCATTCCATCCACTGATATATGGCAAAATAAAAACATCTGATTTAGATGAAAACTATGTTGGACATCTGAATTTCAAACATACCCTATTGCAACCAGTGCCTTCATCGATGGATTTTTTCTTTTCAAGCCGGTGAATCTGTTTAATGCTCCTTTTCCACCTCCCTCACTAGGATCAAGATCATTCCAAGGATCGAGGCACGTGATGGTGTTATCGACACCGAGTCCAGTGAACCCGTAAATAATGTGCGTGCAGAGGTTGGTGTCAATGTTCTCAACATCAAATTTTCCGTTTCCTGGTCGATATACTGCCCATGTGCCATAGTAGCACACCATCTTCTTTTGGGAATCTGATTTTAAAAAAATGGTTAGCTTACTTTGAAGGGTCCGTGGTTGAAATAGAAAAGGAATTATAAATTTTAGTTAAAGGGAAAAAACTATCTACTTACGTGCAGCAACAAAGACACTGCCAAGAACTAAACCAAAAATAAGTAACCTCATTTTTGTTGAACTAAATTGACCAATTTCAAAGATTTTCTTGGTGTAAAAACCTCCGGTTTTTTCAATTAAACTGGCTGTTAATGAACTTGTGGCAGCAAAAATGTTCTCGGCTATTTATTGGTACCCGAGCCATTGAAAAGGGAATGCAGTAGTCCCATTAATAGCCGTTTACCTTATCGTACTGAAAAAGCCTTTCTCATCCTAGGTCCAATCATTGTGAAATTATTTTTATTACGCAAATGGCAGTGGTACGCGATTTGATACAATTATAAAATTGTTGGGAACCTTACCCTTATCGGCTTAATAAATTGAAGTACAAAAGGGCACAGATAAAACAGCGGCAAGCTTTATGCAACTTACTACCGTGTGTTACCTCCTGGTGCACAACTGGTGGATAATAATGCGCAATCTAAGGCTTTTTTTCATCTAATTTAATAGCTGATTAAACAAATTTCGTTTAATGTCTCTTATTTACAGGTAGGTGCCAATTATCACACTTAGCTTTTACGCAGTAAAAAGTGAAAGAACCCCATCCGCCCATTGGCCAAGGAAAGTCTTGTGATAAATCTGATTTCGGTAATAAAAACATGTTCTAAACGAAAAACGAGTACTAAAAGGACACACTTTTGGTAATGTTAGGAGATGTGTAGAAATTAAGCTTTGTTTAAATTATATAAAAAATGCCAACGACAAGCATCTCAAAGTTCTATGAAATTACAAACTAACACGGGGTACACAAAATATAAAATATTTTGCACTTTTCTTAACCCGCTTACCATTCACCACCTAAAATCCATCGTGCGGGAAAATATGTTCGTTGTGCAAGGAAAGAATGCGTGTATACCTCAAGCATATCATCTATTCAAAATTTCGAAAAATGAGATCTGATAACAAATACTTTGGTCGGATGCCGAAAAGGATAGGGGATCAGGTAGTTTCAGCTGGTGCGAATCAGCACATTTCAACGACCGTAATTGGTGGATACAAGTAGAGAGCTCCAAACTTTCGTAAACAACCAAATGATGGCAATGTTCTACAGAGGTCCTATGAAATATTTCAGTTTAACCTAAAAATGTTTGTGCCCTGAAGTTAGTTTTTTAGCTTTATTGTTTGCAACATTTTCAGCATTCTTAGTCTTTTGTCGTGACTTGCAGTTCGTCCAAATCAAAGACCACATTTCCATTGACTGAAGGGAGAAACTCATAAAGAAAGCAAGTTCCTGTATTAATCT
This sequence comes from Daphnia magna, assembly GCF_020631705.1. Taxonomy (NCBI): domain Eukaryota; kingdom Metazoa; phylum Arthropoda; class Branchiopoda; order Diplostraca; family Daphniidae; genus Daphnia; species Daphnia magna. The sequence goes on from NC_059184.1 coordinate 5,217,910, forward strand.
TGTCACCCGCAATAACCTGACGCTTTCCTTTCTAAAATTTCTCTAGCCTTATAACGAAATCTAACAGAAAAAAAAGTCGACATCATCCAGAATCAATGGAAGAATCCAGGTCTTGGTGGTACTCCCATTTACTTACCTAAAGTTTCCTGACATTCCAAAGCAGAAGGATAAGCACGGTGACAACTTCGTGACTGTCGTTCATATATTGTGACTAAAATATAGTGACGTCATACACGGTTAAATCCTGGTGTAGAAGCTTTGGATTTTATCTTGTAGCTTTAGCTTATCTAAGCCAACTGCTCTTCTCCCGGGCAATCACATTTTCACAGACGGCAGCAGTAAACATCCATCTAGCGGTTACTGAGAACACTAAACCTTAGCCATCTATCGGGACTAAAAAAAGAGTGTAAAACAGTCGACGAATCTAGTTGTGTTAGCGATTCGAGTGTTAAATTTTCAAGTCATCATGGCGGCCACAAAAACTTTGGATGACAAAACTATCTGGGAAGGAGATGTAAGTATTGGAAGAAAGGATAATTTCAATTCAACAACAAAGGCATTTGTAATACCAACATGTTTTTCTTTACGTTTTAACAGGAATCCTTGGGAGAGGAAGTTCTCAAAATGTCAACCGAGGAGGTTGTCAGTCGATCCCGGTTACTCGACAACGAAGTTAAAATAATGAAAAGTGAGGTGATGAGAATCTCTCACGAGTTACAGGCCCAGAAAGAAAAAATTAAGGAGAACACAGAAAAAATCAAAGTCAACAAGACATTGCCCTACTTGGTTTCCAATGTGATTGAACTGCTTGATGTTGATCCCCAAGATCTCGGTGAAGAGGATGGAGCCAATGTGGACCTTGATTCACAAAGAAAAGGAAAATGTGCTGTTATCAAAACCTCAACAAGACAGGTAAAGCTGTGCCACAATTGACTGGTATAAATTATCAGCAACAGACCTCCAAGATCATAAGACATTTATTTCAATTTCAACCTTTTCCATTAGACTTACTTCCTTCCTGTTATTGGGTTGGTGGATGCTGAGAAGCTGAAGCCAGGAGATTTGGTGGGTGTTAATAAAGATTCTTATCTTATTCTTGAAACCCTTCCTGCTGAATATGACTCCAGAGTGAAGGCTATGGAAGTAGATGAAAGACCCACAGAACAGTATTCCGATGTTGGCGGTCTTGACAAACAGATCCAAGAGGTAATCACTTGACTAAATCTATACAAGTATGTCCATTAAACAGTTGGTCTCTCTTAGCTAATTGAAGCAGTTGTCCTTCCAATGACTCACAAGGAAAGATTTGTGAACCTTGGCATCCAGCCACCCAAAGGTGTGCTTTTGTATGGACCTCCTGGAACAGGTACAAAGCATTTTCTCGAATTCTCTCCTACCTCTATCTAATTTGGCTTGTGTTGTCTTTCTTATGTAGGAAAAACATTGCTGGCTCGTGCCTGTGCTGCTCAGACTAAGTCCACTTTTCTGAAGTTGGCTGGACCTCAGTTAGTTCAAATGTTTATCGGTGATGGTGCCAAGTTGGTACGAGACGCATTCGCGTTGGCTAAAGAAAAAGCGCCCGCTATTATCTTTATCGATGAACTTGATGCCATAGGTAATATTGCATTGTTTTATCGAAAATGATTGACTTTAGTACTAATCTCTTCAAATAGGTACCAAGCGTTTCGATTCAGAGAAAGCTGGAGATCGTGAAGTGCAGCGCACAATGTTGGAATTACTGAATCAGCTAGATGGTTTTAGTTCCACAACTGACATCAAGGTAGATTACTCAATAAGCTTACCGGGAGGAACGAGAAATATACGAGATTTCTTTTTCAAGGTTATTGCTGCCACGAATCGAGTAGATATTTTGGATCCTGCACTACTTCGTTCCGGTCGTTTGGATCGTAAAATTGAATTCCCTCATCCCAATGAAGAAGCCCGTGCTCGCATTATGCAAATCCATTCCCGCAAAATGAACGTTTCTCCTGACGTCAACTTTGAAGAACTCTCACGTTCAACAGAAGATTTCAACGGTGCACAATGCAAAGCTGTCTGCGTTGAAGCTGTAAGTCTATTATTCCTTCCACAAAATGCTCATGGTTTCATCATTTTTTAAATGGTATTTCTATCCTCTGTTAGGGAATGATCGCCTTACGCCGCGAAGCCACTATGGTTACTCATGAAGACTTCATGGACGCCATTGTCGAAGTCCAGGCCAAGAAGAAGGCTAACTTGAATTATTATGCTTGAATAAACCGCCTCTTTTTTTTTCGTCACCAGAAGTCAATTATTTTGGAAAAGATTTAAGAACATTTAACCACCCAATCACTTGCGTTGAAACCAAAGCATTGAAAGACAAAAAAGCGTGCCAGACATTCGTAAAGAAATTCTCGCCAGAAAAACTATTATGTTTTTTTGTTTTGTTTTTTATATTCGTGCCCCACTAGGGAATTCGCCTTCAGGTTTGTATGCAATGTTTCACTAGCTTGTATTGTAGTCGACCTACGTCAGTTGTTTCTTTAAGCGGGGTCATATTTATACAGCGAGTTCAGAATCGACTTGGTAGGTGGTCCACCCTTGACATTTGAGATATGGAAATACCAATCCATTGGTCGGCTAATCGATGTAGCAGCCACCTCTCCTCTTCCTTCTCTTCCTACGCCTCCAGGCTCTTCCGTCTTTCTTAATACTAGGGATTTCTTGCTATTGTCGAGCATAACGGGGTATTGATGTTGGGTTGGAGGGGGATTAAAGAAACATGACGTGATCCTTCAGAAGGGAAGGGCTGCACGGGAAAGATGAATAAAGTTTCGGTTCATCTGACAATTAGTATTCAAATATTCTCAAGTTCTTTTCAGGAACTCGGAAACATTCTCAGACGATACCACAGGAGAGGCTCCAGACTCCCAATTATTGGAAAACGGACTCACCGGGGGTAGACTGAAAGAAAATAGCGATCGAAATAGTATTCATTCGTGAACTTGATGCTGCAAAAGGGAAATGTGTGGTGTTGCCCTCGATAGCGATAGGACGAGTCATCTCTAAAATAAGGACAAAGTTGGCACACGCGATTGAGAATTGGCCTCGACGTTCCCTGTTTTAACACGTGTGATGTCCTATGGTAACGAATACCACGAACACATACACAAAAAAAAACTGAAAAGAAAAAAGCCGCGACGAAATGAAATAAATATATCAAGCGACGAAAACCCAAATATCATCTATAATCAGAGACAGAGAAAAAATAAAATAAAAGGAGACATGAAGTCAGTCCAATGGCTGTCGCGGCGAGTACCAGACGATGCGACTCGGTCGTTTGGTCACGGGGCACTATATGGCAGGTTATGTTTGCTTGTGCTGATGTTGATTCTTAGTCGCCTTATCAAGTCAGCAGGCTCTCAAGTTACCCTACACACACACACCTGCAAGTTGATATACGACGCTGTTCACAGAGGACGGAGGAAAGAAAAAAAAAAACTGTTCGTCTGGTCAGAGGCGACGTTTCTCTTCCTTTTTTTTTGTTTCACAACACGAACCTTCTGGTGCTGATTATTCCTCTTCTTCTTTTTCTTTCTTTTTTTCCTTATGCATTGGCTAACGGATGCCCTTTTGTTTCGATGGAAAACAAACAACAATACTGAGCTTGTGTAAACCTATCCGTCGTATTAAATGAACAAGAGGAAAAACAACGAAGAAAAACCTTACGTTTGCATATTTTTTGTTTTGTTTCTTCTTTTGGCTCCGTGTTTGTGTTGCAAACGTGGTAGCCAAGCGACAATGAAGAGCTGCAAATTCCGCCAGTCTCAGCAGATACCGAATGACTTTGGCCACCCAAACTGTTTTTACTATGGCGACGATGATTCGCTCGTAGGAAGAAAAACGTCAAAGCAGAAACGAGTGAAATAAATCGCGAAAACGAAGGGGAAAAACAAAAAAGAAATTACGATGACGTTTTGCAGCGTCTGCTGTTGTTTTTTTTCCCCCTCTTCTACATATAATGTGTTTGGCTCACGAGAAACAAAAAACGAAGAAGGAAAGTCGTGTCCGTGCCGTATGCAATTTATTTTAAAGGCCGTCCTATTGGAGACAAGGAACTGCACGTTTCGCGATAGGAAGAAAGAAACTTGACCAAGCTGAGGCGTTCAGTGTGTTCGCATCTCGGTATAGACTACAAAAGATTTGAATTCAAAAATGGTTACAGCGGCGCCTTCAAGTTTTACGTACATTTCTATACACATATAGAGAGGGCTATAGATTCGTTCGAACGTCGCATGGGGTTGCCATGATTTGCATACACGCCTTATGAGGAGAGCCGGACCGACGGGCACCAGCCAACAACAGAGTCGATTTATCTTCTTGTTGCTGTACGTCACTCATTCATCTGCCTTGTTTTTCATCCAAGGAAATCCTTTTTTAGGAAGATACTACATAAAAAGATGTGTGTCGCAAAAGACAAGGTATAGCTGCGTTGGGTCGGCTGGCCGTGTTCGTTGGCCAAATTACTTAGCCTGGCCTCATTCAAATCGAAATTCGAGACAACTGCCACATGAAACGATGGCTCGTTGAAAAAAAAAATAATTCTTTATTATTATTGTTATTCGTAAGAATAATCACTCTGTCACAAGAACTCGTTTTCGTGCCTCTCACAGCAACACCCCCCAAAAAAGACTTGAATCTTTTGGCTACGAAAATATGAAAACTGCAGCGGGAAAGATAATCAAAGAGAAAAGGGAAAAAGAGAAAACAGAATTATGCTAAGGCATGTATGGCCTTTTATAGGATAGTTCGTTTACGAGCTTCCTAATTTCCCGAGTCAACTGTCTGATTGGAACAAGATCATTTGCAACCGATCAAAACTCTCTCCGTCTTATCTAGATTGGCTGTCTCGGCTCGAACGCTATATAAGGCGAGATGAATTGCGTATGGTGGGGAAAACGAACGACGTGCACGATAACTCTTTAACGAGTTAAGTCATGGTAAATGTACTGTAGAGAACCTCGAGATAGAGCCGCCGTTTCCTTATTCTCCCTATACGTACGTACGACGTTTATACGCAGTCTCGCGAAAAGGAACAAAATAAAAAAGTATGTCCCCATAAACGATATATTCTTAGATGGCCCAGGACGTGCAGCAAAAAGTCTACAAAAAATAGATATATAAATAAATCAGAAAATAGTTACGATTTCTTCCTATATGTACACTATCTTTATCCTATCCGCTGGGATTTATTTACGGCGGAAACGGACATTTTGAACGGCAAAATGTCCTTGGATATGCCGCAGAGTCAACGGAGACGTTGGCTGGAATAATAAGCAAAGGCCAAAGAAGAAGAAGAAGAAGAAACGGAGAAATTCTGAAAACGTAAAATATATAGTAAACTGCTTGCCTGCGTGGCGGCTGATGTGTATCGCATAACAGTAACCAAATAAAGAATACGACAAAACTGGGAAAAGGCGACCCGTTTGCGTCGTTGGAGTCGGCGGATGGGTATTTACATATGTAAATAATTGGCGCACTCCTCCTTTTGATCAACGAGACCAAGATATACGGCTGATATTTTGACTGCTCGTTTGTTCGTTTCTTTATTTGCCTTGTCATATCTCGATGACGATGTGCTCCGTAACAGACAGTTCCCAGCTCCTATATTGTTGAACGATGCAGCAGCAGCCAAACTTTTATCGTTCGAAGCAGACACGCTTCATCAGACTGATGGACGTTTTTGAGCAGAAGGACAACCTATTTAAAACAAGAAAATGAAGATGACAGCCACTCAGTTTACAATGAAATACAGGTCTGACCGGGTATGCTGTCGTAAAGATTATTCTTTCTTTTAATTTGTTTGCTTATGTATTTTTGGTTTTGCATCTCCAAATGAGTTCTATATACGATTTGTGAGGGGAAAAAGCCACACGACGAATTAGAAAGTCTAATTTACGACAGTCTTTTCCCGTACGAGTGTATGTATACAAGAAAACACGTGGGCAATCGCGCTAGCAAACATATCAATCGCGTTTGATCGATTCTCTTATTTAATCAACTTTGTTGTGCTATTTATTATTAGGAATAGATACGCATTCGTTGGATACACGCAGTCCTTATACAAACGAGTTTTTCTCTCTTTGTTTTTTGCTTGAACGTTCACGACCTCCAACTGGATCGTATTTATAAGAGATGCTTCAATTGACATGGTGGTCGAACGTGTTTTTGGCCGATCTCGTTGCAATTGTTGAATTACAAACGAGCGTTTCTAATCGATGCGCAACTCGTTAAGAAAAGGTAATCAAAGAAACAAGGATTGGCCAAACTAATCTTGGAGCATGTTCTTAGAAAACGAGACCACCTTCCTACTTTTCAAGTTGACTTTTTTTTTCTTTTTCAAATCAAAGATAACGATGTAAACAAATTCGGCTTACTAGAATAACAAAAGAGGGAACAGCAGCCATTACAGCTAAACAGACACGAAGAGACACACTTCGTTTTACATATCAAACTATATGTACGATAAAGAGACTTTAAGTTTTTTTTTTGTTTTTATTATTCCAATTCATCTTTTAAATTCTTTTCGTGAATTTTGTCTTCACCGACCGACCCTTTCTTACAATTTGATGTATTCATATTATGTACTCCATACATATGCGGCACGTATACGTTTGTTGTATATTTGGGAGCTTTTTCGTTATCGGCGTGGACTATCGGGAAACATAAACGGGACCAGCCGGCGGCACCACACTCCCCGCACATAGGGGAATAACAAAACAAAAAAAAAAAAAAAAAAAAAGAAAATGTCGATCCGATAAGAGTCATGTCAGTTGGAGAAGATAGACGCGGTGTTCTGTTCTCCTTTTTCTTTCCTTCTTTTTTTTTTTTTATCCGTACGTCTCTCTCTTTCTTTTCGTTCTCGGTTATTTCGTTGACTGTGTGTGTCCCCCTTACTTTTTTTTGCTTTCTTATAAAAATCTTTTTTTTTTCTTCAACCCCTTCTTTAGCCTTCTCCTCCCGAGAATACTAAACAGGTGTGTCGGATGCGCGTTTTCCTACCTCACAGACGTGACACTGAGCCGTTCCGTAATTTGTAAACATATTTAGGCCTACTCCTATTTTTTAAAAAAGGAAGGGGGATGAACAATGTCTGCTTTTTAAAAAGACGTGGGGTGATGGACGAACACGGCAATTTATTCCCGAATCAAAAATGTTAGTTTTCTTTTTTCTGCCATCTTTCACGTACGGAGCGTACGTTTTTGTTTGTTTTTGACGTTGATGGACAACCACCGTACCCGCAGCGCTCGTCATTTACCATCAAGGCCAAGTAATGTCAAATCTTATTTCTAAACAGCTTTGAATTCATTCCTTTTTTTTTCATCGTTTGATCTCTGTAAACAGTTTTTACATCTATGCTTTAGATTAACATTTTTTCTTTTTCTCGAATTTTTGAAACCTCTTTTTATTTTCTCCTTTCTGTATTACAATACCACCAGGTGGCATGAAGATGCGGTGGATGTGAAATGGCTCATTCCTTCCGTAAAGAAACGGCTGGAAAGTTTTCCTTCTCCTCTTTTTTTTCTTCTTTCTTTTACTGTAGAGGACAAAAGAAATGCTGGGATGAAAAGGTAAGCAAGAAGAGATGGGAGATGGGGAGTGGAGGAGGGCAAAAACAGCAGAGAATTAAATGGTTCGAAATAGTTAGCTCGGTCTAACTGCCAAGGTACTCAATTTGTTGCCGAACCGCGCTATAATTACTTCGTAGCCGTTGGCCGTCCGTTCTGTTTTGGCTGTGCCCATCCAAGCCTCAAACAGTAGGTTAGGTGTAGTACAGGCTCCCAATATCTGTGTGTGTAGGTTATATATCTTTTATTTTCTACCTGTTGCAGTTTGTATCGTCCCTTCTTCTTTGGATACTCGGAGGTATGTATATAGAAGGGACACACACACACACACGAAAAGAAAAAGGGAGGGAGGGAAACTGAAATAAAAATTGGAAAGGTGGGCGGGTCGATAACTCGAGGCTCATCCGCAAAACAAAACAAAAAAGAAGTCCCCCTTTTTTTTTATTGTTACTTTTTTTCGCACAAAATTGCAGTTCCTCCGCTTTCTATAGACATTTTCTCTTTTTCTTTTTTTTTTTTCTTTCTATCCTCCTCCCCCCAATCTTAGTATTTCATACGCTATTTTTATTGTCGTTTTCTTCCGCGGACAAACTCCTCCCAAAATCCGTACGGTCCAGCCGCGCGCATACATCCAAGAAATAAAACTGCACATTATCAAATGTTTCGCCTTCACTTCTCCTCCCATTCGAAGAAAAATATTTTCTATTTATATTTTTTATTTTTTTATTTTTTTTCAAAACTCGCTATGCGACTTTGTGCCGAAAAAAAAAGAAAACTGATCGTGAGATCCCCGGATGGTCAGCCGGGCGAGTTCTCGGTTCACGGTAAGTTGCACGTTAGGAATTAGGAAACGTTTTTTTTTTTTTCAAAATTATCAAAAAATAAAAAATAAAGACAAAAAAATAAAAAAATAAGTAAATAAAAATAAATAAAAAGAGCAGATATAAATATATTTAACATTCAAGTAATTCCTGTTCATCTGAACGATGATTGTGAAGGCCGACAGGAATCGGTCAGCATAACTCTAAACAGCAGCCAGTTATTCGTTTCGTTTCACTGAGCGAACGTAATCATTTTTTGTTTGTCTTTCTTTTAAATAGAGTTTACTCCAAAATAAAGAAGGAAAAAGAAAGAAAGATTGTTTCCTTTTCGGTGAGAAAGAGAAAACGAAACGTGTGTATCCTTGTTCATCAGCCAGAATGACATGGTTCATAACGACAAAATGACAGGTTACCAGTCGGCTATCACCTCAAGAAAGAAAGAAAATGTAGAAAAAAAAAGGGAAACCTGCCGGGCCTCTCGTGCCTGTCATTGAAAAGACAAGAGGAAAGAGATTGTGTGTAATGTCGCTTTTGTATTTATAAGAAGAAATGCGGCGAGAATAAGAAAAGAGAAGAAAGGGAGGGGTGGACAGGAAAAAGAGAAAAAAAAAATTATTTATTTTTTAAATTAAAGTTTTTTTTTTTTTTACCTTTTGATTCTCGACAAAAAATAAAGTCCCCCAGGTAAGAAAGAAAGAAAAAAAAAAAAGCTCGTTAAGAAAATCCTGTCCCAAATCATTTTGATTTGTATACGTTATCTTGTTGCGCGCGCAGCTCTCGGGATTTTCCTTCTCCCAACCCCCCCCCTCCCTCTCTCTCTCCATCTGTTTGATTTGATTTATGTGAGAATATATCAAGAGAACCTGTTTTGAATTTCTCTCATCTACTCTCCCCCCTTCCCTTTTTTTTTTTCTCGTTTTCTTCTTGTCCCGCAGAGGGACTGGATCTCGCCTTCTCTTCATTTAAAATTCAGATGTTGCATTATATATCTATTTATACATAAATGCGTGTGTGTGTGTATATACATGTATACCTTATAAATATCTCCCCTGTATTTTTGATTTTTGTTTTGTTTTTGGAAATGCTTCGAACCCCTTGTGCATCGCATTCCGTTTGCATCATCGATTGGCGTCATCCGGTAGTCTGTCGTCAGTGAAACTGGACACAGGTAATCCTGCCCGGTAGCTCAAACTGGCCAATCTGAAATATTTTTGATAGAATGAAACCTTGAAGAAGAAACACACCTTGGACGCAGTTTGGAAAGGCAAAACACGTTTAGTTCTTTCCAACCTCTTTTTGACTGATGGAAATTTGAAAAAAAAAGTCCATCCATTCTCCATATTGGGAAATTTAATGATTGACAGGTGTGCGGGATCAGCAATCAGAGTCGTCAGTGATTCATTTTTCTGCCTCCTGTATTTTTCTAAAAATATATTCAAATTTCTTCTTGTATTTCGGGAAAGGGAGTATATATATATATTATGCGTTGGGTAACCTCCCACTTTCTTGAATATTAGCAACTCGACCCACATGGATATATACATACACGCACGCGAGTTGACGTATAATTTATCGACGCAGATTGCAGGGCTTTTATTTCATATTTATTTCATCTTTTCTACCTCTCTTTCTATATACTGCCTCTCCGTGATTCGCCCGTTTTCTCTTTCCTCCCCCCTTTTTTTTTTTTTTTTTTGTGTTAACGTGTACATAAGTTATACACACCTCTGACTGCTTGTACACCTGGCTCTTTACAGACTATTCCCGCAGGCATGATACTATAATAACGAATAGTAGCATGCAAATATCATTCGTTTTTTCTTTCTTTCTTTCTTAAAACCAGGGCTTACAAAATAAAAAAAACGTACAGAGGCAATAACACGAGGAAACGTAGAGAAAATAGCCGAATACACAAATAGTTAGATTTCCTTCTGCACAGATGGCCTTTTAGAAAAACGAGACAGTGTGTTTTTTTTTTTAGTATATAACGGTGTATTACATCCAGACTTGGTTTCTCGTTTTTCCCGAAAAAAAGTAGTTATTTTTTGTTTTTAATGTTCATCGTCGCAAAGCGGCTTAATTACCCGTACGATTGTTACGAGTGAAACAAAAGACAGCAGCCAGCTTCGTATATACACTGTCTCGCCATTTTCTGCCACAATGGCCGAATGCTGATGAAGTCTACCTGTCGTATACAAGGGAGAAAAGCGTAAAACATATACATACCCGCCCATTGAAAGGAAACATTTCATAACTGGTTTAAATATACATTGACAAAAAGAGAGACAAATGAAACGAGTCACTCCTGTTTCACCTTGTACAGCGCAAAATATTGCAGACGCATTGATCAATGGAGCGTCTGATTGTGTGTCTGCTATACGCGTATAAATGAGCTCTATTTAAAAATGCAGAGACAATCAAGCTCGTAATTCTTTGTTAACTTCAAACAAACACAAAAGTGCTACACACGTTGGTGTACAATTTTTCTGGATGCCACCATAAAATGGAGGGGGAAAGCAGCAGAGGAATTTAGTAAAGCAGGTGTCAAGACTTGCTGGAACACCGTAGAGGGGCGAAGAAAAAGAAAATAAATAGACGTTATTTCTTTAGTGAAGAAAAGAGCGAGGCTCCTAGGGAGGCTCATCGAAAAGCTGCTGGAGGACAGACAAAGAGGAAGACGTCCCGCGGCTGCTGGGCGCCACCACGTCGGCCTTTTTCACGCCTCACCCTCTGCTCCAGGAAACGATATTATTGCCTTTCCTCCCCTTGTTAGATATCTAACCATCTCCAGCTCATCGCGTACACACACCCCCCTCGATCGTCTTCGAGAAAAATAAAAGAAATGCCAGAAGAATAGAACAATTACTTTCAGTATATAATATACGTAAGAGCACACAGCAGCTTTCATAAATCTCAATCACGCGGCTGGGAATTCCCATTGGCACGCACTTGTATTAGCAGCCCGCCACATCAGCACCTTCCATTTTGAATTATTTCGACATTTATGTATACAGAACTACTATATATATAATACTGTATAGACGCAATACAATGCCAATAATAATAATCACTTTGACAATGACGGCGTCGCGCAAAGTTCTTTCCGCCCTCCCCTCTTTTGTTTATTTTTCAGTAGTCGTCTTTCTTTTTCTTTTTCCTTTTTTTTTTCTCTTAAAAATACACAGGACACGTAAAGGCGGCGAGCGTGTGATTACGGAACAAATGAGTTTCCCTCCCGCTTGTTGAACGGCCCGACTTGCACCATTCACATCAGGCTCTCGTACAGAGTTCCTTAAACACACACACACAGACACACACACAAAAGACGTAAACAGAAAAGTGGCTTACATCTGGCGATTACAGCTCTTGTGTGTAATGTCTTTGAAAGTTATACGCCATGTACACGAGTACATATTCGCGTACGAAAACATATTGTCCTCGTTTCTTCTATTTCTTTTGTTTCACTGTCAAGAATTTCTATTTTTCTTTTCTTTTATTTCCTCGAGGAAAAACATTTTCAATGACATCCACCAGTAGGAGGGCTGCCCCCTTTTTTTCTTTTTTTATTAAAAATGAAAATAAATTTTCCCGCGTCGCTTTTATAGCGTAAAAAAAGAAAAAAAAAAAAGTTTTCTTTGTAATCAGTAGACGGTATACAAGTGTTGAGTGCAGTGTATCGTAGGTCCCGCAAAAGAGTTACGGGAGCTTGTTCAATTGGAAAAAAAAAAAACATATGGGGACGTGTGGTTGGTTATAGTTTTGCTGCGATGAAAGAGAAGAAGTCGGCCATACTTGTATGTATTGCGGGAGCCCGACCGCAACCTTGAGGGGGAAACTAACATGTGGTCGAGCCTCATTTAAACTCGTGTGTCTAATTCATTTTTATTGCGGTTATTACCGCGTATTTATCTATCCCTATATATATATATATATACGAATGCTTATAATAGAAGAAGCCCAACTGTTTTTCGTGCTTCTTCTTGCCTCTCCAATCGGCTAGGCGATTTTTAAAAAGAGCTTATGTATACATGTCCACGTTACGGATATTGCCAGCATAACGAACGGCCTGTATGGAAGCATCCAGTCTATTTGGAATAGAGAAAGGAGAGAAAAGAAAAGGAGGTTACCTGCACGTTTTTCTTTGTGAGAGCCACACCTTTTCCAAGATTCCAACAAGTTGCTGGACAAGATAAAGACCAGAAAAAACCAGAAAATTACAAACAAAATAAATGTTGCATCATTTGTTGTGAAAATCGAGTTTAAGATTCCACCAAACATGGATGATGGTTATTGCTCAAGTGTGGATGTTTGGCCAAAATGAAAAAAAAAAAAAAAATTGGAATTTCAAACTTCTCCATTTGTGTATATCTCTTGTTCGTTTGGGAAAGAACAAGATTTACAATGGCCATATGCGAAAGTCTATAGAGAAAAATGAACGCCCAGTGACAGGGATGCCTTCCTCAATAGCCCAACAGATGAATGCCGTCAGTTATTTAAACAACCATTTTCCTTTTTTTTTTGAAATCTTTCTTGGTCGCTCTATTGTTGCCATTTTCATTGCTCTCTACCGTATACTATAGAGTACAACTATAGTCATCAATAATGGTGACCTGCGTATCGCTGTTTTTCATCTGAAAGGTCCCTGGTCAACGAAGAGGTCCTCTCCATCTGTAAACGTTAAAAAATTACAAAAAAAAACGAAGGGTCTCTATACCGCATGCAAACACAGAATTTCAGTTTGGCATATATAGAGGCCAAAAAGACATTTTTCGTGTCGAACTATTGTCGGATGTTGTATGGCAAAAGGTAAATGGAGAAAACTTGGCTCGGTCGTTGGTGTCATGTCACAGGACCGAGATTACACGTTCGACAGCACCTTAAGCCAAACGACACAAAGGTCTCACAAACCTCATCTGGACTACGGGCAAAACCAATCTGTGAGGTGTTTGTGTGTGTACGTCCCCCCATTAGTGGAAGTGGGGAAAACAATTATAAGAAAAGATAGGTACTTTGAAAAAATAAACAATTTAATCAAACAACCGGTTTGTTTGGTACGACGTTCAGGTGTATATACTATTATACTTTGTACCAATATCCGTGAATGTGCCTCTCTTTCGATAAGATTATTTAACTTGTTCTTCTAGTCAAAATTGAAGAAGAAAAAAACAAAATCGATAACAAAAGCAAATGAATTGGACAACAAAAACATGCCGGCGTTTGATCGTTAAATGTATTACATACGATAATAACGTTATATTAAGAAGCGAGGGAGTGTTCGATAACATGACAGTACAAACACTTGAAAGAAAAAGAAAAGGGTTTTCAGGGACGCTTTTGTATTACTTCAATGCTGTGGACTGCTATATTCTAACAATCTAGATTCGTTATTAGACTGTGGCTGTTGCATCAACAAGTTTTGTCTTTGGTTTTATCGGGCAAAAGATTCGTTCTTTTTGACGAGGACCGAGTTTGTTTTTGTTTTTCTTTGACCGAAAGGCACACGGTGGAAACTTGGACTGTGTGAACGCGACGAGGGTATCGAACAGCCAAGGAAAACGTGAGGGATCATACAAGTCTGCTCATGAATGAAGATGGATGACTGCGAGTCAACGGGTTGACCTTCGGCTCCTCTCGGGTTTGGTTGCTGCCTCAATGAAAAAAGGAAACACGTCCGCTTGTGAAACAAAATATATACCAACTTCACAGTTTAATTTATTTACACTAAACTCCATTTTTTTTTTCTAAAGAGTTCTTTTCGTTCTCAATGGCAATAATGTTTTCAGTTCCCCTCCTTTTTTTTACAGTCGAAAATGATTCCTTTACGCCATCGAGACATTGTTATTTGTTTGTGTGCATGTGTTTATATACATCAATCTTTTATTGAGAAACGGGAAAAAAAAATAGGGGGGGGGGAGAATGGAGCAGTTCGATCAGCGCAGTGGGAAACGCTGTGAGATAAAAGAAGATAACATGTTACAAACTCAGCTTGTATGGGAGGCTCGGCAGGAGTCTTTGCAACCAAAAAAAGCGATCGACTTTAGATTGGAGTTGAACGACTAAACCCAAAAGAAGGCGTCCCATTTGTTTTTTGTTTTTTTTTCCGATGTTGTATATCGATAAAAACGAAATAGAGAGAAATGTCCGGTCTAACAAAAGAGCTCAGCGTTTTAAATTCGATTTTTCTTGTTGGTTGACGCGAGGCGGCGCCTCCTTTCGCACACAGCAAAAGCCGTTCAAGATCGAAATGGGCAACGTTTCTATGCGAATTCATCGAATCGTGTACGAGATATAAGCAAAATAAAATAAAAAAATCGTCCAGAAAAAAAAAATGGGCGAATATAAAAAGGAGAGAACAAAACAAAAGAAAGTTACGCGAGACAAAACGGAGAGAAGAAAAAAAAAAAAAGACGAAGGAATCGGTTGGAAAATATTTACGACCTCTGAAGACTCAGCGGGGTGTCAATTTTGAAAGGAAAAAAAAAAAAGACGGTTGTTATTTGCCTGTGTGACCGTGAATATTCTTTTATTATACAAGACGAAGAAGGAACAAAGCAGAAGATGAAAAAGAAAGAAGCACAAAGTCTTCTTTCATTTTATCTGTTTTTTTTTTTTTCTTCTTCTTTTTGTCCTCCTTGTTATGGTCGTGTTAAAAAGAAATACAAGAAACCATCTCCGACGTATTATTTTTTTTTAGTTGTAAATATTCTTGTGCTACAACCAACTTTTTGCCAGTCAAAAACAAACAAAAAAATTTTCAAACTTTGCTGTCGATGCGTTTTTGTATTTTTCTTTTTAGGGGAGGGGGGGTGAAAGTCATTTGGAAAGTTAGGATTTATTGCTTGCGCAAATGCAAATGTCTTGAAATAAAAATGAGGCAAAGTCTTTAATACGCAAAGATTCCGAATTCAATCAACTCATCAACACACACGAGGGCGTGTGGCAAGGTAAATTGGGTTGTAACGTAGTGCGACGGTGGTGGGCCGGCTGGAGCCATCTCACCTCAAGTTTCTTTTAACCCCCCTCCCTACACCGAACAAGTCGAGCACCTTAAAATATTACACCGTGTACGTGTAGTAGGCTGGTTTTAATAGCATTTTAACCTAAAACAAATTGCAAAGTTTTGTTTTCTACATGAGCTTTATAAATATTAATCTTGGCCATGTTCTCCTAAAACATTTCCCTCGAGAAATTTTTTAATAAATTTAGTATGAGTCTTATTTCTATTATAACTTTTAATATGTGTATTTCATTGTATTGTAATTTAGTTAATTAAATACAAAAAATTAGAAATTATATTAAAAATGAACTTTATTAGTTTGATACAAGCGGGTTGGGTGATAGCCTTCAGTCCTTGCAAAATTACCGTTGACAAAATTTCAGCGCTTAATTCACTTGCAGCTTAAGAACTCATGAAAAATCACATGATAAAAAAATTTTTTTCAGTTCTACCTTTTACTACCGAAAACCCCCTTCCGTGTTTTAAAAAAAATAGTTCAGGTTTATCAAAAAATTAATCATTTCATAAATGTGAGTGCGATTTTACTTTAGTTATCTATTAATCCGCTCCTCTTCCGTTTTACCTGTCTTAGGGGGATGATTAAAGAGACATGAGATTCCAAGATAGGAATCATCACACCGCAACCCCCAGTTTTGCAAGATTTTTGGAAAAGGATATTACATTAGAAAAAGTTAAACAAAATTTAGATTTTATATACAGCCCATATTTCCTGAAATTTCGAAATACGGACTGGGACGGAAATAGGACCCCCGGCTTTTTAAACCACATTTTCTAACAGTCCTCTTTCTCCTTTGATGCAAGTCCTATTTCTCCTAGAAGATATAAGGATAATAACTTGCACAAGTAAAATCGCACTCACATTTTTGAAATGATTAATTTTTTGATAAATGAACTATATATTGTAAAAAATTTAAGTAAAAGTACTGAAAAAAAATTTTTTTTATCATAACTAGTTCTTAAGCTGCAAGTGAATTAAGCGCTGAAATTTTGTCAACGGTAATTTTCAAGGACTGAAGCATATAAACCAACCCGCTTGTCTCGCCCAGTTGTTCTTTCCAAGGTATGTTGGTTGGCATGTCAGTTGAATGTTAGGTCGGTTTCAACACAGAACACAAGGAACAAAAGCAACAAGCATAACTTGGAAAGCTATAAAAAAATAATAAATGAAATCAAATGATTGAGACAAGTTCTTATTTCTACAGGAGAAATAGGACTGAAAATTTCCAGTCCTATTTCTCCAGTCTATTTCGTATCGGTCCTATTTCACCGCCAATCGCAGCATATGCTAAGCTCAACAAAATGATACTTAATAAGTTCTTAATCAAATAACACCAACTAAGATTCGCAGGGTGAATCTTAAATGGCGTCCATCGCACTGATTGTTTAGAGAACAAATTTATCCTAATTTTAAGAAAATGCGTAGGCGTAAAGCGTAAATGCAATTGTATTATCAATAAAAGCAGGACTTGTGTACAAGTCAAAATGGACAGAAGAAGTCAACGAACTCGGCGTTTCCTTTTTACTGCGCATTATTGCGAGTTAGCACATCATTGAACACCATTTTAATTGAAATACTTAACCGCAGATAAATTAATTGCGCGAGTTAAAATGCACTGTGTAAAGTTAGTGATAAAACATGAAAGTTGATACACGTAGGCATCGAATTTTGTTATTGAGTATCAGAGATAATCTCCAATTAGACTCCAAAAAATAACAAAACCTATGGACTTTGTTACTATAGACTATAGGTACATGTGTACATGTCTACACTGAATTCTCTTGAAAACGGGATGAATAAAAGTCTAAAACAAGTGGACGGAGAGGGGCGGGATGAAGGAAACAAATAGAGAGGGAGGATACACGGCGTCGACTTACCAACTATACAACACCACCTCGTCCCATTTTTTTAAAGAAAAACATAAAATAAAATCAAATCAAATAAATAGTTGAAGCCTGACGTTTTGTCCTCCCTCGTTCGCTCAATCAATGCCGAGAAGCGGAGTAAAAGAATAAGGAAGGGGAGGCAGGATGAAATTCGAGTTGGTTCCTTTTTGGAGCGAGGGTCGACAACGATCACATTCATCCGTGCCTTGGCATTTCATTTCCCTTCACCAAACGGCAACATAAGAACATTTTAATAGGAAAAAGAAATATTTAAAAACACTGTTTTGAATATTCTAAAGTCAGTTCTTATTTTATTTAGCAGAACAAAAATGATGCGAGTTTGTTTTTATCGTCGAAATTTCCCCAACTTGTCTTGATAGACTTCTTGTGATGGTTCGTCATCAAAAGACTCGACGGTAGGGAGTGGGGGGTTATCTTTTATCTTATCATGTACGGTAGTTTAATAAAAAAACAACCTCAAAAAAAAAAAAAAAATAAAAATAAGAAATCATGAACTCTTTGAAAAATAAAAGGAAATTGAACATCCTTTTCATCGTCAAGTGTATCCATCAATTTCTATCTAACGCACGTGTGCCTCAACGTAAAAAATAAATAAATAAATCGCGTTTTCTATCATAACGCAACGTTCTCTGTAAGGAAATGAATCTCAAGAATCCGCATCTAATAATAATTTAAGAAAGAAAAAAAAAAAAAAACACAACACAAAGTATTAATAGCAGAAGACAACAGAGGGGACGAAGGCTGTGAGGTGAGCACCGTGAAAAGCAGCCTCCCCCCCATCCTTTTTGGAAAAAATATTTTTTTTTTCTTCACGGTCACGTCGCATCTCATCTGTTTACAGTTGCGCCATATTCGATGGCAGAGCCCAGCGAAAACGATCGCCTTTTTTGGAGAGGGTCACGCGCTCCACCACTCGTCTTTTTTTCCCTTCATTTCCTTCTCCACGGCATTAATAATAACAAAACTAAATAAATTCCAATAAACTGTTTAGTTCAGCTATTAAAAAAATAATAATAATAATAATTCAAAAAAAAAAGGTTTTTTTTTTTATTAATTTATTTTTTAATTTCGATATCAACGACAACGAAAAAAAATATATATAATATATATTGGCCGGCAAAATTTAAAACACGGTTTGTGGGGTGGGAACAGATTGAGAAAGGAGACGAACATTTTGTTTTGGTACGGACGACATCTTCTGTTTTTTTTTTTTTCTTTGTACATACGAACTCTTAAATCAGTCCAATAATTTTATATCAAATATATATATATATATATATATATAATGCACATCAAACATACATATATATACAGACACGCACACAACACATAAACAAGTGATTTCATGTATGATGACATAACGACCAACGATGAAACTGTACAATTATTTCCCTTGCTATTTTCGTTAGAATTGTGTCTTATTTCCTGTGGTATCACCGCAATGGGTTCCATAAGCTCATCAGGGTCCAGACGAGGACGAGACAGACTGTAATGATGGACGGCCGGCCTGGTCCGTGCGCTTCTCGGACGGCCGATGGCAAAAGGCTGGATGCCGCAGACGACGACGCCGATAAAGAGAGACTTCCTCTCGACGCTGTCGACGACGAGCCGGAAGCGCCGAGTGGCCACGTCCGATTGGCCAACCGATAGGCCGCGTCCGGCAGGAGCGAAAGATAGTCCGACTGGGCACGGCTGGCGGCCAGAGAGAAGCTCGGATCGCCCGTCGTCATCAGATCAAACATGCACGAATCCAAGTAATAATCCGTCAGATTGTATTCACGGCAGAGGGCGAGCGCAGCGTCTCGGGTCATGCCCTTGACGAGCGACGAGGGCGACTCGCTCGTCTGCGAGCGATAAAATCGTCCGCTAGATGGCATGCTAGGATGACGGCCATGACCCGTGCCGAGCAGGACGGTGGCGACGTCGATGCGCTCCGACGCTGGACAGCCTTTAACGCAGAGTTGCAGACCTTCTCGCCCGGCTCCTTGCTGGGCGATGTCTCGGGGCAGTTTGGCGGCAAAAGTCAAGTAGCGACCGACTTGGCGAACGATCAGAGTCGCGCCCAGATGGCGGGCGTGAATTTCCACGTGACGTCCCGGTTCCTTGTCGACGATCCTGACGGGAACCAAATGCTCAAGCGCCGATGACGGCAACGCGCTGCTGCCCGGCGGCAAAGGTCCGCCCCACTGACTGCCGTCTACAAACGAGGCCGGAACTGAATCGACTGCCGCTTCGTAGGTCCGTTCCGGTGCACAGTCCGAGCCTCCCTTGATGATGATGGTGATCTACAGAAATAGAACGCCAAAGGCAAACAAAAAACGAGACATTTATTATTGGGGTACGTAACTCTCGCACGCACGCAAATATAGATTTTTAAAAAACATGCACACAAAAACAACCGGATTTATAACGAAAGAATGCAACGCCCACTTCGAAGAATTGCCATTTAAATGTTTGAAAAAAGCGGGGGAAAAAAAACGAATTTTTTTAAAAATCGTGATCAATCCAAACGCAAAGATGGCATTTGTTATCGAAGAATCGCAAGACAACGAGGCGAGAAAAAACCAAAAAACCACAGTTGATTAGTCAACCAAGGTAAGAAATTCACCGCCATTGCCGTACCGCCGCAGCAGATGGAAAGGAGGAGACGCATTTACAAACAAAAAAAAACCCCGACACGTGCGCTAAAATTGACGATACGGATAATGGAATCGACACTTCTTCACTTCTCCCGCAAAGGAAAAAGAGAAGAGAGAGAGCGAGAGAAGAAAAATAAACTGACCGACCGGTTCTCGGTAAGGTAGGCGTCACTTGTTATCGGCAAAAAGGGCCACGACGCAGATACACGCACGCAAGAGGCGAGTGAAGAAATCAAAAAATGAAGAAGGTAAGAAAAAGAGAAATGAATCCGTGGCATTGACAAAACACCCAGAAAACAATTCTCGATTGTCTTTCACCTTTCTCCCCTTTCTTTAATTTTAAAAATAAATATTCATCTCCCTTCAGCCATTCACGCTGTTTACGCATAGACCAACGTGTGTGTGTGTGTATCTTTTTTTTTCCAACTCCCAAATCAATTTCCCAAGTTAGAAATAAATATTTTTTTTATTTAACAAGAAAAACTGGTCGGTATAATTCCTTTAAATTAACCTCCTCTACTGCGTGCGTGTTCGTTTTTTGTGTGTGTGTTCCGTCGGAATCAAATATGAAACCCTTATTTTTCTCTCTTTCCAAACGGGCACGTCGAGTGACAGCTATGGCCAAGGTCGCTTCTTTTCCAGCACATGGCATTTTTCCTCTACAGAGGAAAAGGCCCTTCCCATATTTTCTTTTTTTCTTCTTCAACCCGAAAGAGAAGAAACAAAAAAAAAAAAAAGGCAATAGAAGAAACACATGGGCCAGCCTCCTCAACATCTTTTTCTTCCTCCAGTTGCCCTACTCCTCCTCCTTCCTACAGTTCATTCGCCCCATCCAAAAGCCCCCACAAAGCCTTAAACAAAAAAAAAAAAAAGAGGCTCTCTTTCTTGGTCACTGAAGAAACGAACACACACACACGGAAAAGAAGAGAAAAACCTGTTCTGGACTCAGACGTCTACCACCTCCATCCTCGTTTTGTTGTATCCGTGCCAAAAGGAAATATACATTTCAAAAAATAAAAAACAAAAAAATGTGACCGATCGTCGGAACGGTCCGCTTTTGTGCGCAGAGAAATCGATCCTCTCCCCCCCCCCGGTTTTTTTTCTTCTTCTAAAAATTAAGTAGTTGGAAATACCTTTGACCATATTAAGATTAGACTAGTCTCTTGTGGACGTGGCAACGCTGCATCACTTTTCCTCCCACAAACAATTTCACGCAATGTGGCCAATATCGTGAATGAACGCCGTTCTATTGACGTAACCAGAACAGCTGATGGATAATTGAATTTTTTAAATTCTTATCCGTTGTTTTTTGTTGGTTTTTGCACACACACACACACATACCGTACTATCTCTAATTTTCGGGAATTGGAGGGCAGGAAAATAAAAACGACACACAGGATTTCCTAACGCCGACCGACAGTGGCGAAATCAATCGGATTGTAACAACAACAAGTAACAAAAAAACAGCAAGAAAAACCAGTTTTTTTTTGTGTTGTTTTCTTCCGTCAAATCAAAAGAATTGAAGATAAGGAAAAAGATAGGGACACACAACGAAAAAAATAAATAAAAAATAAATAAAGGCCTTGGTGGTAGTAGTGATTATCAATGCAATCTACGATGATATTCCTCCGGGTCGACAATCTTTTATTCTTTATTTTTTTCTCTCTCTCTCTTCTTCTTCTCCTAAAGAAGAAGGAGGAGGAGGGGATTTCTGGAAGATACACGATGAATATTAATGCCCTCCGCCTGGAGGTGAGAGAGAGAGAGAGAGAAAGAGCCAGAACACGGTTTCTTCTTCTTTTACCTTCTGGGTTGTGTATAGAGGAGCTCTCTCGGAGAAAGAAGGATAAAGCTTAAAAGAAGAAGAAATTCTTGGAAAAGATTGTGTGCCCTACGGCTAGAGAACAATAGGCCAGCTCTTTTTCGTGATGAAAAACACGGAGCCAACCAGCCGAACGGGAAGCCACAACACGCCAGAAACGTTCCTTTTTATTTTTTAAATTTTTCTCGCTAGCCTCTTAAAAAAAAAAAACAACAAAGATTTAATACAAAACCCCTTTTCTTATTGCGCTGCCTATACTAATACATTTCGTAATATTTTTTTTTTATTCTTCTTGTTGTATTTTCCATTTTGTTCTAACCCGACGAGAACATCACCTGAAGGAGGAGGAGTTCCGAACGCGTTAAGCGAGTCCGGCCTTCCCCCCTTCTTTTTTTTTTTTTGAATTACACGCAGACCGTGGCTATAAAAAAATCTAGAGAGAGAAAGAGAGAAAAATATGGCGGAAAAGAATAACAAAAAATAAATAAAATAGAATAAATAAAAAAAGAAGGGAGAGAGAAAGACTGTAATTTCGGGGTCGGCCCAACTACCGTTTAAACGCAAATGAATGTCTCAACCCGAGGTTCTGGCGTTGGATCGCCCGTCGCAATTTCGGGTTATACAACAGGCAGATGATTTTTTTCTTTTCTTTTAAGTGACGTGATTTCGCATCCGTTCACTGACTAATCTCAATCGGGTTACGCAACAATCGCCGACTTAACAAAAAAAATGTCTCGATTTTATTCCCCCCTCCCCCTAAATCTCCCATTTTATTTAAGGAAAAGAAGCTCTCGCCGTAGCCGAGAAATGCTCAGTCACGACCAGAGGGTACCGTAAAAAATAAACCCAAGACAAAAAAGAAAAATTCTACCGAACTCGACAGAGCAAAAAAGAAATT
Source organism: Daphnia magna (assembly GCF_020631705.1). Lineage (NCBI taxonomy): Eukaryota > Metazoa > Arthropoda > Branchiopoda > Diplostraca > Daphniidae > Daphnia > Daphnia magna. The sequence continues at coordinate 5,240,620 of NC_059184.1, forward strand.
TTTGTTAAACAATTTCTTCTTTTTTTTTCTTCTTCTTCTTCTTTTTTCCAAGTGTCAACAAAAAGGCGAGCCATTAAAGGGCCCCCGCGCTCCATCAACGAAACCCTCTTTTTACTCCCACCCCTCACTCTCTGCTTTCCCAACACCCCCGAACGAAAAGAGGTCGTTGGTTACGTACTAGTCAACAATAGAACGTCGAAAAAAGAAAGAAAAAAAAAGATTGTTTACCTTGGTGGTAGCTGTGGCAGCAGATCCGGGCACAACGGCTTCGTTGGTCACGGAGACGGCCAAATAAGCGTTGTCGATGAGGGGCCACGCACCAGCCACTTTGCACGTTTGAAAGTCTCCGTTAAATGTCACTAGATGCGGGTCGCCATAGAAACTGCAATGCGTCACTTCGGGCCGGCCCTGATACGTGCACGCCGGACTGGCTTCCATCACGACATTCGTGCCCGTAATGGGCAGACTGTTGAGCGGCTTCTCCGGACGAACGTAGACGCGGGCCGTCGGTTCGAGGCTCGTCGTCCGCTCGGCCGACGACGACGTCACCGTCTTGTCGTTCGAATAGGAATCCTCCATTTTAGCGGCGTGCAAATTCGACGTCGAATGATGATCGTGATTGCGGAAACGGCCATTGTCTTTAATGGGGAGCGGAGCCGGCGCCGAACCGCCCCCGATGTAGGAACAATTGAAATCTCCGTTCCAATTCTGCACCAACGTGATGGTCGAATGGTAGGCCAAGTGTCCGCGACACGATCGCGCCGTCGAACGAAGGCAATCGGAATACTGGCGCAAGATGACGCAGAAGGCCGGCGAGGGGCCTCGTCGCACGCCGCTCATCATGGCCGCCTGCTGGAATTGACGAGTGCAGTGATCCACCTTGCAACCGCTGTTGCCTTCAACCCCACCGCTCCACATGGCTAATTTTGTTTTAAAAGAAAAGATAAATATATTCATTAATTAAATGGTCGAGAGAGAGAGAGAGAGAGAGAGAGAGAAGAAATGCAAACTATTTGGGACATTCGGGCATCTTGCGAGGCACAACAGGAGGTGGGTTCAACATTCTCTATTTCGTCCCCCCCCACCTCCCCCTCTTTCAGATCTATTTTTTTCTTTCTTCTTTTCATGCCACAAAAAAAGAAAAAAAGAAAAATGAAAACTCAGGTAAAATTTAGAATTACAGATGGAATTCAGTAGGGAAATCTATAGTTAATCTCTTTCTTTTTCTCCGAGGCTTCCCGTAGTGTACCAGAGTAGGATCAGGAATTCAAAAGGGATTTTCAACTAAGAACCAAGAGGATAATGAATCCACTCTTAAGTTTTGGAAAGAAGAAAGAAGAAAAAAAAAAAGGATTATGAAATGACAGAAAATGTGATGGGTGGAAAAAAGTAAGAGGGAGGGGGACAGGTGAGAAAACAAGAGAGCCCCGGCCAATGATAATAACGGATTTCCTCCTTCTGGAAACACATAGTGACCACCTCAACACCTTTGCTATCCCCCCCCCCTTCTATCTTTTTTTTTTTTAATTTTTATTATTATTTGAGCTATCGCGTTCCAATCTTCAAGTAAGAAAAAAAAGAAAAGAAAAAATGGGTAAAAAGGGACAACTGCAGTACAAAAAATCCTAAGGAGGAGTCTGCAGGGGCTCTGAAGGAGGGTGGTCAAAATCGATTTTTCTTCTAGAACAACTATAGGGAAACAGAAGAAGAAGATCTAGGGCTCTTCACACAAACGGTGAACCCAAAATGGACAAAAACTTCAAATGACCAGGGGTGGGTACAAAAGGAAGATGGACAGAGGGGGAGGTGGACAACATCTCAAATTTCCCATCGTTTTTTTTCTTTCTTTCTTTCTTTCTTCCCCTTTTTGTTCCCAGCATCCACACATTTTTTCTTAAATTTCTTCTTGAAAAACTTTAGTTAAATGGAAATTGGAAGAGCAAGACATGATTTGAAAAGGCAAACTTACCAATCACGATGACTAGAGCCACGAGGAAAGAGATTGTGTCGGGAAGACTTCGTCGTCGGCGTCGTCGCGGACGGACGAGGAAGTGGGAAAACATTGGTGGCGTTAATCGAGTCCACGCCATTAGACGAGCTGGACGACGGGACCGCCCATTAGCGCAACTCGACCCAGTTGTCCCGGCTGCTGATGCCAGGCGACTAGCGCGCCATCTATTTCAATCATCCAAAGTATTAATAACACAATCGTACTAACAAAAATCATTTTCCCCATTTCAAAAATAAAATAAAACTCTAAAAATATTTGATTTTTTTTTCCGACATCTTGTTGGCTTTCCGGTGACTTTGACACATCATCAATATCGTTCCATCTTCTCGCATGACACAGAAAACGACCAGACGTTGCGGGACAGACGGGGTTTCCATTTGGATGTTGACAGGTTGCCAAAAAATGTTTTCTAAACCATCACACAGCCATCCGCCGTGAATCTCTTTTGCTTTTACTCAAGATTTATTTCGGTGCGAAATTGAAAAGGAAAAAAAAAGGATTACGTTGATGGCAAAGACATTTTGGAATGACAACCAAATTGAAGAGAAGCTGCAACAAAATCAGATCGTTGTTGGCAGCCAGAGCCACACGTGATCGAACCAATATGCCCCGATTAGGACAGTCTGGTAAGGAAAAACGAGCCATTTTTATCATCAAGAGAAAAGCCAATACGTGGAGGAATAAAGAAAGAGAAAGAAAAAAAATCGAGACTAGAAAGTTTCGCTATCTTTTTCGGTCAGAGAGAAGCCAACATTCCGTTCGCCTTACTGGCAAACGCGTGGCCTTCATTCGCAGAGAGAAAAGACAACTCTCTCCGTGTTTTTCCCTATTTTGATTCTTTACACACACACAACACGAGGAGCCCCGGTAACACAACACTCACGTCTCCAAAATAAAAGAAAAGCAAAACTTACATCGGTCTTCCATGAGTTGTTGATTCGTGCCCTTCTATCGTGAACAACGTTGAAAGTAATCCGTAACGAAATTGTTTGTATTGGTGTGTGTGGCAGAGTTCCGTCGTCAGAATTGACTACGACGAAACAGAGTTGAGTGTAGAAGAGGACGAAAAAAATAAACCAAATGTTTACTACTAAACAAACTTGGGCGCGAAAATCAAAAATCTTTTTTTTTTCAATCGGGAGAAGAAAAACGCACACGTCTCACTCGTTCAAGCTTCACTCCAAGACTAATGGCCGCTTGTGGGTCGAGCGGAGGGTATACACGGACAGGCAAGACTAGAGCCGCAGGCCATAAACCAAAAAGAACTCTAGGCTCGCCGACTGGTCATGTACACACATGGGTCATGATTTAGCCTCGAGGTGACTCCGCTAGGGGTCCAAACCGAAAAAAAAAAGGGAAAAGAGGGCGGGCATGGGCTGCGCGCGGAAAACTTAAAAAAGAAAAAGAAAAAGGAAAAGGTTGGGTTTGTTTCGGATGGAGAATCTTCTTTTCGAATGCCCTCTGGCGGCCATGATGCCCCCTCCTCACCCCCTATAGTTTGCTGGCCTCTTCTTCATCGCCCCGTCCAGAAAAGAAACGAGGCAAACTGTTCGATCGGACAGCCTCGTTTTTCAAAGCGTCTTTGGGGATAATAAATGGCGGAGAAGAAGAAGAACCCTCTTTTATTTTTTTCTCTCCCCCCCCCCTTCTCTCTCTTTCTTCAATAGAGTTTCCTTTTTTTTTTTTGTTAAAGAAGGGAAGATGGGATGGGGGGGATTTATAGAAGAACCCATCGGCAAGGCAGGTGAGAAAACGAATAACCATTTTCGTTGTAGTACCTTGTCGGCTCGTGTTTTATTTCCCTCTTCCCCCCCCCTTTTTTTTTTCTTTTTTAGATTTAATTCTCATCAGTAAAACGGGGGAGGAGGGGGTGAAATGGGATTTTTTTTCTTTCCCCTCAACAAAAGTTAAGAGAGAGAATACGGTTTCCCGATTCGCCACAGAGAGCAACGCACCTTGACACCACCGTTGCAGATAACGAATGATCGTTTTTGTTTTCAGTCCTTTTTTTTTCTCCCCTCGTTTTCAAAAACAAGTGAAAAAAAAAAGAGGAAATTGTTACAAGTTCCCCCTTTCCATCCAATTTGCTTTTTTTCATAATTTTCTCAAACCATTTTCTATTAGAAACTTGGCAACCCGGAACGAAATCGCCTAATCGTTTTTCATGTCCTTTTTTTTTCCATCAAGCGGGAAGTCTATTTAGTTCTTAACTGAAAAAAAAGAGAGAAAATAAGAAGATAACGCACACCATAAGTTAGATGAGAGATAGAGTCGACTTAAGTAAGTGCATGTATATACGTACACAAAAAAAGTACGTGCTAGGAGCAGGCTCCCGCTATCTCTCCCCATCATCACGAGCAGCGATAATAAACACACACAGAGACAAGAGGAGGAAAAGCCCAAAAAGAAAACAAACAAGGTCCAGTAAACCGTTGCATTTCTACAAATAAGTCAATAAAGTCAAAACACATGAGAATAGAAAAAAAATATATCTGAAACGGACAAACGCATTGTGTGCATGCAGATTGTCATTGCCCTATCGTTTTCTTTTTTTCGCATTATACGAAATCATCACGTTGCAAGAGTGAAAGTTGATGTTAAGCCGCGTGCGTGGGTGTATAAGGAACGGCATTCCCGGAATGAATTACGTCGGTTTACAAGCGCAAATTGCCTTTATTTTGGAATTCCGAGAAACAATGAAATCGAACCCCATCAGTCGCTTAGACTCTTTTATTTTTAAAAGTCATTATTGAAATAGCCTAATAGATTTGTTTTGTTTTTTTAAATTCAAATCCTGGAAACAAACGAAGTTCAAGTGTGTGCTGCGTAGGTGTTTTCAAGAATTGCTGTTAGGTGTTGTTCTTTCAATTTGAAGGGCCTTAAAAAAGAAAGACGTTTTAACATGTTTAACAAGCCAAGTGATTGCCCTATCATTTTTTGTTTTCAAGATATGGAACAAATGTCTTACAAATTCAAGAGACGAGTTCCCACTTTGGGAGAGTTCGATTGTTTGCCAGCACTTTCGGGAGATGCTGCTCATCTGCGGACGAATCAAACTGTCAGTCAAAATGAAGCTCTTCTTCTTCTTATCTTTCATTCTACTAGATCGATCGTGTTTGATTTCTGACCAAAGAAAATGAATCGACACCAGATGTTCGTCGCGGTTCTCTCACCATTTTGTATACCACGTAGACACTCCCTTTTCGAAAAATGGGGGGGCTACGATGTTCCAGACGAACTGGAAGAGGGGGGTCTCAAAAAAAAAAGAAAAAAACCATTTTCTTCCGTGTGCAACAAGACCCTCTTCCTCACAGCACTTGTTCTTTCTTGTGTTTCTTTTCTTTTAACTTCTTTTGCTTCCTCTCAGACCCTCTCTCCCTTCTCTTTTGTATTGGGTTCCAGCATGTTTCCATCGCAATATCTTGGGTCCTCGATGTTTGACACGTCCCTCCTCCCCTTCAATGAGAAGTGGAGGATGAAAGAAGAAGAAAGTCCAAGGGCAAAATCAAAATGCCGGATAGCCAAACGGTTTTTTTTTTTTTTTAAACATTCCGACAAGGCTTGCCACCTCGGAAAAAAACAACACATGTGCACGTTTCTTGTGTATGTGTGTGTGTGTCTAACCTACCCCGACTATTTTTCAATCTCTATTTCGGAAACTGACTTTTTTTAAAAAATCTATTCATAATAATAAATGTTTCAATTCGGCCGTGTTGAACAGCAATAGTTATTCTTTTATCTTTTCTTATATCTAGTGGGAATTGTACAATTTAAACTTAGAGAATTGTGTGTGTTAGTTAACAATTTGTAGCGGCAGACCGCACGTCGTGCTCGAAGAAATGAAAGAAATGACAATGAAAAAAAAAAAAGGGAAATAAAAAGAAAAAGGGTGTATAAATGCTGATATATATACCAAAAAAAAAGAGGGGGGAAAGAAACGAAATTTCTTTCTTTGCGGTGGTTTATCACATGATGAAGTTACGTTAATTGCACAGGAAACGCCCGCAGAGAAAGAGTGTCGCCCTGTGCTGCGGTGTCTAGTGGTTTACTAGGCGCTTAAGCTCGTAACAAAGTGGTTGATTGGGCTCTGATGTTAACGGCAGCCTAGTGCTGAAGACGAACAAATTGGAAGACCCCGACATATAGTTCTTTCCTTCTCTCTTTTACTTATAAACTACCCAAGTCTGGATATTTCTAATTTGCTTTAATGAGTTTTTTTTTCTTCTTCTTTCCCACTTAATTTCATGTACGGAAAAAAAGGAAAAAAAAAAAATAAAATAAAATGGAGGGGGGTAAGTGCACAAGAACCGCGAGAAGGGTCTACAAAAGAAATGACCTGAGATCTTGGTCCAACAGCAAAAGATGGCAAGAAAAAATAACCCCCTCTGATGAGAATTTATGAGAGGTACACTCTCTCTCTACCTATAGTCTTTTTTGGAACACACACACAGACAGAAGAAAGAGATAGAGAGAGAGAAAATGAAGAACAGGAGAGAATATAAAAATAAAGCAATTCTTTCCCTTCTCGATCTGTCCTACACATCTCCATATAGGCAATCGGAGGTCCATCAAGGTGTGAAAAGCAATGTTTCGGAGAACCCCATACCCCCCCCCCCCCATTTGGGAGGTATATACCATATACTGTATAGAAATGAAATAGTCAAGTAAAAAGGAAAAACGAATTGTTTGAGAGAGACAGAGAGAGGGGGGAGCTGTATATAATGTTTCGCTCTCGATACATCAGCGTATATATAGGTGGTGGGAGATTTACAGGGAATGCCATCAAAACAAATGCCGAATACGGAGGGAGAGAGTTGAATAATAAGATGCAATTCCGTTTCCTGTTACGACTATTCCATCTTCAACAGACTTGACAGCGTCAAGCGGCTGGAAAAAAAAAACAACAGCCGTTTTTGTTTTGTTTTTTAAAAGGAAAGCTCATCGAGATGAAGCAGATGCTTAGAATTGCTGATGATTATTCTCTTTCGTTGTGTGCCCCATGTATTCTCTCGGCTGTAGTTATACATTTAAATGTTGTTATCTTACCCAATTTTGTTTTGTTTTGAATTTTCTATAAAATGCAGAATTTCTTTTGTACGCGATGAAATGCGAGGATAAAAACATATTTCAGCCGAAAATTTATTTCGTTTGTCTGTAAAAGGGCGAGTTGTCCACCCATACCGACATCGTGAATATATAGTGTCTGCTTCCCTATCACGGCCGTATGATCGCAGAACGTTCATCACCCAACAAGCTCCCCCCCCCCCTCTGATGTATACACCCAACCGTCGGTTAATAATACAATCAAAGAATATGTGTTACAAACACTTTGGGTTGAGTTCAAACACAAGCGCCAAAACAAAAACGATGTAACCCCCAATTGGGGGGTGGGTGGGTTAGTGTAGGTGGATATAAACTTTCTTTTTTTGGATGGGGGGGGGAAGGGTTTGATGCTGACCTGATCAATTCCAAGAGCTGGAAACAAAAGAAAAACGGCCATTTGTTAATTCATCGTAGCAGACGCATTTATTCAATGCCTCGATTGGTTATTCAGATTACCAATTTTTCGGTCATCCATCTTTGTCCATCGTGCGACAGTTGTCGTGTTTCCCCATTTGTTTTGTTTTGTCCTTTACACGATCCTCCTATTTCTCCCTTTTTTTTCCTTTTAATCATTCGGGAGGTGTATATACTATAAATTATACCAAGGCCTTTCTTTGTTTACTCGTCGAGACGGATCGATCCATATTCTTCCATTATTTCTTTCTTTTCAAAACGCTATTCAACTTCTGCTGTCTGTTGAGCTATTTACAAGCCTGTCAGACATCGCTTACAACCCGCACATCCGCAGTGACATCACCACGAAATCCGGTAAACGAATGATTCCTTCTTCTTTTTGAATACCGATTGATGTGTGGAAAAAACAGAGATCTTTCATCTTTCCATTTTTCTTTTGTATTTATCCTCGCACTTTTTTTTTTCCTGACTAACTGATGATCGACAACGAGAGACAGTTTTCTTGAAGTCAAAAGAAGTTGATGAACTGAGCTGCGTGAAACATGATCTACGGGGGAGGGTTTGCAATCAGCTGGATTGCTTGTTCATGATGTTTGAGAAAAGTTGGGGCGCAAAATAAGAAGAAGAGAGACTGTGATGGAAGTGGAGGGTGTCGCTTACCGATATACACACACACATGCATATAATGTGGTGTATACACACCCCACACGACCCATCATGGAAGAGAGCCTCGTTTTAACTTCTCCTGAAGAAGAGGGGCTACAAGAAATCGGAGACGCCTAACCAAATGGTGTGCGCATGAGGAGGAAACCTGCTGGCATACGACTGTATATGCCTCGACCTAAATGCCTTTACCATATGGGAACAAATGTGCAGAATGACTTGTCTGCAGACCTCGCAGCAAACGAGGGCAGCAAAAAAAAACCCCTCAAAACTAAAAGGGAAGTGTATAGATGTATGCAGTCAGAAGAGTTCATCTGTTTTTATGGCCGAAGCATCACCTCGTAAAACGAAAAAAAAAAAGCCATCGTTGAAACTGCGAGATTACACGCCAAAATGTGTGCCTATATATTTCTCTTTTTATGCGTTAAACACACGACCTGTGCCCGATCAAAAATTGAATTATCTCGAAATGCCGACCAGATCCTGGTTGGAATGATGTAACGATTTTCTTTTTCTATATCTTTATTATCATTGCAGGTGTGTAGATATTATTCCTGTTTAGAAAATAATAATACAAAAAAATGAAATATGTAGATGACTAGGACGTGATGGCGAATAAATGAGCCCGGTAAAAAATCCTGTCGTTGACGAATGTCACACAAAACGTCGTCACACATTTTTATAGAGAAAAACAAAAGAAAACTTAAAAAAAAAAAAACGAGCATTGAGAGGGCGGATTTCAGCTGAACGCAGAACCTCGTTAGTATATTAGTTTCTCTTTGTCAAAAGGAAATGTCTCCGGTTCGTGTTTGTCGATTCGTTTTGTTTCTCTTTTTCTTTCTTTTGACGCATAGATTATTTGTTATGTTTGGTGTTTTGTTCTTTTCGGGGGAAAGCGGCTTGAATTCAATTTTCCTTTTTTTTCTTGTTTTGAATACTCCGAAAGGGATTTTTTTAAAAATGAGTTGAGTTATTTAAATAGTAGCAGGACAAGCGACATGGGACACCAGGGGGATATGCGGATGGCCACGATTTTTGAAGCCGTGCGTGTGTTTCACCTTGCAGCGTATCTTGTAAGCTCATTTGTTTGTGCCAGTCAGTCCGGATTGGAGCATGTGTCAGTATCACTGGCAGCACAAGAGATAGAGCGCGCGCACACATCCCCTCCGAAAAAAACACACACACACACACGTATATAAGAAGGAATGAAAAAATAAAATAAAAAATTCGAAAGAAGTTGAGAAATGTTGATTGAAATAAAAAGGTTTTTCTTTAATTTTAGTTTTTCATTCAAGAATTAAAGAACGAAAAAAACAAACAAAAAAACTGGAACTCGGTGCTACAGGAAAGGTGGGTAGATTTAAATAAATTGAAAATAAAAGAAATAAAAGAAAACTCGTTTGACTCCTCCATATCTCATCGTATATGGTCAAGAAAGCAAAGCGTCATTCCTCACATGTCAGACCGTGTAGCGCTGAGTCTTGAAACATGAAAAAATTTTGGAAAAAAAACAAATTTTATTTAAATATTTAAAAAAAAGGGGATTGAAAAGCAGCGACCGGTACGCGGCATTCACGAAGACACACAAAAAAACTATTTCCAAACGCAAGAAAAGGAAAAATAACAAGAAAAACGAGCACAGGAAACAAGAAAAAGAGAGAGACACACAAGCGAAGCATTTAAATATGTCGCTTCCTATCAGACATTCCGTTACCATTATAAGTTGAAAATGGAAGCCGACAAGGGGAGGAATCTGATCCTGTGACTTTTGTTTTGTTCTTTCAACAATTTGTGTTGTTGTTGTTGTTGTCTTTCATTTTCGATTGTTTTGTTTTGTTTTCCCTGTGATTCACGATGATGTCTGGTTTTGTTCTGGCCAATGTTTTCCCAACACTTGCTCGTCCAACAAGGAAAACAAATGACGCACAAGTCCATCACGCGTTCATTGGAATTGCGTTTCATCCTTAATTGACGACCAAACTCGGCCAAATCTGAATTGACCCCCGTGAACAAGAAATCCGCTGGCCCGTTCCACGATGGGGGTTTTAATTTGCAGATGTTTCATGTCGTATAGAATCTCACTGTTATGTATACCAGTAAAATCTAATATTCATCAATCTCTTCATTTGTTTAAAACCCGGAGCTGCTGCTTTTGTTTTTTTTTTCTTTCGAGTTTCCCTCCTTGTACGGAAAGAAAATAACCAAAAACGAATAGAACGATTTTCATGTTTCATGTTTTCTAAGCGTTATTTCCAGCTTCATCTTCCGTGATGTTCGTAGAAGACAACAACAACAAAAATGCTTAATGGTTGAGGGGAAAAAAAGAAGCTGCTGGCCAAGCCAAAAACAAAAAAGAAAGGGCCCACCAGTTGTGCAGTTCAGAAGGGACTGGTCAGAAAAACACAATTTTCTTGTTTCTTTCAGCTGCTGTTGCTGCAAAAAAAAACACAACAAAAGACAAGGGGTAGTTGCTTTTCGACTTGCTCCTGTGCTAATGATTCATTGGACATTGACAAACGAGCGATTACTTAGGCTGGTGCCCTTTTCCACCCAAAAAAAAAAAAACCCCAAAAAAAGAGAAATCATAAAAATCAAATTTTGGCCAGAATTCTTCCCCTCCATTTCTGCTTATGGGGCCAGTCAATAGAGGCAGTTTGTGCTACGGTTATTTTATTTTTATTTTTTTTTTTTGGTTAATGAATCTTTGACCTGTTTCCCTTGCTTTAAAGCATTTCATGCTCTTGTACGTAGCTCCTCCACATATGTGCGAGAAGAGAAAGAGAGAGACAGGATATTTATTTATATATGATTCTTTGATTACTTTCGTATCCGGCCAAGTTTTTACAGTTGAAGCTGACGAGCCGAATATCCTAAATGAATGTTTCCCTTATTTTTTTTCTTTCTTTCTTTCTTTTCAACACTTAAAAAATGGCAATATTTTTTCTTTCTTTCTTTCTTAACCCCTCTAAAGAAAACAACAAAACTATGTATCTTTCTGCCGAGTTCTTTTAGCAAATATAACTATCTCCAAAGATTATCTTTTGTGGCTAGTTTGGTCACGTTTCACTCCGACAGTTATTGCCTAGCAGTTAATATCTCTTCCACGGGCTTTTCCTGGAAACAAACCTCAAATGGTTATAGAAACTCTCATTGAAAATGAAACACACGGGGGGTAAGTTTTAAAAAATTCAACAACAAAAAAAAAAAAAACATCCCATATCTGATTGATCAAGTCAAAAATCGTCCTAGACGTACAGTACGTAAATGAGTTTGTTTTACAAGTGTCCTACAGTGGTCTTTAAAAAACAAAACAAAAAACGTTCCATCTGTTTGAATGGAATTGAGAGAGATCTGCGTGTGTCACTTATTCCTTTCGGGCTGGGGAAAACAGTGACGTATACAGCTAACTCGACCGCATTCACGCGGTATAATACACGCACGTCGTCTATAACGTTGACTGGCTGTCACGAATGTCTCGTTGTTATGGGCGTGCAAACAACTCAGGTTTGTTTGTCGGCTCGTTACGTCTATGCCACATTTTAAAATACATTTTTTTTTTTGCTCGCTCGGACTGTGCCCGTATATGAAAAATGTAAAGGTACCGTTTTTTTTTTTTAATTATGAAACGCGACAAACAAAGTTTGCCCCTAAATAGCAAAACAGGCCTCATTTGACTATAACTCCGAACTGGGCAGACTCGTTTGGCAAGCAAAAAGAAACATATTTTCTTATTTATTTTTGTGTGTGGGGGGAGCTTTCGTACAAAGATGGACAAACTCAAATAGAAAGAAGAGATACAAGCCAAAAAAAAAACAAAACAAAAGAGCCCAGACATATACATCAACCATGTTGGCTCATGATTCTTTATTTTTTATTTTGTTTGTTGCTTAAATAGTTACAACTATCGACGTGCCCATGTTTTATAAGCAGCAGTTGTTACGTTGTTATGTTTTCAGGAGGATTTGCAAGTTGTGGTTTGGAGCGCTTTAGCCTCCTAGTCAGCCATACACGTACAATTTCAAAAAAAACAAAAAAACAAAAAAACCAACACATTTCCCTCTTTTTTTCTGGTTGCTGGGATCTTGTTGTACAACGTTGTAAAAATACTATATCCGTCTGTGTTGGTCGGTTCAAATTGGCGTGTCATGACGTCGCGGCCTCTTGTCGTCCCATTCCATAACATGGTTACGACTTTAGCCTTGACGACTTTGAAAGTTTATCAATTCTCTTTTCTAGCGAAATGAATAGGAAAGGCATTCAAATGAGTTGAAAGAGAAATATATAGAGACACGCGGGACTCCCAACCCGGCGGGTAATAACAATCGAAGGATAATGGCCAAACGCAAGAAAGAAAACAAACGACAACGTTTAGAACTGTATAAGATATCTAATAAAAATAAAAGACATAAACAGCCCATGTAACGTATATATAACTGCCCCGTTCGGAATAAATAAAGGAGTGTCAAACGATTTCGAGGCTCGTTTTTTTTGTTTTGTTTTGTCTGTTATGTCCCGCGCACGCAAATAACAACGGCCATTTTTGCCCGTTTGATTTGATGGCATTTTGTTTCTTTTCTATCTACGCCACAAAAGAAAAGATAGTCGACAGGAGACGGCGATATTCAAACGTCCGGTCGGAGAGATATCGTGTTAACGTCGAGTTCAATTCACGCTAGAGGTGCGCTCACCAGATGTTAGTGCGACAAGCAGTTTCAAAAAAGACGATGCGTTTCGTCTTTGATTTCAGTCCAACGTCCAGACTAACGCCGTGCGTGATACATTTTTCGTTTCCTTTTTCGATTTTCCCTTATTTCTTCTTCTGTATTTGGTTTTTCTATCCCCTCCAATCGTTTCACACCTGGAGAATAGCACGTACAATGGCCATGCGTGTTCTTTTTAACCTTCCCCTATCTCTTTGCTGGTCACGTCTATACCCCCCACGTGTATAGCCTCTCTCAATTCGATACAATAGACAGAGAAAGAAACAAAAGGTGCTGCGTAATAAACATAACGCGAAATCAAGAGAGAGAGAGAGAACTCGTTAGCTAGACCCAACTCAGCAGGAGGAATATCCTGTCGTCGTTGGCTCTTGGCCGCCGAGTCCATTGAGCAAAGCGGACGAAGCGCCCGGCCGTGTGATAACGAAGAACCAGAAAGAACAAATCAAACGAGTTTCTTTCTTTCTGTTTCCAGTTAACGAAATAAAAAGAAAGGGAATCGTTTGTACAACTGCGGTTTGTGTGTCTGTTATTTTCTCATTTTCTCAAGATTATAACAGAAAAAAGAAAAGAAAAAAAGATGTTTAAATGGGTTTCTTTCCACAGGTGTGGATTTTCTCGTTATATGGCCTTTGTTACGTGCGTTGTAGCTCTCGCGCCTAGGTGTGTCCAGCTGTGTGCCACGACGGCCGACAAAGAATGCCTTAAAAAAAAAAAAATGGGCAAGACCGGATGGTTCGAATAATAGAAACTGCATCAAACAATGGCTTAACACAGACCAGGCCGATCCCTTCGTTCTCCGAATTTTAGTTTTCTTAGTTACCTTGAATTAACTAATGGAAAAGAAAAAGAGGCTCGGCGTGGGCTTGATCAAATAAATTGTACAGCCCTGTCATCAATGTCCTTCCCGCTTCGCTATATCAATGAAAAGATATATACGATTCGTTCGTACTCTGGAACTGCGGGTCCGTCACGGTCGAGAACGATTCATTCTTTGTCGCGCAAGCATGACTCTTCCTGATTTCTATTGTATATACTGTATGTACCCACGGAATTAAATAAATATAAATAATACCATCACGATGGGTATCGTGTAGACAAGTAAACAGCACAACAATGTTTGGTTTCACAAGAGATTCAAACGTTCTATTTTTTGATGAGGGGGGGGGGGGTTCCTTTTGTCTTTTCGTGTGTACGGAAATAGCGAGATATAAAGTTGACTATCAAAGAGAAATAGAGAGAGAGAGAGAAACAAATAATAAGACAAGAAATCCGTCGAGCATAAAAAAGCAGCGCACGTCGAGTGGAACCGACTTTTTTTATTTTTTTCTAAATTCTCATTCCCTCGTGGAAACGTTAGCCTCCCCTTCTCTTTTTGTTGGAAAACATCGCATTACAAGAAAATTTCTTTCAAATAACAGAGGAAGAAAAGATAAAATTGAAATCATCGGGCCGGAACGGGAAATTATTATCTGTGTAAAAAAAAAAAAGAGCTGGACGGGCATGGCGGGTTTATCGATTTCACGATTGTTCTGATTCACTTGTACGCCTGTCGTGTTTACCATCTACATATATGCGTGTAGTAGTATGTGTATGTATTCTTTACAGACGGCTGCAACAGTATACGTAACACGTTACACTGCGCTGGAACAAACCAAAACCAAAAATTATTTAGGAAGAAATGACATTGGAAAATGTTGAACCATCCGGAGAAAGAAGAAGCAAAAACGTTCGAGGAATTCAATGTGAGTTTGTATCCCTGAGCCCGTGAACTACGCCGTGAATGCGGAAAACACGACCGCCATGCAGACATGAACCGCCTTGGTTTCTCTCTCTTTTTTTTTTTCAAAATAAAAAAGACGATTGAAATGTGAGTATTTTCCTTTCAACTGCCAGCATTTTTCTATATGCCATTCTCGTTCTCAATATGCGTATGCGTTTCTTGCTTCTTTTTTTTCCCGTACAGTATAGACGTATTGTATAACCTCTCCACACTTTCCCGTTCGTTTTCCAACAAAGGGAACAACAACAACAACAACAACACTCACGCTTTTTATCATTTGTTATAATCGACGAGTTCGAATTTCTTGTATGTGGCTCGACTTTCCTGCACCAGAGCTGCCCTATTCATTCGGCGTGGAATTAAGAATTATTATTGTTATTATTTCATTTTATTTTATTTTATTTATTTCTAAACTCTTGTGGTATCTGCTGCTGTTGTAACGCGAGAATCTTATACATGCGCACAACAACAACTCAATCCCCGCAGTCGGTTTCATGCACGTAAAACGTTCACGGTAGAAACCTCGAACGTCTCGACGCAGGTGTTGCATTCGTTTGCTTTAGGGACGTAATTCAATATTGAAACAGGTTGCGTGCGTGCCTTTTTTTTGTCCTCTCCTGTGTTCGTGTCCAAAGAAGCGAGATGACGAAGAGCGTGAAAGCCCCCCAAAAAAAAAGAAAAGGAAAACCAACACTCCGTTTTTACCAGACTTTATATATGAATACATTTAAAGATGATACCCTGCCGTTTCAAAATGACCCTGTCACGCCTTGTCGTTTCTTTTTATTTTTTTAAATTATATTTTTCCTTATTCAGAGTCACGTCGCAGCAGACCAACCGGAAGTGGCTATAAAACATGGGGTAAACGAAAACGAGGTCATATCATCAGCCAGCCTCCTAAAAAAGCTCATCTTACGAGACGGATTATATTTTGGTAGCATCGGTTATTATTAACAAATGTGGGACGGGTTCCCTATTTTGCTGATGCCGCATCTCTTATGTACATTTTAGACGTTTAGCCATTCATCTGAAAATAAACAAGGCTGCACAACAGTTGCAAACGGAGGAGCAGGCCCCGGTCTATCCCCGTTTTTGGGTGTGATATGCGATGGAAGGCGGGAGGGCATTACATCCTATAATGAGAGCACTTGGCAACTAGTTAATGGGCTATCGTTGTGTTCACATGCCGTGCGATCAGTGGCCAGCAGACGGAACAGAGGGGGTTCCAAAGTCCGACCAAAACTCGAGCGAAAATGAAACGTCGTCAGACGAAGAACGTGCGCTGCTGTCCGCCCTTCTTTTATGCCGTTCACTGAGATCTCATTTATACCGGACGGGAAAAATAAGGAAGACAAAACTGAGACGCAAGGCCAACAGCTGCCAAACAAATCAAAAATGGGAATTCGATGCTTTTCGCTAGCTAGTTTGACGATGATTTACATTTGTCTTTCCACCGCGCTCAAACAGGAAATAGAATGGAGGAAGCCACCGGCAGCTACAATATCCCCTCCGCTTTCGCAATGACAAGAGCAGGATTGGCTTACATTGTCCATCCAGGGCAAAGGTGATGCATGACCCTTGTCACAAGAAACCACCGGTAAGATACTCATCGATCATATAGTCGATCCTATCTTTGATTATTCTCCAGTAGATTTCATCAAACTTACAGGACCACCCGTCCAGTGTCTCCCCTATTTTTTCTTGGAAAACTTTCTTCTTCTTCTTCTCTCTTTTTTTTTTGGGTTTAATTTGTTGTTGTTGTTTGCGTTCCACTCCACTGGTGGATGTAGGCTACTGATGGATGCTTTTGCGCAGCTGTTTTGGAACAGTCTCAAACCAAATGCCCTTAACACCTCGTCGTCTTTCGTCCACCTAAAACACAGGCTAACACGTTCCAGTGTCATTTATTAGCTTTCAAATTAAAACTAGTAGAGAACGAAGTTAATCTAAGGCTTTCTGCGTCGTCTACAGCAGCGATGCCGTAGTCTTGACACGTCAGCGTTCATGAAGTACGTGCAAGTTTCCGTGCGAACGTGCCTTTTTGTCTTGTACGCTATTCCCATCCGGTTTGACTTCGCCGGGATGAGAGGCGTCACCCCGTCTGGGACTTCCAAACCAAAAGCAAACGTCAACCGTCAGTAAAAGATAGAGCACACAGAGGCAGCAGTCGTCTAGGCTTATTTATAGAGAGATCTACTACGTTCTAGGTATTTTGAATAATTTATTGATAACGTGAAAAGGACTACAAAACGCGGCCAGACACAAAACAACTCGGAGTGTGTATAGATATTTTTATTTTTATTTTTTCAAACAGACCCTCACGCACTTTGGTTTGAAAGATTTTTCACACGTCTGGCACGTCGGTTTCTATCGCGACATGGCGACAATCTTCTCCTTTGCTTTGATTAACATATCAGACAGTTGCGCCATTTAACAAACGCGGAGAGAGGTATGTATCCAAGCGTTCGGGGAAAGAAAAAAAAAGATATTGTAAAGTCATTGCCGCTGGACGACTGTGGATTTCATAATTTATTCGCAGGAAGGGGGGGAGGGCATGCCCATCGTGAATGAAGTGGGATCTTTCTAGCGTGTCACCTTGAACAGCTTAGCAACCAAACGAATAGAAGAAGATAAGAACGAATGAACGAAACCGAGGGACGGATTGGAGTATAGCTATTCATTGTGCGTGATGCAGGCGCGATAATTTAAGCAAGGCATAATGCCCACGGTGGTGCCCCCTCACGTTGCCATGTCCATAAGTGAGCGAAAGTCCTTGCCCAGTCTGTTTATTTATTCATAATCCGTCTGCACTTTTCCTGTTTTCCACCAACCCGTTTCTCGTAACGCGTAATAAGAGATGGAGTGGATTGGTGAGTTGGCAAAACAACGCGCCAGCAACGGGATTGAACTAGGATATTTATTTAGTACGTATATATAAACCAAATTGATCGTATCGTATAAGATAATTCCTACCATCAACATTGTATAGGATTTTCCAAAACTGAAAGAGAAAAGAAGCAAAACCCAAGTCTCTTTTATAGTTCTTGAACTTTCAATCGTATTCTCGTTGCGTTTAAGTTTTTGAATACTTGTGAAATTCACGAAAATAAAAAAAAAAACGTGAATGATGGAGTAGATGCCTCGTTTTTCTCGACACATGTACATCTCTCGCTGTTTTTCATCAAAAGCTTATATTGCCTGCTCGTATAAGATATAAAAGGATATTTTTATGACATTTAATGGCCACCGTGTGAGGTTTTTTCTTTCTTCTTCGAACAGTCAACGGTTATAGCAGCAATGTCTGAATAGCGCAATAACAGAACAACTTTAGGAAAAGCCATCACCTAGCAACCCACTTGGCCTCCGCTTGCCCATCTGTCTAAACAGTTTTGATTAGGCGGAAAGCTCCTAGAGATACACGTCATATCAAATGAAAAATAACTCTACTAACAAAACGCACGGATAAAAACGGTCTATTTGAATCGTTAAAGTCAAGAAGAAAAAGGACAGCCAGAGGGAAAATACAACGATCGCTCACTTGGATCAACATTTGCATAGCTTGAATTCTACACCGGTGTAGACACACACAGAGCACAACAACCAAAAAAGTGAGTGTTGACAGTTGGCCGCTTGAAAACAAACGTCCAAAGAGCAAAAAAATTAAAAAAAATAAATAAAGGGACGACTGAAGAAAGGAAAGCAAGATAAATAGATGGAATAAAAATGTGTTATTCTTTCTTGGAAAGTGCAGTCGCTTGACGCCAAAAGAATCCCGAGAAGGCAAGGTGGGAAGAAAAAAGAAGAAATGCGGTTTCAAGAGACACGTACTACATCTACTGAAAACGTCAGCAAAAAAAAAAGAAAAGAACGGAGAAGTATCCCTTTCATCCACCAGCAATAGTTGGCACCTGGGTGTCACTCCAAACATTGGAAGACCATCTGTGTACCTTACCCCCATTTTACTAACCAAAAATTCTGTACAACACACAAGGGCGTTGTCCACTTTGTTGGTGACAGACATTCTGTCGTCTTTGACTTGTAAAAAGAGAGAGAAAAAAAATAGGTGTCGGTTAGGAACCAAACTGCTTGAGATTCGATAGAATTTCGTTATTTTTTCAAAGAACTACAAGAGTTTCAAATCAAAGTGTTTCTTTCCCCGGACGTTCAGAGTGTCGGCACGGGTTGAGAAAGCATCACGCAATGGTGACGTTACAAAAAGTCCAGGGGGAATTCGAAAGGGAAAGAAGAAGAGGCCGATCGTTTTATGAGGTGTCACATTCTGACACTCGCAGGAAATCGCTGCGTTTGGTTTAGGGGGGGTGATTTCCATTTTTTATTGTTATGTTATGCGTTTTTCTATATGCAGTCTGCTATAGCACCACTTGGAAGGCATTATTATCTCGTAGTGAAGAAGCCCCGAAAATAAAAAATAAAAAATACTTTGAAAAGTCATTGAAACATGTCGGTCCCTGTTGTGCATTTCATTATTTTTTTTTTTAGCGAAAAAATGCATTTTTCTTGTTCTTTTCATTAAGAAAACGAAATGTTCCAGAGATCCCAAGTGGTAGATGTATATTCACTACACAAGAACAATAAGAGAAGAAGGTGGGGGGGCTTCGCTCCAACACATGCACCAAGTGCAAGAGAAATGTTCTGTTCTTTTTTTCTTTCGATTTGAACAAAAGAAAAAAGGCAACGGGGAGTAAAAAAAAAAAAAACTTCAACAAAAAAATAAGGAGGGAGTAATGTTCCAGTGACCATAAGATCCCTGAAGGGCTGTTCCATTAGCGGCTTGTCGGAGGCGGAGGAAACCAACACCTGCAACACGCTTTTTTTTTGTTTTGTGTGTGTGTCAAAAAATAAAAAGGGGGGAATAAATATTATAAGGGAAAGAAACTTGTATTTTCCCTCGGTACACGTGAAGCTTCATCGCCTCTAGCTTTCTTGGTTTCCTATATGTAGTTTCTGCTGGAACAATGTGTGAAGGGGAAACAATAACACAAAGGGGAGGATAGAAGAAGAAGAAAAAAAAAATGAGAAGCGACAACATTCATGTGAATATAATATGAAGCTTATTCGTTTCGAGGTGTTCGAGGAATCCTTACTACATTTATTCACCCCTCCCACCTCATTCCCCTGAAAACATGTATATGCGGATACGTATATATTCTCTTCTACTGCATCTATAATGCTACATAGTGTGGAAATCAAAAACGAATGCATTCCTGAATAGCTTTATTTCCCTTTCTTCCCCCCGCTGTCGAGCCCTGGGCCGACGAGTATCCAAGAAGAAATGCAAAATGATGGATTCGACGCTGTTATAGACGTTCACAATCCTTTTTTGAAAAAAAAATATATAGCCCTGCTGGGTCTGTCTTTCTCTTGATGTGTGTGCGTGTGATAATAACAGGAAATAAGTTACGCATCGGCTTTAATCAAGTCAAGAGTTCTTTTCCCTTTTTTTTAAATTATTTTGATAATGGGCCGGGTTATGCCTCATATATCTCTCGCGATGAACGTTTCAAACGACCCGCCACAGCCCGCGGACCGAAAAAAAAAATGATAATAAAAAAATAGATATGATAAAACTACTGTTGCCTCCAGAAGTTAAAAAAGAAATACACCTATTAAAAACGACCGAGAAAAAAAAAAAAATAATACGACTCACGACTATTATGTAAAAGGTGCCATTCTCTGCACGTGTTCCAAAAGACAAAGATTGTTTCGTATTTTATTTTAGTGTTAGTCATTTTTTTTTTCCCCTCTCCTTTTTGGAACAAAAAAATAAATAAAAATAAAAGAAAAGAATAACAATGAATTTGATTCCTCGGTGGAATCCATGTGAATCGTTAAAAGTAACGTCGTACTTTGCCGGTTTACCGCACAATGCGCTTATTTTGCGCTTCCAAGTTTTTAACCGACAAATGTGATCCCCCTCTTCTTTTCTTTTTTTATCGCCCTTGTTAGATTTTTCTTATTTCCTTTGAAGTTTTTTTGTTTTTTTGCCTTAACGATCTGTATTCCCCTGGCGCAAATTGTAACACTTCCCTACCGAAAAGGGCAGTCCTACCATCAGCTGTCGCTAAATCTTTTTCTTTTGTTTCGCTTTCCTTTCCCATTGCCCCAAAGGATTCGTCGGCTTGTATACATCGACCGGTCGCGGGACGAGGTCGAAAACTCTTTCGGTACGATTAAGAAGAGGCCGACAATGATGAAGAAAATAAAATGGCCATGATTTTCAGTCGGATGGGGAAAAGAAAAACACAAATAAATTTGACCTTACCTGCTGATAGATCCAGTAGCCCGTGAGAACTGGGAGTAATCCATGGCTGTTTCTATGTCGCCGGTAGATATGGGTAAATCTCTTCTTCGTTTTGGCCTACCACTAATTTGCACGGCTAATAGCCTGAATTTTATAGCTATTTCAGCTATTTCTATATGTATCTGGCAGGAGCTGGTGGACAAGACTTGACATCGAGGACGCTGTCGGACAGACTGTGCCAGGTGCAAAGATATACAAGGGCCGTGGTTGCGTTCACAAACGAAATAGAAAGAAAATAAAAATCAAAAAATGATGAAAAAAAAAAAAGCAACAAACTTCATGTACGTATCTTGGAATAGAAAAGAACAGAACGAGAAAAAAAAAAAGGAAACGAAAAAAAAGAGAGAGAAAGAGAAAAAGGCAGTTTCATTTCGATTCGGCTATTGACGGGATTGAATGGAAGAATCCTTTCTTGGTTTGGCCGGGCCAAGTGCCTCGTCTCTTTCTTGTTTTGCTCCGACACCTATAGAAATCAAAAAAGGTTCTTGAATAGCGGGGAGCCCGATGCCTTTTTTTTTTTTTTGCTGGTGAACTGCTGCAGCTGCAAAATAAAAGAGAAGGGAAACGAAAAGAAAAGAAAACGAAATGCTTCATCTCCACCCCCAATCCGGAATAAGAGTTTTGTACGTCATGAATAGCAGGAAAAAGCTTAGGTTCTTATTCTTCTTTACGTTTCTCTTTTTCTTTTTGTGTCCACTCTTTCACGTTCTTTGACTTTTGAATAAAAAAGGCGACCCACAAGCAGTTCCAAACCATTTATAACGCAACAAGAGATGAGGAGGTCAACATTTGACATCAAGGTCGAAGCGACGGTTCCCCTCCGAAAGAACACGAAATATGGTAGACTCGGTAGATTCAATAGGTAAAGCTGGCATGTGATGTAGCAGCTCTTTTGGGGCACACACAAAAGAGCAATTAGCTACAAGATTGGACATCTATTGCGTAGATATATAGCGTGGAAGAATCTACCATTAAGGAAACATGTGTTTCCCTTCAGCCAATAGCCAACCGAAGGCTATATAACGCACATCGGTTGTTATTCAACGCGGAGGACATGGAATGGGCACCGCAAAGGTATATATACATACAGCACAACCGACACTATTTGTAACTTATTGGAGGGGTGGGCTTATTTCTTTTCTTTCTCGTTTAAGACAAACTTAAGTAGACCGCTTGGCATGAGAAATGGGGGATTTTTACAATCGTTGTGGCTGTCACTTGTTTCCTAACAGTTTCATAAATAAAAGGCTTAATGTTGTTTTTGATGACGCATTTCTTCTTCTTCTCCTTCTTTCTTTTTCTTTTATTTTTTAATAAGAAACGTCTCACGATTCTCCATCAGTACATAACTTACGACGCACTCCAAAAATATGTATACACACACACACACGCGCCGGATGAACGCACTGAACTGGAATTAGAGTTCCCCCCCTTAGAGCGTTAAAAAATCATCCCACCGACTTTATTGGGTGAGGAAAAATATATTAGCACGAAATTCCATTTCCGTCACATTTCCAAAAGCATTTGATTTAACGAGGAAAAACGACAAAACAAAATCGCTCGCATTTCTTTCGGCCCGCGCAGTTTTCATTCAAAGTTAACTGGTTTTCTTACATCGCTGCAGAACGCGTTTCGTAAAATGGGCCAATGTTTAATTAACTTTATATGGCAAAGGATTTATAGGTGACAGCAGTCGTTGCAAGATCGAAAACAAAAGCCGGCGTGAACGGGAGTGCGTTGAATCTCGAAAGGATAATCGTGTTAGCTTAAATTTCTTTCCCGTTCCACTGTACTGCAAGCTTATATGCTATCTCGAGTGTTAACAAGGATTAAAACAGAGTGTGCGACAGTGACAAGAGCCTTTGTTCCAGTCACGTTTCCTCGCCCGATGTGAGGAACTAATTGTGTAAAATACAAGTAGACTATTACATCTTTATCCGCTCGGATGATGAGTTGCAAGCTGCGACTCAAGTCACTCCACACGCCGATCACGCGAGAATCTCCGAACGCTTGATTCCCGTCACGAATAATCATCTTCCCCTAATAAACTATTAACATTCGAAAGCTGTAGCCACTGGGCCCTTCCAAGTGTCCAGCGAAGCGTATTCAAGTCGCATAATACGCTAATGTTATTCTATTTTTAAGGAGGACAACAACAAAAAAGGGGGAAAAGAAACAAACAAAACAAAAGGATCACAGATGTTTATCATGTGCAGTCACACGTTAAACAATAAGCAAACAAGCAAAGCCAATGAACAGATAGTCCTTGCAGTTGACCAGTTCGTGACAAAGGTCTTACGAAAACAGCTTGCGTCAGTTATGGCGATCTAGTCAAAGATATCGTTTAGAGATGGACTCCATGGCACTGGGAATTCAATGTGAATTCATGACGCATTCAACTAAAAATAGTTCTCATATTCTCAACTCATTTGTTGAGTATTCGATTTCTTTGACAATCCAGCAGGGATAGACAAAATTGAAAAAAACAAATGACAAAGAGGTTTCCTTTTGGGCTTTCTCCGAGACTATAAACGAGACAACCAATCGGAGGAAGTCTTTCTTGAAACCCAAAGCGCGAGTGACTTGGCGAAGTTTAGAAACGGAGATCAAGACGTGGGTCATGCAGGTCGGGGGATTATTATTTAAGCGGCAATATGCGTTGCTGGCCAAGCCCGCTTTCCTCTGCTGGATTGCCATTTCCAGTAAAGCTCAGCTGTTGTTTTTCAAGAATATCGTGCGGGTCCGCCCTCACGCTGTACAAGGTGCCGTGACAATATGAGACCCCCACTGTCGCCCTTCTAGCCACGCCTGTCCGTCTCTTTCTTTTCTTTTTTTTTTGGCCGGCGTACGTGTCTGTTTTCCCGCCTAGCACGCGCTTCCGACGTTCCGAGCCATTCTCTACGCGTCATTTATTCGATGTCGTTCCTATTCCATGGCTGCACACGGCAGATACGAGACAGGGAGTGGCATGAGGGCTATAGATAAAAAATAGGAAGAGGAGAGGCTAAAAACATGTATATATAGCCTAGTCAAGATCGGCCATTCAATTCATCCACAAGATAATCGAATTACGTGTTTATGTGTAGTAGTCCCACACCCGGCATACTGAGCGTTAAGATTTGTTGTTTTTTTTGTTTTTTTATCTTGGCCGCCGACCAACTTTCATTAACAGTATGATGCATCACGACTGAGGCAGTTTGGCTGGCGTTCCAGACTTGGAGTCGGTGGGGAAATGAGATCTCGTTGTATAGTATTAGACAGTCCTATATACCTATATGGTAGCCACGTAGTTATGTATGTTACGTATATATATATATACATATATATAGGCCAGCAGACGAAGGAAAGAAAGAGAGGGGAACAGAGATGTATCACGCTGCATTCGGTCATCCGTCATTCGATTCTCGACAGCCAGTTACACACATACAATGCATTCTGAATTACAGTTGAACGTGATTCAGAGCCTAGCCCCTGGCCAAATGGTCTGACAGTAAACTACCGGAAGAATACGAAAGTTGTGTGAAAGATTTGACGGCGTAAAAGAAAGGAAAACAAACCAAAACCCTTGCCTGTCACCGACGCAATGGGAGAGCCAAAATGCGCGTCTACAGAAAAATGGAAATGAAACTCTTGTCTGCACGCCAAGTATTGATCAGGAAGAATGCCAGGGACGCTCCCATTAGACCAAGTTTCATCGCCCAGACTGCGTGGCTCTTATTTGCCTCTCTCTGCCTTTCTTTCTTCGTGTTGTTGTTTTCCCTGCTTTTTTCTTTCGATGCTTTTCGTTTTGTTGTGGCACTGCATGTGTATACTTTGCGTGCCTGAACCAGCCTAAATAAACGACTAGTTTACTATCTATTCATGGGGTTATACGAGCGATTGAGCTCGCCGAAGCCTCCCCCCCCCCCCACCAGGTTGGCTGGCGTTTTGGCCGTTGTTGCATCACGCTCGCACGTGCACAGTACACACCTTGCACCTGGATTGATGGCTGCATCGTGTAGGCTATATACGTATAGAGCTATATAGTCGATGTTGCGATCCCCGGGACGGTAACCTCTGTTTCATTTTGGGTGCGATAAAATCACTCTGAACTTTAGCTGCAACTGGATGGCAAGTTTCCAAATTCTCGGCTGAGCCCATCTGTGACGATTTCTTGACTTTTCTAGCCTTTGAATGGGTTTTGAGAGCTCTCCTTTGAACTCAACTAATTCGTCAACGAGAAAACTGAAAATCACGTTGTTAACAGGCGCTGATGAACTTGCCCTATGCCTCCATTCTATTTAAATAAGAATGAAGAGACAAAAACAAAAAAGGGTTTTACGTACAACTCACGTTATTCTTTTTTTTTTTCTAAGATGGAAAACTAAAGATGGTGTGGAGGGTGCGTGATTTCCAGACGAATTACCTCTCGACTGATTACCATTTTAACATGGACTTCCAAATCATGTGGCGCGTGTAGCGAAATCTAACTAAAATGTATTGATTAAGGAAAAAACTAAAATAATCGGAATTAGAAAATTCAAATTTCGTGTCAGTCCCACTACAATTCATCATAATACAAAAAAAACAAAAAAAACAAAAAAACATTCGACGTTCAGGGCTCTGGAACTCCATCATCGATTTCCAGCGGGTGCATGTATGCAACAGTTCTGCAATGATGCGTGCTACTTTCCTCGACATACTTTTCTCCGTGTTTTGTGTGTGTTAAATTTCATTCCTCCTCCATTTCATTTCAAGTGAAACGCATAAGAAGATTGCGCATCGTTTTTGTCGGTTGAGGAGCGCATCAGAGATTGAAAAAAGAAAAAAACACCGCGGTTTCTTCGTTTACAAGCCGCACTAAAAGAAAAATAAATACATAAGAATAAAAGGAGAGAGAGAGAGAGAGAAGCTAAGTATTGCCCGCTGGTTCAACACAAATGGCGATGATTTTATAGCCGTTGGATTGGACACTCTCGGTCGTTTTTTTCTCTCCTCAGGTGTTTTTTTTTTTTCAAACCTTCTCTCACACCTGAAGGACGACGAATAAGGTAGGCCCCTTCAGCATTGCACAGCAACAATATCTCGATTTTTTTCCCCTCTTCTTTCCAATTCGTTTTGTCTTTTCCCTCTTTCAGTAAAACCCGAAAACTAGGGCTGTATATACAACAGGGGGATTCACATGGTCTTTTCCCTCTGTCTCTTTCTCTCTGTAGAATTGCAAATGGTCGGTTGATCAAAGGCAAAAGATGGTCGACCAAGATACATCGTCTAGATGAGCTCCTCCTTTCTTTGTCGCTTTGTCGGAGGGTTTGGAAGGAAACCTTTTCTTTTCACCACCGCCTCCTCCTTTTTTTTTTTTCCTTTCTTCTTCATCTTGTAGAACCAGAGTCGAGTGGTTTCCTTCCAGCGTTTTAATCTGCACTCCGACACCTTTTTTCTCCCTTCACTATCTCTTATCCGACACGACGAAATGTTTTCTTCATCGATGTCCGGTGGTGTTAAACGAATATTTTCTCGGTCCAGATATTTCCAGTTTGTTGCTATGACTACGTTTGTGTTATACGAGAACGCCGAGCCCTTAAAAAAAACGTATGAAAAATACATTTTCCTATTCTCATTAGGCACGACTAATTTGAAGCACATGTTAATTGTTAAAAAAAAGAAGAACAATTATTTTAACGAAAACGTGATCCATATCAAATTGAACTACGCTTTTATGCATGTCTTCGTCAAGTGGAAGCTTCTGAACAATAACTGTTTCAAACTACCAAACATGCGACTCACTATATTAATTCTGATACGGATTTTGTTGGAAATTATGTTGGGCCCGGGTTGGGCAATCAGCCACCATTTGCTTTTTTAGGGTTTGTCGATGGCTGTTTGTCGCGGTTGCAGGTGTCATTCGACAGTGTCAGATCGTGACTCGACAATCAATCGACACCTGAAGCCACCATAAAGCAATTCAACGAGATTGATCAGCATTACGATTGAGCCCTATTTCGGTTATACGATACCTTTGGGCCATATGCTGACTAAAATGTCGTTTTGATTCCATTCCTTGCGTGCTTGTAACATTTCTATTTTCCATTTCCTTTTTCTATTGGTGTTCTTATTATTCTCGTTTTGTCACCACACTTGATCGGAGAGGAATAATCGGTCAACACAATCTCATGGCCTGTCGTATGGGCAAGGAAAATTGCTTTTTTTTGTTCTCTGCCCCACACTCAAATCTAACGCGGATCATATAAACTTATCTGCTTGTAAATCGTGCCTGAAACTTCCGAATAACGGATCGCCATCTGATTTATTTCGCGTTCGGTGTATCGCTTTTTTTTGTCAGTACAAGAAACTTGTCAAAATTTGACATTTAGTTGGTCTATCACGTTTTTCACTTCTCTGGCATGCGTAGATTGGATGTGGCGTAGGAAGGCGTATTGAATAATTTTATATTTTTTAATGCTGCTGGAACTAGAAAATAGGGCAAACGCATACCACCTACCAGCCCAAATGCGTTTGGCTAGCCTTGACAACATGTAAAAAGCAAAATTTTGCGTTTGTTTGTTTTTCTGAAATTAAGACGTTCTGCCAAAGACGGTGTCTCAACTTTTCATACCTAATGCACTTCAATATATAGTTTTGTTAAAATTTTGTTTCCGTTTTTCAAGTCCTATTGTTTCTTCACGCCATCTAGCGGTTATTTGTTAAATAAACTTCACAAATGATTGTCGTATCCGTATAGAAAATTTCAGGAAATATGGGCTGTATATAAAATCTAATAACTTTAAAACTAATTCCTCCTCCCAAAAATCTTTTACTGGGTTTGTAGAAGAGAATTAGCTCTTTAATATAAGACAAAAACGGAAGAGGAGGGGATTATAGATAACTAACGGCAGCGATTTTTGCTAAAGCCATTTCCCCGTAAGCTCTGTGTTAAACACGGAAGCGGTTTTTGGGTAGTAAAAAGGTAGACGGAACTCATTTTTCGTGTGATTTTTCATCATTTTACAAGTTAGGGAAATAAAATTTGGCATGCATGTAGACCAATTAGTATCAAACAAAGTTCATTTTTTAAAATTTCTATTTTTTTGTATTTAATTAGACTAAATTACAATACAAAAATACACATATTTTATAATTGAAATTAATCATACTAAATATTAAAATTTCAAGGGAGGGTTTTAGGAGAACATGGCCAAGATTAATATTTATAAAGCTCATGTAGAAAACAAAACTTTGCAATTTGTTTTAGGTTAGATAGGCATTTTGGGCTATAAAAACCAGACTATCAGCCCCTTTGGTGAATCATCCCCCTCCCTAGAAGGGTGAGGACCACACCCATCGTAGCCCCTCTATGATGCAAGTCGTAAGAAGAATAAAAAATAACCAAAGTAAAATCGCACTCACATTTATGAAATGATTAATTTTTTGATAAATGAACTATATATTGTAAAAAATTTCGGTTAAAGTACTGAAAAACATTTTTTTTATCATAACGAGTTCTTAAGCTGCAAGTGAATTAAGCGCTGAAATTTTGTCAACGGTAATTTTCAAGGACTGAAGCATATAATCCAACCCGCTTGTCCCGATTGCTATGGCTATTGGGCCGTAAACCAGAATAGGTATCTCCGATGCAATACTCGGAAGATCTTCGACAATTGGTATGTCTATCGCCGTTTCTACGTTCTAGCGTCTCTAGCTCGCGTCTTCTACGCTCAATTTCGGCTAGAAGACCTGCCGAGTAATTCATCGGGAATTATCTGATTTGGGGCCCAAGAGCCATGTCACGATATAATTGGAAAGGTACACTCTCGGCTAACCCCAAGACCTGCGGGTGTTCATTAAAGGGTCCCAAGATTCCCCGCCAGGGTCGCTAGTATAGGAGGCCCTTCGCCTCTCGGGGGTATAGTAAAAATTGGGGTTTTTGTTCGTTATCTATAAAATTACCAATCAATGTGTCCAGAAATTGATTTCATTTAAGCTTAATTTAATTCCCTATCCTTAAATACCTAATTCATCTAGATTAGGCAATTATTTATATGTTAAATTTCTGATTGAAATTCACAATTATTTGAAATTTGCGCCTTTCGCAACATTGCCTATTTCATTATATTAAATACGTTTGTCTTCTCTCTAGTGCAGAATTCATTATAAATAGAATTCGTCAATATTTATTAAATGTATCCATTTTTAACAAAGGTGTAAAAGTTGCTGAATTCACAATTTCTTTGAATTAAGTCCTATTGTTTCTTCACGCCATCTAGCGGTTATTGTGTTAAATAAATTTCATAAATGATTGTCTATCCGGAATCGAACGATAGAGTGCCTTGGCTTAGACGTGACACTTCAACAATAATAGTGCGGATTTATGCGCTGCTCCAGCGTGAAAGAAAACTTTGTATTTAGTGTTCCTCCATCGTCCCTGCTTGCAAACTACAACCTTACCTTAACTTAATATCAAACTTTGTTTCCCACATCTCTAGCTTCACCAAAGTAGTTCTGCAACAGAAAAACATGTGGGTTATTATCCTATCAAGCTGTACGTTGAATCGTTGATGTCCTAAAATGTACATCCGCGTGACCTTTCACAAGCACCTTTTTCAGGTAATTACAATTGATTGTTTGGACTGATTGAAATCTAGTAGTCCTAGTGTGTTAAGCCTATGTTGATTCCTTGGCTTGATCATTGTTTTTTGACAGAATAGTTGTATAATTTTCAGCCAATTCCACAGCAGGAATAGCATATTGATGGCTGATCTAATTTTAGATGATTGATACTGATATTGACAGTTTGACCAAGTGTGGCCATGATGTCTGCAAATATTGCATGTTATCGGTGGGTAATGCTTATAGATGAAATAGTGAAAACAGGAAATCATAAAACGTATCATTTAAGAAGTTATTGCGATTTTAATTTTAGAAGAAAAAGGGTGGGCCGCCAGTGCCATCTATCAAACACAAATCGAGCCAAGTTGACAGTGCGTTGAGCCATCCGTAAAAATAAACACAAACAGAACTCCAATCTCAGTGCTGTAGGTTTCCACTTACAATACTTTGGAGGCATAATTGCTACCATGGTATAATAGTTTAGAGGTACGTTTACTCCTATCCCGCCAAAGTGTCGTCGTTTTCAGGAACGTAGGCGGCAGCACTTGTTCGTCGAAGTCGAACTTACATGGAAGGTATAGGGAAAAGTTGGGTTTTCCGCATTTTTGGGGAATATGTAATTAAGTTATAGCCTTAAAATATTTTTATTTTTATAGAAAAAAAAATTAGAAGTGCAGTCCATTTTGCCAAAATGTCTTAATCCTAAAGGGGAAAATTCTAGAATTTTTTGAAAAGGCTAGAAAGGGAAGAAAATTTGGCGCTTTGCCATGAAAAAGGATGCTGTTTCCAGAGTAGCTACTAGAGTCTAGGAGCTACTCTGGATCCGTTTCATCTAAAAATTGATTAATTGAGTGGGAAACTAATATTTATTTGGAATTAGCTTCTCATTTTGGTTGTAATAGGTTAAGTTTTATTGAATTCCAAGTCAAAATTGCCGAATTTTTATGCAATAAGTCGGTCTTAAAATGTCGGGCTTAATTAATAAAGTAATACTAGATATCTTATCAATAGATGGCTACACTGTTTAGTGGATCGTCTGCAATGGAAATTCACCGCTCATTAGATGAAGCCTAGTGTTAGCTGTTAGGGATTTGAGACGTGTTCAGCGAGAAGTTAATGAATGTTCAGTGCGTACCGTTTCAAACTTTATTTTTTTACTTAATTTTTTGTATTCTTAAATTAGCAGGAGAAACCTAAAGTTGGAGGATGAAACATTTGTTTCTCGTTACTAGTTTTGTAAAACAAATGGTAAATTGGTAAAATGAAACAACATGTGAATTATTACTTTAAATAAATTGTTTTCAAAAGTGGAGATTGATTTTAAATCTTCAGCTTCACAGGCAGACACCCATCCACAAAGCCATGGGTGATATATGATATTCACAGCGGGCATGACTGCATTGTAAATTAGTATAACTTTTACAAAGCCAATCAGGTATATCAAAAATGGCATTTTTTAAATTTTCTATATAGAATTATGTTGCTTCTTTGCTTCATTGGACAGCAGATTAAGATCACGTTTCTACTGTGAAAGAGACCATGTGCCTCAATGAAAATTGCTATCTCTGTTTTCAACATCAGACCTCCCCAGTGTGTCATTCTGATGCAGACCTCTTGAAATCAACTTGAATGTTTTAAAACATCTCAGGAAAAAGCTGAAGTTTTAGGTCTGTCGGTTTTTTTTTGCTTGTAAACCCACAATTAAAACTAATTGAAGTGCAATTTATTGTCTTGTTTGCAGAGTTATTAGAAAAGTCGTCGTGTTTTGGTTAGAGTTTCTTTGCCGTCCGATGCTTCAATTGGAATGATGTTCACCTCCTCGACGTCATTACTCACGTAATTTAATATCTTGTTGCTTCGAAAAAAGTTGTATTTATCTTGAATTTTAAAATGAAAACTTTGATGTATTATTCTTATTTCGAGGTTATATCGATCCGCAAAGGTAAATCGGATGAGGGTATTCTTTTCCTTGATATAAGAACGGAAATTTAAGCATTAGAACATCCTCGTCTAATCAGATCAAATGCACGACGTATCCCCCTCGTCCGGCAACTACCATCCAACAACGCATCCATCAACAGAATGTTTATGGGTCAATGATTATATCGTCGTCATAATGAAATCAGTGGTTCGACCCCCATGAGAGAAGACTGGTTGAACTAAACATGATATATGTTGATGATTCATGTTATCGTTACCGTTTACGACTGAAAATCATGACATAAATTTTTATTCTACAGAATTTCAATTTTTTAAATGTCCACATGTTGCAACTACATTATATAGAAATACAGTCAATTTGCAAGGTGTCTCATGGCTCTATGGTTGAGCACCGGTGTGGTATGCTTATAGTCGAAGGTTCGATTGCCGACAGAGTCAAATTGTTATAAGGTTACGAATTAGTCAATGAAATTTGTACACGCAACGGTAAGCATTTTCAATTAGTGTGTAATCCTGAAATATCCCAAGATGAATGCGAAATAAGACAGAGAATATAATAGCGGTAAAACGATCAAATGCTTTTTATGTCCAATTTCACCTAGGTACAGCAATGTGCAAGAGCAGTAGATTTCATAATAATATTAGTTGTAGCTCAGTGGTAGAGCATTGACTGTATAAGCTAAAGGTAGTGGGTTCGATCCCCAAGCAGCACATGTTAAATAAATGAGTACTCAATTAGAAAGTGTCTTAAACGACAATGTCAATTAATACATGTGGAGTATGTGCAACTAGAATCAATGAAATTTAAATCTAATTTCATGCATGAAGTGAAACAACACAAAATTAATATTTTTAAATATTTGTATTGTTTAAGTAGTAGTTAGTAGTTTAAGACAGTGTCTCCGCTTGCCATTAACCAAGACAAGCCGAGACACTGCCTCAATTGAATTTGAACCCCCGGGGAGATTACCCGGGGCGTGGCTAAGAGAAGCCGGAAAAGGATGGAAGGTTTCGGACAAGTTTTTACGTGAGCGATTAACCGTTAATTCGGATTTGTGGGTAGCCTCTTCGCCCTCCAATGATATCATAGAACTTGAGGACCCCCACGTCCCCTTTCCGGACAGCGCACTCACAACCTTTGCTGCTGATCACAGTAGGGGCATGACCCCCTACGGGCTTATCATAAGTCAAGGGGAAACGGGGCCACAGAAAAGAAGGAAGCCCAGATATGCACTTCAATTTATAAAAATAACTTATTTTAACTTTGAGATGAATCAGCGACTAAAAGTAACGTTTAGGTAGCGTTCTTCAAAATTTCCACATACGCTTCCAACTGTTATCATTTTAAAATCTCGTTTAACTTGATGTCTCTTTTGATTCAGCATGATTATTAACCTATGTAAAGGAAACGAAACATGGATCAGCATATAAAAGTTTGTCTATCAATTTGTATTTAATAGAGTATTCAATAGTATTACCTCTCGTTCTGGGGAACTAATGGTATTCATTGTATTCAGCTAATGGTTTGACATGACAGTACGTTGCATCCTGCTCATCAGATCTCTTTGAATTTTTAACATTAATCTTGCATGGAAATCGTCGAGTCGGCATTTTCGTCGAGAGAGCCATTTTCGTTGAGACACAGCATGATCTCTTTCACAGTAGACGCGTGATCTAAATCTGCTGTCCAATGAAGCAAAGAAGCAACATAATTCTACATAGAAAATTCAAAAATGCCATTTTTGTTATACCTGTTTGGCTTTGTAAAAGTGATACCAATTTACAACGTAGTCGTGCACGCTGTGAATATCATCTATCACCCAGGGCTTTGTGGATGGGTGTCTGCATGGGAAGCTGAAGATTTGGAAACAATCTCCCCTTTTGAAAACAATTTATTTAAAGTAATAGGTCACATGTTGTTTCATTTTACCAATTTACCATTTGTTTTACAAAGCTAGCAACAGGAGACAAATGTTTCATCCTCCAACTTTAGGTTTCTCCTGCTAATTTAAGAATACCAAAAAATTCCCTTTATTAACATGATTACACTTTTGTCAAATACTTTAACAACTTTTTAAAATCTTTCCAATGACACTTGGTTGGCATCAAGACATCCTATGTTCCTTGTTCCAAGAAGCAGGAAAATATTTCCGATAAAAGAGTCATCTAAAGAAAGTCCACAGCTGCAAATTTCCTTAAGGGAAGAGTATTTTTATACTGTGTAGTCCTATGTTCAAAAACTGTTTAGCTGATATAAATATGTGTCATAGATTTGCATATGAAAGCCCCACGTATAAATCAAAATAACGGTTGATAGGTCATTTCAAGATTGCTTACATGTTGCCGGCATTGAGCAGATTAGCACAATAAGCAGACTTTTTCAACTGCCTATTTTTGCACACTGTAGGACTGGGGACTGCAGATAGGAAATGCACCTAACGATATAAAAGCATTATCTGACAGCAAAAAAAAACTGAAAGAAATAACATGCAAATATACTGTACTGTACATTCAAATGACGTTTTGTGAAAAATCAACTTTCAAACAATCGTGTGTCGTGCAAAAGTGTCCCTCAGGTTGGTACGAAAAAATGGCAAATTTCCGTGTCTTGACGAGTAGCAAAAAGAATATTTAAAACGGAACGCACTGAACATTCATTAACTCCTCGCTGAACACGTCTCAAATCCCTAACAGCTAACACTAGGCTTCATCTAATGAGCGGTGAATTTCCATTGCAGACGATCCACTAAACAGTGTAGCCATCTATTGATAAGATATCTAGTATTACTTTATTAATTAAGCCCGACATTTTAAGACCGACTTATTGCATAAAAATTCGGCAATTTTGACTTGGAATTCAATAAAACTTAACCTATTACAACCAAAATGAGAAGCTAATTTCGAATAAATATTAGTTTCCCACTCAATTAATCGATTTTTGGATGAAACGGATCCAGAGTACCTACTAGAGTAGCAAACACTTGGAATTAGAAAAATCCCAAAACTAAGTTTTAAAAAGGGAATCACTTTGTTTGTTTTTTTGTTGTTTTTTTAACAGGTGGTTTTACGAGAAAACCAACAACTTTATCGAAATTAACGTTCAATTTGGATTAGGCCTAGTGATTTTTGTCAAATTCTATGAGATGTTGTTTTTCGCAGATTTTGACAAAAGTGGGAAGGCTATACCCTTCCCACTTTTTCATTTTTGGCCAAATTTCAACTTTCGCTTAAAATACATGATTTCAATTCAGAATTGAATACTAATCACGGAAATCAAGTTTATTTTTCAATTGGCCTTATATTTTTTTTAAACTTAACGTAAACAACAAAATATAAAGTTGGAGTAGTAACAATACTTTATTTTCGTTTTTTTAAAAATCGGCTATTTTAACGAGGAAACCATTTACTTAATCAAAATTAGTGGTCAGTTTTGATTACATTGTATGTTTCTTTTTTCTCCAACGCTATCGAAAACTTCGCGAACAGCGGGAGCCGTTGAGTGTAATCAGGGCATTTTGTACGGTTGCCACGACTCAAGAGCAACTACAGCCCAACCCTATCGTGCTAGTAAATGATTTCAATCCAGAATTTAATGCTTATCACGGAAATCAAGTTCATTTTCAATTGGGCTTACAGATTTTTTTATTAAACGTCAAAATCAAAATTTTAAGTTTTGGCGCTAACAGCACATTGTTGTCTTTTTTTTTAAATCGGCTGATATAACGAGAAAACCAATAACTTAATCGAAATTTGCGGTCAATTTTGATTATACCTTTTGATTTTTTTTCTCCAAGGCTATCAAAAACTTCGCGAACCCGGAAAACCGTCGAGTCAAATCAGGAGCATACGGTTGCCGCGATTCAATAGTAAACAGGGCCGAACCCTATCGTGAACTTCGAACCGTTCCCTAGCGAACGGAGTGATGGGCCCTAGTATAATACATTATACTTCGGTATTGGACTTGTTTAACATTAACTGCGCCAGTGTAATCAATTAATAGAGCACTCTGGCGGGCCAAAACTGTCAAATACCGGATCGTACTGGCGTTTATTACGGAACAGCCGCATCGCCATTTATGAAGCTTAACATGCTTAGCTCAAGCTGTTTTGCAGGCGTTACTACATGTAGGATATACTTCATGGTAAGAACTTCTGATGATGCCAAGTAAGTAAGAAAATTTCTTTTTCAATTCAAGGTCCTGACTATGGCTTCCCTAAACTAAGACAATCATCGAGTTCCATATTCCACTTCGTTTGGTAATTTCTTATTGCGTTATAAGGCACCACCTGGCCGAACGCAGACACGCAGTGTGCGGATATTTGTTGATGGACATGCCACTGTAAATAATAAATTCAAAACATTGCGTTAAATACTCATCATGTCCTTCATAAAACATGAACAATTTATCGG
Source organism: Daphnia magna (assembly GCF_020631705.1). Classification (NCBI taxonomy): domain Eukaryota; kingdom Metazoa; phylum Arthropoda; class Branchiopoda; order Diplostraca; family Daphniidae; genus Daphnia; species Daphnia magna. The sequence goes on from NC_059184.1 coordinate 5,276,571, forward strand.
CTAGGTAGAATAAAAAATCAAAACTTAATTGGACTTCCGTCAATTTCCTTGAGTTCTTCAGCTTTCGTCGACTAAGCCGTTCAAAAATAGACGTTATACCAATATTGAAATCCCGTATTGAAATCAAACATTCAGTCAGCTTATACCAGCATCTTTCTAGTTGATCCTAAAACTAGTGCCAAGGGTTAAACCGTTTACTCCGTCTTTGTTTAGTTTATTCAGCATTCATTCAAATAATTTTTGTTCGCAGTGCCTAACAATATAAAGAAAGGAAGAAAAATATTCAAGATGATGGTGAGCAGAGGCAACTTGCCTATATCATACGATAACAGAGAAAACGAAAATTTAGCCTGTATACAATGCAAAAAGAGCATGTAACTTGGGACAGGCGGGGGTCTGGAACCATGACTCCATTGTTCAGAAAATTTAAGTGTGCTTCCTGTATTTTCCCTTTTCAGTATTTTATTGAAAGACTTCCAACCCTCCTTCCGTAGTTTACATAATAAGCTAACACTTGTTACATAGTTGGCGCAAACTATGTGTTTGTTCCGTGAACAAATAACCATTACTGAGGGAAAAGCTCAAAAAGAGAAAAAAAGACAGCTATATTTCCCAAAACAGCATCACATCACCAGATGTCGTTGAGTAACTTGATGTTTTTTTTTCTATTTTATTTAGTCTGCTTTTATTTATATTTTTTTTTATGGCGATGAAAAGGAATTGCTTTGATAACAATCACTCGTTATTGAAACGAATGATCACAAGCGCTATGGGAGTTAGCTTACGGAAATTGAAGTCACCGGAACTGGACGTAATGACAAGAGTCATGAAACGGAAGTTCAGTTCACAAAAAAGGGACCTAGACGAATAACATTAGATGAGATTTCTCTCAACTGCAGACGTCAACAAATGAAATGCAAGAGTCAAGTTTCAGAAGAAAATCTTCAGAGTTTTCACGAACAATTCTCGTATTGTTCGCATGAATGTATAACAAATTAACAGCAATCACACACAGCAGCGACAAAATACTTAATTTTTTATACAAAAAAAAGCCCCCCCAAAAAATTTTTTTTTTTTTTTTTTTTTATAAAAAAAAATTTTTTTATAAAAAAAAAAAAAAAAAAAAAAAATTTTATTTTTTTTAAAAAAAAAAAAAATTATTAAAATTAAAAAAAAAAAATTTTTATTTTTTTTTTTTTTTTTTTTTATCCAAAAAAAAAAAATTTTTAACTAAGTAACTAATTTAGCTAAAAATCGTCATAAGATAGAAAAAGTGATTGAAAATTTTCGATTGAAAATTTTTTTTTTAATACATTTACAAACATGTGATTTTGCAGCTAACCAGCTAAAGTTTTAATACATTGAAAAGTAATGATCGTAAAAAATGTATTTCATAAAATTTAAGTGGCATATATTTCAGAAATTAAAGAAAATTAACATAAAAAAATTTTAAGCGTGGTTCAAAACCCAGAAATCCCTTAGATTAAATAACTGATTTGTAGTTATAACTAGTAGGGAACCTGTCATGGTGGGCTTTTTTTGCCAAAAAATATTAGCCTTATTGCTAAATTTAAGTTTAGTTCCTTAAGGGCATTAACACATGGTTTTGAGAACGAAGAAGTTTTAGTCAGCCGATACTTGTGAAAAGGGGAAAAAACAAAATTTAGGGTTTTTTAAAAATTTTTTAAATAAAAAAAAAAAAAAACAAAAAAAAAAAAAAAAAAAATTAAAAAAAAAAAAAAAATTTTGTATGATTATTGAAATGACTGATTGTATATGTTGACTTGAAATCAAAACCTGACCGATTGGGCACTTTCAAAGTTTGCCAGTTGTTAAACCAAAGTGACATCAGTTTGCCAAATTATTGTAATAATACGTATTAATAGCCAAAGTCCTAATATTATTGTATAATATATTTTAAAATATTAATTAATCCTAATTTAAAGATTGTTAGTTAATCCTATATAAGCATATATACATCAGTAATTCAGTATGCAGGATACTTTAATATTATAGATATTAAAAATTTTAAAAAAATTTAAAAAAAAAAAGAAAGAAAAAAGAGGAAAAAATAAGTATCTTACTAAATCAGGAATCTTTTAAGGATACTTAATTTTTTCAGTAGCTTTTTCGTTTGTTCAAGAATTCATGCGGGTGGATAGCTATATCTTTCTATGCTTATTAGTACTAGACCTATATATAGACACTATAGAATAACGCAAAGCTTTCGTTTGTTCAAGAATCATGGGGTGGAAGTATCCCTTTCCGCTTATTAACCATGTCATAATTTGAATTCCAGACCAGCATCAAGACACGAAAGGGAAAATGCATTCCTGATCATTTTGGTATACGTAAAAAGTGGTGAGAATCACATTTTTTGAAAAACAAACTTAGATTGGACTATTATCTCAAAATACCACTCAAGAATTTTTATGGAAAAAGATCAAATATTTAACCAAAGTCAATGGATAAACTGAATGTAAAAGGGAGTGGGATAGAACTAACGCTGGGAGCAAAGCCAAAGACCCAAACGGACTTCAAACGTGCTTCTTCGACTTTCTGTATGCTCCAGACTGGTATCCAGAAGGAATTAAAAAGCGAGAAAAACTTTGAAAAACACGTTTGATCCAAGAGCCCTTGATGTGGAACATCGCGCCCACTGTATCCAATATAAAATTACACACATGCGCGTTGCGGGAGAAGGGATTCAACCACCATTTGCCAATAAATGAAAAAGAGCTGTAGTATAGTCTAGCTTACACAAGAAGACATTCTGTTGCATATATGGGAAAGTTTTGCTATTGTATAAACTATACCGGGGGCCTAGAAAATATTGATCGGTTTTCTATCTTAGAAGATGACGGAATTCTCTCCGACAGAGGCATAGTAATGCAAATATTTACACAGGGATCGAATGATAAGGTTCGACCTCTATACACACACACTTATACACATTGTGGATTTTATACACATAGCTGAACGGAGAAAATGTTTTCCGTCATGCATCCATTACAAAATCGTTGTCCATCCATCGCAAAATTTCCCTCCAGCCGTTCATCGATTAAACTGAGATGGAATTGATCGGGGTTTTCAAGGGTCAAACATGGTCACAAAATACAAAAAAAAAACGACTAGACATCTGCAACTGTTCCGGGAATTTTTTATTCATTTCAAGACAAAATATAAAGATCGGTTTTGGGTCAGTTTTGAATTATGGTTGGCAGTTATAGCAGGATAAAAATGCCATTTTCCAGAATGCTTTCTAAGCCTTTTCCACCTTTTCAGTTGTATTCCATATTACTGATTACAAGACCACCCTATATATCAATCTTCCATTATTCTCTTTCCCTTTTTTGTTGTCTTGTGGGGCAGGAGAATCTTAAACATTTGTCTCTCTTACTTCTTCTCTTCCGCAATCAGCATAACAACACCATCTGTATACTGCTTCGGCAAAAACGGGATGTCGGAAACGTTTTCTACTTTAAAAGCCTCACTGTATAGTAAGTACCAAATGAAGGATTATAAAGTATGACCGAGTCGGAAGGGAAAATGGTATCAGACTGTTTATTGATAAGCAAAAATTTATTTAGATCCATATTAGGATGTTGTTGAAAAGCTGCTCTTGTGCCATTTCCACAACGAGGAGCCTCGTTCGATAATTGACTTTGCAGCTTGGAGTCGGAAGGAACTAAGCATTTGGCAAATCTTTTTTTTATCAGACTTTTCGGGATTCTAATCCCAATTATGTCTAGGACATACGCAATTATAAAGAGATATTAATTATAGGATTTTAATGCACTAGGGAAACTCTTTCTTTCTATCAGATAATTTTTTTACCCACATTTTTGCGTTTTAAAGAGCGGATAGCGAATAAATAAGGACAAAAAGGGAAACTATTTTAATGAGTCGTTAGAGTGCAGATAGAAAACTAAAGTGAAAACTTTGTTGGCTATGAGTTCTGAAGTCGACATGATTGCACAGGTTCGAATTCCTTCGTTTTTCTTTCATGTAGTAGGATCTCTTTCCGTTTGGCATCTCCTGTATATTATGTAGCCTAGGCCTACTCTGACTTCTATTCAAGAGTTTTCTTTTAGCTCTGGTCGTTACAAAACCGCGGTAGACTATTTCGTGCACAGCCGCTCCCTTCGTCTTTTTTATTCCTCTAACTTATTCTTGGTCTTTATAGTTTCACCGATTAACGGCCGTTGCCTGTCCAATGCAGGCATTCGTTGTCTCCTCCCGAAAAGTCAACAGCAAAAAAGCGATTAAAAATACATGAAAAGGCTTTTAGGTAGTGGAGAATGTATATAATATCCTCTCAGCGTACGTCTCGGAACATTATAGGATCTACTCATATTCCTTTTTATTGTGTTGGTCATACGTGACAGTTTGATGTATGTTTAAGTAAACGAATAAGAAGATTGTGCCTATAGGAGACAGAACAGATGTTGGGAAAGCAAGATCGTAAAGTTGGATACAATGCTAACAATACGAATGATGTATCACAATATTAAATAATTTTTTTCTGTGGTTGTGTTCACTCTTCTGTCTTTTTCGTCTGATGCTGTATCAACCCTAAACACAATTGGATTCTTTCTGAGTATAAGTTTCCAGTGAGGAACGCGCTTAGGATCAAAATGGAAAGAGAATCGAGTTTCGCTATGTGCCATGCTAGCCTACTTTATATTGAACTGCTCACTATTCTGTCAACATAAGGCCCAAAGGAAACTCTAGCCGATAGACCACGGTAAACAGCAAGGATTGCGGTTCCCATTCTTCATTTCTTTTCACGATACAAAAATTTTGTTAAAACACAATATTTTTTAGACTAGCTACATTCACTTCTGAGCCGTCGTGTATTATTAGAATTTTTCTCGTGAAAATCACGCAATTCTTTTGCGTAGGCTAAGCATTAGCCTAGGTCGTCTGGCTCAGTTGGTATGTAATAACTGACAAAGAAATATCCTCGCATTCTTTTATTAAGATGAATTTGTTTTCCATGGCATGACACTGCATCCCTTTCCTATGTATTTATGCTGGAAGATGGGTGCCTTTCAGGAAGAAAAAAACAAACAAATGAAAACTAAGAAAAAGGGAAAAAAAGGGATCGGTAACGGGCCAATAAAATATATTTGACTGCATTTCAGACGCCGCCGACTCCGCTAGTCATATTCGTATAGAGCTTTGCATATAATGAAATTTCTTGAATACATATCGGGTATTAGGATAGATGCAGAAACAGGGTGCGGTTCATACAGTGCAAGCTGCACATTGGCTGCGTTATAGAGACTAACATCCAAATGATAAAATGGCGATAAAAGATACGCGAAACGAGAGAACAGCCTTCACATCGGCAGTTCTATATAAGCCTGTACTCTATTCTTCAGAATAGAAGAAAGCCGATCTCGGGAGTCATCTTGCACGATCGCGTGATGGACCCGCTTCTCCTGTTGGCCCAGTATATGAAAATTTTGTAACAGCACAGACAGGTCTATTGTATATATTTATGTTGCAAATTACACAAAGCTGCACCAACGTCAAAAAGATACGCCAGATGGAGGGGCGAGAAAGGGAAAAAAAGAAGAGTAATAAATCGATGCATTTCATTATTTAGCTCTCAAAGTTGAGGAGCTTATCGATGGCAAGCCGACCGCTTCTCTCAGGTCTAGCGCGTCTAGCCGTCAAATATTCATTTTGTGAATGAGAATGCGAATCTATCTTATAAAAATGAAAATAAGAATGCCCATCTGAGTTATTATTTGTTTTGTTTTTTTAACTTATTCCTGGGATGAAGCAAAAATAAAAATAAAATGGAAAGAGGAAAAAATGCGAAAACATTAGCGGACATTAAGCTTATGATTCCGTTCATTTTGTGGCTCCACCCTTGCCTACATTCGAGAAATTAGATAATGATGATAATGTGTACTTTAGCTTGCGAGCTGCCGCGTATACCTCCTACATTAAACACGGTTCCGCACGGTTCCCTTTGTCCTTTTCTCTTTTACCTCTCAATCCTTGGCAAATATTAGATTATCACCGTGGACACATCTGCAGAGCATTCGATTATTCCTTCGCTATGGAAAAGAGGCAGTGGCCTACTGCTACTATCGACAAAGTGTGTCGGCAGAGGGTTAAAAAAAAAGAAAGAAATAAGACGAAGTAGTCGAGGTCATCAATGTCACAATATTTGAAGTGGCGTTCCATTCTTTGCGATTCTTTGTAGCAGCTGCTGGTTTTGTCACGCCATCATCATCTTCGCTCATCTGTCATTTTTTTGTTTTGTATTCCTTCTATAAAGAGACGTAGTGAGAATATCTGCGTGCAAGTGACACAGCACGATTGAGATACAACTGACCAAATCTTTGGTCACGATACACGCCTTCTGTCACTCCCCCTGTCCATGCATCACGCTCGCCGCCGAGGCACTTGAAAGTTTTACGTCTAGCATGTACTAACTGTTATAAACCTGGACAAAGACATGACGGTTAATTCGTTCGGCTGGCACTGTACTTTTCCCTTTAAAAAATCATTATTCTATCGCTTTGTCAACCCTCTCGGTAGCGTGGTTCGGCAACGGTCGTATCAGTGGGTCAAAAACCTGCTGTGCTCACATTTAATTTCCACGGAAAACATTAACGACTTCCAAATGCTTCCCGAAAAATGCCCGTCCGTTAGCGGAGGAAAGTCACGTTCATTTGCAAAGGGTATTTCATGTGGTGCGTCGTATATGGAATGTTATTAGAAGAAGCTCGAGCCTTATACCCCTTACAGGGTTACTGGGAACGATCAAGAAAATGAGCCCGCGAGAGTAGTATCGTAGCCGCCATTCTTCCGTCTCTCAAATAAAATAAAATGCAAGGTTTCTGGAAAGACAGCCACCCAGTCTTGGTGAAATAACGTTTTCTGCGTCACTGGTTAATCTCCTGTTGCACGAGGAAAACAAAGCTGCCTTGCGTTACAGGCTGCGAAGATAAGAGAAGGAACGAGAGGAAAAAAGAAAGACGTGCGACTCAGACGAACCTGCCGACGTTAATGCGCCGCTAACAAAAGGGAAGAAAATCGCTTCACGCCATGCACGCTGCATATCAGACGGTCGGAAAAATGGTCTTGCTTCACTCTCTGAACGTATATAATTCTCGGCTAGTATGTAGTGAAAAGCCGGTTGGCCGAGCATACATTCAACCAAAAGTGAGTCGATTAGACAGTGTCATTCAGTGCGCCAGGCGTTACCATTAACTCTCTCAAGGTCTGCAACTGTCCGTGGATAAGGGAAAATGAAAATCGTTCTCCCTGTCACCCCATTCCAACTTATTGCTTTCGTTTCAATTTTGCTACTGGCCCTTACTGCAAAAGCCCCCTGAGGATGCTGACCAAAATCAATAGGAACGCCAAAGACAAAAGAGAAAGAGATCTGCAGTTCAAAACGGAGGATATGTCGTATATTATGTAGTCCCGCAACAAATCACGAAGTTAAAGTGAAAAGCGACGAGGATGTCGTGCACGAACTGAGGTCATCGAGTCACTCAGATCAAAACAGAAATGCCCTCGTGTTGGTTATGGATTTAAATGGAATGAAGAGCGACAATTTCATTTGCAGCGCAAGAGATTCTTGTCGTATAACCGGGTACTTGGTTGATTTTCGGGGTCGAAGACCAGATAGTTGTACTTTTGACGTCAAGCTAAACTCACGAGAACATTTTGGGCCCCATCTGTTTTACTATGTTTTGTTGTGTCATCTTCGCTTTTTTTACCCATTCTTTTTGTAGTCGCCTAGTCCCCGGAGGATACTGTTGCTCCATTCCGCTTCAACCAACAAAAAAGCAGGACACTGCACTCTACTGTGATATATATATCTACCATAGCATGTACAGCATTGCATATCAGGATCTCTGTCGTCATATACAACAATTTACTTCATGGCCGGATCGATGGTAGTTAATGAAGTCACGTTATCTTATATACACTGTGTGTTCCGGAGACTGTCGGTCGCCGGCGTCCGGCCAAAAAAGCTGAGCAAAGTCGAGGGGCATTTTTGCAAAAGAGTAAAAGTCACTGGATGTAAAGAAAGAGGTCAAGGGACATCATCCTTTATACATCATATCGTCTGTCTTGGCCATGCGATGCCATTCGATATTTCTATAAGCTTTTACTTGTTACCAAGCAATCGTGTCTCACAGGACATGTTAGTGAGCCCACCATGGACGTTGTATTTACGCTTCTATGGTCAAACTGAGAAAGATGGCGAAAGCCAAGAACTATATTAGGGTATTCGGGTAAAATGTCGTCGATAAGGGACTAAAGAGATTTACTCCATTAATTAATATCCCTTCCCATTCGAGATTATGCATTGAAATATCCGGAACAATGCCTAGACGCATCGGAGCAATACAAGCAGTGGATCGTTGTTATCTGTCGAATGACATTGGGTTTCTTTATTTCCAGCAGCCTATCTGTATGATGAACGGTTACGGCAGTTACGGCTATGAATGAAAACGATAAGAAACACAGAGAAAGAGGCAGCAAACGGAGGATATAAAATGCTTTCTTCCCTAGTCACTTTCAATTTCTTTTCGCAATTCCTCGTATTCAATAAAGCGATCGTAGAACCAATAACGCGGAACGGTGTAGCCCGCTCTGTCTGGCTTGACAAAGAGTGTACGAATTTTTGCGCAATTGAGTCAATTTCGATTCGTACACGCAAATAGAACACAGCTGATAGTGGACGGCCGATGTCCTTCACGTAACAAGATGTTACCCGGTGGTCAGTTGACAAAGTATTAGACCGACTGTCGTAGCAAACAGGATACAAAGAGAGAGCTATATACCATCAAACGCAAAATGAGTTTACTGCGTAATGCCAAAGTCTAAGCATCTACGGTACAGTTAGTGTTGGCTGAACGCACAAAAAGAAAAATTGGGTGTCCACTATAGCCCCAGGTTGTACTGAACTTGTCCGTCTGGACCAACTAGTGCCACTCAAGAGGGAGCTTGAGTTCTCGTTTCTGGAGTCGTCGTTAGACTTGCTATCTAACACTGAACTTTAAACTTCTAGGCGAAATAAAACGAAAAGTGTTGGAAGAGAAGACCGACTTAGAAAGAAAAAGGGGAAAGCGTCGTCGTCAACTTGATAGATGTTATTGATTTTTTTAGCTTGCTAGTAGTAGATCACATTTGTCCTTGATGGTAGACAAGAAACAGGCACGTGTGAATGACGCGCTTCTCCGCTGTGACGTTTCGTCATTTTCCGACTTCTTTTACGACAATTCGTTCGTTGATGACTTGCACGGCCCTCTATTCCTGTGGTATTTCAATTAAGCTAGAATTGAGTAGAGGGACCGGATGTGGCAATAAATAAATAAATAAATAAATAGATATCTCTTTTACGCTTTCTCCCCATATAGATCTGTATGTTCATTTAGGGCGCGCATTCTATACATAAGTATGTATTCAATCAGCGGGTTATTGTGTTAGCCAATTCTATTCTCTTTGCTACCAAAATGAAAGCCTACGAGTGGACAGAATGTTCCATCAGACAAAATGAAAAAGACCAAGTGGGAGCGAAGAAGAACCAATCAAGGAAATTAAGAGGAACAGGAGGACGAAAAATTATTGAGTAAAAGGCGTCCCTGTTTTTTAGCTATTTAGCTTACATTGCGATCGGCGTCGAGTCGAGTTGTGGCATCTTCAGTCCATTAGTCTCTGCTTCTACGAACACGTTCTCTACAGGGCGCTGAGACTTTAAAATTACAGGTGGAGTTTCGATTTTCAATTCGTCACGTAATTCTGCGATATCTTGTTCCCAACGTCGTTCGTAGTACACGTTCATTAGAAAGGTGCTGTTCGAACCCACTCGTATGGCCCACGGTAAGTACTCGTTCAGATAAGTCGACCGGTTCCTTGTACGGGCACAATAATTGACAAAGAGGAAAAGAAGCTCATTAGTCTAGGGAAAAGAAGACAAAAGAGGCTCAGCGTAGTACTCGACTAAAGGGAGAACAAGAGACAACAACCACGTACACACAGAGGCGAGGTGGGGAGGCAAGGCAGAAGCTCTTATGACATCAATTCATTCAACCTCAAATTTATAAGGCCTCCATCATTGTCACAGCGAGATTCAATTAACAGCCTGGAAACGATATATTCACTTGTCCTTTCTTTGTCTTGCTGTTAGTATTGTTTTTCTTGGTGTTTTTTCGAGACAAAAGGAAGAGGCAATGAATTATTCCTCTGATCTACTTACTTCGGTTTCAAGCGGACGGGACCGAACACGGCCCCTCCAATGCACATAGGCAATCCCGTTTGCAACGCTTCAACCCACTTGACTGCAACTTCCCCTAAAAGCGCAAATATGTTTTTTACATTTCCGGATATAATTGTGGAAGAATACAGACGTGAAAGTACCTAACATGTTAGTCGGACAACCAAGGATGGTGTGGACAAGATCGTGTGTTTCTCGGTAGCGCTGCATCACGTAAGCCAAGTCAGCGTCGTCAACAAAGCGGACAGGCAATCTTGTATCAGGGCTGACGTTCTGTTGAATCATACCCATTTATCTGATAAGATTTATGTTCATAAAGATGTGACAGTCAGGAGAGTTGACTTACATTAACTTCAAGAAATTTTGTATATTCTCTTCCTAAAGTTCCATCTGGGTAACACTTAAGCTTCTCAAGGTCTATTGAGCTTGAGTTTATTCTTGGCCTATCTCTAAACGCAAAAAAAAAAAATTAGTTTCATTGTCTTAGAAAACAAGTAACAAAAACCAATTACTTGAGGATTTCTTGACCTTCTTCATTTTCTAGCATTTTCTTATGCATTCCCATTAGAGCAAAATGGCCAGAACTTTCCCCATTAACAGCGATCATGTCTGTTTTTATGAAATAAAAACCTTGTTCAATGTGGAGAAAAAAAAGATTTAGTGAAGCTTTTGAGTTCAGCTCACCTCCTCTTGCTGGGTCTGTTAGTGCCATAATGCTGGATCCTACGGAAAGAATAGCTCTTTGCAATATGTTAATGGGAATGTGCCCATCATACAACGGTTCATCTTTTGTTTTTATATGGTCACCCTGCCTAATCCAGTTCACTAAGTGTGTTTAATGTATAAGAAAATGAGGTCACATCAAGATACACAAAAGGGTAAAAGAATTCGATAATTCGGAACTTACAAATGTTGGGAAGTTGAGAAGTCGTTGTGTAGTGTCGCTGAAGCACGGTAAGAATAGCTCGGTTGTGACAGGTGATCAAGCTTGGCGTTAGCATATTGTTATTGTGCGGTAGGTTGTACAAACTTCACTTGCTAGTCACAGAAATGACGTTCTCACGTGATCGTCCCATAAATTGCCACACTCACAAAACACAAGATATTATAAACAAGTAAAACAAGTTTAAAGAACAATTCGAATTCATTACTTCGTCTGTCACATTCCGCGCAATGTTGTTGTATCCAACGGTCATTTGTATAAGGTGCGTGGAAAGAAGCCAGGGCGGCAGTTGTTGTCTACGATTGTCTTATGTCTTCTTATATCAGAGAACGTATTGTCTTCATTTGAAAAGTTTAGCTTAACCGTGTTTCGTATTCTAATGTAATAACATAGGGATTTGAATTGTATGCCACTGTCATACACGGCTGGTTCATATTTTTGGTTTTTAAGTCGTGGAAAAAGAGCAAGCAAAGCAACCAGTCGCTGTAAATCGGGCGACTGCTTTAGTCGCGCGCAACTCGACAATCAATACTCTGTCGGGAGTATCTTGAATTTGAACTAGACGTCTTGGGTCTTCAGTCTCTCTAGTGGTCTCTTGAAGTCGAGGCTTTCCTAGACGCTCGTCTTCTTTAGGTTAAGTTTGCTGATCCAAACATAGTGGAGGGAATTGGAGGCAAATTTCTCTCAGTCAGTTCAGTCTCGCCAAGTCCATACACATCTCAGCAACATGACAGACATGGATAACAGCACTTGCCTTGAATTGGCTTTAGAAGGAGAACGCCTTTGCAAAGGTGGTGATTGCAGGTAAAAATGATCAACCATGTGTTAAATTTGAATGCTTGAAGCAAATTTATTCACTTGTCGGTTTGAAAACTAAAAACTGAGCCTAAATACCATATCAAATTTTAAGTTTTTTAGAATTTTAATCCCTTTGTTGAATATGGCATGATTTTTCGCAGAGCTGGTGTTGCCTTTTTTGAAGCTGCAATCCAAGCTGGAACAGATGACTTGAGAACCCTGAGTGCTATCTATTCCCAACTTGGAAATGCATATTTTTACTTGGGTGAATACACAAAAGCCATGCAATATCATAAACATGATCTCACCCTAGCCAGGTAACTTTTTCACTTGCACCATTGTCTTTTAATGATGTGAAACAAAATTTTTGTCTGCTATGCTACTGTTTTTGTTTTGCCAATTTTCTCTATAGAACTATGGGTGACAGGCTGGGTGAAGCCAAAGCCAGTGGAAACCTTGGAAATACATTAAAAGTAATGGGAAGATTTGATGAAGCCGTTCTCTGTTGCAAAAGACACCTCGATATTTCCAGAGAGCTTTCCGATAAAGTAATGCATTTCCTTTATAGCACCTTAATTCATCTCCTCCTATGCAAACACGGCCGGTTTGGATTTCCAGGTTGGCGAAGGCAGGGCGCTGTACAACTTGGGAAACGTTTTCCATGCGAAAGGTAAACATCTTGGGCGGCTGGGTCAACAAGATCCGGGCGAGTTTCCAGAAGACGTGAGAAATTGCCTGTTAACTGCTGTAAACTATTATGAGTAAGTTTGTTTCCTCTCCGGTCGTCGCGGTGTTTTCACTAACCGATCGTTATTTACATTTTTTTTTTTTTCATCTTCAGAGAAAATCTTGAGCTCATGAGAGAAATAACCGATCGGGCTGCCCAAGGTCGTGCATGCGGGAACCTAGGCAATACCCATTATCTATTGGGCAGCTTTACCCAAGCCATAAAATATCATCAAGAGGTGAGTCGTTTATGGTTGCAAGGACAGCTTATTTCTGGGACATGTTCTCTTGAAGCGGAAGCTCTGTAGGATATAGGTAGCTTGGCAAAATTAAAATCGATGAGTGACAAATTGCGTGTGGTATATGCACAAAAAATAAGGGAGAAACTTTCTTTGACACTCTTTTTTCTCCCTCTTGACTGTGGTTCCAGCGATTGAATATTGCTCGGGAGTTTGGGGACAAAGCGGCTGAAAGAAGAGCACACAGTAACCTCGGAAATGCGCACATCTTCCTTGGAGAGTTCGAGACGGCAGCCGAACATTACAAGTAAGTATGGTGACTTCCTTTTGCTGATTGAAAGTTCGCTTAATTTGCGTATCAAAGAGAGCATTATGGAATATCGAAACTTAAAAGAAATCCCTTGGAAATCCAATTTAACCCGCCCGCCCACTGTTCCCTTTTCTCCCGCAGGAAAACTCTCTTACTTGCACAAGATCTTGGAGATCGGGCCGTGGAAGCGCAGGCTTGTTACAGTCTGGGAAACACATATACTCTGCTTCGGGATTATCCCACAGCCATTGATTACCATCTACGGCATCTCCGTATAGCTGAAGAACTGATGGATAAAGTTGGAGAAGGTTGGTTTTGCATACTTTCCTCTTTTTTTTTTTTTTTTTATCGCGTGGCCTTATTTCCTTAGTTTAAATATTTCACTCTTTGTAATCGCCATTAACATTGTACATTTCTTCCGCGTGACCGCCATCAACAGGACGTGCCTGCTGGAGCTTGGGGAACGCACATGCTGCCATGGGAAATCACGAAAAGGCTCTGCACTACGCACAACGGCACCTTGAAATATCCCGCGAGGTGAGCGAGCATGAAGCAATCAAGCGAACTCCTAATTGAGTAATAGCATAAAATGACCATTCCCGTTTTCCTTTAAGATTGGCGATCCGACCGGCGAAGCGACTGCACAGATGAACTTGGCCGATTTGAGGCGAACACTTGGTGTCGACAGCGACGGTGGTTGCGGTGGCATGGGAAATTCGACGAAAGGTCACACATCCGAGGCCGACGACGACGGACTCTACGGAGCAGATAGCAAGGCAAGGCGCAGGTTAAGCATGGAACGTATGGATTTGCTCAAGGTTTGTTTGTTTTGCTTGCTGTCGCTGTTCTTTCTTTTCGCCTCTATTCTTCGCATCGCTCCACATCAGGTGGTCTCTTTTTTTTATTATTATTACGAATCGGGGCAGGTGGGAAGTTTCACTTCATGGCAGTCCAAAACTTAAGCTTATTGTTTTCTTCCCTCTCGCGAGTTTGCGGCATGGCAATTTGTTGTTATCGTCATTGTTGTTCATTGTTTTCCTGCATCCATTTCATTATGGTTGCTTGCATTGTGCCTAATCCAGCTGACGCCGGATGTGAAACTACTTCATAGCAAGGGACGCCGTCAACTGCATGAAATGGATGCTGTGTGGCCTAGACCGCCCACTAGCCAACCAATGGTTAGACGTGATATGCTGCATCAGTTTGTAAGTGAATAATCCTCTTTGATCCCTCTATTGGGAGCCTCTCATCTGCCTGCTTCGCTCGCTACTGTTCACGTCTTGCATGTAGTTGTTTCTTCAATATCTCCACCCGGCCATCCTGTTGCTAACGCGACACATTTTTGTGTGTGTGTTTTATTTTATTTTATGGCAGGCTAATGGCGATGATGCCATGGATGAGGAGGAGTCTTTTTTTAATTTGGTCACTCAGTTTCAATCGAAACGCATGGATGATCAGCGCTGCTCGCTAGCCATCATCGACAACAAGGAAAACCAACATGCAAGTACGCTACCGTCAAATATTCACGGTGAGTAAATCTAGCCTGGTAACAGCAAATGTAAGTTTCGAGCTGCCGACAAACATTTGGACTCTCTGTTGTATCTGTATTTCGACTTTTTCTTTTACGATTTCCTTTTGTTGTTTTTTGTTTTGTTTTGATTGTTTTTGCAGAGAGTCCTTCGAGATTGAAAGAAGATCTAATGGACCTGATCGCCGGCATGCAGAGTCGTCGCATGGATGAACAGAGAGCTTCACTGCCACGACTGCCAGGCTTGAACAACGCAAATCCTGATATTCTACGTCGGCTGTCTGTAGAGCCAGCTGGCGAAGACGCGGCTGCGTTGCCCGACGAGAACTTCTTTGAAATGTTGATGCGGTGTCAGGTAAGATTAATTCCGCTTTTTGATCGGCTTTTAAGTTTTTTTTTTTTTTTTTTAACTAAAACCTACGACTTGATATGTTTCTTATTTTTTTTTTAATTTGTTTGGTCTTTTCCCTGTTATAGGGCACACGATTGGAAGATCAACGCAGCGCCTTGCCGGACACATCGCCTAGGAGACACAGAGGACCCACTATGCCCGACGAGGATTTTTTTTCGCTAATAATGCGATTACAATCGGGTCGACTTGAAGATCAGAGAGCAGAAGATCCCTCACCTCCCCTCGCAGCCAATGGAGCGGCTGCCACTTCATCATAGAGGAAACAGTATCCCAATTTCCTCCAGAATATTCCTCCCCGCCAACAGCTCTCATCGATGATGGAAACGTGTGTCGACATTCTCTCTCTCTCTCTCACGCGCCCTTAAGTTTATCGTTTCACATACCCATTTTTCATTTTCTTTATTATTGACTTGAGTTTTAAACTCTTCCAACCTCACATCCATTACGTTCGATTTATGCTTGCAGTAGATGCCTGGAAAAGAAACAATCTGATGGTTTCTCATTTTCGAAAGAAAAAGCGAGCAAACAAAAACAAGATAAATCTGAACACGGGGTTGGCTTCTTGATTGTCCGTATTTGCATGATGGCACACGAGTTCAAAGGCGTCCGCTTTAAAGCGTCGCATTTCTTGTCTTCCTCCTTTTCTTTCTATTACGTTGGAAGTTGGAAGAGAGTTGTCCCTTCCTCAACGTGAAAGGCAGTTCGAAGACAATAAATAGGCCATTTCCCGTCGTATTGATTTATTTTTTTTATTTTTTATTTTTTATTTTTTTGCAATGGGAAATCATCGCTTTTTTGTAGCGAAAAAAATCGTTTGCCGTAGAAGTTTAGTCACGATATTTACTTGGCGACGGGTGACAGGAGGAAGAAAGAAAAAGAAAAAATTCGATTTCCCGTTTATCTTTTTTACTTGGTGCTGTTGGGCTCTTTCGTTGGGAAATGTTTCTTTTCGTAAAGCGAAGTGAAAACATTTCCTCCCCCGACGTGAAAGACATGTAAATGTCGACGCCAAAAGGGTAAACCAGTTTTTAAAAAGCACTATGAAAAGGGAGTTAGTGTTGGAAAAGAGATCGCTTTGTTCTATTTTTGACACAAGTAAACTGAATCCTATTTGATATTCAACATCTTCCATGAGCAAATTTCATCCTTTTTCCTGGACTTTCTCGTAGCGATGGAATTTGATCCCATCTTCCAAGACCCCTTTCCTGTGACATGTTCAACAGGATTTTTTGTTTGTTTGTTTGTATGTTGGTACAACATTTAGAAGGCGTGCAATGTAATCCAGTCCAGCTGCGCTCTTCCCAGACGCACTGCGTCTACTCCCCTGCCGAGTTGTGTCTATTCCAGCTGTTTACACGGGATTTGAGATTCCAATCTTAAGAGGAGAGGCAGAAGTATGTAGAACAGGTAAAACAAAAAAGAAGCGAAATTTTCCAAACGAACACGTATGCGTTTCGGTGTGTATTGGCCGATATGTTTATGCCATCCTTTGTCTTTCCTACTCCCGGCCTCATTCAATATTGCTTTTCCTACACTCGTTTTCTCATTTCCCTGAACGAAAGATTCCAGCGTTTTGATGCAACGTCTTGCGCGCGAAACAGTTTGTGTTTTGATGATGAAATCGTATCATAACAATTGCACCAATCTCCCAATACTCTTTCCTTCTTGATTCCTTCTTGATCTGGTCATCAACTTCTACAGCGTTCGACTCCTTGACCATCTCCCATCAAAATGTTGCGCCACTTCTAAAACATATACATGTTCCCCGTTTTTTTTGTTTCATTTGTTTGTTTGTTTTTTTAGTTTTTTTCATGCTGTCAATGATGTTGTACAAATTTACGATGGAGCTCAAAATTGAATTTACTTTCATTTTACTTGGATAACAAATAGTAGATATAAGCAGCTTATGATCAACGTTGAAAGATGGTGACATTCTTAGTGGTTCGACCATATTGTGTGGCGTGTTGCGTCATCCAGCTACATGCCTAAAAATAGTATAACAATTCCTGCGATTTGCTGGGTTGTTTGTTTCCTAACGATCCAAGACGCGATGAATTGGTATCAGGGCGTTGGTCAAACGAGTCCCGTGTGTGTTCACGTCATACAAAGGCTTGGCCTTGTACCCTATTACTTTCGCTCATCCTTGATTTGATCGAGCAAATCGCTTATACGCCCTTTAATAAATGTCAAAATCTCGATATTCCTAATGTGGATTCCAGGGAATTCATTTATTTTTAGAATTTCTGAAATTCCTGAATTCCTTTTTCACGGACTTTTGATTCCCTTTGTTGATGACGTCCAGTGCTATACATAAGCCTCTTGCAGCGTTAGTTGATTGATCCGGGAGTAAACAACAAAATAAACAGACTGGATAGCTCTCCTTTCGCCCTGCTTTTTCATGGTTTCAATCGGCATGACTCGATGGCAAAATCATGTCCGGCGCTCCAGTTCGTCGGACTTCAGACTATACTTGCTTTTGCTCTCTCCGTTTCATCCGTTTTCCTTTCAAATACTGCACCGAGTGCCGTAATAGTCACGGTCTGGTTCTCCAGTTTCTTTCCACTTTTCTGTTGTGTTTCGTTCGACATCTCGCCCTTCGGACAGTACATAGACCCCAGCAGCGTCCAACTCCGCCTTATTTGCTACGTCTTTAGGCGATTGCCATCGATCTCCGATCTTCACGGACCCCTCCCTTCTAGACTTTTTATTTTATTTTATTTATTTATTTTTGGCTTTCTTTTGCTTTTTTATTTATTTATTTTTTTGTTGGCACTCTTTACTTTTACTTGAAATCGTGAAACTCGATAGTCATATTATTGTTTCGCTACAGCTCTTCTGATTTACTCCAACAGTCGTCATCCATTCTTTTTCCAACTTCAAGAGCCGAGCGAAGCGGATATTGTCACATCGTTTGTATTTGGTTTACTGTTTAGTATTCTTCCGTTTTCCTGCGAATCCGTACCCTGTTTTCTGTTTGCTTTTTTTGAGCCGTAAGACTTATTGGACAGAAAGATGGATTTCATAATGTTTTCATTGTGACGCACACAGTCACGATCGGCTGGCAACGTACGGAAGATGAACTGCCCACAGACGTTCATTCTTCATTGATCCTTCCTTTCATCTTTTGGGTATTGTTATTATTACTACTCTCATTTTTATGTTGCCTCTCAGGTATATTGTCAGTCTTCCTTTTCATTTTTCATGTTTTTATTTGAACACATTTATCTTGTGTCGTATTTACAACGTTTTCTGCGTCTCTCTATCTCGTTTCTACTTCTTCTTTGGATTTTTGTTGCACTTTTGTTGGTGCACTTTAATGATTTTGAAGATTACTTTTCCACCGTTGACTTTTGGCCGCCGTGAGCCTCTTTGTGAGGCAGTGCCATTGTCGGCCGTCTACTATTCGTGAGAGCACTTTGTTTCTCTTTTGTTCTCAGTAATCATGTGACGTAATCAAAGCTTGAATTCAAGGAGCAAGAGAGCCATGATAAATGAATCCGGGCTTTTCAGTTTTGGTAAGGATTCGTAGTTTCCTCATTATAGCATGGAAAAGCAGGGTCGGGTAATCCTTTCGTCCTACGCGTCCGGTAATATCAGCTGCTGGCTGCCTTGCCCTTTAAAGCTGGATTAATGAGAGACAACTCAGTCAACGACCGTAGCAAATTCAAACGATCCAACCGTAATGGAATCTCTTGTAGTCCCCATCTTTCCACAGCGATTTGATAAATAAGTCGATCCAATATTCTAATTGATATTGTTAACGGCAAGATTAGTGGCAAATGGAAAAGTGGAGAGAAACTACTTGGCCATGACAAGAGGGAGACTATGTTGAAAGCAATAATCAATAATAAATCAGCGATATCAGCGCAGTTTCTTTTAAAAATGCAACCTCATCGAATGGAAACCTAGCCGACCGTATAAGAACTAGACTTTCCTATAGACGCTCGATACACGAGACTAGCTCTTTGACACAGGGTCACTTCTTTTCCAATAACTGCCATCCGTCTAGTATTTATCACTGCAATAACCATAAGTTCTTTTTTTTATGTTCTCCAAGTGTAGCTGGTTTTCTTTTGTATTTTTT
The DNA here is from genome assembly GCF_020631705.1 of Daphnia magna. Classification (NCBI taxonomy): domain Eukaryota; kingdom Metazoa; phylum Arthropoda; class Branchiopoda; order Diplostraca; family Daphniidae; genus Daphnia; species Daphnia magna. The sequence goes on from NC_059184.1 coordinate 5,295,869, forward strand.
TTGTTGTTGAAAATTATTGCTATTTGAATTCCATACGACCAAATACGATGGAAAAAAAGGGGCAGGAAATCATCGGCTGGGTACCATAACTTTGTCGCTGAAATGGTCGACAAAGATTTGTTCTTCTATTACCTTTAGAAGATTTTGGATTTGACAATCCATTTTCCTTCATTTTAATAGATTAGCAAGATACAAGAATTTGTCAATTAAATTTCATTGGAAGTTAGAGTTAAAAAGTTCATGCTCGTCTGAATTGCGGATGAACGTCACCGTGTAGCTCTTGTTCTTTATTATTCATCGTTTCCACATTAATTTTAATTAAAGGATCTGATGTTACGAATGCAACGCACGTCACCGTCTATCGCACGAACAACGCAGAATTCGTAGACAGGAGTTACTAATCACGATTCAGATGCTTCAACCTAAAAAAGAGAGACATGGTCACGAGTTCCGCGAGCAAAAGGAACGCTGAAACTTACCAAGCGACTTCTAGCGGTCGCCGGGAAAACTCGTTGCATGTTGAACTTCGTGAATCGACCGCACCCTTCTATTTCCCATACCCAACTTAATAACAACAGCAAGATAAAAAAAAATAAAATTGCATCATAGAAAATAGACAGATACCGGTAGGAATAACGTAGCTGAATTAGAGGCAAGCTGAGTACACAACGACGCTCGTCATAAAGGGCGACGTCATTGCTAGGCGGTGTATTACGTGACCGTTCGTAAACTAATCGCAATTGAGGCGAACCCTACCTCAATGTTTGTCGAAGAAAAAGGAAAAATATGAATTAGCCATGAGCGGAGGATACGCCACACCCAATTCAGTTAGGAACCCTCGCAAATGCAATAGTTATTCCATCACATGGGGCCATTTTCAATATGAAAATATGTTTTTCTTTCTGTTTTTCTTTTTCAGGATTAAACCCGCCCTTCCGGCATCCGTCGTCGTTATGGCTCAAAACGGAGAAGAAAAACAAACAAAAGGGACAAACGCGATAGTGCATTATATCCATTCAATTAAGTGTATCCATATCTGTATAAAACGATGTAAAAACAGTGACAAAATATCGGTAAACATGAAGGTTGTACAAAGAGGAAAAAAAAAGGGGGGAAAGAGAAAACAAGACGAGATACATGAGCAGGAGAGAAAGTATATGGGAAACGGAAACAAACTTGTTAAGTGATATCCAACAGTGTGAAGTGTTGAAAAAGATAATATTGACGCAATAGCCTAATTAGGAATCAAGAAAGGGACGAACGGTTCGTGTTTCTTTTAAAACAAAAAATCGATTTGTTCGGATTGTTTTGTCGTTTGGCAGTGGAGTCCTCTTTTGCTGTCAAGCAAAGTTTTCAGTACCATCAACAATTGTTAGTGGCTCAGTTTGGCAACGAGTTACTTTTGTTTCTCTTATTTGTCAAATGCTTCTTTTTTTTTCTTAGAGAGCAGTTCGCTCGTTGAAGACGATCACAGCTTCGTTGTGACTAACTAGTGATACACGTCCCGACAACGTATCACTATTGCCTGGAACATTCGATGCCTTCGTCTTTTTCAGCGCCATCGCGGCGGCAGCGTCGTGACGAAGACCCCGGTGAGAACGTTTCACGCCAATAATAGGCACGACGCTACGGCCCGTCTCATTTTTCTGATTTATAAAAGCAAACTGAGTTCCAACCTTCCATTTTCATGATAAGTAGTGCCAAAATTACCTGAGTGGGAATGACAGGACGACTGCTTGGCTGGGCAGGCCGAATAGGGGGCTTATTACGTGCCCAGGATGGTAGTGAACGTGTCTTGAGCTCGTTGAGGGATCCCTCGCAATTGGACCAGGAGCCATCCAAAACAGCTGTAGTTTGTCGGGTTCAATAAGTTATTGGAAGACATGTTATTCAATCAATTAAAATGACAGTTTGGATTTTGCGTTTTACCGTTGCTCGATGTACTCAAGGAAGACGAATTAAATGATTCCTCGTAGAAGCTGGGAATGTCAAATGCGATATAATTGCCACAGCCAACCAATGACATGTCTTCGCAACTGTGACGTTCCATTGTTGTCTGATGCTGCAAGTCTTCGTCGACAGTCAGGGCCGTCGTTGACGTACTCTACAAAGCATTCCAAAGCGTCATAATTTAATGATTAAATAGTCTTTTAATGAAATCCAATCGCAAATACCACGTTACTAGGAGTCTCCGTCGTCAATCGGACCAACTCGCAGGAATTCGATGCCAACTGATTACGTGCCGTCAGAGACGGACTAGCTGGCTTCGAAGGCGAAATTGACATTGCTAGCATTGACGGATAGCTGCACAACAAAACAATTTTCGATTAAAATAGAAAACCAATTGCAACGACAACGAGAAATCGCACCTGCTAGTTGAAGGAGAATGGAAAACGGGTGTTCGTCCTTCATCGTTGATTGCTTTGTTACAACAAAAAAATGCAATCAAGAAAAGGTTACGTAATCAATAGCGATAGAAACGAGCTTTGATTTTATTACCAAAAGCTTTCTCACGAAGACGATGGATGTGGCAACAGCGCCAGACAATGAGAACGGCAATAAAGAGCAAAAGAACTAGCACGCCGGTTGAAATGCCAATAACGATCGGTATCTGGTAGACATCAACGGGCCACACGCCAATCATCCAAGTCCTGTCGAGTGGGTGGAACCATGCCGTCGTGATCCTGGGCACACACAAAAAACAATATGTTCAACAATGACACATCATTTCTCATCATCTTGTCTTAACGATCGCATTCACGTGCAGTCTTATCGATCGCATTCTCCAAACATATACGTGTAGAAACATCGTTCGTCCCTTACGTCGTTCATGTTTGTCACGTACCATTGGTCCACGGTGTGCAGTTGAGTACAAGTTATTAAAGCAGACGTACCTCTGGATGTAATTGAGCAATGAAAGTCACCGATTCTTCGAACAACTTGACTCGATGGCCGTCGCTGCGGTTTGAACCGACAGGACCGATCGGCTCGCCCGTGTAATGGACCCACGTTGAGCTGGGATCTAGAAAGGAAATAAAACGGGAGGCACAACGACGCAAAATAAACACATTTAAAATCCACAGTATACCAAACGCTATTGCAACGTGAACCACTGATGAAAGACTCTGATTAACTCACATGCAAAACCCCAAATTCATGCTTAAGAAAGACACAACGATCAGGACTTAAGAAGAAAAGTCTACCTGTTCCACGTGACATGTTGAAGTTTATTAGAAGGTGAGTCGAAAGAAACGCCCCCCCACAGTCGAACCGCTTTAAGTAAATGAGCAAATCCGAAAAAAAAAGGTTACCAATTCCCCCCTTTTCTTCTCTTTGACTCGAACTTGGGAAGGGTACGAAACCGAAAGACTGGGTCTCTCAAGACAATTGAAATCGTACCTATTCTCTTTTATCACGTTCTATCAACTAGACTAGACAGTATCCTTTGGGTTTTGAGCAAATGCGTCTAAACAGAATTGCGTAATTTGGAAAAAGGAAAACTATTCTGGCAGACAGTCAAATCGAGACGGTATCTCTTTTCGAACATCAACACCTGTCTCTTGAGTGGCAAGGACGACCCGACTTGTGACTCGTCTGCCAACCAACTGAACTCGTCTTTCACCGCGGTCTTCCGTCTCTCTTCCTCCCCTGTCTCCCTGCTAACTGTAACTCGTGCCTGAATTGTTGTTGTCGCTGTCGTCTTCCTTCCTCCGGGTCCTCCCCCTCACATACAACACCCTCCTTTTCTCGGCTGGTCTCTCTCTCTCTCTCTTAAACCCCCCCTCTGTCGTACGCGGGTCAATATTATATATGTATAGTTATATGCATGTATTATATAGTAAATCTCTAGCTATAGCCGACACACACAAAAAAAGCTATAGGCGGGAGAGTCGGATGTAAGCGAGGGGTGGCAAAGGAGGGGAGAATAAAAATCAGGGCATGTTATATGGACACATAGGGAAAAGCGAGAGCCCCATCATGCATGAGATTGCATTATTGCGTGCGTAGAAAGCTTCTAACCTTTCAATAGATTCGGCGTTAACTATGGAAAAAAAACGAGAGATTAATGGCCTGTCGATCGATATGACATTACTGTACAATTCAATCATAACCAGATTGAGCTGTTGTGTCGCACATGTATCAAAAAGCGTCGTAGTGAAATGGCAGTCAACATTTTTGATGTTTTTTTTTTCTTCTTCTTTGGATGGCTTTGTAATACATTATGTAGTGGGAGGTTTCTTTCCCCCTCTCTCTCACTAACCGAATATACTACGTTTGTTTTTTTTAAGTTATAACATAGAAATCTAGCAAACAAAACTAGACGATATGAATAAATAACAAAAGAGGAGCCATCAAAGCTTATGGACTTACGTTTTAGTTTCTTTCTTTTTTGTTGAAAACACAACACGGCGGTTTGTTTTTTTTTCGGGCACGCGTTACAAAACAGATGCAGTGGTGACTGGCAAACTTAGGGGATTTCTCGTGCGCTAGGGCAACGGTCGGGAACTTTTATAGATGAAGGATTCTGGATCGTTGCAACGGCCGGTCGGTGCAGGGGGTGGCTACTGTAAAGGAGCAAAGAGGGTGGTGATGGTTGCTAGAGTGACGGGCGTAATGGAAAGCCATAATAATACGCAAGTAGACGAGAACGAAAGAAAATGAAGAACATCGTGAAAAAACGTGGAGGAATGAAAAGGAAGAAGAAGAAAAAATAAAATAAAAGACCTATAAGAAGAGAGATCAATAAAAAGCGATGCTGACCATTCGGCCAATATTAGATGATACCAAAACGGAGAAATGAAAGGTTCTATAAATGTATATGGAAGGAAATACACTGCTGTCATTGTGTATAGTGCGATGTATACGATGATGTACACAGATGAGCCCTGCTGTTTTGCCCGAGGTTCTCCATTGAGGTGGCCATCCGCCTTATCATGAAGACTAGCCGTTATTGACAGCCGCCGTTCTATATCCGTTTGTTTCCTTCCGCTTTCATGTAGAATATACAGATCACAACCCATCTACTACTTCACTGGCTCCCGAGGCTTTTCGTAACTTCTCCGATTGAATGGTCCGCTTCCTCCGATCCGTAGGGTACGAAGAAAACTGCGCCAGATTCTCTTATCACCACTACACGTACAATACCTACAGCTTTTGTGATTTTGTTTTATCATCTAATTTTTTTTTCTTGTGATGTTACACAGTAAAGCGCGTTCTATCTGCCGGACATTTCCGCTGCGTATCGGGTACAATACCTATACAACTGAATGGAGTGCCCTATGTGCAGCAGATATGCAGGAGCCTATACCCCAGGGCGTGGCGGACAGTCTTGTATAGCTAGCTTTGAAATAGAGGGGAAGTAACTGATATTACCTTCCGGACTGCAATGCGCTGAATCTTTTGGCTGGTTAATGATCATTTTTAACTTTTTTGATTCCGTTTTCAGATTCTTTTCTTTTTCTTTTTTTTTCTGCTTCCTTTAATTTGAACTCTAACTCGCAACTTTATTTTGATTTCAATCTACTACTTTCTATAGGAGGAAAAAAAAAACGAATTATAAGCTTGAAGCTACAGGCTCAATCAGATTATCAAAGTTTTGCCGTTTCTCTCTTTCTTTTGTGAATGGATAAAAAGAAGGAGAAACTTTTGTGATTTTCTGTTTTCGTTTTATCCTTGAATAACCGGGCAAGATGCATACGGAGCTAAAATAGCCCTTGCATATGCAAATCCCATGAATCTCCATCTAATACTAAATACAAAGATTTCCTTCAAGCTATGAATATAAACACACGACTGGCCCGTAGATGGTCTGCGCCCGTACAAGGATTTACTGTGATAGAATACGGCAAAAACAAATGCGGATTTTTGGCAAAAAAAAAAATAAAATAAATGGCGGAATACATTACCAAAAACAAAATCCGGGACGTGTTCAGCCATGTTGTCAAATAAATCTCGCTCGTTTGGTCGTTTTTCTCTCCTGTTTCTGTAATGCTTCTGGGTCGCCTCTATGCGACCCGTTTAAACGCGGTATCATACGATTGAGGGGGAGGAGAAGTGTTATATATATGCGCGTGCGGATATTTGAAAAACGAGCCAGCACTATAGCAACATCAGCTTGTTTCATTACACAAATAAATCGTTTTATTTTTTGCTTTCTTTCTGCCCCTGTCTATAGCCTGTGTGTATTGTATACGTAATGCTGCGATTTCCTTTGATGCTTTTCGTCAAAAGCCGATTACAGTGTGTACACGTGCCCGTCGGCAAAGTGAAAGTGTGTACTACAGTTGCATGCAACTATTGACGTCAAAGTGAGAGAGGGGACGAGACAAACAGCAATTCTATATAGATGATGGTGATTCAATTGCGGTCCTCCCCGTTTGCATTATTCAAAGGCCCTCCGCTCTTTTGATGTTTTATAGGCTGCTAGTGTATAGCTGCAAAACCACCGTCCAGGCGCATTTTTTTTTTTTTTTCAAATGTATTCACTCGATTTTGTCGCTGTCTTGCGTATCGGCCGCCCCTATGCTGATTCCAGCATCTCGTTTTGTATCTATTGTCCTTTTCAAAGATGGAAGAGTTTTTGTTTAAAAACCAACGGCGCAGCAGTTCGAACATGGTATTCTGCCGATCTTTGAAACCCAAACAGTCAGAAATCTTTGAATTATATAACAACATTCAAAAGCTAAAAAATAATCCGCCGATTAAAAATGAACAGTAATGTACTATACGCATACTTTATAAAGAAGAACTTGGATTCCCGGATTTACATGATTGAGAGAATTCCGGATTCTTGTTGAGATGAAATTTGGCTTTGCTTTGATTGCACGTTTGTTCTTCTTTTGGTTTTACATATTTTCTACGCAAGTCGGGTCAATACTGCGTTATACCTCAGCCGTGTTTCCGTGCAGTATAATGATTTGGTTGAAAAATCTTTCATTTCGCTTTACACTTAACAGGATGAGAAATTTCTGTTTAATTTCTGTAGCCCTGCAATGTTATTTGCTCATCTAACTAGAAATGTAGAAACTATAGACCAGGCTAACATTAATGAGACTATATAAAAATAGATTCAAACGGCGACACTGGCAGGCTTACCAACCAAAGAAAGCAAAGTGGATGGATTGAATGTCGGCTTGCACGGCCTTTGTAACGGTTGTAATTGTTTGCTCATTCACTTTACTTAATTGGATTGGAAAACCGACTTGTGTGTTTGCGTTTACGGTGTGTGTGGCTGCGTTTAGATCCATGGGGTTTAGCCCTTTAGGACGACCTAACGACGAAGTGGAAAGCAATAAATATAAAGACGATCACGAGGCAAAGCTTCGATGGGCAAAGAAAAAAAAAAGAGGAGGCTTAACGGCGACCAACAGTCAGAAAAAAATTGGTTTGTGCATCTATGGTTTCTCGGCGCCACTATGGAGAGACCCCAAAACCAATCAAACGAACGAAATCAGTACGGTATGTACAGACGGCTATACGTATACCTATTCAATCTACCAAGTTTCGTTGCTCATCATCAAAGATTTACAATAGCTGATATCATTAGTGGCGGGGTATGTACACACGGTATAAACAAAACTATAGATCAATAGTCTAGCAGCAAACTTTGTTGGCATTTCTACACCAAACATTTCACTGTGTGCTGTTTTTGTGGTTTGCCTTTCAATCTCTCACAATCTCACGCTGCGCTATTCTCCGTTGTTAGGCATGATTGACTTTAGCCCTCAGAGTCGGCAAGAAGCTTGTATACAGAAGACAGGAAAAGAGAGGAGGGTTAGTTCAATGATGCCAACGTCTTCATGTCTGTGTGTGTGCGCGTTAGTGGAGTCTATACATGCCTATACTATACGACTGTATACCATCTCGACTTCTATATGCTGCTGGAATGTTCATCATTTCCATAAATCCTGACAGGAATGTCGGCAAACTTCACGTTGAAGAGAAAAATACTTGGAAGCAAACACTGGATTCCTGTCTCTCGGCTAGGTAATCTTGTTCTTTCATCACACGAGTGAGATGCCTGGCGCTCATCAACTTCATCAGGACAGGCCTGGAATCGTAGGGATGTGAAAAGGAAAATAGACACAACATCTAAAAATCCTATATACTAGTATATATAACACGAAAATGGTTAACGATGCAGAATCAACATCTTTCGAGTCTTGGCACTTGACAATCTCTGAGAGTCAATCGTCTTCCGGATTCTTCTTTGCCTTCCATCCATCTGACAACCACTTCATTATGGCTTTCAGTTATTTGATTCTTAACATTTGTTCTGTGTATCGCTCCGTTTAAATGCCAGCCACGTTCTTCAACATAAACTGACACGTGAAATACTGATTATTTCTTACTTCGAAATCAATATCACGCAGAAGAGATTTTGGTTAATCTAATTCTGCTCAAGAAAAATGCCCGTTCTTTATACGTCGAGGCTCCATCCATATAGGATTAAATGGATTTTCGGTGACTTGACAAGAACTTGGTTTTGTAAGAAACTTTTTATCAGAACAAATGGGCTGTGTAACTAGGAAGAAAGAAAACAACCTAACCATAAATTGACGTGTAACATGGTGTCATAAAATCTGTAAAAGAACCAAATCATTTCTGATTTTTGAGGCCACGATTTTTGCACTTCTCATGTCACTGTTCATTTTTAATTATTTATTTTTCTACTGTTGTACTTCACAAACGACGTTTGCCATATCAATGTATGAATTTTTTTATATTTTCCGTGATAATGTTGATTTGATAATGTATTGATTTGATTGTACATATGAATGGTATAGCCGAAACTCGGCCTGAATAAAACGAATATGGGTAGGAGGTCACCTTATATAATCAATGGTCTAAATTGTGCATTTGCAATAACGTTTTACATATCCGCCAGCCAAGAGAAGTTCTAAATCCCTCTTTTCAGGCAACCGCACGGATTGTATTGATTTTTTCAGTTAGTTTTCATTTTTAAAAATCATTTCTCATATCAAAAGATCACCAGGCCAGCAACAGGGAAAGTAGCAGACCAACCGATAACAGGAAATGGAGCGATATTCCAAGAGATCCAATAGCCGTCCGGGCGCCAATGTTGATGGCCGGCTGGAAAAAAGAGCTCGGGTAGTCCTGATTCAATCATAGCCCCGATCCACGCACGGAGATGGATGGAAGTTGAAGTTGAAAGAAGTCGAGAATAGTCAGCAGAGGTATTCAAAGTTCCAGCAACGAGCCACAGATAGAGGCAAAAAAAAATCATCCGTTGTGTGAGCGGAGTGCAGAAGAATATGTGGCCGTTATAACGAAAGAAGAAAAGAGAAGCCAAGAACGGAAAAAAAAGAGAGGAAAGAAAAGATTGGAAAATGTATGAGAAAAGCAGTATTGGCAAGAAATTAAATAAAGATTAGTTCAGCAACAGTTTTGATAAAATAAACGTGCAGGCTAATGTCGATATAAGCCTTAAGCGCATAGCATCTTTGCCACCCAAAGCCGTCGCAACGAAGGAGGAAGCCGTGCTTTTAACCGCGTCCATTCTAGGCTCGCGGGACATGTTGTACAATGACGGCATATTATCTTCATCTCCATCGTCTTCGTCGTCATCTTCGTCGTCGTCGTTAGCGCCGTTTGCAGCGGTAATGGGGTTAGTTGGTAAATCGTTCGTTATCGTTTCGTTCGACGTGGCGGAAATTGTCGGTGTTGAGGTGCTGGTTTTATTTGGATCGACGCCGTTGGGATGCTGAGTGTTATGATTACCGTCACCGGATGATTCGTCAAAGCTTGATTCTGTCGTGTTCGTGCTGCCCATGTTAATTACCTCCTCCACCGTGCCCGTCACCGACGTCAGCGGGGGGAGTGTAGGAGAGGAGGTCGTGCTTGAAAGACTTACCGCTAGGCGCCGTAGCGTGACGTTGAGCACCGTCGCTTCGTCCCCCATCACCTCGAACGACTCCTCGTGCGGCTGATAACCTTCGGCTGAAACCTTTTGCGCGAACGTCAAATAAAATTAGCCCCCGAGATAGAATTTAAGCTAATGGTTTTGATCAGATATTCAAATTTCTAGTTCTCGCTTTTGGGATATTTGTAAGCGTCAAAGAGTTCCGGCCAACGTGTTTCTCCAACGAGTAAAAGGGATCTGAATTTCATTGCGTCATCGATCTAAAAATAAAATCGACAGCTGGGTTATACCTGGAGAATATAGGAGCCATTGAGAAGTATCCGCCAGTATTCGCCGTCTGCTGTAGTGTTGAACCCGTGATGTCGGCCTCTGACGTACAATTGGGCGCCACTAACCGGACGCCCGGATTCCTCGTCCGTCACGAAACCCTTAACTCCACGAAGCGCTTCATACATGTAAAGAATTAGAGCCTAGAAATGGGAACAAAAAAAAAGGCAGACCTTGAAATTTAAGAACTTGTTACACAAACAAATCACGTACTGCTCACGCTGATTGCGTGTAGTTTCCCATTTTTCCCTCTTGACTTTGAACAAAATTTTTTTTCTATTTATGGTTGATGACTCCGCATTCTTTTACCTTTCTGTTATCCAGCCAATGCTGCCGGAGCGTGGAGGCCATAGGGTGTTTGCAGCACGAGACCTCTAGCGTGATCTCCATCGTCCCGCGAACAATGTAATTATAATCTTGCATTCCTCCTATCCCGATTACGGGCGTTCAAGAATAGACATCATAAAAATTATTCCAGCCGTTATGAAACGCGGCATTTTTTGAGCTCGAGCGTCAAAAAGATGAGGAATGCGGAAACTGACCTACGAACGTGTACCATTTGGCACCGTTAACGATGCCACCCACGAAGCTCTCCGATTTAGGTTTGCACGGCTTGCCCATCCACATGGTAGCGTGATTCTTGGCGTAAACGGTAGCTAAGTGGCGGAAAACATCGTCGTCGGGAGTGGGATTTTCCTCGCGTTCGTGGATGTGCAAAGCTGTCCGTCAGAGTTAGCCAACGCGGATACAAAAAAAAGAGGAAATGAATTAACAAAGAATTACAGAACGAATGAAATAGATGTTCGTTATTAGAATCAACTACATCCGCTGGATGCAATCGGCTGCTTAAATTGTTTTCGGCTGAGAAAAAGAAGATGACGTTATTACCTCGATTGACGTGATTCTCAAATGGATAAGAAGCGACCAAAGCTCCACCGTGCAGGCCAGCCGACAGAACAAACGGCACGTTCGACATCCATTGCATTACGGCTTTGGTTTCTGGCTGCAAGGGGAAATGATTGTGCTGGAAATGATCAGGAAAGTTGCGATTCAAATCGAAGTCTTTTTGGTTCTTCCTGATCGGATCAAATTTTTAGAATTATTAGATTACCAGTTGACTGATGTGAATGGCGATAAAGATATATCGAATTAAGTAAGAAATAAAAGAAATCGGAATTCAACTTGCCTGCCTTTATCGTTGGAACATGTACCTTCGGCGGATTTTTCAAAACCGTCCGGGTTCATAGAGACAAGAAAATGGATCCGAGAGTAATCTAGCAGCAACGTGATCACCGGATCGTGACCGTATCCCGACACCAAGTGCTAATCAAATACAAGAGGAAACAAGACAAAGCTCGTCAGTAAAAAGAGACGGATGAACCATACGAAGTGGGGGAAACTATCCAAACCAACAACACGCAATCCGCTCACAGTCTATGACAAAGATCAAACAGAGCCTATAGCAATACAAACAATGGGATATCGTGCAACGTACCTTTTGTTACGCAACGCGATGGTGTACTTTTGATTGCTCTTTTTATTCCTCGCATAGCGCAAAACATACAAAGTTTTTACAATCGAATTGTCAACATTAACTCGTCTCCTTGAACATACATGAAACACCATAGATCCGATTTCTTAAATCAATTTCAATTAAACATACGAGAAAAAAATAAACTACTGGGAACGTACGCATCGCGTCTAACCTTCGCTTCGTTGATTCCGCTGAATGCCGAGCCCATTTCTATGCAAATAGTTTTTGATTGCGTCATGGTAGCTTTTAGAAAAATTATTCATCCTTGCCAAACAGACGATTTACAACAATCGTTCATTGCTTTTTGAGCTGAGTGCTGGAATGGCTACAGAATAAAGGCGCAGTTTTCCCCAAAAATTTGCTATTGACTTTCCCTTTTTTTTTTAAATAGAAATATACGGTCGACTTATTATTCAATTCTAAAACTTGACTGCAGTATGTCGTACAAGAACGAGACGGAGAGAATGTCTTTCTCTTATTTTTAAATATTCTCCCTGGGACCGGTTAAAGAGTGATGAATGATCATCGACGGACTGGTGCATTGCGTAGCATTAGAAGAGTATTTCATTCTCATCGCATTCGGCCGAGTAGAAGTTATGGAAGAAGGAGAGAAAACATTAATAGAAGAACACAATAACTTACCAGTATGAGATGCAAAAGGATCTCTTTGCTAACGGGTTCGTTGCCATGAATGTTGCCGACGTATTTCATCTCGGGTTTGCCCGCAACGTGTCGGTCTGGCGTTGACGACACGGCCAACACCCATAATTCTCGTTCTATTAGGTGTGCGACAAAAGAGATCACATTACACATCTGCAGTCGAACTAATTAAATTTACTATTTAAAAAAAAAAAAATGTGTACTTAGAACTGATTGGCCGATGGAATAGAGATGCGTTAGCCCGGGATAATGAAAAGAAACATTGCGCAAAAAATCAGTCAGAGCCACGTAGTTGTGGTAAACAAAGTCCAGCCGGACGGCAGGCGGCGGCGGAGTTATATTCATCTCCGTTTCCACGCTGCTATAATATTCAGAACTAGTGAAGGCCTCTTCGTCCGTCAATATTGGTGAGCCCGAAGCAGCATCACATCCGGCCGCTAATAACGAAAACACAAGAAAAAACGCCAAAATAGTTCCGGAGACGACACTCGGTGCGGAAACTTTACGCAAATCTTTCGAAAACATGTTCATTTGGTATCCTCTTCTCTTCTTGCCTTTTCAAAACATGTTCCACTAAATTTAATTCGTAACGTGGGCTGCCGACCCGACGAATGATCAGCTACTGCGCGTGGATCGTCCTGTCCTCTTCTGTTTGTTATACTTGAATCTCAGCAGGAACCCTAGCGACTTTCCCTTTTTGGCCTTTGCAATTCGAATCCCTTTTTTGAAAAAACGTATATATTCTTTTTTTTTTACCGCTCACGGCACGCTATGTATAGGCAACGCAAAAGCACACACTAACCGTGGACGCGTATGCGGGACGAGAACAGCCAGCGGGGCTGTTGAACGGCGTGCGTGAAGAAAGAACACGCGGGAGGGATTTAGAGGTGGTGAGCAAGGCGGGAAGCGTTGGCGACCGCAGAGAGGAAACTGAGGCACCCACAGGATCCGTTCGACATCCAAAGTGTTGGCCCTAGTCCCAGGACGCGAGAATTATTTTGATAGAATAAAAAAAGGGAGGCTAAATGGGGAAAAAGAAGGAGAAAAAAGAATGGGCGGAGCTCATCTGGCTTGTCGCTTCTGCTGTATGCGTCGCGTTTCTCTTATCACCAACTCCACCCCCCCTCCCTCCATCGCATCTTGTTTTCTTCGTCCTTTGGCTCTATATTTTAGGTCTGGTAATGATGTCACCTAGTTGGCGATACTACGAATATTTTAAAATCGTCAAAAGGTTTCAATTTTGGCTGACATGTCGTAAAGAGAATTTGTCATTCGTTTACCGGGCCACGACAAATTGTATTGATAGGAAATTAGATTTGCCGGCCTAGATTTTCTTGTAAAAATCCGAATGAAGTAAAATACAATGTTGGAGTTCGATTTTGCCCCGATTTTTCCTACTTTCTTTTGTACCGGCATTGCTGTTTTTCAACGATTTGGTCGTTTCAGACAAACGGTTAAAAAGATCTATCGCACTTGACACGCGAGCTTAAAATATATAATCCTCCCGTCGTCGGCAAAACGGTTGTTTGTTGATATTTGTACAAGCGACTTACATCAACGGGCCACTTCAGGAACCCCGTCCGTGCGTCCCAACTTGCCCTAGAAAGTATTTGTTAGCCCGTATCATCTATGTTACACGATTGTGCTGTCTGCCTTCTGCGTTACGCACATAATACGAGGTAAAGGCAGACTTGATGAAAGACGACAAGCTGTTATTGCGTTATTTCTAATCATATCTACCCTTTTTTTTTTTTTTTATTACTTCCATATGTATCATCTTGCTGCTCCAATATTGAACGAGCGTTGAAGAAGTGCCGAACGGGAACTGCTGGGCAACGCCTTATACTTTTGGATGATATTACACTTTCAAGACACGTTCCTACAACATGTTTACGACCACGCTTAAAGCCAAAAGAGAGTTTAACTCACGTTTCCCTTCTCAATTTTTTTCTGTCTATTTCTTGCCTTCTTGATTTGTATAATTTTCCTATTTCTAGCTGGATGTTTGGCTCTGTTCTACTGGCCAGAAAAGCGTGTAAACATATATCCATTATAGATGCTAACGTTTGAAGAGAAACATAAAATGTAAAAAGAAAGTAAAGAAAAAAGAAAATTGCTTTGTAAACTAAGCTTCAACAAATTATCTCGAGTGAGCCTTCTGTTTCTACGCTACACTATCCACGCAGCGCGTTGATAACGCAGACGTAAAACTTAAAGAGAAAACCAATTTTAAAAGATCATTGCTGTCAGGTCTTTTCCAGCCTTCTCAGTTGTGATTAGAAAAAAATCGAACGCTAGATTGAACGTGCTAGAGCTATTACTCTTTCAATCTATCGCCCACGCTTTAATGGTTGTGCAGTCTCCCAACAACGAGGTACCGCGTGAATGTCTCGAGAATAGATGACTCCAAGGACGAGATAGGCCGACAAGACCCGGAGCAGCGGCATGTGTCGGCAAAGGGCGGCTTGGGGAGTCAAAGAAAGTCTCGAACGATAAAGAACGAATGCCATTAACGTGGCATCTTACTGTTTCACCTAGATTTTTCAAACATAATGTTGCTGGCTCCTGCCATACGGGCGGCCCTAATATCGCCTTACTAACCTACTCTTTCAACAATCATAATAAAGCAACATAATGCGTTTGTCCTAGACATAGTTCGAAGCTCTTTTATCTTTATTCACAGTCGAAAGAACAACGGAGGGGAGGTCCAATTATATTATTATGTGGACCCGTATACATGTAAAAATAAAACAAAAAAAAAACTTGCGAATCATTTCTGTGCTGGTTTCGCTGATTGAATCTCTATTCGCCAGCGACGTCTTGTGCGTTCCAGACATTTCCTTTTGTGAGAGACGACAAAGGAAAAGGACGACGACAGCATATCAAAGACGTATATAATTAATAGACGGGACAAATGGATTCCGAACGGGACGGAGAAAGAGGCTAAACTATCGCGTATAGCCATTTCGTCTCTCATTCTTTGCGTACGATGTGGTCGTTGTCGTCTTCGCCTTTTTAGCTTGAACGTATGGAAGCGAAAATGGATGTGACGGGTGCAAGAAGGGATGTACAGCTTTTTGTAAATAGAAAAAATCCGTGGGACAAATGAACGCGACTACGAGACGCAAAATTGGGAGCGTCAAACATCCATTTTACGTGATATTTTTCCCGTAGGGGTAGGATCGAAAGAGCAAGGACAATCAAAAAGACCAAACTATTGTTTTCCCCAACTTGTCTCAAGATCCAAGATATAAAATGCAATGCGGTGCAAACGAACTGTGATGCTGCGTGATGGGTCACGTCGACAACAACAACCACGAATTTCGTTTCCAATCTTCCCGGCACTCAACCGCCACACACAAATATGCTTTTTGCGTTCTTCCTGATCCCACCAAAACAACAACGGATGCAGCTATCTTTCTCCTGGCTGATACTGAGTGTACAAAAGAAAATGACGACCAAAATAAGAAAAGGCAACCTAAAAAAAAAGGAATGTTATGGAAGAAATGCGGGAGTAGCAGTGCAGGGATAAGAGATCCGACTGTTGCTGTGTTGGCATCTTGACGGTTCAGGAGTTTAGAGAATGAGGAAACGTGTGTATATATATACTGTATATATATTGGTTTATTCGGTGAAAGAAAATGCGTGCGGAATGCGGCTGCCGAGTGTTCTTTTGCTGCCCCAGAGGAGAAAACAATAAAATATCGACTGTGAACTCGTTGCAGACGTATACATAGAAACAGAAGGGAAGAATAAATATGTTTGGGAGTTGATTTTAACTTGGACTCGTATTAGAGTTGATTGGACTTGGGACATTGGGATTTTCTTTAGAACAGCTGATAAAAAAAGGTTGAGAGGAAAAGAGGCGCAGACCTCAATAGCTGCCCACAGTGCCCAGCAACCATTAAACGCATTGTTGTTGTGGGCGATAGTTACTAAAGGAAATGCAAGGACACTACGACATTCTTTTACGCTCCCACTTTGCCGTTGTCAACTACACATTTTTTTGGCATTAGCACGCGATAGGTGGAATGCCATTCGCATTCTTGGTTAATCGCTGATTTCGCTGCTGATAAATTCGACTTCGCACATGGATCTCACAGTCCTGATTATCTATCCATTCTTGAAAATTTCTGAAAAAACATGAAAGGTTACGACCTTGTAAAAAATAATCACGTCGTTATCAGTTTTTTTTTTTTTAGATCCAGTGGACATGGAAGGATTGGAAATCTGGGAACCCTCAGCCATCCGGAGCTGATTGGAAAATCTTTTGGCGAATAAAATGGGCGTGAAACTAAGGACAATCCTTTTATCAAAAGGAAGCAGTTGTTTTCTCTCATCAGGGGATTAGTCATATTTGACGCATGGAATTTCTCGTTTCGTGGGAGGAGATTGTTGGTTTTCTCCCAATCGTTTGTTTCGCCATAGGAAAGTTTGTCGCTCGAAGAGCCGTCATAGGCTGAAACCAATGGTTTAAACAGGGCCATTTGAACACTCGCCTATGTCCAACCAAACGCACTGGAATAATGTCATGAAATTCGTTGCAATTGATGATTTATTTACACTCGACGGATGGTTGCGGGCAAATATACCAGTTATGGACAAATATACGGATGGGATATTCAAAGTCCTTTATTAACATGCATCGACCGAAGGCAAAGCAGAGCGTTCCGCTCTTGATTTTGCATTGCGGATTTCGAGCAAAATTTTTCTTTAGTTAGAATGCTCGTAACGCTATGTGCAGTGTCTATGCTGGCCTTACTTCCGACGTGTTAGTTTTCCTGGACTATTTCAGCTTCACTTGAACTAACTCTTGAATCTGGCCAGCTGTGGCCAGCGAGGTGAACAGGCAGTCCTGGGAAGAGAGCCACTTGGTGGAGGATGTTCTGTCGGCTCATGTCTTTTCTCACAACACGTTTAAGCAGCCGTGGGAAGGCTCTACATTCCATGTTGTCAACTCCGTTCAAACTTGAACATGTGATTAGAAGCGATAATAGTAGATCTGCGTGAAGAGCAAAAGAGAAGGAATCCTTTAGGACTAAAATTATAGGCCAGCTGACTAAACACGAAAAATTATGTGCCGTTCATTACATCAGAAAGATCGAATCTGCTAACTTGGTACCAAATTAACCACTCGTAGGTTGTTAAGTTAAACTTCCGCTTAACCAAGAAAGCAAGAGTGAGTATGGAATTTTCATTAGTAACAGATTTTACAAATTTAAGCTTCATCTGACGTCAAATTGAAAGGGCTAACGTTGTGAGTCAGGACAGTCTATATGACATGCCGACACAGATATCAAGAACGACGTGGATATCAAGGTGATGCATCAAGGCTTTCTGCTGATGCTCTTCACTTGACTTTGCAGGTTAGGTTACATTACATGAGTAATAGGAATACGTAGGAATTCTCAATTTTCTGAAGCTCCACTTAGTATTCTCACGACTGAAACATTTTATTGTCATCTCTTAATGAAAAAAATACGTGTTCAGTTATTGCAAGTCTTCTACAAACGTTAACAGGAAAGAATTATTACGCCCGCGTTATGGATACAAAGTAGACTATTACTATCCGTCTTTCAAAAATGGCAATAAAAGGCGTTACAACTAGTAAAAAGAGTAGCGCGACGAGGTCAGTACCCAAAATATGACAAGATGGAACGTTGAGTTGTAGCTTCTTCCCTCTTAATCACTTTGACTGAAGGTTCCATGAAAGAAAAACGATATTTCCATGATTTTTTCGACGGCAGAGGCTTGCCCTCGACCTGGTTCGATTGGCTGGCGTTGGCAGTAATATCGTCACGTCCGTTTTCATGGGCTGGCTCAGTCTTCTTGACGGCGGGAATCGATGTTTTAGTTGTCTCATACGGTTTAGACGTAGTGGTGGCAATCATTCTCGGATGGATGGCCGGGTTGTCGAGAACATCCGCGTTCGATATAGGAGTTTTTATGGTGGTCATTGGAGATGTTAGCTCCTTCTGGATCTTGGGAACCATGCACATAATAAAGTAAGGATGAACAGGAATCGGTTCGTATGGGTTTCGAACCAGAACAATTTGATAGGAAGACTTCCCGTTGTCTTCGTCGTTGATGTTGACAAAGACTGGCAACTTTACTCCGTTTTCCGACAGGTCACTTTGAATAGTTTTAACTAAGATAAAAGGCTGGAAGAAAGGAGGAAGCGACGAGCTCATGTCCATTGCAACTACCACCTGAAATTCAGTCCAGATGTTCGTCATATCGTCGTGATTTGGAGGACCCATCAGAGGTAAAAGATTGGATTGAAGCGGCACAGATTTTGGAACTATGCCGATTGGACGGTTTCTTTCACGTGAATCGACGAAAATTTCAGGCCGAACAGCTGAAAGTTCAAAATTGTCTGGCAGTTGGAACAGTGGCGTCTTCCGGATGTCTTTTAATGAACTGTTCCAGCGAGCGAAGTAGAATGTTTTCGGCAGTGCGAGTAAGAGGCAGCGGCGACGACGGAGTTACAAAGTCAACAGCTGCGGGTCGTAGGAATTTCAGTGGAGGGATTGACAACATAGGCATCTGCTGTTGAACAACTGTGCTTTGAAATGACGGCTGATTTGTCTTGGAAGGAATGGCAGGCGGAACGAGCGGCTGCACTTGTTGCGTAGCGAGAGTGTAAGATAACGGATGCGAATTATGAAGGAGGCCCAAGCACACGTACGAAGCAGCAGAAAATTCAGATTTCCGATTGTACGGAACTGCTATAAGATGGGAATTGGTTGGGTTGAAGAAACCCCCTGGATAGCGTAACCGTGGAAAATTGTAGCCCACAATCCGAGCGTTGTAGGGTAGAGGTTCGGTTTTAAACCTGATAACGATAAGCTCAAATTTTTCTGGCAAAACTTGGCCCTTTGGCAAGGCTAGGACTAATTGGGAAGCTTCAGGTACTTTGACGTCGTCTACCCAGAGCAAATTCGCCGTGAGTGGTTCGTTTTTCGGTAACAGGCCCAAAATTTGATGTCCTGGTGTGTTGAACGGAGCAGCTACGACACTGTAGTTCGGGATATACGGAAGAGGCAGGTCTTCTTGGACTGTTGGAGATAACCCCTTGCTGCACGGAGTGGCTGTTGGAAAAGAAATGTCCTCCTTCAAAACATCGAAATCGTCAAGCTCCTGGAATTTCTGCAAAACGAAACATAATTTTATTTGATGCGCTCCACAGAGAATGAAAAATTTATTAAGTCTTTTTATTTACGGGGTGATTTTTAGTCAAGCCAGTGCCCAGTGGTGACCAAAATATTTTCATTGGTGCTTGGAACGGTTCGGCAGGATTGAGAATGTCGAGAATCGAATCTTCATCGTGTGTTAAAACATCATCGAGGCTTCTCACAAAGATATCGTTAAAATCATCACCAAACCGATTGAACCAAAATGGAAATGCTGTGGTTTTGATTACCAAAAAGGCAATAACTAATACAGTTCCGATTTTCTACATTGCAAAACGAACAAATTATATGAAACCATAGTGTCACAATAAAGTATTTGAACATGAATCTTTCGCTTACCTTCATCTTCGGCTGTTGACGTGTATACTGTGAAAACAGTGGGATGGATAACTCTCTATATACCTGTAACGCCTTCTAAGAATTAAGCCCACCTTTGAAGAATTGCAAGCACTTCCAAGAACTAGTACTTCGTGCCCTTTTTTGCTCGATTTATTCAAACGAGCAATTAATAGTCTGATTCTTCAAAACAATAATTTAGAAACGCAGTCCGAAGTTGTAATGCTAAAGCTCGTAGGGACAATGGTGCAAAATGAACTTATTCTGGGAAACCGTTGGCATTGCTAAATAAGAGGGGTTGGTATCATGCACTTTATTGACCTTTCCGTATTCCACAGGTAACAATAACGGCTGGTATAAGGGTGTGTGCAACCTCAGACAGTTCATGCTTTCCAAAAGAATGAAGGGTGCTTTGCTTAGTTTACCAGAACAATCCCAAGGAGTTCATTGACACCCAGCATCTTGTGTTGCAGCTGATGTTCAAACCTTGAGCATCCAAAATGAAAAATGATTCCGACTGTTGTTTTACAAAAAGGCTAGGACGGAATATTAAAATAATGATGAAAAGTACCATAAATCAAATATGACAAATCTGGCCTTTAAACTAATTAAAGGTCACAAATTCTGATGTTAAAAGTAATTTTAACTGAACGCTCAGGTTACCAAAAGTAACACAACACGCAAATGAAACTTCGAAAGAAAAAGTCAAAGAAATGGCGACCCATATTTCCTGAAATTTTCTCATAGCCGTATCCGTATAGAAATTTTCTCATAGCCGTATGCGTATAGAAAATTTTAGGAAATATGGGCTGTATATAAAATCTAATAACTTTAAAACTAACTCCCCCTCCCAAAAAATCTTTTACTGGGTTTGTAGAAGAGAATTAGTTCTTTAATATAAGACAAAACGGAAGAGGAGTGGATTATAGATAACTAACGGCGCATTTTCGCTAAAGCCGTTTCCCGTAGCTCTGTGTTAAACACGGAGCGGTTTTGGGTAGTAAAAGGTAGACGGAACTCATTTTCGTGTGTTTTTCATATTTTAAGTTAGGGAAATAAAATTTGGCATGCATGTAGACCATTAGTATCAAAAAGTTCATTTTTAAAATTTATATTTTTTGTATTTAATTAGACTAAATTACAATACAAAATACACATATTTTATAATTGAAATTAATCATACTAAATATTAAAATTTCGAGGGAGGGTTTTAGGAGAACATGGCCAAGATTAATATTTATAAAGATCATGTAGAAAACAAAACTTTGCAATTTGTTTTGGGTTAAAATGCTATTAAAACCAGCCTAGTACTCCCCCTCGGCGGTGGGAATGTAACTTGTCCGAAAAAGCAGGCAAATATCCTGATGTCAATCCGTTTTCTTACCATTAAATGGTGTGCGTTATTAGATATTAAGTTTGATTTAAATGAACATACACCACGACTAAACGTCACGTTGAAATTCTTGTCTCTTTTTTTAAACAGAGGAACTCATGTTGGGGTGATGACTTCTCGGAGTCTCTTTTCTTCACCAACTATGTTGACGAAATTGTTTGTTTTATATTCTGGACAAATTTCCAGTTTGGTATAGATGAGTCCTTTTGTTGGCTTCAACCAACAAAATTCACTTTATTATCCAATTTGACAACCAATGATGCTTCAAATGAAAATTATCTTGAGGTTAGTCGGATAAAAGTGAAACTCGTCTAAAATCTGCATGAATGTAATTTATTATAAAAGAATTTTATTCTGAATGGCTGTTGATAAATGTTCCATTAGATTTACAACCAGATAATTCAAGGAACGATACATGGTATGGAAATCTAATCGCGTCTGAAAGTGACCTACCATAATCAACAATGTTCTTTTTTAAAAACAGAATAAACGATAACGATAACGTCTCCGGCTCTTTTCAGTGTTTCTTTCGATGACGAAGTGAGAAACTCGGATGAAGTCGTCCACCGCCATCAAATATCATTTTTGTAGCTTTCCTATATAGTCCAGTCGGAATAGCCTAAAATGCCTATCTAACCTAAAACAAATTGCAAAGTTTTGTTTTCTACATGAGCTTTATTAATATTAATCTTGGCAATGTTCTCCTAAAACCCTCCCTCGAAATTTTAATATTTAGTATGATTAATTTCAATTATAAAATATGTGTATTTTTGTATTGTAATTTAGTCTAATGAAATACAAAAAAATAGAAATTTTAAAAAATGAACTTTGTTTGATAGTAATTGGTCTACATGCATGCCAAATTTTATTTCCTAACTTGTAAAATGATGAAACACAACACGAAAAATGAGTTCCGTCTCCTTTTTACTACCCAAAACCGCTTCCGTGTTTAACACAGAGCTTACGGGAAACGGCTTTAGCGAAAATCGCTGCCGTTAGTTATCTATAATCCCCTCCTTTTCGTTTTTGTCTTATATTAAAGGTATTTCTTCTACAAACCCAGTAAAGGGTTTTTGGGAGGGAATTAGTTTTAAAGTTATTAGATTTTATATACAGCCCATATTTCCTGAAATTTTCTATACGGATACGGCTATGAGACCCCCCCCGGCACCCATCGTAGCCCCTCTATGATGCAAGTCGTAAGAAGAATAAATAATAACCAAAGTAAAATCGCACTCACATTTTTGAAATGATTAATTTTTTGATAAATGAACTATATATTGTAAAAAATTTAAGTAAAAGTACTGAAAAAAATTTTTTTATCATAACGAGTTCTTAAGCTGCAAGTGAATTAAGCGCTGAAATTTTGTCAACGGTAATTTTCAAGGACTGAAGCATATAAGCCAACCCGTTGAACTTAAGGACAAAATGTTTCCAAGATACGCCCATGCATTGTAGGGCTATTAGGTCTTGGACCAGTATTGGTTTCATACGATGCACTATTCGGCAGTTCTTCGACAGCCGGCCTGACTTTCGCCGTTTCTTCGCTCTAGCATCTCTGCCTCGCGTCTTCTACGCTCCATTTCGGCCTGAAGGCATCTGATGCGTAGGCGATGTCTTGTAGGAACATTGTTGGCTCTTTTCCAAATAGAAATAGGACTGAAAATATCCAGTCCTATTTCTCCATACCTATATCATTTCGGTCCTATTTCACCGCCAATCGAAAAGAAAACTAAAGTAGAGCGATCTACGAATTACTGTACATACAAATTCCAGCATTGTGTTATGATTTGTTTTTATCAGCACGTTCACTGATAATTAAAAAGCACGTATTCTACAAACGAAAAAAAACGGCAAGTTTCAAATTTGAGTGGGAATCCGTAAACCGTAACCGTATGTCCGTAATCGTAACTTCGTAAGTTCGTAATCGTAATTCGAGCCGCCACGTTTATTTTGGTATACGTTGCAACGTCGATATAATTTTATTAAACCGACGATTCGTGGTTGTGCATCAAGCTTTTGTGAGGTTTCTTTTCGTCTTTATTAACAAGTTTGATCATTTTTTAAGTATATGGTAAGACGATATTTTCTCATATTGGTTGTCATTATTGTTGCTTCACTAGAGGATGTTCCGTTGTTCAAATTTATGGTTGTCCTAGTATTTATGAGAAATTCTCACTAATGTTATTGTATCTTTAAAGTAGACATGGATCGCCACAGGGGATCTGCCTATCGGAATCTCTCGTCATCAAATTACTCATCATCTGGTTATGCTCCAAGAAATTTCGATAGCAACTACAATCGCAGAGGCCAAAGCAATGAAATCCCTCATCTTGGTTGGTCAAGCGAAAGAGGTACCCATCCTGCATCTAAGGAATATGAAAGATATTCATCATCTGAGAGAGGTATTTTTTTTGCTAACAAACTGTGTCGTGTAAATTGTTTAACATTTTTCTTCAATAAAGGTACTAAAAGAAGATATGAACATTCAGGAGAACATAAAAAATCGTACAGCCATGTAAGTGTCGGGCTTCAATTGAAACTATTTTATTTAGTCATGTTATTATTTAAATTTAACTAAAATGGCAAATTTTTTCCCCTACAGCATGGTCATGACCAAGAACCTCAGCGAAAGTATCAACGTTCTAATGGGAGCAACAGTTTTGATGTAAGTATTTACTATTTGCATACCATTTCTGTATAACTGATTGCTTGAGGTGCTGGGACTGGATGTTAAATTTGTGCAACAGGCATAATTCTAGGGAAATATTAAAAACCCACAATGTGGGAGAATTTCTTGATAGTAAGACATTGAATCAACCAAACCAAGGAAGAAGATTTACATGAAAGATGTCTTAAATGACGTGTTAAAACAAACAAATCTTGCTCCCTAACCCGTAGGGTCGGAGTAATCATCTTCACCATCGCTCGCAATATGAACAAAGCTCGTCGAGTAATCGTGGCCGTAACTACACCTACGAAAACAGCCGCCCTAGCAGCCATGATCATGATTCAAATCAATCTCAACGACGAGCTAATGAAAATCGCCGGTATCAGCAGCGTGGTGCTGGATCTAGCAGTGGCCATCGAGGAAGTGGAGGTTATATTTCATCACGAGGAAGAGGGCGTGGACGGGGAGCTAATAGAAATCACAATGCTGGTTCGCATTCCAAAAACAAAGACTATCAAAGAGAAAAAAATGAAGATTCCCCATCCCCAAATCGGCTGTCTATAACAGAAGAAGCTACATGCGCTAGCGACGTTCCCTCGGTTTCGCCTAGTCGTCAACCACCAGAAAACAATCTTGATGCAACATCTGACAAAGTCGCCGCGGCTCACCCGGAGAGCGACAAATCAACGAGGTAAATCAAATGCAAAAATGATATAAGGACAAAAAGCGGAACATGAGCTTCCAAGCATTGTTCCTCGACTAAAAGGAAAACTATTCTGGATGAAATCACCTGATAACTGTAAATTACAAACAATTGTGAATTAACCATGCACAGAAGCAAATATCGAACCTTTCGGACTTTAACTCTACCAGACGCAATGGAGCAGCAAAATGCATCCGGGGTTCTGAACCTAGTCCACAACTTTTTTTTTCTATTTTTTTTTCCTCACCCTTTATTCGCACTGTCACTTTGCCGCAGCTCGTGTTCATCAGCTTTTAGATTGATAATTATAATTCGTTATGCTCGTTGTCGAGAGCAGTACGTTGTTTTCTATTGTTTTAGTCGATTTAACATAACTGTGTTATGAATTCTTTCAGAGAACAAGACGGTGACGGTCTAGAAAAGGTGATTAAAATTGAAATGGAACAAGAACAAGCCATTGACGAAAGTAAAATAACTGACGAGGATCAACTTTCTAGAACAGCAGAACCTGGGAAAAAACCCGAGGTATTGTTTCTGGTTGAATTTAGTTCTTTGCATTCTTATATAGACTTGAATACATTCTGCAGACCGAGCGATCCCCGAAACGAAAGGGTACATCTAAGGAGTTCCCAGAGCATTTCATCAAATTGCAATGCCCCCATTGCAACCAACGATCCGTTACATTTAGAGTAACTTATTTAAATTAGGCAATTTCCAATATGCGTTTTTTAAATTATCATTTTTGTTTTCAAGGAATACATTCTTCATCTTTCGTCGCCACGGCATGAAAAATCCCTCGAGAAGATTTCGTTGCAACATCGAATGTCGCTAGCCAAGTTGAGAACTCGACAGCGCAAAGAGCAGTTACAGATCGAAGCTCAAACTTCTCGCTCATCCCACAAAAGTCAGATGAACTTTTGTGCCATTTGTAAACTCTGTCACAGTGAAAGTCGTCCGAATCATGAAATCACGGAATTACATAAGGTATTCATCAATTATACATGATGAGCAGTCATGAAAGTCAATTCACCTTGTCACGTCTATGTTTCTTTTCCCAGATAATCAAGAATTTTCTAATGCCATATTGTCCAATATGCCGAGTCAATTTTAAGTCTCGAATGCTGTATGAGAAACACGTTGCTACTTTACCGCATATCAAGGTGATTCTCGCGTTATTTTCGTCAGACCTGTATTAAATGCTAACATTTTAAACTGTTTATAAAGAATAAGGTAAACATGGAAAAGAGCTACGAGCGCCGTCGTGAAGAAGAACGCAAACATGAAAGGGACGGCTTTGAAAAGGATGAAGTTATATTAGACTTGGAAAATTTCATGACGCTTGATGCTGTTGGCAGCGTTGACGGTATGCAAATGAAGTACAGGACTGTTTGACATTTGACTGAAGGTTTATTTTGAATTATAGGCGACAATGATAATGGGATGTCGTTGGAAGAAACCGCTGTCGGTCAAGAATGTGTTAAGAAAGTCGAGGCCTTTTTTTGTGACCTTTGTCAAAGATATTTAAGCCGAGTGGAGCCTTTAGAGAAGGGTCTCGAGTTCCATTGTCGTACACGATCCCATCACCGGGCCTACGAGGAACGTCAAAACAGCCACAAAGAACTCGAAGGTGGTGCTGAGGTAAGGAAGAGTTATAACATGTTGGTTAATCGAAATAAATCTTTGTTTCAATTCCAAATTGTGTAGTCGGAAGGAGCTGTAGAAAAAGAAGGATTGAAGCGTTCAGAAAGCCAAGAACTTTTGTTGGTTGAAGCCGAAAAAGACATTGGCGAAATGTGTGATCTCATTGGCGATGACGACCAAACCGCAGAAGAAGAGATCGGAGCCGTAAGAAACTTGCCAAAATGTTGATTCGGAAGACAACTATTAATGCTGGCACTCTTTTATATTTCAGTTGAGAGAGAGTAGTGGGAATGTTGAAGAACAAGCCCATGCAAATACCCAAGAAAATTCTGAAATCACCCAAACAACAAATAACGATACATGCGAACAGGACAACCGATCCACGGTTTAGGAATGGATCCGTACGTTTTCTAAAAGATAAACTGTTAGCATCTGCCTCGAGTTAAACTATCGATTCGAAGTCATGCCAACACATGAAAAGGCGTCACATATGTATGCCAAATGCCATTTGTTCTTATCGTCTATTCTGGTTAGAAATAAGCGCACACAGTCCAACATTACTTGGGTTACATGGAAGCGGATTTAAATTCTGTTCATTAGTTTCGTGCAGTTACCTCACTTTGTTCATGCAAAGTACTGTACCGTTGAACGTTGGTGTACTTTTAAATGAGATTAAATGAAAGAAGGAAATCCGAATCTGTTGTTTTATAATTTATCATTGATCCGTATACACTTCATAGGGTTCATTGCGCCAATGGATTAGCATGAATTGTCACACTATTTAAATGTATATCTTTCAATGGACGGTGATTTTTCGGATTAACCTGTAATCCGTAAAAAAAATTATTTAAAAAGTAAACGGAAAATACTTGGTGTTATTGTTCTTACCGGCAGTTTTTCCAACTCATCCAACACATCAAATCCATCTATAACTCTAAGGAATCAGAGTAAATTAATAGGGCTGAAAAACACTTTGGGTAACATTAAAAGATAACTTACTTTCCAAGTATGGTGTACTTTAAGTCCAGATGAGGTTGTGGGCCGTACGTGATAAAAAATTGACTACCATTTGTATTTGGTCCAGAATTTGCCATTGAAATGTAGCCACGATTTTTATGTTTTAACTCTTCTGTAAACTCGTCCTCAAATTTTCTACCCCAAATAGATGTTCCACCTTTTCCTGTGTTTGTTGGATCTCCAGTTTGCACCATGAATCCTTTTATGTTTCGATGGAAAAGACATCCATTGTAATAGTTACTGGCGCAAAGCGCTAAGAAGTTCTAAGCAAATAAAAAAAAAAAATAAACACTTGAATAAGCAAAATGTTACTAAAGCAATATTACATACCTCAGCTGCTCTTGGGGTTACATCACAGAACACCTCAATCTGTTTGATATTATACCAAATAAGGAGATTGAAAATACAAACCGCTTTTAACATATTGAATCTGTAATGCCTTGAATACCTTAATATTGCCCAGATCAGTGTGAAGAGTGACGGACTGGAATGATAAATTTTAATTTAGCATTACGACTCCAAACAAAATTGGTACCATATTTATGTACGAACCATTTTAATGTTATCCTTGTTAGTAGTAGATTAACAACAGCAATATCGCTTCTTCGTTTTATTGCAGTGATCCAGTGGTTTTAAAATTGAACTTTAAATACGTCAACTCATTTAAACACGATTTTGTTTCAAAAACAGGCATGTTGTCTGCTTGAAGCTTGATGGAGTATTCAGCGTTGCCACTTAAACTTCTTTACAAGACGAATTTGCCAGTTTTCAGATGTCATTTACGGGTTACGGGCTTACGGCAGAGTCATAGATTAGCAATATTGTTACGCATTCTTTTTAACTTAAGGCTTCAACTTCAAACTTTTTGTACAAAAAGTCGGGCTTGAAAAGTCGGGCTTATTTCATTGTTTGCTGAAATTTAAATATAGCCAATTATGCAGGATTTCGATTCAAAATTAAACGAGGAACACATATTCTAAATCGGCATTTAATTTTGTTTTAGCGGAGAAGGTGGGGGGGGGGGCTGAAATTACCATAGTACTCGTGTTCTTTTGGTGTGTACCAAACGTGTATGTCATACTAAATCCCCCATACCAAGCAACTGCACCGAAAACGTATAGATGAATAATTGCACAGTCTCACTGGAATTTATTCGACTCTGTTCCGCCACCAGTTAATCTTTCAAACTAAAAAAAACGCATACAAGCATATTAGGATTCAAACCATGAAAGACAATCGGGAAAATCGCGGAGAAGGCAGTCACGCCATAACAGGACGCAGAGCCGTTTGCAAAATTTATCACCAAGGTCAATTTTCTCGAAATTCAGCCAAGATCTTACCTTAAGCGTTGGTTGTCGCCATTGTGTTATTGTGTTTTACCTTTAAGGACACGTTTGAACTTAAAAGGTATTATTGCGCTACTGATATCCTGACATTTCGCAGATCGACTTTTTCGGTGATCATCCATCACTCACAAACATGTACTTAAGAATGAAGAACAATAGCGCTGATATGCTATCTTTTTTATGACTATAATTATCGTTACACGAACGCTGAGAATCGATGTAAAAATCGCTTTCTACGCCCCTCCAAAAAAACTTAAGTGAGACATGCGGAATGAAAAATGATTCTTTTAAACTGGCAATGCCAAAAAGCACATAAAATAGAATAGTTCTGCCTTTTGTTTAAGTCAGTTTCATTTACATTCACTCGTTGAAATGCATACTTCGTCAGCGGACTGGTACTCCCCATTCGTTCTTTTGTTGGTTTTCTCATGTGAAGCATTCAGCATTTTATGCTTATCAATGCAACAGAAGTAGCCGCCAAAACCCCGAAGAGTACGCATAAATTATTTCCTGCGTAGACCTAGCCTATTTTAAACGACGCCAATACAAAAATCAAGTCAAGAAGTGCTATATTCTACTGTATATATAGGTACAGCTCACTTTCGGAACAGTTGTATATATATACGTTTACATGAGAATATAAACAATAGCACTATAGACAAGAGGAATTCTTTGAAAGAAATACGATTTGCGTGTTCGCAACAGGACTGATGATTCTCTTTCAAAAATTCCGATAGCCGCATTAATGCACGGTCACGAAACGGGCCAATCGACACTGTGACCAGTAACTACTTCCTGGATCAATACTTCATGATTTCGTTGGAGCTATTTTTATTTCTAGACATCCATTAAATGATAAAGAAGAGGCTACACATTTTGGGTTACCATTGCTCGTGAAAAAAATAATAATTAAACGTCCAACGCCTCATGTAAAATTGTATCAATTAAAGGAAAAAGAGAGAAATCCGTGTCTATACCTTCATGCGTCACGTTTCACTGATTTCTTTTTTGCACAAATTTAGACGTGCAAGCAATGGATATTTATTTCTTGCTGTTTCGACAAATATGTAGCTACGTGAATATAACTTTAATTACAATGACTGCCAGATGCGCAGCTCTGGCGGGTATTCTTCGAACGCGCATCCGTGAAACAAGTAGCACGCCACAAATCAATTACGCGTCTACTTCGCCAAGATGAGAACAGATTTCATCCACGGATTGCCTATAGCGAAAGCTGTCTGCATCCGCTATGCTTTTCCCTGCAAAGATGTGTGTCGACGGAGAAATTTCGTGAGTAAGAGAAAGAAATGAGTAGCTCCGAGTAGCCTACACACTGATTATCTCTTCTTTTGCTGCTCCTTCCTTCGGCATTTCGAGGCCGAATCAAATAAATTGTAGATTTGGATCCATCCCTAGTATTATCTAACCTTATCATTGCACAGCAGTGTCAAAGCAGTGGATAAAACAAAAGGAAAACAACAACAAAAAAAGGCAAGACCGGTACTCCGGTAGACGATTTCCTTTCAACAAACCCGGCTATACTGCTTGTGAACCACTGGAGAGTTGAATAGAAAAATGGCCCCTCATAATCAACAACGGACGGCTGTGGGGGTTTTTGAGAGAAAAAAAAATAAATAAAATGATTTCGTTTTTCTTCTCGCAGGAGCTCTATTCATCAAGTGGCCCATTGAATAACGCGGCGTATCTGCTGTATATAAGACGACTTTTTCCTCGGCCAGTTTGCGCACGAACGGAAGTAACGGTGTAAAAAGCTTTTCTTTTATTTTCTTTGGTCATTCAACTTGTTGTTCGCTGTACGATCCACATTAATTCCCCGCCATTGTCAACATCTCTACCTAACTTTTGTTCAATAGTCGGTAAGAGGTGGGACTGTTTTTTGTTTTGTTTTTTTGTTTTTTTTTTTTCCAACACGATGACAAGAGCGTGCGTGATAATGTTGAGACAAACAACAACGGAAGAAACGCATCGATTTGACGATTTTAAACGTCGCACACAATGAGAATCGAACTTACCGGATTAATGGATTTCTCTTCCAGGTATAACGTGCATTTGTATGGCTCAGGAAATATATACCCACCCGGAGAAGGGGATAAACTCCTTGGAAAACTATTTTTCTTTTGAAACGTTGGAGCCAAAGAGTTTTCTCGTCCATGCTGACACTTGAAAAGCGTCTTAGGTGGGGTTAACGTGAAAGACTGTCTGGAATAATTGGTGTATCTACCACTCGACTCAGTCCACTTGGAAATCGATGCAGACGATGATATAAATACAAGTCGTTCGTTCGGCACAAACTCTTGCACGGCCGGAAGGTTGTACTCGTATCGGTGGTAGTTCCCGCACTCGCTGAAAATAATCGATCTTTGCATGACGTGTTGGGAAGACTAGTCACAGTAAGAACTGAAAGTGTGAGCGCTGTGCAGCGAGCCTTCGGTAATAAATATCCGTCAACCATCAGGAGTGCTTCAAACACGTACAGTAACTTGAAAATAAACGGATTATGGCGTCGACCCCATTACGAAAACGACCCTTCTCCCTCGTATTTGAAAACTTGGACGTAAATGATCCGCACGCGAGTGCACCAGCGTTTGACCGAGTAGAGTGTATCTTTAACTATATCCTACGTTTTCAACACCGCCTTAATGGAGTCAGCTTTTATCCCATCGTCATGTCCCGGCTTTTGCCTGTACAGAGGAGCTAGAAATAAGTATTTCTCTGGATCATTTATTTGACACTTTTGTTTCCAAGTGTCTCTCGTCTTTCATCGTCAAGTCATTTCATGCAAATCATCCGGTGCATCCGGGCGGAGAACTAACACGGTCGCGTGCGAGGAGCTGCTCTATGCTGACGGACGTTTAGCCCGCGCATTATTATTAGATTACGGGCGAAAACATCACGCGCCCTCGTCCATCCTATACGCTACAAAGCCAAGCGGTCGAGGAAAATCAAGTGCGAACGCTGATTAATGCGTATAGATAGCACTTGAATTCCTCACTTGGCACAGCAACGAAGGGCGAATTCTTTGATGTTTATCAATGAATAATTTCTTAACCAACAACAGGAAAAAGAATCCCCAGTGGTGATGCTTTCTTCCCTTGCTATCTAAACGATCGAAGCACCTGATGTGGCCCATTGAGGAAGGAAGGACGAACCCCCAAAAAAAGAAAAGAAAAAAATCGAGGAACACATGAATAGCGAGGGAGTACAAACGATAAGAACTTTGTAAAGCCTTAGATCCTATATCTACGAGCTATACTAACGCATCCCCAAAGGCTCGACGAGGAAAATAGTGAGCATATACAACAATATTCGGACATTTTGCGTTTTGCCGGATCCTCTCCGGTGGCATCCGCTTGCATTTTGAAGTTGAGGAAGGCTATAGTTTGGAGGACATCTGGTGCGGTCCTTACAAGTCCATTAGAAGAAGCAGCTGAAGGTCTTTTGGCTCAACAATGTGTGCGATAGGAAAACGATGCGCTTGTCGCCGTTGAATCGGCCCTTTCAAAAGAAAGGGAGGCGTTTGCCCATTTTCAGAGAAGGAAACACAAATGAAATTGTGTTGGTGTGATACTGTAAAAGCCTTGTTCGCCACACAACAAATTTAATGTTTCAAAGCACGATTTAAAAGATGTCTGTCCATATATGTCGTGTTCCGCAATCGATTCGATCACATCCAGGATCTGCTTTTTTGCCTTTCTCTCTTTGATGATTTTTTTTGTTTTGTTTAACTATAGTCATCTCAACAACGGTCTTTCCACCAAACGATACGTGCACGGAAGCCAATAAACAAACAATGTGTTACTAGTTATGGTTGCGAAGGACCGAAGAGAAAGGATGAAGGAAAAAAAATAAAGAAAAGAGTAAATATAGTTTGACCATATTTACCTAGTCGTTCTTCGAATTATTTCCTCTCTACACGTGCGGTACAACATGTACGTGTTATTCCTTATAAAAAAAACGTACGTTCTTTACTAAAGAAGAAGAAAAAGAAATAAAAAAAAAAGGGGAGGGGGGAGAAACTAGCTTTTCCGGTCGAGACTGAGTTGTCCAAGCGGCTGGGGTTTAATTGGCACCCATCATTTCCGGCGATTGGATCGGACGTGAGAGCGTACAATACAGCAACAACCGACGTGCTATAGGGACGGCATCAGGGAGGAAGGATTTGCTTTTTTTTATGATTGTGGGCTTGACAGAAAATGGAAGGAAGGGGGGTGGGGGGGTACAGGGAAAAGCCAGAGAAGACGAAAGAAGGAAATGAACAAAAAAGGAAGACATTCTTTATTATTTTTTTCTTTTTTCTAAATAAAAACGTTCCCTTTTCAAAAATAAAAACGAGGCTTATGGAAAGGTATATACACAGGAGGCGGATTTAGGAGGACTTTTCAGAGGTCTCAACCAAGTCCCAACACCTCTTATTGGAAAAACGGAAAGAAGAAGAAAAAGAACAGTGCGGACAAGACATTTTCGTGTTGAAGGAAAATGGAAAGAAAAAAAGAAAAATGAAAGAAAGGGAGGTGATTGTGTTTAGTGGTGGTTGTAGTATAAAGCTGGGTGGAGTTGGTTTTCCGCGAACGGAGCCTATGTTATTGACTGTCAAACTGAAACTAACCATGAAAACGCCCACTGCTATCTCCTATATAGCCACTTCGGGCGCATTGAAAAGACGAACAACATCACGCACGCCTTTTTTTTTCTTTTTACATACAAAATAGTTCTAGAAGAAATAGTTTCGAACCGCTTTTGGAATGAAAAAAAAAAACATGAATCAGAATAAGAAGTTAAGGGGTGGTAGTCGACAAATCACGCTCGCACAAGAAAATCCACTCGACATTATCGGTCCCTTGTCTCTATATGACTTCAAAACAAAAACAAACGAACATGTACGAAGAAAAACGGATTTGTTTAACATTTGCTTTTTCTTTGTACACTGCCTATATAAGCAAAAGCTTTGCGTGTTGTTCAGTCTCTCGCCAAAATCGCGCTAGTTTTCTTTATGCGCAACTTTTTATTACGTCTACTGATATTACATGGATTTCCCAGGTGTGTTTGTTTTGTTCCATAACTTTTACGATCCGCAGAAAATTTGTGCGTTTTTTTCCCCCTCTTTTAATCTATTCAATTTTCTATTTCCAAATTTAAAAAACAAAACAAACAAAAAACTACTGCGTAGCACTACAAATATTAAAAAGAAAACGAAATAATAACAAAACAAAAAAAAAGGAGAAAGAAAAAGCGTAAATATATAACGCACATAAGAAGCACGAGCTGTCAGCTGCTCGTTACCGAAAATTGTTGAGAGGCTATTCAGTTGCTCCATAGGCTATACTGTACTACTACTACTACTACGTATAAATATATATGGCCATCGTTCGAATTGCTATCGCATGTTGTTCTTAGCTAAGGACGAGGTGTTGCCAATGACGGGCCGTATGCCAAGTCAAAGACGCTACGGCGCCCGACAGTCTCCCTGTCTGCCGACGTCTCCTGCCCGATATTTCGTTTCTTCATCATCATTTTGGGTGAAGACGCAAGAGGCTGACATAAGGGGCCAAAAGCCAACGTCAGGCCGGCGTCATGGCGTCGTGGCGTCACGATGGGAAAAAAACAAAAACAAAAAACAAAAAACAAAAAAGGAAAAACAGATGCGAAGGCATCCGGAATGAGATAAGCTAACGTTGTTTATTATGTTGGTCGACGCCATAGTGACGGCGAAACAGAGGCTTGCTGGACCATGCCAAGTCTCTTCCTCTTCTGTTATTATGTGCTTTTGCACGTCGAAACGTTAATACGAACTTGACCTTCAAGTGACCCACCATGGCAGCGTGTATGCATCTATTTATTATTATTTTTATTTTTTTTTACGGCTCTTGTTCGCCTCACGCTCTGCTCCAGCGGGCGGTCTTTTCTCTTGCACAATTATGCGCGATTCCCTTTTCGGTATTGTTTTGTTTTTCTGTGAATTTTTCCAGTGTGCATCTCCAACTTCTTTTTAACTATCCATCTTCTTGCACTATTGATTTTTTGTTGTTGTTGTTGTTCCGACTCACTGGCGAAGTTGTTTGCATGTATACTTGTTGAATGGCCAATCATGTTTTGAAGATAGGAAGAAAAAAAAAGGCGTAGCGATTATATAAGAGAAATTCTTATTCCTATTTTCGTCTGCGTTCCATCATCGTATATACCAAGGACGTAATATTTACTACGCACAGACTCTATCCAGATGCGATATAACTGTCGACAGATTCCCCTACATCGCCCGCTGATAGGCTCGTTTCACTCTTCTCATGTAGAGAGAGAGATATGCCACGTGCCTGACGGGTGCGCTCGCCATATAGGCCTGTGCATATCGCACTCTATAAAAGAAGGTAGAACGAAGCGTGAAGAATTCGGAAAATGCAGGAAATCATCGGAAAAGGACCTTGACGGAGGCGAAACTTTTCTTATTTTCAAACAGCAACAAACAAGAAAAAAAAAAAAGAAAAAGAAAAATGGCGATTAAAAGGAATGCGGACAAGCGGATTCGTTGAGAATTTGATGACAAGCGATGTATATACGCATGCGAACGGTACATGCCCATTTTATTTTGAAAATTTTTGTTTTTTCTCTCTATTCTCCGTGGAAAATTCCAGACAAGAAGTTGCGAGAAGGATCGGTCTGTCTCATTCTCAATGTTTCGTGTACTAATACGGGCACCATTATTCATGACCCTGGATTTGCCATCATCATCATTAAAGGCACGTTCACATCGTTCCTGTCCCGGGACCTTGTTGAATGTTGATATTTGGCGAGCGCGCGTCGGGAGCGCGAGCAAGCACGGCTACATATGCAGCTGGCAGTTCCGCAATAGTCTCACATTGGTCGTTTTACATCAACAATGATTTATATTAAGGAGGCGGTAATCTATACTGAATTGTTTATACAGCAGCCGAAGCTTTCTCTCTGTCGTTCTTCCTACGATTAGTTATTCGTTTTTTTTTGTTTTGTTTTGTTTTTTGTTTTTCTCTTTTCTTTTTTTTTATTTCGTCTTAGGAATGTATACAAATGCACGCGCCTTTACGTCAGCTCGCATCTTCTGCCAATGGAACACGGAGCTCTGCGTCCCCGACTGGACGTCGCCCGTGCCCTTTCATCATCTATTCTCTCGTGCACGGCCCCCATATGTGCGCACGTTATGTCGACTCCCGCACGCATCGATCAAAATGATAATCCTGACAAAACAAAACAACAACAAGAAAATAAAAAAAAATGTTTCAACTGAGTAGAAGAAGAAGGGAACAAACACATCAAACGCTTCCTTATACACGGAGGGAACTGCAACGAAAAAGGGAGAAAATAAATAAAAATCCAACAGAACAAAAGTAAAAAACTAACAAAAATAAATGCTTGGAGAAATAAAAACAAGAATTCGATAGTTTAGAGAAAAGAAGAACAGAGAACACACGAAAGAAAAGAAAAAGAAATAGTGCAGAGCGAGCCACGTATTAGATGTGCGTTCTATATGTCGATGTGTTTGATTCACTTTTCCTGTGGGGGTTGCCAGTGTTTGACGGCGTCTGACCAACACCTTCAATCTTCTCTTTTCTTTTTGTCTTTGGTCCAGCAGCCCTTTGGCTCTCTCTTCTTTGTTACTTGTATTTCTTTTTTTTTCTTTGTTTTCGGGTATTAAATTGCCAAGAGATTGAGGATTTTGTATATCTCACCGCTGGCATACAAACACGAGCATTTGACTACATTACTGTGGTTGTAAAGTATTTTATAGGCCTATACGTCATTTTGTTGGGGAGGGGGATGATTACATTTCGGCGTGGCGTATACAGAGAACATAGAACACAAGCGGGCAGTTAGCGGGAATGATGAAGAAGATGATGAACAAATGGTAGGTTACGTACATATATACCATTATGGAATGAGACGGACCTTACCGTGCGCTGTGTACATGTTTTATGGCGTCCAGTCTTTTTCTTTTTCCCATGTATATATATTTCTCCCCTCATCATTGAAGACCTTTTATCTTGATAGATGAACCTTCATTTGTCTAGATCGTTGCTTGCATAGAAAAAGAAGATGAAAAAAGAAAATAATAATAATAAAGGAGAACGCGGAGAAAGAGAGTGTAATAGTAGACACTATAAGCCGATTAGATTCTCGGATTTATTTTATTTTATTTTTATTTTTTTTTTTTTTTGTGTGTGTATGCATAAAATACTATTTCTTCATTGTAAAGTGAGGGGGGGGGAACACGAAAACGGGGAAAGGGAGAAGAGTCCATTGAGTTTCAGGAAGACATGCCATTGAGTGAAAAGAGGAGGAAGATATATACCTTAAAGAGGGAGATGAAGCAGACAACAGAGCTAGGCCAGCACCAAATACAACAACCATCCAATAGAAGAAGTCAGGATTTAAGAAAGAAAAAGAAAGGAGAGATTGTGTAAATATATAAAAAAAAAAAAAAAAAAGGCAACAACGCTGAGTAGATCGAGAAGAAAAGAAGGGATTTACGGTGGTGAATGGATTTCGCCTCCACTGTCGTGACGTGACTAGAAAACTCTTTGATTCTCATTTTTTTTTTTTTGCATTAGTTTAAAAAAAAGGGGGGGGACTACTGTGACATCCGCTTCTATTTTTTATTAATTTTATTTATTTATTTATTTACAAAAATTATTTCATTTTGTGTTTTGAAATCTTTGCCTTTTCTTTCGTTCTTTTCTCTAAAGACACTAAAATAGAATTGACCGTGCCGACTCTGCCGGACCGCGAAGCTAAAAAGCCTCTCGCATTTCTTTATGTATCCATCATGGATTCCTTCAAACGCATCCGTTTTCTATTTTCTATTTATTTTCCTAATTCTTTTTCTTTTCTCTTACCTTTTATTTCTCGCTCTTATTTCTGTGACACCACCGCAAGGCATTCTATATATGCGTAACAAATCGCTGCTCACTCTATTCTCCAGGAGGCTCCGGATTTACCTTTCTATTTTTTCCTATCTTCTTGTTCAACGCACATACACGCAGCCCTTATAGCATTGCGTTTATATTGTACGGTAACTGTAAGGCACAGATTCAATCTCCTGCAGCAGGTTACAGACCGTCTAAGCCATTTGTTCCTTTTCTCTTTCTATTTTTTTGTTTTTCTCTTTTCGTTGCTATCTCCTCGGAGTCAGCATTGATTCTTTTCCTAGGAGAGAGTAAAAAAAAAAATTTAAGAAAATAGGCCTTTTTTTTTTAAGCAGCGCGTGAATCGTCGCAACGCGTACTATACGCCCTACTTATAAGATCGAAATAGCTCGGCTATATGTAGGCCTGTCACCAAGCCCAGGTATAATATTAGAAAAAATAAAAGGGATTTCTGAAATAAGGGAAAAATAAATAAATAAATAAAATAAACAGCGAGAACAAGATGAAACCTGTTCAATCAACGAAATGAAAAAGTCGGAGACATTTTTTACGAGTCGACTGAGAAACAAATCGTTTAAAGAAAAAGTATAAATTTCCACAGGGGACTATATACCGATGGCATTCGTATGCGGTGAACCTTTCAACGCCATTCCGTTCGTTTTCTCTTCACACAACACCCGTTTTGTCAGCAATCTGTCTACATATGAAATCCATTTTCACAAATGTTTGTTTTTCTTTCTTTCTTCTTTTTTTTCAGATTTTTTTTGGGGGGATGATCGGCGTCAAGTCGTCATCTAGTTTTCTGCGACTTTCTTGGTCGGGTTATTGAGTTCGCCTGGCATTAAAACGATAAGCTCAGCGCTATTGCTGTTGTAATTCATGTAAATTTGACATCTGCGTATTAAACGCGATGACTTTTCCAAGCGTCGATGCCAACTTTTGAAGGCAAAAGAAAAAAACAAAACAAAACACATTGGCCAAGCCTCACCGGCGTTGCTAAGTGCGTCGGAGCAAACTATTTTCAAGAGTCCCGGCGCTAGAGCAAATATGTCCTTTTTCAACTTTGATTCATTTCTTTCATTTTTTTTTGTTGTTGTTTCTATATATCCATCCTCCACTATTTTCTTTACCCCCTTCCCCCCTTTTTTTTCTTCAAAAAAATAAGAAGAAAATCATCTCATTTTGTATGTTTTTTTCTGCTCACGTTGACGTCCACTACTTTCTGCGTGCCGGCCCAAATAAAGGATAAATAAATTGTCGAGTCGTATGTGTGCATCAGTCAATCCCCCGTTTACTTTTCGATGCTGCTTTTCCCCAATTCTACCGAGAGGTATATAACCCGAAAACTTCCTTTCCGGTAAAGTCCCTTCTTGACTTGGAAGCAGTCAAGTATACAGCTAGGAGACATCAAAACATGATGACGTTACTCCCAATAAATTCAAACATCCCAGCGTCACTATGTCGCTATGCCGCAATATACGATCGCCACGCCAAAAAAAATGCGGAGCACGTTCGTCCGCTACCCACCTCATCCTGCGTGTGTATTTTGTTTTTTTTTTTTTGTTTATTTTGTTGTTGTCTTTTTTTATTCTTCTCCGGGCGGCTTTCCCGCCCGCCTGTGTTTTTCCACACTTTCCAGTTGAACAAGAGTTGCACGTTGAGTTGGTTTAACGCTGGCGCGTAGTATAGCTCGCATTCTAGCCGCTTGGCCAGGTTTTTCTCGAAGGACTAGAAGGCCACTCACAACTTGCCCAAGCGCCAGTCATAGTGGAGAACTCTTGGATGATAGAGCGCGCACCACTCGGCATCATCTCAAGATCCCTAATAACACACTACTTAACGTTTCTCGACGTTTTTTTTGTTTTGTTTCGTTTTTTTTTTCAAATCCCCTCTGAAGCACTTGTCTCGCTTTGCATTCGGTTTACTTAACTTTTGCAGGATCGTTTCGTACAGGGACGTCAGTCGCTTTTCGTTTTTCTGTCCGAGGGCGGTTATTAAAAATAATTAAACGAGGAGGATTCAACTGTAAACATTGAACGATCAAGAAGATCACAGCGATAACGCCAAAATCGTATATCATTGGAGTGAATTACGTGCATCATGCTGAGCTGACAAAGTGAGGCTGCCGCTGACATCTCATCATCAACGGGACGTGCTCAACACTTGATCTGTCCCCAGAAAGCGAGCCGGGCTTCTTCGCCTCGACATCTATCGAATTTCTCGGTAAGTCACTAAATCCTCGTGTCTATATAGTATTGAGCTGAATCCTTCATCTTCCGCATCTCTCACGCCTATCATTTCCTTCAAGTGTATACGAATCGATCGCTATATATATATCCCACATGTAAAAATATCTCTCCTCTTTTCTGTATCTTTTCCCTTTTTTTTTCTTTTCTTTTACGTATATCTCACACAGGATGTAACTAAAACATCATTCTGTATCTTACCCATTCCCCGGATTACAAAAGTAGACGAAAAAAAAAAAAGAAAAGGAGTTTAAAAGAAAAAGATCAGGGACCTCCTACGGTTCGAGGAATTTCATTTATTTTTTCCGGTTTTAGCTCGTTTTTACGCCACAATTTGGCATGGGCTAGCGTAAATAGGTCTATCCTGTATCCGCTATTGACGAGAACATCATAAGACCTTAACTTTTTCATCCCCTCCCTATATACTTCCTACATATACATAACCGACGAAGCGCAACGAGAAAACTTTCCGTGTCGCGCTATTTTTGTAAAGTGATGTCACAAGCCACGTTGCGCTTCGACAAGAGGATGATTACATCAGATCTTACAAAAACGAGTACACATTTTGGATTTTTATCCCTGCTATCGCCCTAATGGTAATAGACGGGAAGAATGGGCAGTCAAGTTGATTGAAAGTGTCAGTGCATCAGTTGATTGGACTGCCTATTATATAATTAAGTAATAAAAGCGGAGCTATAGCCCGTACAAGACAATGGAACAAAAGAATCTGTTGTCGTGCGGCCGGGCTTTGCCAAAGCCCCGGGACCGAAGTCGATTCGATTGATTACTGAAGGCAAGCACACGTTGCGAATGAAAGGAGACAGACAAAGAACAAATCTTCTGGCTCTATTAGACAGACAACAGCCATCCATTGTATCCATAGGCTACCGTTACACACGTAAGAACTAATCAATTGAGATGAGCCGTCCGATTATTAAAAAAAAAGAAAGGGGACGATTACGAACTAAGGAATCCAAGAAGAACGAGAACGAACCAGAGAGTCACACGAAAGAGAAACGAAGGCACGTTACAAACAAATATACTTTAACGAGAGCTATTGGTCAACTAGCAGGTGCTTTGACCAAACCATATAGAAGAGAGTGAATGGAGGTAAAGTGGAAGGGGAAAGAGAGAGAAAGGATATAAAAGAAAGAAACCTGCTGCTGTCAGCATTTTTAGCTGTTAGCGCGCGGTCATTGTTGCCCATTTGTGTAAATATACTCGACGGTTTTTTTCTTTTTCTCCGTCCAGACCGGATGTTTCAAAGATATGGTCGAGAGAGAAAGGCAAAGAGAGAGAGAGAGAGCAGGTTGGCTATAGTGAGAGAATGTCCATGCGCATTCTCTATTTTCTTGAAAAAAAGTTGTCTCGATTTTTAAGTCGATTCGTTCGCAACATTCAGCCCTTGGTCCGTGAAAAATTGTCACATTGGACCGAGTCTGATTTGGTGCATATTAGAACGTTTGTACATTTCTCTTTTTATTTTAAATTTTCTTCTTTGATGTCTGATTTCATCCACATCCTTTTATTTCCTTTTTCCTCCCGCACGTCGTTACAATTTTTTTTTTTTTTTTTCTTAAATAATTTTTAGCTCAAAAATTCCCCCCTCTTGTCTGTCCCACATCCACCCCCGCCGGACCTTCTCTTTTTTTTCTAGTTACATCCTTTTTTTTTACCTCCTTTTCATATATAGTCTCCCTTCCTTCCCCACCTTCACGCGCGTGCACGCAGGACGTAACTGACCAGCCGCGACCAGTTCGCTCCCGGTGACTAGCGGCTAGGCGGTGACCAGCGCGCGGGACGGAAGTGATGAAGGGGGGGGGGGAGAGAGAGGAAAGCCATTAATGCACAAAGAAAAAAAAAAAGAAAAGAAAAAAGAGAGAAAAATAAATAAGGAAAGAACTAATAGAACTCCCATTCCTGCGTGGCTAGAAAAAAAGTCAACACCGCGTAACCAGCAGCGTCCGAAAACAGGAAACACCTGCTGGAGAAAAAAAAAAAAGAAGAAAGAAATAAGCAAAAACAGCACACCCACAAACAAAACAAAACACACACACACACACACACACACACACACACACAAAATTCTCTTCGTTAGCCGGCCGTACTTCCGGCCCGATAGTTTCACATATTTACAAGTCAAGCCGTAATAAGAGGCCGACCGTAGACTGCGTTGTTTAGTGAAGCGTAGGGGGGGGACACGGAGAAAAGGCAAAAGAAAAGAATACCAATGCTATTGTGGTGGACTACACATTTATGTGTCGTTATATACTAACATAAAACTAACGTAGAGGGTATTTTTTTTTTTTTAAAGAGAATATGTTGCTCTAACACAAAATGCAAAAGGAGAAAATCAAGGGATGTGGAATTCGTCGAGCACGAGTGCGCACACTCACACAAACTGCACACACACACACACATACCCGAGACTCTTTCACTCGCTCGCTCCGGTTCACACAGACAAACGCACCACGCGCGAGCAGCCGAGCAATTGGGTAAAAATAAAAAATGAAAAAATAAATAAAAAAAAAGATGGGAAAAGAAAAGAAAGAAAACGGATACATTATGATAATATAATATAGCGCGGTGGTAGCGGCGTCGAGGGAGAAACTGTGTGTCGGAGAGGACGAACGACGTCATTATTTTCTTGTTGTCATCTCTTCAAGAATCGCATTTCACATTAGCGGTGTAGGCTATATACGTATCCACTTGGCATGTGTTGAACAGAAGAAAAAAAAAGCGAAATCTCTACAGCCCCGCTTATACATGACAGGGCATCCTAGCAAATGGGGAAAACAAAAAAAA
Organism: Daphnia magna; assembly: GCF_020631705.1. Taxonomy (NCBI): domain Eukaryota; kingdom Metazoa; phylum Arthropoda; class Branchiopoda; order Diplostraca; family Daphniidae; genus Daphnia; species Daphnia magna. The sequence continues at coordinate 5,338,536 of NC_059184.1, forward strand.
AGGCAGAGGCGGTATAACAAAGGGGGGAGATTCGCATAGCAGACTGTGTTTGACGTCATTTGGCTTCTCGATGGCAAACTCGTTGCAGATGACTGTTACGTTAATCGATACTTGAAATGAAACGTGCACTTGGTAATGATGAGACCCGTTCGATCGTCGACCGAAAGCACCGACAACGAGTGGGCGGACGCCAACGAAACTGACAGTTGCGATGGAACAGCCCTAACTGGTTGGAGAAGAGTTCTCAGAGAAATGTTTGAAATTATTCGCGCTCGATCGTGCCGATGCAGCTAGAGCACATTTACCTAACTATTTCTCCTGCTTCTTCACACCCACACAGTTTCACGCTAGCGTGCCATGCATAAAGTCTCGCATGGCGAGGTGTAGGACATTTTTTTGGCTATACGGCAGTTGTCGAAGAGAAACGCAAAGAGATGGGAAATTCTTTACGGATGAATGACAAGCGCTATTTCAGAGAATGTGCAGTGTATACATCAGTATTTATAGCAATCGTGATGTCCCTGTGTGGCATGGCGGCTATTGTGTGCCGAAAAAAAAAGAAACGGTTTGCATCGATTTTGAAATGCTGGACTGGAAATAGAGAGAGAGAGAAAAAGGGAGGAAAATGGAAACCCAAAAATGACAATTGAATCGGAAAAAAAAAAAATCACAACAATTGATGTGCGCTGACGGAGGGGAAGGAAAACGAGCGAAGTGGATGAACGTGAAGATCGTGTCAAAAAGAAGAGCAGGAACCGTGCGTGGTCGGGCTTGGGAACAATTGATGCAGAATCCGAGAAATGTGGCATAGATGTACGTACACTATATCGTCTAAAGCGATCGACTCTGTGAGAGTGAGCCATTGGAGAAAAAAGAAAAAAAAAATGCATGGGAAATGGAAGGATGGAAAAGAATAGATTCAAAACACGCCCGGATCCCGAAATCTACATTATCAGTGATGTGCTGCTTTAAAAAAAAAAAAAAAAGAAAAGATGAAGAGGCTTGAGAATGAGACAGGGGGAGGGGGAGAAAACGAAGCGTAACTGCATCTTCAGGCAGGATATATATCTAAATAAATATATACACCAAGGAGAAAATGGTGGAACACGGTCTACACACTCCATCTTTTACAGGTATATATCGATAGATTGTCCCGTCTGTTTTTCTTCTTCTTCTTCTTCCACCTTTTTATCTGTTCATTTCAGGTTCTTCTTCTTCCCCACCATCGTTTTTTTTTTCTTTTCTTTCTGGGGCTGCCTTTTGTTAAAGACTCTTTTCGTCTTGGGGCTTGATGATGATGAGATGCTTGTTGGATAACTCCCAAAGAGAAGCGAAAAGGGGCAAGGACGAAGAGGGGAAAATGCGAAGGCGTACATGAGAATATAAGCAAGGCGAGAATGTAACGGAGGAGAAGAAGAAAGAGGAAAGACAAGAAAAGATGGACGATAACTGCGTGTCCCGTTTTCATACGTATTCGGCTGGAGATGAGTGGATGCACGCACCGTAGTGACCGTAGAGTAATACGCGCATAGGAAAAGTAGGCGGACAATAAGAAGAAAAAAAGGAAAAGATGAAAGACGAAGGAGAAAAGAAAAAACAAAAAATATCTCCCTCAAAAAATACCGCCAACAAACAAACAACACACACACACACACACACACACAGAGTTGTATATAGCTATCGTTCTCTGTCTTCCTGTTGGCGGGGGTATTGATTTGATTATTCAGCAGCTAAGCTTAGTTATTTATACATTTGATTTAGGTTTAGCCTGTTATGCAGTGACGTCTTCGAAATCCCACTCGAGCCCCAGTGTGATCATTATACATCCAACCAGCATATCTTTTTTTTTTTTTGAATATTGAAATCGTGGATGGCCATATGACGTAGTGTGAATCGTATTTTTTGGTTTTCTTCCTCCATTTCCTTGTCTTGTTTTATGGCTTTATCGGCGGACCGAGTCATTTGTTGCACAATAGGCTATAGATAGTGAATGGCAGTCCAAGGGTTCCACTCTTTTGAATCAAATGATGACGCTGGATTGCCTCACAGGGTCAGTGCGTGTGAGTTTCGTCATCTGGCCGCCGCCTTCTCTATTTATCCTTTAAGAGGGCCACTGAAAACACTACCCGGCCTACCAGTGGCGACTCGTTTGCTCTCGAGAGTTGGATGACGTCATCCTTATTTTTTTTTTGGCCCTATACTTATTCCATAGAAGGTTAGCCGCAGAGCACGGCCGAAACGCACGCGCATGACCAAAAGCAGCTCTGTCACAGCGAACGCGACCCCCAAGCCGACGACATTTGGGAACCCGGACCGCATCATAACCACTTTTTTCCTCCCTTTTTTTTCTTTTTCAAAATGGAATACACCAATGACGATGAATTACGTCGTGGCATGACCATCGATAGACTGGTCTCTCCTTCCTTGTTCTTCTGCGAACACGGCCATCATCATTCACGTTCTTGTCGACGATTGTTGACCTGATCTAGTCAACTGGTCCTCACCATCCCGTTTGCACGCCCGTTGCACCACCTTCGTTATCGACAAAAATAGAGAACACGAAAATTCTAAGATCGTTAAGAAAAATCAAAATCAAGGGCCATAATCGAATGGAGTCAAACGAATAGAGTCGTCCAGGCGCGTATATAGAAACGACTCGTCCCGTTCTCATCGAATCGTATACAGCACGCTAACAGACGGAGAAATTAAATGAAGCGTGTCGAACTCGATACTTCTTTCGAACGCTGGTGGCCTTGATGAACCCTAAAAAAAGCAAGAGCCGATTGTGGAGACTGCGGACGTGAACGAACGATCCCTAAAAAAAAAAACACACGCCGGTTGCCTCGAGTCGTTTCTTTTTAAAAAATGAGAACTCAAATGATTGGCTCGTTGTCTTTCGGTATTTATAGAATTTATTAAAAAATTTAATTTTTTTGCCGGGGTGGAGGAAAAACCATAAAATGAGAAACTGGAACGTTGTTTTCCCCGCAGGTGAGAATTTTTTTTTTTAAAGGCGAGAGCGAATTTATGCAAATTACTGTGTTACCTGGAGCTATAATTTTTTTTTTCTAAGCTCTAGTTCATAAATTGGCTCGTTCATCGCAAAGTTTAAGTAGCCTTGGAACCAGTATAGAAGCGATTGAAGGCACATGAACCGGGCGTTGTCCAAAATTGCCTATCCTTTTTCGGGATCTTTTTTTATATATACATATCGAATATTAAATGAGTTACTCGATGAATCGATGGATCCGTCAGATCAATATCTACGTACTTGTTGGTTTTTTTTTTTTTCTTTTTCTGGTTTGCCGATTCACTTTGGTTAAAAAGAAAAAACCATGTGTCAGGCTCACCTATAGCCGAACAATGTCTATGCAAATTCGTGACCCGCCACAAAGTTACTAAGAAATTTCTCATCTGATATGCGTTCAGCGTATCTACTCGAGCAAGAAAGAGTCGAATGACGAGTAAGTCGCTACGGTACAGCAACTAGCAGTAAATCTACTTGTATACGTCACGTTTCCTTCTTCCTTGTTAAATTTTTTTTTTTCGTGTGTGTTTTGTTTACGAGTATTGCAATAGATGCCCATACCTGTTTTAGGCCTTAACCGGGTGGGCGAAAAATGTCGTGAGGGTCAAGACTGACCCAAGATTGTTTGCTGATTTTTTATTTATTTATATACGTATATATACATTTGTTTGTTTATTTCCAATTTTCTTCTTTTGATCCCTCCGTTAGATCACGACTTTAACGAAAGAACGAAAAGAAAGTATGAATTAAGGAATGTTTTCCATCATGGCTAAGACGTCCGTAACAAATTGTACGGGTTAGCCGCTGATAAACACCCGTCTACTGCAGCCCATTCCATCCACACATTTAAGCCTCATACTTTTGTTGTTGTTGTTTTATTTCTTTTTGTTTTCTCCCGATAAAAAGACAGCGCATTCAACTGTCGAGCTGTCGGTTATGTTGGAAACGGTTCATTAAAACTTCTCCTTTTTCTTCTGTTTCGTTTGGTCCGTGACCGATTATTAAAGCAGACAACCAGAAGCAGCACACGACTTCTTGACGAAGTAGCCGGGATCCGAGTACAAGAAGCAGACGATGGCGCCATTTTCTAATTGCCAAAGGTGTGCCGTATGGATCGTGTTGGCCTCGTTCGTCTGGCTTCATCTGCTCGACGCAGCGGCCGTCGAGCCGAACAACCCGCTGCGACGCGTCGGCGACGACAGCCCGATGACGTGGCGGAGAAGGCACAGTCGGGATCTTCATCATCTTCATCTTCATCACGATCGTAGCTTGGGTCGTGCTGGCGCCTTGGATGACCAAAGCGGCCGCCACAGAAGATCCGAGTGGTCTTGCCCTGAGGTGAACAATTCGTCTCACTCACCGGGCATCTCGTGCCAATGTGACTTGCCGCACACGCTCCGATGTTCGGCAGTGAGCGGAGGGCACACGTCTGGCTCCAGTTCCGGCTCGTCCGAGTCCGAGCGTCAAGTGGCGTCCGTCATCGGAGCGCTGAGGGCTCTGCCGCGCGAGCAGTCCGTCTCGCTGCTCGATCTTATCAATTCAAAATTTCAGCCGACTGGGCCCTTTCCTTTTTGAACGAGTAACGCTCCACGGACTTGTTATCTCTTCTGGCGAAATTCAAGAGGTTTCGGCGCAAGCTTTCGCCGGCCTAGCCTCGTCACTCACCGCTCTAGGATTACCCAATAATCGATTGGTAAATGTGCCCTCAGAAGCGCTTCGTTCGCTGATTCATCTTGAGCGTCTCGACCTATCCAACAATCGGATTCAATCCATTGCCGGACAACCTTTTGCCGGTCTCGATAGGCTCCGTTTCCTCGACTTGAGTGGCAACGCATTGGAAACCATCGCTCCAACAGTTTTCGCCGCAGCGTCCGGTTTGCGGAGCTTGCAATTGCGATCGAATTTGTTGGAAACTTCGCAACTCGTCGCACCAGCCCTGAGCGGCCTCAAGAAATTGCAAGAACTCGATCTTGGCTACAATCGACTGCGCGGACGGCTGACCAGCACGTTTCTTCAAGGTTTAGACAACCTCATCACGCTGGAACTGACGGGCAATAATTTGACATTGCTGAAACGCGGCATGCTCTCCGGATTGAAACGGCTCCGCACTTTGCGCTTGGCTCGCAATCAGGTAAAATTAAAAAAAACAAACAAAAACATTTGCATTGCTTTTCATTTGGCGTGACACATACATGTTCACGTCCTGACTCACATGATGGCATACCCTACAATAAAACATTGTGTACTCATCGGCTATCGATCTCTAAATTTCTCGCTCCCATTCGCTGCAGATCGACGTGATTGAAGATCAATCTTTCGTTTCGCTGGCGTCGCTGACATCGCTGGATTTGAGCCATAACGGAGTCGTCGCCATTTCCGGACAGTCACTCTCCCATCTCAACGAGTATGTCTACTATTTGTTCGTTGCAGCTATTTCCCATAGATTATCTCGAAATGTGCGCTTTGCAAGTTTAACCGCTTTCTTCACTGGTATTCGATAAGTATACAATATGTCAGCGCAAACAATTCACAGTGAACTACTGGATCATTTTGATGACGTAGAAAGGGATGATGTTAACATGGGCGTATATCCTATCGTATTACCCAAAGTCTAAATATATATCTTGCCATTTATTTATTTGAAGTTTGACGCAGTTGGACTTAAGCCACAACTACTTACGGGCCTTGACGTCGGACCTCGTCGACGGATTGCCCAGTCTCGAATCGCTCGACTTGACTGATAACGACATCTCTCTCGTGGAGCCTGGAGTATTGACCAACCTGCCAAAGCTCATCCATCTGTCACTGACGGGTAAGCCACATAACTTTATTTGCCGTCCACTCATTTTGGCACATTCCCACCTTCCGGCAAGGTGTAGGCGATTTTCTTTTGTTAGGGCTCAGGAGCTTTCGGCATCCGTCCGTTGTCAATTCATTGAGTTGACGTCAATCATAAAAATCTTAAAGCAGATTCTAGGACAATATCCAACAATCTCTTTTCGCTCGGCCAACATTTTTACAGCCCCCCCCCCCTTTTTTTTTTCGGGCTCTCGGAGCCGGAAGGTGATGGGCAGGATGAGCGGAAGACCTAGAGGGCCACAGCATGTCTGGTTTCTCAACAGGCCCTCCTCCATAATGCAAACAAAAAAGAAAAGTAGATGCGTCAAAACACATTCCCAGTCTCCTTCGCTATGTGTAAACATATGCACGAATCTACCGCCCGTTTCGGGCGCTAGAACCTTAAGGCAGCTCATGGCTGATGTATGCTGAATGCTATCCTTGAAAGCTTCTTATCTATCCTTCATGTTGGCCGTAACGTGAAATACGGTGGGACCTGTGATTCGCTGGAGAGAAGAAAAAAAAAAAGACCAAAGCTTTGGCTTCGCTACTATGCTTACACGTTCTATGTCATCATCGCTTTGGCTTCTATCTGGCCCTCTCCTGGACATGTAGAATCAATGACTCTGATGGCTGGTCTTTTTTCTTTTTAAACTGTCGCTCTACTACCTCCAATTCTTCACGCGTCAAATCCCTTCATTTATCTCTCCCCTTTGATGTCGCGGCTAAAGAAGCCAGAGAAAAAAGGGAATTTTAAAAATAAAACCGTCTTCTTCATTTTGTACACCCTCCTGTCAGACAGGTTTATTGTGCTGGAACGATTTCATACAAAAAAAAATAAGAGACGGGCTACCCACACGGGTGTACTTTCTCAAAGAACCGGAAAAAGGTGCAGGCCTGTCCTCACTGCTTTTTCAGTTTCGCTTCCTCTCTTTTCATTTTTCTTTTGTTGGCCGATTTTATTTTTTTTGTTCAATTCAATTGTATCCTGTTTTTTGTTTTTTTAAACTGGGCGTGCACTGATGTATTGATCATGATTGTCATCAACCCCCCCGCGCGATCTGCGATAGACCGAGAAAAATGAGCGCGGATCAAGACAGTTCACTGAAAGAGCCGATCCAGTGACAAGTCGAATGAATAGAAAACTGTGTTGACATCAAGTGTAGCAAATCCTCCTTTTAAAAAACAAACAAAAAACGTTAGATTATTGCTGTAAAAATCCAATTTTACGATACATTCACTCCAGACTGGGGTGCGCGTGACGACCAGCCATGTAAACAAATCAGGTCCGGTCTGTGTAGACTATAAGAAGGAAAGAGGGAAGGTTGACAGTGAAATGTCGTTTTCGCACGTAGCCATTCAAATGTTTTTTCAAGAGCGGAAGTGCACTGGTCGTCAATTTTATTTTGAAACTACATGCCCTTTTTTATTCTCTTTCAAAGTCTAAATCGTTTACAGTTTATTTAACTTTCAAGTCGCCATTGAGAAATGCGGGTGCTGACTGTTGAGCTCAGGCTTACATTATACAAAGTTATACTGGATCTAGTTCTTTACGCTTTTCTCTCCCCAACAAAAATCAACAACAACAACAAAAAAACAGTTTTGAATCCGCTGCTCATGCACCATCGCACGCACGCCAAGGCCTCCGTGAAGATGCCCTCCCACTTCTTTTTAGCATCAGTGACTACAGTCTAACAGTCCAGTTCTATACACACACACACGCACAACGGTCTATGTAGCACAGACAGTCGACCGAGACGGAAGGAGAAAAGCAACTCAATGGGCTCGCTCACGAAATTCAATGTGCAAAGCCAGGGGTGTCAACATTCGGTCCGCAGCAAACCAAAGGGGTTCCTCTCGCTCCATTAAAAACGTCATCAACCGCTTCACTTGCACGCCCATCTTCAACGTTTCCTTCTTCATGTTCCGTTCTGGTGCGGAGCATCCGCTCGCTCGATTCGTCTCCAGTTGGTAGACGTGTTCGCTTTAGCCCAGGCCGACCCATTAAGGCCAATGGTTATCGTCTCTTGTGTTGCAAAGATATACACAAGCGGAAATAACAGACCCAACGGGTAACCGTCAGTTTTTATACCGTAGATATGTGACGAGATGATTTCAAATGAAAAAGGACAGAGAGAGGAATTCATGCGCGCTCATGCTCGTGCTTCAACACAAGATAAAGAACAACAGTTTCCTTTTCAGTGGAAAAGCATATCAGAGGCTGGCGTGTAACTTGCGCAAGTGACTTATGTGATGGCTGTTAAATTTGAAAAATGCACCGTTGGCGGACGTGCAATAACTCCCCGCTATTGAAGCGGTCAGTAATAAAAAAACGAAAGAGAGCAACAGGGAAACGGATGCGATCGGATGAAACGGGTGAATACGTTTCGACAAAACGGAGAACGAAACTGAATGCAACGGCAATCACGAAACGGTTTCACAGTTTGCTCCGCATCTACGCCAATGGCAGAAATCTTTTGAAACGTGACTAGAAGCGGCAAATGGGAAAGAGAAAAAACAAAAATTTATTTCCTCTCTCTTTTTACCGCTGTCATAAGTGTCGAATGTGAGTGGGAAGTAAGAAAAAAGAATAAAAATGGAAAATTGCAAGAACCTGAAGAGCGAGTGAAAGACATGGGCTTCTTTTTTTTTTTTATTATTATTATTTTAGTTACTTTGGCAGAGAAAACAGGACGGGATTACGGCTAGACGAATCCAAACGCAATGAAAAAAGAAAGAAAAAAAAAACGGAGAGAGATAGAAAATGAATAATAGATGGAAAACCATCAAAAGGGCAATAGAAAAGGTGTGACAAATGGAAAGGAAAAAGATATCCGACCTGGGTTGGATTATAGCGACGTAAAATGGTAGAACCAAGGACGACAACAAAGACGCAAAAGCTGTGGCTTTTTTCTGTGCGCAGGCAAGGAAGGCCTCACAGCCAATCGCACCAAAAAGAAGAAATATGCTTAAGGTACATACTACACATCAATAGGGAGGATTAAAAAAAAAAAAAAAGTAACACATAAAGCAGGTATATCTTTCTCACTTCCTGTTTGCGTTGCTTGTACATTCGGTTTGGGCAAGTCGCCTTTTTTTTTTTCAGAAAAAAAAAGAAAAGAAAAAACAAAATTTGCTGGAGAAAGGGCGTCTTAATGACTTTAATCCGACAGCGGACGATTTGTGTGGTTCTCTAGTCATCGTCATTGGGTGAATGCATCCACAAATCTCTAGAGAAACGTGATTTCTCTCCTCTTTCCTGCCATTCGGTTTTATTCTTAATACTTTGAATATCTTTTATTTTTTTCTCCTGCCATCCCAGTAAATGCACGTACACTTATTCTATACGGGTATGGGGGGGGGAGGGGAGGGGCCCGCTAGTTTTCATTGGCTCCAAAATCACACGCTTCAGCGCTTTGCCTTCGTCGGCATCCTGGAAGATCTTCCAGCCTCTTCATTCGTTTGATGATAATCATGCGATATTAGCGTTTTCCTCAATCCCCCCCTTTTTATGGTTTTCACCTTATTTTATTATTTTTTTCTTCTTTAATGGCTCTCAAGAGATTCTCAGATGCTGATTGAAAACACCGGAACATCCGTCAAGTTCAGGGGGGGGACAAAATTAGAAACGAGATCGTCGTTCTCAAAAGGGGAACTGATGAGGAAAGCCCGAAATTTTTCTTGATTGCGAACGCAAGTTGCGTGCCATCCGTCGGTTGGACACGGACGTCGGAGAGTCGTTGCCTCTATATGATATCAGCCCGATAGCAGCAGAACTCCTGCCTTGGTTGCACAAGCAACTCGCCACACGATCGTTTCGTTTTTGTTTCTTTTTTCTTCCTTGGACTCCATTCTTTCCTTTTCGTGTTAGCAAAGAATTCTGGTCGTCACGCGATCGAAGCTCGGGGCATAGTCTTCGCCGACTTGGCACAATGATGAGGATGTTTATGGCACTTATTCTAAACTTTATACGACCCTTCAACACGCACGACCATTATGCTAATGAGCGAATAATGAGGCTACAGACTGAAGGGCGCGTTCCAAACGCTGCAAAGGTGACTGGGAATTCTCGCTAATCAGAAAGCTGTTCCTTTCTTCGCTTCATTTGACTACTACTTGACTTTGCATGTCTTTCTTGTATACAGTTTCTCTCTTTGTTTGAATATTCAAAGATGGTTCTCATTTGCCTTTTAATTTTTACAGACAACCCGTTAAATTGCGACTGTCATCTGATCGATTTGGCTCGATGGTTGCGCAACAGCACCGGTAACCAACCAGCCGATGATCAAAACCGAAGATCGGCCGTTTGCGCTACACCACCTTCGCTGGAAAACGGACTCTTGTTCGAGGCGGAAATAGAAACACTCACCTGCGAAACCAATGGCAATGGACGAGATGGTTCAATCTCCAGCGATGGCCAACAAGAAGGCGATGAAAGCAACAACTTCTTGTCCTCCCAACCGACCGAAGATTTCATCCGATTATCAACCGCTCAGGTGCAATTCGGATCTGCCGAACTGGAAGGCTCTTCTCTATTGCATACAGTATGGAAAGTGGATTCGGCCACATTGCCATACACATGCGACGCTATCCTCGTCTATGAATTGAGCGAGGAGCACGAGGCTCTGCTTGACTCGTATCCGGTTCGTTGCCATTCGGAGGAGCGGCCCAACAAGCAACTGCAGCTCACCGTCAAACTTAGCGACAACATGAAGACGGATGGTCAGTATCGATTGTGCCTCGTCTTGTTCGAAGGAGGTCACGACGACGAGGCTTCTCTTTTACCCGGATGTTCGCATGCGATGACCTGGCAAACGTTAAAGCATCACGACGAAGAAATGGACGAGACAACGCGTCAAAGCGGCAACGTCTTGAGTGATTATGCCTCATCAGGACTGCCCGTAACGGCAATGATGACGCAGATTACCGCCTTTTACGCTAACGTCAGTTCACCCCAATCCGTTTCGGTTTACATGAGAATTCCAGACGCTTTACCGACCTGTCAGTTCACCGTGGCCGTTTTTGAGAAGCACCGATTGCTGGCGTTGAAACGGCTGAACTGCTCGACCACGTCGTTCACCTTTGGTCAACTGATGGACAACCGAAACAACCAATTTGCTTCCAGTTCGATCGACTATCCAGTCGAGGAGTATCAAGTATGCGCTACATTTGCCCAGCAGGGTCAGTTCCTTCCACCTCCCGATGGAGAACGTCAGGCGGATGGGGATATCGTTTTGACTGCAAGCAAGAGCCGAAGTAGTAGCAGCATTGCCATATCCACTAACACCGGTGGACACTCGATGGCCAATTCGACCGTTGTTCAATACGAGCACTGCGTCGTGGCCAAAGTGCCCAGTCGGATCTGGGCGGTGGAGAACACGTTGGTCGTCATTGCAGTCACGGTGGTCTTCGTTCTCATCGCCGCTGCTTTGCTTTTACTCACCTATCTGCTGGCCAGACGGGTCTTCTTCCGGCGGAGTAAACTGTTGTGGTGCAGCTCCTCCTCCGACCCGTTGAGCTCGTCGGTTCCCAAGGCAACCAGTCGACATATTTTGTACGTGCCGGAGAATGATTATTTTACAGACTCGGCCTGCAGCAGTAGCGGATCAGATAACCGCGAAGAGACGTCAACTAACGTCTGATATCGAATATAAAATCAACTCTACAACACCCAATTACAACACAACAACAATAACAACAACAACAAAAGGCGACTGGGAATGCTAAAAAGGCCATCCAGCCGTTACATCGTCAATTACGTCAAAAGCTTTAAGCCCTTTTTTCTTTCACGCAATTCACGTCACTTTCACGGACCTTCATTGTCATTTCCCCTCAAGCGGTCATGTGTGTTTTCAATTTAGTGCCAAAGTTGAGCTTGACCCATGCGTTTTACTCCTATTTTTTATTTGTTTTTTTTTTTCATTACATTGTTTTTGAATCAATAATTGTACCATAGAACCTTTTTGTACAGAAGGAGTTAAAATGCAATTGGAAAAGGAAAGTGTCGTGCCGTCGGATCGATTGTCCGACGTTTTATCAAATGTTTTGTCATTTTTCTTGTTTCTTTTTCGGTTGTCCCATCTAATTTTCATCATCTACATCAGGAGCATTTACAAATTGATCACATCCCTCTAACCCTTTCATGTCTTTTCCTGCTGGATGAACTTTTATGATTGGTTTTTGGAAGCCGGATGGATTAATTAAAAAGCGAATCTTGCTGTTGATTTATTTCTACACCCAATGTGTACACCCTCTTCCCTTGTCCTCTCATCTTCTGTCAGTCTTGTTGTTACAAACCACGTTGTGCATAATTATATACGATCACTTTTGTACAGTACAGCTCATAAATAAAGACAACACACATCCTATACGAGACGTTCTTAATACCTTCTTTCTCTTGGTTGACTGGGGTTAAGCTTCAAGACTATCGCTTAAGATGAAACTGGCAGAGAAAATGGGATGTCTCATGGATATCTTTGAAAGACCCCTTTTTTTTTTCTTGTGCTACGTCTTACGTCTATGGTCGCAACTTCAAGCCCTTTTCGTTTCTTTTAATATTTCAAGAGCTTCATCAATAATTAGTGAAGTTCAGGTTCTACATGGAAATGGAATTTCATAGTTTTCTACATGCATGTGGTGAATTTTTAAAAGCTTGTTGCCAATCAAAATCGCTCTTTCAATTCTTATGCCAACTTTTGACAAGTAGGCCTAATAGAATTTTAACGGGCCTTTGGCCGAAAGGAACATAAAATTGTTGATCCTTTCTCAAGTTGAAAAGAATATGCACAAATATTAGAAAACATGCCTTTTTTAAGAGCTGCACCTCTAGTGTATAAATACAAAAAAAAAAAAAAAAATGAACACAATAAAACAAACAAAACGAGACTGTAAGCGAGGCAGATCAATGAAAAGCTGCTGACGGCGAGAACCAAGGATAACGCTACCATGTGAGGCACATAGTTCAATTACAGTTGCAGGCTTCACGTCAAAAAAGAAACGGAAAGAAGACGATATACTGCACGTATTCTGCAGAGAAATAAAACGGTATATAAAAAAAAATTAAATATAGAAAAGGCAGAGCTGGGGCCGAGACGAAAGTGCGGGGATTTCAGGAGGAAAAAGTTAACAAAGTTGACACACGTTTCGCGGTGGGATTGCTTAATCAAACATAGCAATGGTTTCAGCCCATGACACACAGAGGAAGTTGGACACACGCTTCAATCTTTTTGTTTTATCTCAACTCTTCCAGCCCATGGAAAACTCATGGCAAAGACGAGAATTCGTGGCTCCGCTGCCAAAACTTGGTGACCGTTTTCGTATACAATGATAACGCCGCATAGGCGTCTTGACTACTGATTCCTCCGTTTCTTTTTTCCCCCATTTTGTTTCTTCATTACATTCACCTCTCACTGGTGTATGGTGTGAGGCCAAACTATTCCACATGATGCCTTGTCCATGACTTATAGACCTGTGTGCGCAACAATAACATCAAGGCTTGTATTGATTAAGGTTGGCTTGTAACCGAAACTTCTGCACGCGTCCACGCGACCGGCTTTATGGGAACACAACAAAGACAACAGCGTAACTATACAGAGACAAGGAACGAGAGAGAGCGAAACAGGCAGAGAGAGGTGAGGATGGGATGAGAGAGTGAGATGGAGAGGGAAGCAGATATCTTTCATTTCCTCTGGAGATGTATAGACTTAGTTTGATATGGACTTTTTTTTTTAAACCGCCACTGTTACAACATCCGCAATTCGGTGAGCATGCCCCCAAGACCCAAATCTCGTATTAGCCAAAGCGACGACGTCATTCATAAGAATTCATGAATAGGTAAGCACCGTTCAAAGAGATAAGGCGCAATTCCAACAACTCATAATTCAAAAGAATTTTCTCTTTTCCACTTTTCTGACGATTGAGCCTTTTTTCTTCTTTTTTTTCTCAATGGAAAAATGGTATTGAAAAATGTGCAGGGGTGCGCTCGATACTTTGTCTTCTTTTGTTGCCAGTCAATGTTTTAACTGATTTCTCAACAGTGAATTAAGTAAGCTGAAAGGCGTAGATTTTACAGCAGAAAAATGGAACCGAGCTCCACTCAGTTTCTATTGTCTCTACACACCGGAAATGTTTTTCCTTGTTGGCAATGAAGGACCTTTTTTGTGTCTCAGGCGGTTGAATTTTTAGAGATTCACCGACCGGAAAGAAGTCCGCAGACTTCTATCTCTCGTTTTCCTCATTGCGTTATTCTTTCATCAACAAAGAAAAGAAAAAAAACGGGGCCAAGACATCTCGACAAACAATTGCTGACCATTAGGCACTGATGGCAAGGAAGATGTTGTTTTTTTTTATCACAAAACAGCTGAGATATATAGATTGCGAGTGGACTTTCCCACGTTCAGTCCGTGACTAAGCTAATCAAAAACAACAAACGGGCGGAAGGAAAAGTTCCATAAAGCTGCGTATACGATCTCTTTTGCCCATCTGATTTCTATCCTTCATTTCTGTGTAACTAAAAACCCCAAACAAAGGCAAGATGACGGTTGTAAATACGTTTGTTATTTGTCTCTTATGATTTTTTATGAGACAGTACGTCATCGATCCGACTATATATTTTTCCAGCTGTAATATGTTTCTACAACCAAAGACGCGGCTGACAAACAACAATCACGACGTAGCCCAGGCGTTTAGCCTCAACGCATAAGGACAAAAATCCAAAACTATGGCCAACGCTTACCTCAAAAAAAGTAAAGTTTATCTCGGTTTACAATCACATTCAGGTGAACTCTTAGAAAAGGTAAAACGGCTATACTCGGACAAGAAAATCGTGAGAAATGTACTCGAGCCGATTTAGGGCAACCGACCTGCACACTATATAGTACCTATACGTCGGCGTCATAAAAAGAAATTCTGCATCTCATTAGCTAGATTTTAAAAAAAATCCCTCTTTCTGATTTTAGGATTCACGACACGAGGCGAAGCAAGAATGAAAGAGATATAGATTTCCTATATAAGGACGCATTTGGACATCGTACTTCTTATAACCTACTTGTCTGATAAGTGAACCAACCTGTTTCATACGTTTTTCCTTCAACAACTATCGAATTCAACTCTATTCGACATTATTTTGGTGACGGTTGATGAAAACGAATAGCCTGTTTTCTATTTCCACTGCTTCTGTTTAATAGCAAAATCAAGTTGTTCTTCTGGTTATTTATTCTTATATTTTTTTCAACAGACACGCGTAAAAGAGAATCAATTACACATTGCACCATCTCACTTCTCAAATATAAAATCTATTTGAAAAAGCCTACCACTTGACAAAAGTGATGCACCTAATGGGCAGCGTTTCCACGTCATCTCTTGTTATTAGGCTATTTAAAAATGTGCTATGTTGTCAATAACCTTAACACCAGTTTTGTAGAGATTCTTTACACCCGCGTACAACAGAGTACAGCACGCTTTACAAAAGAGGGCTTACACATTGTCGACCTGATCTCAAACAAACACAGTGTTCTGTTTCCAGAATGTACTTTGCGACCGAGTGTTTGCACAGCTGAACGACGAACTACTTGTACCGTGAAGAAAAACAAAATCTTACTCCGGCCATCGTGTAATTGCTTAAGTTGAAGGGGATTATTCGCTTGGAAAAGCAGATGTGATTAGTATTGGCTTTGCAGAAACGAATCCTTATATTTAAGACATTACTTTATTGCATTAGTTTATATTTATCTCTCGTCCGTATTTCCTGTAATTTTTGGGTGTGTTTTTTGTGTGTGTGTGTTGTCAAACCTGATGGTAGAACTGTCTTTTTTACTACATCTTTTGTTCGCTCGATTCTTATGGTAATTTGTTATTTCATTATAGCCAAGTATCGACTTTGTGTTTTTACCGACTAACAGTGTCCGTGAAAAGAAATCTTTCGTCGGCCAATAAAGTTGCGGTGTCATCCGGAATAGTCATCCGAATTCCTACGTTCGTGTTTCTTTCTCAAGCACTCTGAACATAGAACGACATCTAGTGAAGACAGTTTCTACTGGAGTCAAGATTCGAACCGAAAAATGCCGATAGTCTTCTGACGCAAATAAACAAAACAAAAGAGCTGGCAAAATTGAAATAAAACTGGTTATGATATTTAAGTTGTATTTAGTTCCACTAATAAATATAGATCGTTTATATAGTACCGTACATAACGGTAAAAAAAATAAATATTCGAAATCAATTGAGACTTGGGCAATATTAAGTTATGGTCCTCAAAGCAGATTTTAGCAAAAAACGAAAAGTGTACAGTTTCATACGATCACTCGATCACGTTCAAATAGAGCGCAGGATTTTTAATACAAGGTGAGCACAGTTCGAGTAATCGTTCGTTGACTGCTTTCATTGTGTTCCGCTGATTGGGTTGTGTTTGCCAGCAACTCAACATCAATTGATACGCATCGGGTGGTGTGGCCAGAGGACACTTGAATCGTAACATGTCCGACATCAAGTACTTTCATTAAACTGACAAAGTCAACTTGCTCAACTAATAATTACTTACCGGTAGTATGTGGCCTCCAGTGACTTGCTGGATAACCTGTGAATAGCAACGCATCATGTTTACAGTCGCAACGGTATATATGTTCTCAACATTTATACAGACTACTATAAACGTTATACGGGAGCTGAAAGCTAGAGGGTAATGCTTTACCTCTTGATTGGAATAGCCGTACCATGGCTGTTTGCCAAATGAGAAGATTTCCCAAAGCACCACGCCAAACGACCAAACATCCGATTCCGACGTGAATTTGCGATACATAATGCTCTCTGGAGGCATCCAGCGCACTGGAAGTAAAGTGTGCCCACCGACCTTGGAAAGCATATCAATTAGTTATTCTGACATATAGGCTACTGCTAACATTTTTCTTACGGCTTTGGTTGTAAGCACAACTTACCCGATAGTAATCGGAACTGTAAATATCTCTGGACATACCGAAATCGCCTATTTTCACTACGAGATTTTTACCCACTAGGCAATTGCGAGTCGCCAAGTCTCTGTGGACGTAGTGCTGTAAATCAACGAAAGAAACACATCAATACCCTTCGCCAGTTCATCCAGTACATTGAAGCAAGTGGCCCTGTGTGACGTATTGAAGGATTATTACCATGGACGCGAGATATTCCATCCCCTGTGAAATATCTCTAGCCATTTGAAGCAGAGTTAGCAAGCTAAGCTTCTCGGGTGGGTCAACGCTGCTGTCTTCGACAGGGTGAGCCGAAATATTGATGCACGTTGGATCGTGACGTGCTTCCAAAAGGTGGGCATCCGGCCCACGCATCCTGTCATCAGTAAGTAAGACATAGATACACGATAAATATTCATTTGACACTAGAAATCTCGGATAGCTGCTAGACGATGGCTATATATACACAAATTGATTTGAATTATTTAAAGCCATACCGTAAAAATTGGTTCAAGTCTCCATTTTCCATGTATTCGAATACCATCTTCCAAGGCTTTTCATCGACGCAAGCTCCGTGAAATTGGACGATGTTTTTGTGAGTCAAAGCTGCGAGCAGAACAGCTTCCCGGTCAAATTCCTTGATCGATTCATCTCCACAAAATTTGAGGATTTTTACCTGCGTGAAAAAATTATTGCTTTATTTTCAAAATGTTATTAACTAAAGAAAAAAGGGTCATAGAGAACTCTATTGAGTAATTACTTTTCCCAATGTCATAATATATTTTGTTTTTTGTTTTTTGCCATGTGGTAATACTTGTTTTTCTGAGAACCGAGCATAACATACTTACAGCAACAAGAAACTTCCCCGTTTCCGGGTTTTCCGGCGGACAGTACGTCGATAGGTGAACTTTTCCGAAAACACCTTCCCCCAAGTCCTTTAGTGAATGCAAACAAGACGACGCGATGACTTTGTACTCGGGTTTTCTATTCTGAACGAGTAGTGGCATTGAGACTTGGTCCCTATCTTCTTTCGAATCGTTAGTTGAAGACGAATGATGCGCTTCGTAGTGAGGATTTTCCGCCATTGTTGAGTGAACTGGTATCGTCTCTCTTCGGAAAACTGTCGCACTCGTTGGGCTGTTTTGCTCCGTCACATTGCGTCGCCTATAACAGTCCAGACGTTCATTCCATACTATTTAAGAACGATCGATGCGAGCGCAAATGAGATGGGTTGAACATTCTTCGTAAGCTACTTACCCCGAAAATAAATTCAGCAGATAAAACATTTTACTATGTTGTCCCATTTCGTGGTCAGGAAGAGGAATTTTCTTGCATAATCGAATTTTCATCCAGATAATTAGCAAAGAAATGATGGTCAGGCCCATGATAAAAGTGATGGTTGTCACGGCAATCCTTATCTGTAACGATTCATTTCTTTTTAGTTTTTGCTCTTAATTTATGAATCATTTTTTATTTTTCTTTACTGTGTGGGATTGATGTTCCCGAATATCCTCTCCTGAAGAAGGCGGCTCCTTGGATTTTACATTTGAATGGGACGCATTACTTGTTGGTGGAACGGGTAAGAAAGGTGGAGGTAAATGTGGTATTAAACCGGGTAGTCCAGTCTCAAAGTTCGTAAACTGCACCGAAAACGCGCTCTGCTGCTGGTGGAAGTGAACTACCACGGTTTGATTGGCAGAGCCATGCACATTGGAAACGGAAAGAGTGTAGTTGCCTTCTTTATCGAAACCAGTTGTTTCAAATGTCAAACAACCTGAGGAAGATATACAGTACACCGTTAGGAATTACAGTTGCGTATACATTAAAGAAACATTCGCATTCCTTTTCACCTCTCAACGGGCTATCCGACACGTCTGTAATATCGTTTGAATACAGGAGCTTCTCGTTGTTGAAGAACCATGTTCGATTCGGAGTTGGATAGCCTTTGATCTCGTAGTAGATACACCAGTGAAACTGCTGACGTTTTTCAAATTTCACGATAATCGGAGGCGCTTGGAAAAGAAACGTACAAAATAGTAATTAAAACTAAGTCAACCATTTTGCCATAGAAACCGTGAGTGCAAAAATATTTTTGGTTCGGTGCTTACAATTCACAACGAGGACAAAGTCACGGGAAACTCTGCCAACAACATTTTCCGCCGAACAGGTAATAATACCCATATCGTCTCCTTGAACGCTTTCTATTGCCAGCAATTGCTTCGATTCCATATCAGCAAGCTTAACTCTAGATAATAGGTGATCCGTGTCCCACGCAACCTATACATGTCAAAATGAGAAAACGAATGAAAGAGAAAAGCATTTTGCGTGACCTTTATATCTAGAGAGACTAAGAGCACTATAGTAGGCTAATGATATTAGTAACCTTGCTAGCTATAGGTAGATTATTTGAACATTGATACCTTCGGTGGCGGTTTGCCCACAGCCGCACATTCAACGGCGAAGGAATCTGTCTCGTTCAGTTGAATGTCACTCTTGTTCAAGAAGATTTCAGGGACATCTGTACAAAAATAGTAACCACTGTGAACCCCGATCTCCACAAAGTAGATAATAGAGGAATTACAGGGAAAAAAAACGAACGCGAATCATCGACAATTTGGCAAAACACGATTTATATCTCTACGTTGTATAAGCGCAATTCTGTTTTTCTGACAGAGATATTAATCTGCCAGGGACGAGCAACTAAAAAGCAGCAGGATAACGCATCTTTTTATCTACTTTATTTTGAGAATGCTAATGGACAGGATTAATCCATGCACAAGATGTACCAAAAACACTTACCACACTCGGTGAAAGCGAATTCTAGTAGAGGGTGAAGATTGCCATCAGAGTCATTACACGTAAGGTTTTGAAGGGAAAACGACACGATTCGAGGCCACCGTGACCCAAACGAAGTTTTAGGTTCAACAAAATTTCGGATGGTTTCCGGAATCCATTTATTTTCGCATGCGCAAACCAAGGAGTTTTTGTCAACATTTCTATAATGAAAATACAGACAAGTAGAACTCTTTCCTCATGCACTGCATTATACAGCGAAATCCTTTAAACCGAGTCAACTTACATTTCGGGGCTTTTTAGAGAACTAAATAATGTCCAAGGAATTACAGTCAGCTGGTTGTTCCGAAAATTTCTTGAACAACAAACAGTGAGACAATTGTACTAAATCCGTCGAAAAATTCGGAGAATAATCACACTGACTCAGCAGACTTACATTTTGTTCAAATGTGGATTCATTTCAAACGCGTCTGGACTGATATACTGAAGGCCACAATCAACGATTGCTCTAAACATTCGCGTTTCAAAATCAATTTTTAAAAAAGCAACGACGAAAAAAACTATATCTTAATAGTATTTGCTCACAGTTCTTTAAGTTGGCCGTAATGATGCAACGCCTTTTTCTCGAGAGACGTTAGGTTCATCTGGTTCTGAATGTATCTACAACATGATAGAAGAATCTTTTTAAAAACAGGCACATACCGATGTCACAGACTGAAGGCAGTCCGAAGTACATTGCGTTGCCTATACAACAGTTAATGGAACGCACAACGAAACGATGAAAAAGATATGTTTTCAAAGAATTCTGTCTCCATGACGGGCGATATAGATACTTCTAACAAATTATTTACAGAAAGCTTAAAATTACCCCTTTTCTTTCTAGAGATTATGTAAAATGGAAGAATTAAGTTTCCTAGGAAATAAATCCTGAGTGCAAACTTACATGGAAGTAACGTTTAGTCGCTCGGACAAATTCGCGTCATCGTTGAAAAAACGGGAAATAGAATCTGCTTCCTCGCAAGTAATTGACGTAGCCGTACACCAACAAAGTTTACAAGTTGTGTCGGATGTAACCATCAAGCAATTGATAAACATTACGAGCAACTGAATGACAAATCTACTAGATTTCATCTTGATTTGATGTTCTAGAGCAATTTTGCGGGAACGCGGTCTCCTCGAGACGACTGTATAACCACCGTTATCCTTGTCTCAGTGCAAGCGAATGATTGATCGACTAGCTTTATATGTTCCGGGTAGTGTATGACCGTATGTACCGACTGTGCTCTATTTCTACTGAACAAATGCCTCGAGACGCATCGAAGTGCACGTATATATAAGTTGAGCATGGAGGAGGCTCTCCACTTGTACTTGGCCGGAAGCTGAGATTCATCTGTCAAAGGAACCATGTTGCCTCTATGATTTTGAGTCGTATTTTTATAGGCTACAGGTTAAACTATTCGAGGAAGAGTCACTTGAGAAATAAAAAGCGAACTGACATACCATCATTTGGTGTTGGCACTTTGCTTCTATATAACTTTAATACGGACATGCAAACGAGCACATAGTCTACGTAGACTAATGATCAAAGTTTTAATATTTCGTTATAGAAAAAAGAAAATTTCTTTAAATTTTATAGTCGGATTCTTTCACGTTCGAAGAAACTGATACGAGAAATACGATTTAGGCAAATAATAAATTTAATTTCGCTCTTTTCTTTATTTAGGCTAATTTTTTTTGTTTAGAGACGCACCTTGTCTTTTTTTTACTTAAATACTTAATAAGTTATAAAGTGGCATGCGCATCACGGGGATTCATTTATACAAATGATTCAATCTAGTCCTGAATAAGCCAACATCAAAAGAAACGAGGAAAAGCGTAGATGTCTTTTGCATGAAACTATACCTTAGGCTACTATTCACAAAATTCTGTATCGAATTAAGTTTCAGCCAAAGCCTTGTCTGTATAGCTTAACCGAGAGAGACGCGCTTATTACATTCCATATACACGAACATTCTGTATAAATGAATGTGTGCGCATGTTGAACGAGTTCAAAATTGTCGGTGGCGGCTAAAACTTTTTGAATAGTTCCATCCTGAGTGTTAGAACTATTGACATCTCTCGTCAACAAGTGGGACTACAACAAGAAGAGCAAAAGATCAAACACAAACAGGAACGCAATTTTATAGTTTTATGAGTGGGTAAAGAGCAGAAAAGTTAGGAATGCTGTGAAATGCTAATAATAACTCCATACTCCATAATAACGAATAAAGTAAGCCACGTTGATTACACAAGCAGGAATTCCACAGGGGGATGCCATGATGGAACTATATATAAGCTTGTACTAGAGTACAAAGAACAAATTAATTAAAACTGAAAAATACGTAGTCTACATAGATTCACTAATTATACTATTAAAACGATCTCAGAACCAGTTTTAAGCTGGTCATATAAGATCGTCTTTTGTTATTAGACTATTATTCTTTTTTAAATAGGACGATGGAGTGATCAAAAATATAACGACGTCATTTTTTTGTGATTTTTTAAAAGAAAATTGTCGTCACATTTCATTAAACAAGCTCTTGAACGTATATAAAGTTCCCGATGTGTAGAACCTCTGAGCCATGTATATAAGCGATAAATTATACGTTTTGGTTGTGCACATAAGACAAGTTAGCTATAGCGCTAGCCATATATTAGGCTATAGACCTATATACATAGGATTTGTAAATAGCGTATACAGCAGTAGGGCCTTCATGAGTTCATGTACTAGTAAACACTAGCTGATTCTTTGCCTAAAGTTTATTACGTTCTCCGCGTTTGATTTCTGCGGTCATTTTCAATTATATCAGCCAGAATAATGCTGGAAGTTAATATGATTGGCACATTGAAAAAGTGAATAAAGCCTGCCCTGTTTCCATTGAACTGGATGTTAAAGAAACGATAGCTGAGACTATATGAAATTCTATCCCTCAGCATCGATCAAAGACCAAATGCGTCACGACGTCGACGACAATGCTTTTTTTGGCTTTATTGGATTATACAACTTATTAGGTGAAAATGGATAAAATAACGTTGGCATTGCACTAATTTAGACGAGAAAACCGTAGGCTAGTTCTCTGTATATGTTAAACTACGTCGTTACATTATGGCCTAGCATGTAAAAAAGAAATCTGAAAAAATCTGGAATCAACAAATAAAATTTTTTTTTTCTAAATTAAGTTATTATCTTATTGAATTAGTAGTTGTGAAAATCTCGTTTTGGTATAACTTTGTTAAAGTTTGTGTCTTTCGTTCGTAAAAGTAGATTTTTTTTTCCTTCAAAACTTAACGTCCACAAGAAAACAATTTGATATGGGTAGTTTCCCATATGTCTGTTTGCACATCATGAACGCTGATGTCTTTTTATTCCTATAGGAAGTTCTCTTTCTCGTAGTACATAAGCCTGTTCAACGAAAAGCCTTTGTTCTGTTGCGCTCATTGAGCGTAAACATAATATAAAGCAACAACCGTCTTAAACGAAATTTGTACAGATTTCTCCAGCCTATAAAGAATTTGAAGCAGTCAAAACGTATTGTTCTAGAACTGTTCTTGTTCTTCAACAGAACATTACCAGTTATTGTGTTCTTGTCGTTGCAATAATTTGTATACAGAAGCTTTTTTTACTAGCCTATTGAGAGCAAAATTGAACAATCGCAGAGATTGTTGTAGGCTATAGTTGTACTCTTTATTACGTATATGGCTAGTATGTAATATAGCCTAATAATGAGATTTACTTTACTTAAGCTAAAGCAAATTTTTTCTAGTAACCTGCAGTAAAACACGTGTTCGAGTAGATACATTTATGTAGGCTATAGGCTAATGCGATGGTCTTGATGCGCTCTTCAGCCGTCATTGGATCTGACAGATTGATCTGATACATGCCACTATAGGAGCATTCAACAACATTGAGTTTTCCAAACTGCCATAGTATCTACATACTTACATTGCTTGAAACTTGATTTTTTGGTAGCCGAGAGTAGTGATATCAAGAACACTTTCTAGCGTGTCTCTTGTTTTGCACACGATGAAATGATTGGCTTTGCAGTGACACGCTCCACAACTCGATTGATCGTAATCGACTTCATTTAAGTGATATTCTAATAAAGTGGGAGGTTCTTGAAGATGATGCATTTGTCTTGATATTGTTGCTATCGAGAGAACGATGAGATAGAAACCTAACCGAAGAAAAACAACTGCCATTGTTCCAAGCTTCAGTCACTTTCAAAAAAGAGAATCGCTATGATTTTTTTGGTTCTTTTCAATGTTTCACTAATGTCATTCCATCAAGTGTATCAACACATTGCTCTTCTAGTTGAATTTCTTTTGCTCTTTTCTTGCCCCAAA
Source organism: Daphnia magna (assembly GCF_020631705.1). Lineage (NCBI taxonomy): Eukaryota > Metazoa > Arthropoda > Branchiopoda > Diplostraca > Daphniidae > Daphnia > Daphnia magna. Next base: position 5,362,518 of record NC_059184.1, read on the forward strand.
TTTAAAACCAATAAATGGTGGGCTATAAAAATTACGGATCAGTGACCTTTCGACGAACACGTTGAGGATTAATGAATTGGAAGTGTATTGGGAAGTAGGTGGAAGCCAACTGAATGTCGAAAAGACAAAATGGGCTCCTATGTTTCTATATAGTATGCGGCCCCGAACTTGCGCACTAAGTTTCGCTTTATAAACTTGTGAAATGTCTGGTGTGATAGGCTCTATACATTGCTCTTTCGCCTCCTTTTTGTAATTAATTCTTGTACCAATATGTAGTGTTGTGAAAATGTTAGGATGCTGGCGGCATTAGGCTACTGAAATGACCAAAAAACTTTTTTGATTGCATGTGGATACGTTTTGCGCGTTTGGGCCGTGTATACTTTAGAAATAGCCTATAACTATCCAATAATAGCCTACGTCCAAAACTTTTAACGCTGCATGCGATTTAACGGGCAACGATTAAACTTTTAAAAGTAGCAAGTATAGCCTACGCCAACTTTCTTTAAAAATAGTTTTTGCAATTATATAAAATATGAACTTGTTGTACGGTTTCTGCACTAGCGCTATAAAAACATTTGAAGAAGAATTTGACTCGTTTCCTATTCACATGCAAATCAATATATAACAACAAAAAAATACACTGCCAGCTTAATTGACAGCTTAAGTCAGGTAGAAAATATCACGGCAACGATTAGTCACCTAAAAAAGTATAAGTTTACGTAACTGCACAAACGAACAGCTAAATGGACATCGCTTATATAGGAAAAGTCCATTGCTGTGCAGTTTACTATACAGACTCTAATGTTAATTTGTTTTGTTATTTTTTCATTTTATTGCCATCTTGAAGGCCCTCGGCTGCTAAATGAAATAAAAAAATGAAAAGACTGGTATAGGTCTCCGAATGGCACGTTTGGCTTCTTTATATAGTCTGTCGGTCAACTGAAATATTCATTATTGAGGGTATAAAAGCAAAGTAGCCTACACCGAAAAGTATTTTCTTTTTGTATAGTCAATGGTACCAGATGTCAGGCTTTTATTAAGAAAAAGCGTTAGCCTATTGTATATTGAAAGTGGGATCAGTTCTATATAATATGACATGTCGTAGGAAGGACCGTTGCACAGCTATCTAATAAATCTCTAAAACGGTTAAATGTTATAGTCTTATATACTGACACGTCTTTTTTATCGGTTCGTCTAGAAACCGACTTTAATTTAATTGTTGAAGCATGGTTTTAGCACGCAGTCTTACTTTTTTTAGCACACAGAAAGCAACGCCCTGTTTGTTTTTACTTTTCTTTCTATTTTAGTTTTATTCTTTATATAGTTATTGATTTCTGTGGGTGGCGGAGTGGACCGTTTGACGGAAATGGTAGCCAAATGTTGTTAAAAGGTATAGCCTATATTTGAAACTACAATCTTTTTTTTCCTCTGCAATTCGTATATTGCGTATTACCTATATTCTATATTATAAATATGGTGTATAAATGTGTTAGCGTATACCTTCCCTTATCCGAGCCTGTTCAAACAAGTGACAGCTGCTCAGAATATTGATGAGTCGACTAACTGCTGTATGACTATACGATAAAAAATGAAGAACATAAGATCAGATAAAGCACTTTAACATCACCAGATAAGAAGCAATAACAGTGTCACTTTTATTCGATTAACTTGCATAGACACAATTTCAAAAGTTAAAAATTGAGAAGTTTGGGACCCAACCTTCTCTACCTTGTATATATGTAAAATTAGTAACGAGCAATGTCATCGAAGTAAAATGGTGATTGCATGGATTCACGATGACCTCCTATATACTTCGACCAAACCGCCGAAGCTCTAAAAGACGCCATTAAACATTCATTTGCTTTACATCAGACGAAACTCTATCTTCTGCATTTTTACTACCTAACATAGAAAAAACTATATAATTCCGATTGCTAGCTTAAAAGTCCACCAAGTGAATACCACAATCCCTTGCTGAGAAGGGTTGAGACCACCTCCATCTGAATGTTCGCGCGTCATTGACCAACTGTAAGTGTGTGTACCCAAAACCGTATACAGTTATTGCCTTCCTAACAGTCACCCCAGTTTGTTCACAATGATATAGACAGCGAGGATGAATTGGGATGAGGACGATAAATAATTACAATGCACCATTATGTCAGTTAACCGTTCGGACCATTCGACTGTTGGCTTCCAACTGTGATCCTTCGTGGAGGTAATCAGCAGCTGTTGAGCGAAAACAGCTGGGCATGTTCTTTTGTTGAACCTAGACAAGACAATTGCGAGAACTCGTGCTTCGATCCGCACAACCAACGCAGTTCACATGTGAACTTATTGCTGAAATTCTACGCTAAAAATAACGTAAACGACGATGACGGCGAAAACGAGGTCTAAGTCTATTAAATATCTTACATCTTCCTCTTCAAAAGCGATTCTGAAAAGCCCTCTTGTTGCAATTTCCAAAGCGATAAAAAGTGGGACTATAAAGTAGACCCTAGTATATGTTTTAAAAATGTATAAAATAATTTATAATTTTATAAGTAGTCTATTGTGGATATCCGTTCGGGGGTTTAGCTGCCACTCACGCAAAGTTTGCAATGCATGGTGGACGGAAGTCATGAGAGACCTTCCGGGTATTCTGAAAGCAGCTGCAGGAATTTTTGCGCAATATTGAAATGAATATGTGATTTTGTATCAGTCAGAGTATAACGAATCATAATTAAACGGGGCTATTATTCAACCAATTATTTATGAAGCACAACTAGTTATAGTCACGAATCTATACACCATCCAGTATGTCCACGGCAATGGGCATTTCTATAAAATCCACCGTCCGTCACCGTACGGACAATTCCTCGGTCTGCTGATGGTTAAAAACTAATAAAGCATCCATTCATGGGTGTATTAGACGACGAAAAATGTTCAATTGGTTACGCTGCTTTAAGCGAACAGAATAAGTATAGGTATCCCGTTTCATTGAAACTATTTTATTTGTAAATTTAATAAGTATTTCTTTTTTCGAGATAGGATACGGAATGTATCCTACAGAAGTGATGTAGACCTAGTCTATGTATTTTGATTTGTTTACTGAAGCATAACTTTTTACGCAACGAAAGGGAAAAACGAAATTCAAAGGGTTGGAAGATACCGACATGCCAAAAAATGCTGTGTTGGCAAGCAACCATGATTATATTTTAATGATGAAGAAAGTCATAATTTTATTCAATTTAGGGCCAGGATGTATACGTAGCTATACAGTTGGCAATGGTAAGTGATATGTTCTATTTTTTTATGTAAGTGACTCTGCCACACTTCATGACGTTGTTGAAAATTAATAAATTAATTTCTAGGTGGATTCTGTCTAGTCTGCGATATAAGTGCTAAAAATGCAATAACTGTGCACATAAAAAATTACATACAGAAACCAGTCAACACGGCATTCAATGAGCTTCCCAAATGCTAAAGGCTTTAATGATATCGCTAGAGCTGTACCAGCTAGTAACTATACTTATGTCGGGTCAATAAAAGAGTGTTCAAGTTGATAATCAATATAGAGTAGCAAGAAAAACCTGGTCTTGTGCGTTGTTGGTTATTACACTATAGGTAATAGGTATAGTTTTTTTTGTAATCCGAAATCCTAATGCGCTAGCCAGAGAACTATGTGCATGAATTCACTAATAGAAACTTATAAAGAGTTTTTTTCACGCAATATTTCTCCCTTTTTTGTAACCTGCCTTTTATTTAGGCTAACGAATTTTACTTTTAAACAAGCCGGTTTAAGTTATAGCCATTATTGTATAACGACCACAAATTAGCCTACTCTGCGCTCTATGAAAAACATTCGTAAAACCTTCCTGGTTGAATTTTATACAAAAAAATTGTTTTTGAAGAGCTGCATCAATGGAACGTATTTGTAGCCGACCAAATTTCTTAATGGGATTCTATGGATGATATCACCACCCTAGATACGGTACTTAGCGATACCTCTGCCAACAGATGGTGGTTGCAGCGTTCACGATTCGTCAAACATTTAGGGGAGTCCCGAAATTAATGTTTTGTACATTTGGTTGATTTCTGGGGACCGTGTAGTCTATATCGTGTACTTGGAACGTGGAGCACGGATTGGAAATCATCGTGAATATTGCCGCAGGGTAGGGTATATCGTGGAAGGAAACCGCTAAATTCATGGAATATGTAACAAATCCGGCAATAATACTTTGCGATTATTGTTTGCGATCGTTTAATTTGATTGCCAAAAGGGATTACTTAAATGAAATTTTACCAATTTTTCTTTCACGATGTTTGTTTAAACTTGGTAGCGGTTATAACTAGAAACAGCCGTTTGAGTAATAAAAGTGGAAATTCAAAAGTAAATTAAGACTGCAAATTCTAATCGGAGGTATGTGTGTATACCGGTACAAACCGGTACAAACCGGTAAAAAAAATAAGTACATTATTTCATGCGTTTTATTAAAAAATGACATAATTAACGGGGAAACCAATATTCCAGCCGAAATCAGCGTTGAATTTTGAGTATAACGTGTGTGTTTTTATTGAATTCTAAGATATGTCGATTTTTGCAGATTTTGACGAAAATAGGAAGGCTATAGGCTTCCCACTTTTTAATTTTTTTCAATATTTTATATTTAGTAAAAAATACATGATTTCGATTTGTAAAAAAACCATAATACGATACGAAAGTTCTTTTTAAGGTGATGCTTATAGTTTTTAAAACTCTTAGCTTTCTTGCTCCAAGGCAATTGAAAACTTCGCGAACACCCTTGTTTCCACCTTCGCAGACAACACCTTCGCGGCCTTGTTTCCATAGTTTTACTCGTAAGGCCATCTATTGTAAAGAAGAAAAAACTACCGAAACTTTATTCGGCTGCCTAGATTTTTACCCACATCTTCAATGTTCAGTCTAAAATTATGGGAACTTCACGTTACACTGCAACATTCTTTGCTCTACCGGACGACACTAATTTCCGTTGTAGCATGGAAGGTGAAAAAAACCTATAAAAGAATAGTTGAGGTACCCCCGAAATGGAAACGCCATCTATCGCGAGAAGTCACCGAAAAATGAGAAGTTGGTTGTGAATGATGAGGATGATTTTTTATAGATAGAATCCCTATCGAGAAATAGGCTGAAAATCTTTTTAAAAGATGTTATCCCGCTTCCTATGGTAGGTGACGCACGTCATCAATCCGCCTGAAAACCAACGCTATTCTGCTTTTCCTTCACAGGTAAACTCATCACAATCCCAAAGTCCACTGCACCGCCCCTCAGAATCCCTGCGTTGCCGACAGCACAGATCGAAAAGTTTGTAACATTTTGGCCATTTGGAATATCGCGAACACCGTGTGTCGTTCACTGCACGGGTGTTAGTGTTACCCGGATTGTGTGTAATACTAACTTGTTTGGTGACAGGCAGATGGCAGGTATAATCGTTTAGTTGAAAATTATTGAATAAGATTGGAAGGAGGACAATAAGTTTGCGCATAAAAATTATGGAGGTTACCTAATTGTTAAGGAACTAAATAACAGTGTCATTATCCCTTGTTATTTATGCACCAATGGCTATTACACAAAAGAGCAAAGATTTACAAACCAACAGTGAAGATGTGTACAGCGCATCCTTACTGCTTAGGCCGGTCCCTAATAAAAGGTGACTCATCTCAAATTTAAATTTTTACAAACAAACGTGACTATCGAATGGGTTACAACAAACCTTTTCATGAGTTCGCCGAAGTCCACAAATTAGCGTAGCATTGGCCTCCTTGGCTCTCCCTGCTTGTGCCTTCAATATAATAAGACGATGGCCATCATCTGCGGTGGTCCGACAGCGACTCTATTGTGCTAACAAGTTGCATCGGTCATTATTCCTGGAACAAAAAACTTGCTAGAAAGTATTTCGTCAGCACTAACTTCAAAGAATTATTTTTCTTCATTTTCCCCCGTTGTTTGTCTCCTTTGCTTTCTTCGGACTTTTCTTTCTTCACGCCCAATTTGTTGCTTGGTGGTGGGTCGTTTATTTCTTTAAAGATGAAGCACACACACATAAGTTTACTCAAGTTTTATTAAACGGCCTGTGTGTTTTCTTTTTGTTTTTTTTACATCCAGCACTATTTAACAGAAACATCACGCAACAAACCTTTGAGTAAATTCTCTTTAGGAAAAATAGGCCTACACTTGGCTGGTAGTAGCTTAGGAAACACATAATTTGTACGTTCCGAGGTAGACCTAATATCCATGACATCTTTTCAACTTGTGTTTCCCTATGCATCTTCCAGCGAGTGTATATGAATCTCACTAGGTGGCAGACTTTCCTTCTTTTTGAAAATGCAAGCATCTGTAAAAAAACACTTTTTTTCTAATCCTTATAACAATTGGGAAGTGTTTAACATAGACAAAACATGTAACAGAACAAATGTTTGACAAGGCCCAAGTTATGCGGATAAAAACGCCCCGCCTCAGTTGGTTTATTCCGGCCACTAACTATATATGTGAGCTGAAGGAAATGCTCTGCAAACATAAATAATTGAAAATGTCGTCCTGTTTGGTCAACACCCTTCTTGGATCCATGATTTGTGTGCTGAAAAAGGAACAAGATAGAGGACGAAGAACACGAGAAAATCTGTTGGAAGACTTCGTGGAAAACTATAATAACGTGTAGCTAGTCTACATGTAAATTTTGGCTAGTAAAAATTCGTGTCGTCTTTTGTTCTTTTCCTCCGCAACAGAACGTACGCCCAACTCGGAACTAACAGTAATGATGTCACATCCTTCACAAAAAATCACACGACAAACAAGAATTTTTCAGTAATGGATTCAAAATGTGTAGACATCAGAATCTCAAATATAATTCTCTTTTTAACTAACACAATGCAAAAGAAATCAAACTTGGGGTTACAACTATACATAAGCATAGCAAAAAAAAAGTATGCCCCAATATTCCATCTGTGGTAGACTGCGCATGTCAAAGATGTCGTCGAAAAAGAAAAGTGCTCGTACATACCGCAGTGGTGCTGCTGGAAAGAGAGATACCGCATCAGATGTACTTTGGCTGATAGCAGCTACTACAATGGAAAGAATGGAACAAGACCTCGAAGAATGTGAAGAGGTGTTGTCAATCACACGACCCTATGTGCTCCCTGACTGCCTGTGAGGTCTCCATTAAGTCTATGCCAATCACAACTTTTGAGCTCTTCATATATATGAGCGCGCGGGAAGCGGCTTCGCTCCATCACGTAGAAACCTGTAGAAACTGTGAAAGACGTGGGATGTAGCACTTCGTAAATAGTTTTTGGGGCGATCTCCAAGAATATACAATAGAAAGAAATATTAGTTTTACCGGCAGTTACATCGAAAGAGAACGAGTTTTTCTTCACCAAATTTTAAACTAACCAATTCCTATTCATACATGATATGTTATACATTTTAAATGTATACGGATGCAGAGGCTTATCATTTATAAATCAGTTTGAAACACGCGCCCCGCCCGGCATGTACTACGTTGTGATTTTTCTTTTCTTCTTTTTTACAGGGGCGGGCTGCCAGGTGTTTCCAGCCACTAGCTAGCTCCCAGCTGACGGAATATTCAATAACAGTCACCATAAATTTTGAAAAAAATTTCGATTTTCAAGAGAACCTGAGCAAGAGAATTCATTGTTTAGAAATTCGATTTCAGACGATATATCCATGACACAAATAAATATTTTCTCGGCATGCGCCTTGCATAATATGAGAGCCATAGGCAACAAAGATTCCATCCTCGAAATGAGCGTGACATAAAAGAATGACATAGCGAACGTCATTCGACGTCATTTACATAACTAAAAGCCATGTAGCTATATTAGCGATCCGTTTGCCATTGCGATATAATATGTATAGATGGATATTAATCGCCAGCCTTTTCGATTCCATTTGTATACCTTTAAAAATGTTACAGTTGTAGTATGTACAAAATGTTGTTTCAAAATGTTTAATCAACATTAAATGATCGATGCAATATTGAGAACTTGAGACATCAGAAGCTCCGGATGCGAAATCATTACTTTACCTGAATTCACGAACGGAAAAAAAAACGAAAAAATAAAAATGATGAAGAAAAACAATTTAGCCGGACGTAATGCGGAGTTCGAGCAATCACACAAACGTGCATTGAAGTCGAGAGAAAATACATGTAGCTATCGTGCATCCACGTGTAAAAACCGCATCTATTCGAATATATCACCTGATGAGGAGCGGGGAGTTATTGAATCGACGCATTAGTCCCTCCGAGCTGTACACCAGTACAAATTTTCACGCAGATTTAGCTTTTTTTTTCTTTTCTTTTGAAAATTAATAGATTTCGCGCACATGATTGTTGAACACCGTCATTTTCCATATACGTAACGTACACGCAGCAGCTTCGTCTAAAAAGCTGTTTTCCTCTATATACACAGAACACGTTGTTCAATTATGGAAAAGACTTCAAACCAAACTTTACAATATATAAATATGGCATTTGTTTAAACATTGTGCATCGTGAGCATGACAACCGGAACTATAGTAAAAGACACCAGGTGTTGACCGGGTAATATCCTGCATGAGCTCCTTTAACCAAAAGTTTAACGAAAGCAATCCTATAGGTACAGGTTTGTTGGGTTTCTTTCCTTTTTTTTTACCGATCTTATATTTGTCCGTACGTACGTAATTAAACAAAATAAAGGCAACAAGTTTCTACGAATGGATGAATGCAGCGTGCAAGGAAAATGTAGGGGGTTCAAGAGGAAATGAAAGTGAAAGCATCTACATGTAATCTTTCGTGCATAGTTGCAGTATAACTGCTGTTAGATGCGCACAACAAAACAAAACATGCGGCGTAGAGCAGATTGCTACCAGGCTGCTCAATTAAAGGTGTTGGGAGGCGGTAACTGTCTTTCTCTACAATGTTGTTCCCGCACTCACAGAGACACCTTTATTTTCATTCATTACAGATTGTGGGGCAGGTTGGTAAGTCGGTGGGTGGAAGAAATGAGACAAAGACCGGCAATAAGAGTAAAGAAAGCGCATACGCATTTGAATCGAGAAAATGACTCTTTAAGTGGATTGTAGGAGGAGTCGGAAGACACGATTGAAAAAAAAAATCATAATAATTTTAAGAGCGGGGCAAAAGAGTTACCTTTAGGGTTTATATGCTGCAAGAAATTCATGTAATGGAACACGGCGGTCTCTTTGCTGCTAGAACCCAGTGAATTAATCATAGCAAGGAAATAGGTTTTCCATTTTTTTTTCTTTCGGTGGGCCAGCGCTAGCTATGCATGTGCAGATGGGCATCTATACGAAATCGTCAGCAAGGTTTAATTACGTCAAAGAGAGCAACAGTTCAGCCTCGTTTTACCTTTTTTTTTATGTTTAAATGTTTGTCCCCGCGTAGATTCATAATACACAGACCCAGCAGGTGTATACATATAAACACTCTGAGAATCTACTAAATTAGACTTCAGTGAAGGTAAAACAAAAGCACAAAGACACAAAAAGCTACTAAAGAAATCAAAGCGAAAAAAAAAACATGGGCAACGGGGAAGTTACGATGGTTATTGCCAAGAACTTGAACGAAGAGAAAATGCAATCCCAAGGAAGGCTGCACTTTGAATCCAATTTCATACCGAAATGAAACGAGAGTCATTATTGATATAAATGCTTCTGAATCAAGACAATGTCGACAAACCTCACGGCCACACGCAGTAACCAACAACAATCGGCGTTACACGGAGGCTTGTATTTAGCCTCTTGTAGGCTATATGAAATACCTGTAATTCAAGCACCCATGTACACACACACACGCAGCCATTTCATCTCCGGAGTATTTGTAGGTACATACAGTATATACAATAAGGGGAAAAGAAAGGGCTTTTCATTCAAATTGTGCTGTCCAACTGCCCGGCATTGTATCATCATTTTTATATAGTATATAGTAGACTGTAGGTATATCTTTCGAGTTTCTCTCTTTCTATGTTTTCTCTTGTTATTATTTTTTTAATACCCACTAGGCTACGTGAATTATACCGCCGCCTCTTTGCAACACCTGTGGCCGCTAACCCTTTTCTTCTATCTGCGCTATACGGCACCGATTTATTTATCATTCAGAGAGCGCCTTTGCCGGCTAATCCGAGAGTCTACCTTGATTACCACCGGCTATTATTTCGGCTTCTTTCCGTCCGTCAGCCGCATGTAAGCAGGCCTGCGGGCCTGTTCTCTAACAAATCAACCACTATAGTCTATATATACGTTTGTTGATTTCTTACATGGTGTTCAACTGACTGTGCAAGCAAACGTCTTGCGTATAGATACACACACACAACATTCTGCTTCGGCTGATGTATATACCACCTTGTTTTATTTGTTTCTTTTCTTGTTTCTTCACGCTCATTGGCCCGGTAATTAGTAGTTATGGCCATCCAACAGTCATACAAAGACAATGAATGGGTATAGTTTCGCTATTGACTCCAGGGCCGCTCTCCTGCTTACAGTATATTTATTTATCATCATCCTGCAGCACTTCACGAATTGTGGGAATAGGCAGCATGGTGTTGGGCAACCGCAATTTTTTGTTGTTGTTGTTTTGTTTTGTTTTTGGCCAGGATCAAAACCCTCGTAATGCCCCGGCTTATAGCTATATACACAGAAAAGGAGCCTCTTTTTGCCGTCACACTATTTACACACGCTCAATATTCATTGCATGCGTCAAGAGGGTTTCTGCGCAACGTTGTTTGATTCAGCCGCAAACATCGTGTGAATGGAACCGAACAATGGGTACACGGGTTCGGTAATTGGCGGTATGAATTTCGTTCCGGTATGAAACAAAAATGAAAGAGGATTCATTCGTTACCAACGTGAAAAGTTGTCCCAGCAAATGATCGTCGATCAGAAACTCACAGCGGAGAAGAATTTGAAGAATTCAGAATTCTCGTTGTCTGTTGGCAGTAGATGTATAGTTCTGTTGAGGCACCATGGGGGAAACAAACACAACAATATCAAAACAGACAGATCCTCAAACTCCGCCTTCTGAGGTAGGCCATTGGACGATGGAAACTCCTCCTGCTGCCATGTCATATTCTTATCTCAACAAATACTTGCACACGTGTGCAAATGCCTTTCAAAAGAGAGGCCTGTTGGTGGATACCACCCAAATCGGGCCACGTATTTTTCATTTTATTTTGATCTTTTTTGCTTTAATTACACCAAAGCCGAACAAGGGGAAAACCACCTGAAATAGTTCGTCAAAAGTCGCACACACACACACACACCTACACACACAAAACAGTTACGACTGTGTACCTATGTCGAGTTCATGGTTGATATTGTTGCTGTATTGTTACGAACATCCATTGTGAACAGCCACCCATGTTTCAAATTCAATAATGAATGGATAGTGCGTTCAAATTTCGGCGAAAAATGTCTATGCTATATAGCGGGGATATGGCTCGACTAGCTGTCATAATGGTTATTTCTACAATTAAGTGACACCACCGTTGGTGGTCTCGTCTGTACGTAACAAATCGGCATTTCAAGATTGTTTTTGTTGTTGTTTGATTCCTTTCTCTCGTTGTTGATGATGATGATGAAGGGATGCACGGCTTTGGTCAAGTCATCATTGTTTGGTGCCTTTGCTTTTCGGCTTTTGTTATTCAATCTTGTCTTGTATAGATCGCGCATTAGCATCGCGCCACGGTTCAACACCAATTCCAAGATTTCAGGCCCCGGCAACCTATTGTTAGTAACAACTGCCGACTATACGATTGTTTGTTCCGCCACAATGTTGTCATGCTTCGACAAACACGCGCATACTGTATAGTCTTCACAAAAATCGTCTAGGCAAGAAAATATATACACAAGAAAAAGAAATCCAGAACCAAAATGGTTGGCACCCTTGGCTTTTCTACCCTTTTTTTTTCGCGGAATTAGGCGTGCATTATCGGCCTTCAACGAAGAGAACCACCAGCCGTGAACGCACGACAAAACTCGGGAGGCGCCATCCAGACTCCGACCTTTTTTTTTTTATTTTAAGTATTCTAAATTCAACAATGCTATATACAACACTCGGAGAAACGGTCGGGTTTTTTTTTATTTTTTTTTATTGGCCTTTTATTCAACAATCGTAGACTTGGCAAACAATTCAAAATGGTAAAACCAGCATGAGAACGCAAATCAAAGTTTTGAGTTTATTTCAGTTTTAGCCATAAAGACGGCAGCCAACAGATGAAGCGCATATTTGCTGTTAGTGACGTGGCAATGAACATGAAAACGACGAAAGAGATAGCACTTTGAAATTCAGCAAACGTCCGAATGTGACAATGGCTCAGAGAGTGGGCGACAGCAAAGTATCATTTGTTCGGGTCGACCTCCTGCCGAGCATCTTCATTCCAATGAAAGAACTTTAAATATTTGTAGCGATGGTGGTCCGATATGAAGGACCATCTGTTCTTCAGGTGACATGCCATTCTCTTCGATTTGCATAGCCAGAAAACGACGCTATTTTCTCGCCCGCTTGAGATTCATCCAAACTCTCTAATCTAGCGCTGCGGGGTTTATTTTTAGAGAATCCCTCGTCGATGTTAGAATCTCTGCGGAGCTATACGGGTACGTACTGTACATCTTTGTCAAACAAAATTGATCACAAAAATTTGTCGGATGATTCTTCTTTCATCAGAGATCAAATGTTCGGTAGCGCTGCTATTGATTTTTGTAAAGCAAAGATTTGAAGGCTGTCAGTAATCTTGCCAATCGGCTAAGTATAGATGCGCATCTACATTTTTCGTCCATGGGAATAGCTTCAGAAAAAAAAAAGAACCTAAATACCTTGTGCATTCCGAAAGAAAATAGCTCTGTGGACTCGCATTTTCCTTTCTTGTGTATGTGTGTGTGTGTGTGTGAAGTTGGGGGACGTCCTGTGGGACTTTAAAAGTTCCTGCGCAGGTGTTCAAATACCTGGACAGTTAAAAGGGCTGGTTGGCTATAGCAGCTCATGTCAAGATTGCCAGCGCATATTTCCCTATTGGGTGTGATAGAGAAAGAAAAAGAAAAAATGAAATAGACTTGCATATTGACAATGACTGAATGATGGGCTCGCTATACGGGCTGTTAATTCGCTCGTTGATCCTATTATTAGATCTGAGCCATCTGAATACAGGCGTATATGTTTTGTTTCTCGACTGATTTCACACTCTTTCACACACACACACACATACACACACCCAAAGATACGTGATTTAGTTGTGGAACATGGGCAATGTGGTCAAAAGGTCGATTACTGACAGAGAAAATTGCTCTTCCCATGACGGCCAGATCGTCTGTTTAGATGACCGCTTATGGTATAAAGCCTGTTACGTTTGATGCGTCGGTACGTCGTTAAAAAAACAAACCCAAAAAGTTCTATCGTCCCGGAGGATATCAAAACGTCGACTATGGCTAACAAAAATAGATTGGCTCGAAGATGAGCTGTTGTTTGTAATGTGTATAATAACACGATTTCGAGACAAGAGTCAACATGAAATTGTAAACGAGCTGAGCTGTTATTTCGGCTACAGCCGAACAGGTATGAAACATCTCAAACTAGTCAAACAAGAAAGTGGCTGCTGGCCGTGGCAAAAGAGAGAAAGAAAGAGAGAAAACCCTATTTAGAACACACTGGCGGTGAAGTTCTTTCAACAACCCGATAGCTATAAGCTTTATGTTGAACATGTGTCGGCTCTTGTATTACCATCCTCCGCCGAATCGCCCCGGCAATCCATTAATCTGTCCGCCGGGGCAAAATGGTTATTTTGCAATTGCTTCAACACATCTGTTTTTTTTTTTTTTTTATGATTCCCTTGGAAACTTGCTACACAGTGTTAGAAACACCGCTACATAGCCTTTGTGGGACAACAACTTTTTTTCTTTGACATTTTCTTGGTTGAAAAAGAATAATAATCAGTTCCAAAACTATATAGCGCTTGGTGTGTGCGCTGGTGATTTCTAAATGAAAATCTAATCTTCCAACCGTTGTTCATTGTTTTAAATTTATTTGTCATCGCAATTGTTGATGCTTTTGTGGGAAATGGGACCATAGAACTCCATAATCCGTGCACAATACAAAATGTACACACTGTGCCTATTGCAAATTGATGAAGCGAATCGAACGAAAAGAAAAGATAACTAACAAAATCAGAAAATCGTTCTGTGTGATCAAACAAGAAATAAAAAAAAAGTGTTTTTAGTTTTTATAGACTTTTATGGATCTGAGAACCTTTTGCCCCCCCCCCCCTCCTTTTTTTTATATGCGTTGTCGACGTTCTCGTTTCATCTACGTGGATGGTTGGATGTCGATTCGATTTCAAAAAAAGAGCTCGGCAGAGGCGTTGAAGAGGACGGTATCCCGCCGAGAGTGACCCGCGGATCTCAGCCGAACGCTGTACAGAAAGAGAGGAAAACGAAAACACAGAGGGAAAGATCCAAGTCGGCGATGCAAAGAGAATCAAAGGTGTTGGGAAATAAATCGAGAACAAGATGGGGGAGGAGAAGATAGCAGGGGCGCTGCTGGGCAAGCAGAACGTGGAGGCTGGAACATGGAAAAAAAAATACTGGTTGTGTTAGGTGCAAAGAAGAAGGAACGATGTATAACGAGAACAGAAAGAAAGAAAAAAAAGAGGTGGGGTTGAACCGGTTGGGAGTCCTGAACAAGAAGAATAGAAAAAAAACAAGAACGGCTCCCCGCTCGGAAGAAGTGGGTGTAATGCAAAGAAGTTTTTTGGAAAAAAAAATAAAAAATAAAAAAGATGGGAGAATCTACGAATCCTCCAACACAAGAAACCTTTTTTTTTTCTTCTTCTTCTTTTGGGAGGAGTTAGTGTGTGGACCAACGGATAACAAAGACCCCCTCGATATGCTTTTCTTCTTCTGAGAAATCTTTGGTTCGTTGTTCGATTGGAGGGTGTTTCTCTCCATTTTTTGGAGGGGGGGTACCCTATGTGTTCTCTGTGTGTGTATATGTGTGTGTGTTGTTTTGTTTTATAGCGCAGTCCAGCAGTCCTCCCATTTTTTCCGAACCCCCGTCTTGACTTTTCTTTTATTTCGGTGGATGCGCTTTGAAGATAAAAGAAACTATGAGTCAACCTTTTTTTTTTTTCCTTCTTCTATTCTTCTTTTCTCCATCTGTGTTTCTTTCTTTCTTTCTTTTTTTTGTGTCTTCTTGTGTTCCTCCGCTGGAGCAGAACCGCCACTAACACGCCGGAGTAGTGTATAAATGCCCCCTCCAGGTTGTCCCAAGTGGCCCCACGCCGTCTGGGAAAATCGACGTATACACATTCTGGAACACACACTGATAAGTTTCCTTTCTTGGGGGAAAAGATTCTTCATTTTCTTTTTTTTTTTTGGTACGTGTCTTCCACCTTCTTTTCCCTTTTCTTCTCATTGTAGGGGTGTTTCTTCAAATCGAAAACCCCCTCGTGCACTTAAACAACTTCGGGTTACCTGACCCAGAAGGTAGTGCTACGTACTATGTCAGGTTGATAATGTATACACACAAAGTAACACACACACACACACACAGGTTTTCTTTTTATTCAACTCGTTTACAAAAGACTTGTATATAGTTTGGGATTTCTCTTGCTGACTGTGGTTTTTGTTGTCTTGTCCAAACGCATTCCCTTTTTTCTTTATTCTCCCGCAGTGACATGGAACTCACAAAACGAAAGGAAGAAATTGATTGACTCGTAAAACTGCACAACAATAGGCAGCCATATCCCCTTTTCAAAAAGAAATAAAATAACAACAGACAAATAGGGAAAATTCAATATTTGATTTGCGTATATTTGCGCACAGCTACGGAGAGAGAGCCTCGCAGCTGGAATCAAAGACCCAACCAACAAATAATGCGGCTCATTCGCAATCAAATTCTTTCGGTCATCCTTTTCACGCCTCCTCCATCCATCTCTCTCCATCTTTATTTTTATTTTTGGAAATTTTTCAATCGTAATCCTTTTTAAGGATCCTGTTTCTCTAATCAACAAAAATTCTACGTATCCATCCAAAAGGTAAAAGAATAAAAAGTTTCAAAAAATAACCAAAAAAACAGGCGGGGTTGAAGGTAAAAACAAAAAAACAAAAAAACGAAAGATATAGAAGTGCAATGGATAGGTGGGTAGGTCATAAAGTTTGTGTGTTAAAATAGAATAACAGGTCTTGTGACAAGATCGAAATGAGCCGAGAGAACACGAAAGGGCAACGAGAAAGGGAAAAAATAAAATATAAATAAGAGACGGTCTTACACTCTCCATCTCTTCGTTAATTACGTCGAGTACTATACACAAAAGAAGAAGTTGACCTGCTATACATGTAAGACTTTTCTTTTTCCTTCTTCTTCTTCTTCATTTCTAAAACGGAGAGTTAAAAAAGGTTCAGCTGCAAATTGGATGACCTTTTCTTTTCTTTCATCCTTTTTATACTTTGGATAGCAAAGAATAAGAAACAAGGCAGCAAATATATAACAAGTTTCCAAGTATGTTAATAGCTTAAACACAATCTGAAGTTGTATAGAGTGAGAAAAGACGGACTACCCGAAAATAGAAAAGAAATTGTTTTTAATAACAGATGCATTTTTTTTCTTTCTACTGGTGAGGGATAGAAAAGACATTGGTTTGGGAAAAAAAAATTAAATCAAAATAAAAAAACGGCGAGAAGAAGTCAAGGAGGGAAGTATATATAGGAAAAAGAAAAATGCAGGCTAACTGTGGCAGACTGCTTGGCATCGAGACCTGCTCCGGGCATTTTGTTCTTTTTTGGAAATTACCCCTCTCGGGGACGATGTAGGTGTTTTGAAAGGAAAAACCGGTGGATGGTAATTTTCGGGTCTCCCTTTATCATAAAAAAAAAAAAGACTACAGAACACAACATCAGAAAGAAAAATTGGGACCGCATGAAGCAGAAATAGGTTTCGTGAAAGGAAATAAGGAAAAGAAGAAATGTTAGGTAACCGAGAAATTCTTATCAGAGGGCGGTCTTGTGTGAGATTGTATATGTATTCTCCGATTTCCACCTGGTTTTCTAACATTTCTTTTTTTTCTTTCCACATCCTCTCATAAACAACAACAAGAAAAACTAAATTTCTAAAGGGGAAAACTTGTGTTGTCAAGACTGTTGTTTGTTATTCCAATCGAGAAAAAAAAAAATAGAACAGAAATGTAACTAATCAAAATGCAGATTTATTTTGATAATTTCTTTAAAAACAAAAATAAAAAAATAAACATTTCGTTTGGCACAAAAATTAGGAGGCCCTTATCGATGAC
Source organism: Daphnia magna (assembly GCF_020631705.1). Taxonomy (NCBI): domain Eukaryota; kingdom Metazoa; phylum Arthropoda; class Branchiopoda; order Diplostraca; family Daphniidae; genus Daphnia; species Daphnia magna. The sequence goes on from NC_059184.1 coordinate 5,379,825, forward strand.
AAGTACCGTGAAACTGTTTTATTCTTTTGCCAACGAATAATAAACGATATTTTAACTACCTGTTCAAACATGGTTGTCAGGTCCTGTTCATCGTTGAATGGCCCGAATTTCTATGCTCGACCTCCTCCTTCTATTCCTGGCATTTTTTTTTTTTTATTATTTATATTTTCTTCTTTTAACCATCAAGTGTTTGTCGAACACTGATTGCACACAGACAAGCATTGTCCGAGAAAGATAGAGGAGGTCTATGGAAACGACGCTCTTCTAGCTGACCACAGCAGGAACATGTACACTCATATATGTATACCTTTGCACACAACACACATTCGTTGGCTTATATTTCTTTGGCCACACTCCGAGTCCAGGCTATTGTATATGAAGTGAAGACCCTCTGGTATATATGAAGCCAAAAAGGAATGAATAGAAAAAGAAAAAGACCCGTAAAAAGCGAGAGACACCATCAATAGAATATCTATAGAAAAGAGAACAACAACAAAAAATGTATCTCTCCTTCTATATATACACAAATAAAAAATAAAAAAAATAAAGTATACATATAGTATATGTATAGACATCAGTGCATACGTATATAGGAAGAATTCATCTTCCTATTTTTTCCGACTCTGTTGGGGATCACCCAACTATTCTCTTGGTCGTGCTGCTTTTTTCCCCCTTCTTCTTCCACTCTGTGTGCCACGCTTCTTTTCAAAGAAAATTTCCCAATAAATTGTGCTGGAAAAATGCTTCTTTTCAAAAGAAATAGGCTGTGCGTATATCGTAAAAAGCAGAAGAAAAAGAAGAAAAAAAAATGGATGCATACAATTGTTATACTATTTGGCCAAGCAGAGGAGAAGATTTGTTTCCCTCATTGTTACCATATATAGAGAAGGAGAAAATAGTAGAATAAACGAGAAGGGTTAGCTTAAGCCAGCGCATTGCTCCGAGACTTTGTGCTGTACAAAAGGATATAAGAAAAGAATAGAGAGCAAAAGAAAAAAAGGAAATGCAAATGGGCCTCGCCATAGACATCATCAGTGACAAATAAGGTAACCCACGAGTCTATTTCTTTCTAGCCCTACGCAGCACATTAGCCGAGATGCACAATATGCGTCAAGAACCAATCTAGCAGTCCATTCTGTATCATCGGAATACCAAAATGATCCAGTCATTCTTGCTTATGGGCTAGAAAAGAAAAGAAAAAAAACTCAATTATTCAAACGAATGGCTGACTTACGGTTCGTACAGGGGGGGATGTGGAAATCAAGAAAGAGTTGATGGAGTACAGGCAATAAGCATTATGGCCATGCCCAATAAAGGTGCTCATCTAGTGAATCGGGGCTGTATGTATACAGGAATTGTTGGAAACGAAGCAAAGGAAACGGAGAAATGATGTATATTTCGGTCTCAGATGGAAAAAAAAGGAGGGAGGAATAAATACAACAACAATAACGAGAAATATCATAGCAATTATTTAGCTGACATCTTTTCCTCTGATGTAAAAAATTGCGGCACGGCCATTTCGTTCATTCGTTCGTTCATTTCCCTTTTATTTTATTCTCAACTCTTACACTTCTTCTCCAATGGCGAAGCCCGTTTTACTTTGCTGCTCTCCCACGCTCTACAGCACTCGTTTCTTCGGTGTTATTCTTCACATAAATCAAAAAAGATCACTAATAGCCGAAAGGCGCAATGTTTTCTGTCGTTTTTATGTCCGTTTTTATTTTCACGGGCCGGCGGAATGACAAGCCAAAAGGCAGGAAATGGAGGCGGAGCGTGTATAGAAAGGCCCAACGAACGCACAGCAAAACAAAACAAAACAAATGCTACGAGCATATTACACAGACCAAGAAAAAAAAAAACAAATTTTGAAATATACTTTAACCTGGCAGAATGAAACCGTCCGCCTACGTGTGCACAAGGCCATAAATACCACCGGGGTTATGTCGGTTGGCATAATGGTTTAATCGCACTATTTTATAGGTGGACAATCATCTAAAAAAAAATCATCTAAAAATTCTGTGAATAGGACGATGAAAGATGTAGCATATTTTGTTTTTTAACGACTAGTACCTCTTCACCTGGTCGTATTTGTATTGGTAGGACGTAGCACGTATAGAGAAAACGGGTTGCCCCCCTACCGTTGAAAAAATAAACGTTTACATGTGACCATAATATATCTCTAACATGAGCTGGTTATTGTCTTACCATTTTACCTCTCTCTTTTAACTCTCAACCTTATGATGTTCCTGAAAAAAAAATAAATAAAATAAAGGAAAGAAAACCACTAACGCCATCACATTCTTGGGGCCCTTGTAAACTGAGGCTAAGTGTCTTCAACGGGGGGTCCGCTTGCCTAGCGCTCCGGTGGCGGTCCTTTATAACAACACCTTGTGTTTCTACACTCTTACACACTCTCTGGGGCTACTTTTTTTTTCTTCTCTTTTTTTTTTTTACCTTTCCTTAGTTCATAATTGAGATTATGACGCAATCAAAATCATCGCCTGAAGAGAGCGATCGAGTAACTTGTCGTCGAGCCGCTTGCTTAAACATGAACACGTTAAGTAGGCTATAGTAAGATACTGCCAAATTGTTGGCTCCAATAAGTTCCAAAATGAAAAATTATTCATCTTCTTCTATAACGTGACGGATGGAAAATGACGGCAGGACCTTAAAAAAAAAAAAAGTGAACAAGAGTTTGTTTAATTACGTGTGTATAAAAATCTTGTTTTTCTTCACGCTTCATTAATGTGAAAAGAAACGCATTTTTTTCCCCTTTAATTCCTCGGAAAATCGTTTGGAAGAAGAGAACATTTGATTTTTGATTTTTAGTCTGCATAGACGTTGTGCTATTGTTACTGGACAAAAGGAGTCTGAAGCTTGGCTGATCAACAGGGGATGACCAGCAAGTTAGTGGTGGACGGGCACGCGTGATCCAGCCCCAATTTTTATTGTCTACAATAGACTAACTATTTTTCAATCATCATCATCATCATCATCATCTTTTTTCCTCATCTCCAATCACTGTTATTTTCTTTTCTTTCTCTCAGTCAGTTGTTTATTTCTGTCGCCGCTATTGTTCCGTCCATTTCCAGGTAATATTCTTGGCAAAGAAGAGAAAAAAACAACAACAACAAAAAAAACATCGAATAACAAAGCGGATGGAAACACACGCAGCGATTAACAGTCAAATGCCCTTCGCGTCCTGCGATTTACACCGCTAAACATATGCGAACTCCTCTTTTGTTTGCAGATGACCTATCAGTTCTCGATTCTTTCTCGTTCTTGCTTTTGATTTCCTAATGGTTTTGTATACCAGAGTAGACTACATATCGTGTGCTGCGTGTAAGTTCAAATGGGCTGTGCGTATGAGCGGTCCGATTAGTCACGGACATCAATGTTATATGTGTTTGTTCCATAGGAGAGGGAGGCTATAATGTCCGGAATGGCGATGACGCGGCCTCCGTCAGACATCATCTTTTTTCAAAACTATGGGCAGTACATTTGCCAAACGGAATATTTTAACACAACTACATGTTCATATTCGTTGGGAGATTACTATTATATATATATATTTTTTTTTATTTGTGGATTCTGTTTCCCGATTGACGTGCATAGAAAAGGTCGCGTGACCCTCTCAAGCGATTGAAAAAGAGAACAAGAGAGAACCGATGGCAGATTTGCTTGACTAGCCACCTGGAACTGATGGCTACTATAGTCAAGTGAGTACGTGTCTCGTGACGAGAAGAAAAACACATCAGATTGATGGACGACAACAACACGACAAAAAATCAAAAAGAAAATAGAAAACCCAGTGTTCGATTTAGTCCATTTGCTGTTTTCACGCTGATTAGATACGCCCTTTTTTTGTGCGTATGTCTATACCTTCTGTCGATTTTCCCTGCAGCGAAATAAACAAGGGCATCGATGACTCGGTCAACCGACGTGCGCTGTGCATACATCAGGGCGTGAGAGAGAGCTCAGCATCAAATCGACCTGATTTTTTTGTTGTTGTCTAGATTTCCATGTCGTTGACATGCGTTGATAACAGGATCGCTAGGTTGAGAATCGCAATTGAAAAAAAAAAATAAAAAGGGAGAGCATACAAAACGACAACAGCCAGCACTCTGATGAACTATTCACTCATTGGTCACGCTTGCCAATAGGGTACAGCAAAGACACTCTCCGGCCAACGGATATTTGCTATTCATACATAGTACTTTGTACGAATAGTATAGAATTAATACACTGCCATGTTTTCTTTAGACGCCGACAGTTGCCCCCCGGTGCTTGGAGGGTGATTGTTTCCGGCCAAAATATACACATCAAGTATATGTGATGGCCGTCTGAATATGCTTGATCGCCCATTACAACGTCCACTGCACGTAGAATTGTAGAACGTTGAAAACTAACGTTGCGGTTTGAGACATTCGTCATTTGCACGTTAAGGATGGTTGAATTTCGTAGCTGAAGTGTATATTAACGATGTTGAATGTACTTGACAAGCAATTAGGTTTTAAACGACAACTTGGATAGTCTTCTCTTTAATACGTAGTATATATAGACTTGCGTTTTAATGGGGAAACGTTGGGACTGTAGAAGTGAGAAATGTGACTTGCAGACAGTCTTAAAAGTCCCGTCGTGTTTGCGTTGGATGCCAGAGAGGAGGAAGGTCAAAACGACGTAATAACAAGGATGGGCTTTCACGAGCTGTCATCGTTTCTTTGCTTTGATTTATGCGGGGCAAGACTGTTAACACGTTTGGTCTTTTTTGTTTTGTCGTTTTGTTTTCCCAACTTTGCTTTTGTATTCATTTTAAACGAAATGTACATTTAGAATCTTGGTTGTGTGTCTATGTGTACATACGCTCAGACAAGATAACTATGGCTGACATCTCGTCCAACGAATGATATGTTACTTATCTTGGGGCCCAAGCCGCAATACAGCAACAATAATAAAAAGAGAAACATCAACAACAACAACGAAAAAAAAAAAGAAAATATATAACAGACGGAAATGACCGTATATTCCACCGTACGCGACCGAAGGGCTTCGTCTCTACTTGCCCTGTAATTTGAATCGATCCCGACTTCACCTTTCTTCTTCCCCCCTCCGTCCTTCTGTTGGCCCGTCTTGTTTTGTTTTTGTTTTATTTCCACCACTTCGTTTTGAGTACATATACGCGTGCAATTCCCTTCTAGTCTACCAGCGTGGATTGATCTGGCATCACGCCTCGTTTTTATTTATTTAATTCCAAACGCAATTCACGATTTGACCTTGCCCGACATCAGCAGTCTTATGCCCTATCAAACGATCCCAAGTAGTTTCCGCTCTACAAGTTGGATGTTACAGCACATCCGTCTTGATGATTGTTTGCCCATCAAAACGCGCTGTTTATACCAATGTGCCGCCTAATATACTAAACACGAAATATATGTTAGACTATACACGTTGTTTTTATGTGTATCATCCACATTTGCACCCTCCCCTTTCTCATATCATTACAAGTATACGGTTGGAGGCTACATAGGGACAGGAGAGGGGGTCAGATAGGGAGGGAAGTGATGTTTAAATATACAGTCCAACGAAGAATGGAAAAGAAGAAAAGGTAATGCAGGACTTTCTATTATAATTCCTCGGTTGTTGATAGAGCTGCGTACATGCAGTACACACTCTATAGAAGGTATGTTCGCCTACACAACTATAGACAGGCAAACGTCAAAGGAGGTGTGTGACTGTTTGTTGCCCTGTGATTTCGAAACGGCGGCCGCTCTTTTTTGAGAACTCTTTTTTCATCCGACCCTTCCGACAAATCGAGAGAATGGAGGCAGAAAAAGAAAAAACACAATCAAATAAATCCATTTTCCCGGATGATGCGATGTACCTAGTCCGTGTCCATGCCCAGCTATACTTAACTATATATGCAAAAATGCGTCGTTTAGAAAAAAAAAAGCTTATTGGAAAAAGAGTTGTCGGATGGGTTTATTCCACACAATCGAGAATTTAGAGAGATGCTCTTAAAATATGCACATCATTAAGGTGCGGATCAGTGCGTCCGGCTATTTGCCAACACGTTCAAGTTTGTGCTCGGCCATCACTCTCGGGGATTTCCAGCTTTTCTTTTACAACAACAGCGACGATGGAAAAATCTCTTCCTGATTTTGGTTAAAAACCAGCCGCCGACGGATTGCTGGTTTTATTGCATGATAAATGAATTGCTTCTCTCTATATATATATGCCGTGTGCATATTGCTATAGGCCTAAAAGTGTGAATTGAGAGAAACATTGGCTGACGATAGAAGATAGAAGTGCAAATGGAGCTAAGCCCATCCATGGATGACGTATAGGCCTTTACGTAGATCCTCTAACACGTCAGGTGTGCACGAAGTCTGCATTTCCAAGTATGATGGATCAATATATGATTCAATACCTTGCATACAGTATACGTGAAATACATATACCAGTGAATGTAACAATAACGAATAGGCCTACGCACATACACGTAGGCCTATACACCCTTATGGACATACACTTCCTGATTGTTTCTTTGCATGTGCGAGGGGGACGAGCGCCCTCACTTACGAATGATCCACATCGTAATACATAAACAGAGACCGGTAGGTCTTAACTATTGAGAAGCTGATGAACTGCTTCCGCTTTAGTAGACTAGACTACTAAAATATACTGTTGTATATATTTTACTTGTGTGTATAGCTTTCTTTTGTTTTTATGTAATAAAGAGGAGTGTTGGGGCTAGGTCTACTGTCATTTGTACAATGGATTTCTTGCGCAGAGTGAATCTATAGGCCACTTGTCCACCTGCGTGATTGATCTACTCGGATATGCAAAAGGTGGGGGGAGAACAACCGGTAAGTCAATTCCACGATATCTTTGTATGTATATACCAAAAAATTCACACGGACAGGGTATGTGTTTTGATTGTCAAATATAGCGTCAGGTGATGAATTTCTTTTACACACATTGACTTTGGCTGTGGTATGACACTCGGTCGACGCCCAATTGAAGGATACCCTTTTTTGTTTGATTCATTAATCCATGCCCGTTGGACAAATTTCAAAACAACAACACAAACAGGCCGTTGTTTTGTCTATTTCTTTGCGGATATCCTTCAGCGCGAGAAGAAAAAGCCGAAACCAGATTTTCAGATGAAATTGCCAACTCATCAAAGTTGCATCAGCGGATCAAATAACTGCCTTGCAATTTGAATAGAGGTGTGTTCCGTCTTGTATATACGTACGCGTTATACGCGTATATAGTTTACCCCTGTGTATATATCTATGTATTTACAATAAGTCAGGTGAATTGGGCTTCGATTATCGGCAACACTTTCAAGAGAGCCCCAAAAAGGAGGCTGCCCTGCCCACTATTGTTGCATGCACGATTGCTATAGAGTATACATATTATATATACCTTATAGCTTGTCCCTATCTTTTTTATTTTATTTTTGTCGGCATGTTATACCTTCCAATCTGAAAAAACACGGGCACCGCACCAACCAAGAAAATGGAGGGATAACAAGAACGATATACGCGGCAATGTCAATATCTTTGAGGGGGAAATATTTAAAAAAAACGACAATCATTTTCTTTCTTATTCGGTTGTTGTTGTTTTTTTGTTGTTGTTGTATCAAGTCAAAGAAAGAAAGAAAGAAAGAAAAAAATCAAATGTATAAACGTGAAGAATAGCAGGAGGAGAAGGCGGAGTCGTGGTCCAGCACATGGAAGAACAAGAAGAAGAAAAGAGAAAAATGAGAAAAAAAGCTTGGAAAGGTTTCGATTATTTTTGCTTCGCCCTGCAAACAGCAGGGGATTACATCTGTCATGGCGGCCGATGCTACGCGGATGACACACGGCTGGATGACCTCCTTTAGCTTTTACAATCATCCATCACATTTCCCCTCCCTTCTCTGATCCTCTCTCGATTCTCGTCTCTCCGCGTGCTCCGTGATGTCCTCCCTTCAGCCGATTCGCTTAACTTCTCCATTTTCTTCTTCCTTCTCCTGTATTTTTTTACAATTCCTTTCGTACATTGGTCAATTCCAAGTAAACGAATCTCTGCAATAAAATCGCCATATTTTGATAACTATATAGCCCATACGTTTGCTTGTAAAAGCACCACTCAAAAAACAAAAACAAAAACAACCAAAAATGCACAAAAGAAACCGCTTGTTTAACCAAGGCCATCAACTCTTTCGGTACCGCAGTTAGCATGCATGGACTTGACCTTTGATTTTCCTTCCCTTCTTGAGCTGCTGATTCCCGACCGTCACGGTAATAAGAGGAAGATCGGTGCACACAGCGGACGCCAATCACGTCTAGACGTTACGCGGACGCGTGCAAAGCATCCCGCTCGTCCTTATTGGATCGTTTCGTCGCAATGGATGATGGCCTTCGACCAAAACATTTTTTTTTTCAAATGGAAAAAAACAACGACAACAAAATAAACCCGATTTCATTTTCGAACCAAATAAAAAGACGGAACGGAATGTTTTAACTCCGTTCAAAAACATCTGATCTTGTTTAGGAGTGAACGAGGAGTGAACGACCGACGTACGTCTATAGCCATCTGAATCCTATACTTCGACTCGTTTTGGCCGAGCCTAATCATGTTGGTAGTCGACGTTTTTCAACACAATGTGTGCTGTGTGAGTGTGTTTAGCGTGCGAGTGTGTGTAGGTACGTTTCTGCGGTGATTTCACGTTGCAGTCAAATCCATCAGTCTGGCTGTCTGCTCGAAGAAAACACATTCGTATAGGTTCCGTCAAGTGCGCCCAATCTGAAAATAGCCAACGGCCGTTTCGTATCTACGATAGATGTTCAATTTGTAATCGTTTCGATCGACTGTTCTATAGAGAACGAGCTACCTGATGAAGCTGCATCCGTCATTTTCTTAACTGCCAAATGTATACGCGTTGTGACAAGTAAATTCGTTTGAAAAACAAAACAAAACAAAAAGAAAATTTAATTTATGCGCGTGCGTTCGTGAATTACTTTGAAGACCCGGCAGCAAGTGAAAACTATTGAAACCAACAATGATAGAACCGTTTGAATTTCCGCGCCGTTAGAATTGCACAATCAGCCGGTTGTTTGAAATCGATATCAAACACGGAGAACAATAACGTGGTATATAAAACAAAAGAAGAAAAGAACACATTCCGTTAAAAAAAAAAACGAGTGGGCGGGTTGAAGAGAAAAACGAAACCAAAGTAAGAGGTGAAAAAAGAAAAAAAAATTTCTTGATAAGAATGAGAAGGCAAAGGAAAAATATAAGAGAAAAGAACACGTGTCGGCGACTATTGACTGAGCTCATTAACAGGTGGGAAGCAAAGGATCACCACCCGTCGATTCTGGCGGTCCATTCCCGTCAGTGTGCCGATGATTTCCGAAGGACCATACATATATTATACGAATATAACACAAAAAAAAAAAAACAAAAACCCTGGGTACATATCTATACGTGTGTGTATATATATGTATACTATCTGCTGTATAGCTGTTTCGAATCTCTGTTCCTATATAGACTCTCTTATATACAGGAAAAACATATCACACTTCATTACGCGCATCGGGCGCATCTCTTTCTTTTTTTTATGCTGATGATCAAACTCCACACGATTCCTTTCGGCATCGTGTGGCCCACCATTGATTTATTCTAGAGCGAAGGGAAGCCCAACCGAAAAGAAGATGATGCTGGCCGATGCAACGGACGGGGGGTAAAGGAGGTAAACGAGGGGTCCTGTGCATCGAAAAAAGAACTGGATACAGTGAACGCTGTCCTGTGATGTAGTTTACGACAAACAAAAAAAAAAAAAGGAATGAAAATAGTAAAAAATACTATTATAATTTTCTTTCTTCTTTTTTTCTCGAGTTTTTAAGGAAAAGAATTTCGCTTTCCATTTATAAAAACGGAATGTACTGGATCGACGTAGATACGCTGTTTCTAGGATTCGATTTTCCCGCGCCCATTTTCAAACATGTTAACAACGCAGCGTTCATCATTTCACGCCATTTTGATTCATCAGCTGATTTAACGACTGGCATGCCAACAAACGCCAACATTCAAGGAAGAGCTTAAAAAAATTGATCTTCCGATATGGATAACGCCATATTGCAGATGTTTCGGCAATTTCCGTCTAGACGCCAAATGCTGTAAACTTTTGAAGAAAAAAAAAAGATTCTCACCTGATGATATAGCCATTACTGATGGTATCCCACAAAAAAACAAAAAACAAAACACAGTTCAGTCAAACCTTTCGTTTTGTTTTTCTCAACTAAACGAATACCAATAAAACAAAACAAAAGGAATCCAATAGATCTTATATAATGTCATACAAAAAGAAATCCTCGCTAATAATAATAACCCCAGAAATAAAGAAACATTACAATGTCACGGTGTCATCATCGTCCACACAAAAGTGAAACGGTTGGCCGCGGCAGCTGCTGGTTTTCTTTTGCATCCGTCCTCCGTTGCAACTGTAGGCTCTTTTGCTCCCGTGTATACATTTAAATCATCGAGCCTAAGCTATTTTGATAAGATGCATTATTATTATTATACACAAGCCATGCGGACGTACAAAGAATAGTAGTCTATATGGGATGATAAGTTATAGACTTGTGGACGTGTCTCATTAACGGTCGCAGTTGCACGCCGCATCGGCACGTCTCAGCGGGTTGCGGATGCCGACGCGCAAGAAGGGCATCCGCCTTTTTTTGGCTTGTGGTTGTCATGTCGTACATATTTATATTACAGTATATACTGTATATATACTATAAAGTCATAAGGTATTACATGATGGCAGGTTGCCCCGTGCGTTGGGGACCTAACCGCTAAACAAGAGCCGGACGAAGACGCATCTCGGGAGCCCCGTTAATTTTATTTTGTGTGTGTGTGTGTGTGTGTGTGTGTGTAGCTGCTGCCAGTTGCGCACGGAGGAAGGCAGCGGCGTTTTTATGTGCGCCGGGCCGTTTGCGCGCTCACGCACGTTCGAACGGTGCGTTCAGCGGCGGCAGCAGGCCGACAGCGATCTTATCAACACCCGGCACGGCGCACTTTATTACCAACCGCACAAAATGGTTGGCCCTTTTTTCTTTTCTTTTTTAGCCCATATTTATACTAAGAGTTATATAACACGTCGAGTGGCATGGATAAAAGAAAGATTTTTATGCTTGATAAGAGAACCTGGAAAAATCTTCCGAATAATATATTTCTCTTATTGTACAATGTTGGCGCGAGCGATGATGATTTCTTTTCTTTCTTTTTTCGCTTTCAAATTTTTGTTGGTTGCATTTTTTGTATTATTTATCAACAATTCGAAAAAAGGAAAAAAGAAACAGGTTCTCGTGCTGACCGCGAGGCAATTCCTTTTCAATGTGTTTTGATCTTTTTCATTTTATTTCTACTTTTTTTTTTCAAAACGTTCAGGTGGACTGGGCAGAGCGTGCCCGTCTATACTTCTGTTGTTGTATTGTACTTTTTCCTTTAAAAATAAAAACAGGAACGGGCCCATCACACTTGAAGGAATTCATCGGCCGGAGATATGGGCCAACACAACAATGCAACTGGACTCGATCTCCTGCTGTGCGACAAGTCGATAATGAAAAGCTATTTCATTTTTCAGTTGAAAAATAAATAAGAAAGCTGGGATGAGAGAAGCAATAATAACAAGTCCTTTTGTCTAACTTCAGTCCTCATCACGAACCGATGTCAATACACAACAAGAAAAGGGCAAAATATCGATATCAATACCGCCTGAATTTGAAAAGCCCAACTTGTCTGTGGCTGCTAATATTCTACATTGATTCTCATCAGATTAGTAGATTTTAAAAATAATAATAATAATATATCATTATCATCGTTCGATTGTATCCATCAACAGCAGCTGCAGCAGCGCAACTCGTGCCGTCTTTGGACGCGTCAGACCACCAATTCCATGGCACATTGAGCATTTTTTATCGTTCATCCGGAATCCATCGCAGCTTCCGATAGCTATCGGAAAAAGACGAGAGCACTTAAAAAGGCGGCCTTCCCATACAGCAGACACTTGCGGAGATTAGAACTCGATCAAAGACACGTGTCAATCTTGTGATGGCCTTTAAAAATAAAAAAATGTCGATGGAATGTATTGATCATACAGGCGTAAGGAATGCACCTATACACACCTGGGCAGTTGTTTATACAAGTGCGGTTCCCTTTTACCGAGGGAGCCCGGCCATCAGTTGGTTGACGTCGGGCACGTGATATTGACTCACTCCGTCTGGCGAGCCGACTTCAAAGAACGGGCCTGCTCCTAAATAAGGAGCCAATATTACAAGAAAATGAAAGAGAAAAAAAGGGAGGACAGTTGCGCATATGTGGCAGCTCATCCATTGATTTCCAATACGCTGCGTCTCACAGCCTGAAGATTGTCCGATTTCTGTATTTGATTTGCTCTTTGTTCTTGCAAAGGCCGTCGAAATCCAAGAGAAATGGATGAACCATAAAGGCCTTTTCCGTCATAGAACAAAAACGATTGAAACAAATGACTGCGAACATTTGAACCTCCCCCTCCCCCAACAAAAAAAAAGGCCAGTGAATAATAAATGTGTCAGCTAAAAAAAAAAAAAAAGTTAGATCCTTCTGGGCACTTGTTTAATGGCTTTTTATTCTTTTCTATATAGCTATTTTCAAAAGACGGACTTGTGTATATATGTACACACACTGGCCCCCAGCAGCAAGCCTAAGGTATCAAAAGATGTGTGTAATACATTTAAAGGGGAGGCTGTTGGCACAAGGTAAATAGTTCAATTTCCCCCGAACGTGAATAGAGCAAGAAAGAAAAAAAAAGAGAGAGAGAAGGAATTTAACAGGCTGTTTAATGACGTGTTAGAACAGCGGGATGTATAGTCGAAGCTAATGATTGTTGCTCCCTTTTGTCTTCCCTTTCTTTTTCTTTTTTGTTGTGTTGGTTAGTCTGCATCTATTCTTCACTATGTAGCGTTAGATGTTTTCCACCGTTTTACAACTAGGTACGATTTTTTTTTTCTTTTCATTTTCTTAAAACAAAAAAAAATGAATGTGAAAAGACAAGAGGGGGGGATTGCTACCTGTTGCTTAGACGAAGTCGACGCTACGACGTATATCTATACGATGGCTATAACAAAACAAAAGCATTTGAAGAGTCATTACCGTTGATCACACGCCCTGTCACAAGAGGCTGAAATAAATGAACCCAGCGGCCTCGAATATCTTTCGACATTTTGAAAACAAATAAAAAAAAGGCAAAAGTTAAAGAAAAGTGAATTAAAGTAGAGATAATAGTCTTGTCACACTGCCCTTCGTTGATCAGCCACACTTTCTTCGAATGACAATCACATGTTCACATGGAATCGATAGTACTTTCCATGCAGTTGCTTCTCCTTTAATCACCAGCTTATGAGGGGCAACAAGTTTTTCACGATACATATACAAATTTTTATTTGATAAAAAAGCACGCAGATGCAGGTGTTGTTGGGGCTGTCATCCGACAAGTTGAACCGGAATGACAACCGCTTTCCGGTTGGCGAGTTCTCACCTTCTTTGCAATCGTGTACACATGGAGTGCTATAGTTATAGACAACAGGTAGGGTCTACACGCTATTCATTCACATACAAGGAGGCTCTAACACACACACACACACACACACAAAAGGAGTCTTCCATAGGCCTACGTGCTATATGGAAAATATACGTCTCATGTTGAATGTGTTGTGTGTTTGAGCGACGTTGTTGCTTCTTCCGGATCATCTCGATGACGAATGGACATTGCGTGTGACTAACCACACACTCACTCTCTCACAAACACACAGCACAGGAGGTTAGATTTACATTTTTTCCTCTGATGTTCTCGTTCACAGCCTATATAGTGAGTGTATATATAGCTGACGTGTCCGGCCATGTATGGATCATGACGTTGTATATGCAAATATGTAAATCCCAGACTTTGACATCGGCAGCAAAGAATTGCCTTGATCTAAAGACTATAGAGGATCCAAGCTGCCGTATATGTCTATTGAACCGCCTGCAAACAATTTGCTTATTGTGCGCACGTCCAAATTGATTATTATTATTTATTTATTTTCATTTTCATTTTCATTTGATGATGCCGCACAAACAGAAAAAAAACATATTTAAAGTGAAGAAAAGAGAAAACACTATTGGCTGATTTATTACGTTGTTTTTTTTTTTGCTATACATGGAGCCTTGCCATAGTTTCCCTCTTATACATACGCGTAGATACACCAATACAACGCAGACGTCTGTGTAAAGAAACCCTCAGGAAAATCAATAAAGTAAAAATGGGCACAACCAGAAGAATGCCTTTAAAAACAAAAGAAAGACCAACTCCAATTAGAATAAAGCACGGAATAGGCCTATATATACGCTGTATACACACAATTGTATGTATACATAGAACTGCTGTATGTATACTACAAAGGCATCTACAGTTTATGGAGACGATCGTTGATTATTACTCCAATCGATATAGAGACGGGGTGGTAAAGCCTTTGCGTTTTGTTTTCTGTATTTTTGTTTTTTTTCTTATAGTTTTACACTATTTTATGACGTCGGGGCTTTTAAAAAGCTGAAAGGTTTCTCCATTTTCTGTTTGCCAGTTTCTCTCTCTCTTTACACCGCGCGCGCGCCATCTTTTTCTCTCTCCACATCTTCAATTTCTTATTTCATTTGTTTTTTTTGTCGGCAGACTCGGTCACTCGGGGGTTATCAAATTTATTTTTTTAACCCCCCCCCTTTATTTATTTATTTTTTTTCCATATTCATTTGGCGCGGTGGTTTCCTCTCTGATTTCTATACCGACCACAAACGTCTACACAATGCTGGAGCTATCGGGTCTGTGTGTTTTTTGTTTCAGCCTCTCTCTTGAGATTGTTCTTTCTTTTTATGTTCGTGTGCTTTAATGAGATTGGCCCCTCTTGCTCCTCTGTCTGTGTCTTTAGTTTTCAAGTCTTTTTTATTTTATTTTATTTTATTTTTTTGGGAGGGTAGAGACTAGAGAGCCATCACACACTTTATTCTCGTGCGTGATGCGCTTTTGTGTTTTCCTCTTTGAGTTAAAGAGAATAAAGAAGAGAGGCGGCGACGGCGGTTAAGTCTGCGGGGTCAATATTGCCTATACTGCTGACCGTGTGTAGCCACAGCATCTAAATGGCTCTAGTGTTGTGTGAGGTTTTTTGTTTTTTTGTTTGGTTTTTTTTTTAAATTTATGTATAGGCAGTATCTATTGTCTTTTATGTTTATCTGTTTGAATTGGACTCTGACCGCATCTCGTTCGTATACCATCGGCGAGCAAAGGACGGACCGTTCAACTGACACATAACCAAAGAAGAAAAAAACTAAATAAATAAAACAGTCAAGAAAGTAAAACAAAACGCCTTTAGTTATTTGACTATATGAGTGGGTTGTTCGGAAAGAAAAAAGAAAACAAAAAAAATTTTAATAATTTCGGTCCACAGACGATAATCCTGCGTTTGTTTTCTTTCTTATTCCTAAATACGATGTTAACACGCAGACTTTACACACACAGGATTCTTCGTTTTCCATCGCTTTAATTTCCCTTTGGTTGGTAGCTGAAACTCGTCGGACGCATGGAGAATACATGCACAACTCACCGTGTGATTGCATGCCACATTGCCGTTATTAAAGCAAATATAATCAGATGAAGTTTGGACCTACTATGTATATACGTAACATACATTTAGACACAAAAGGAGCAGCTACTGTTCGCCAATAATGGTATAGAGCCCACAGGGCTCAACAGCTATATCCAATATAATATAGCTCACTGTTTTTAATTCCCCACACACACACACACACAAAAAAAAAACAAGAGAAAAAGAACATTATGTACACACAAAAGCCGGCAATGTGTTCGTGTTTCAGTGGTTATCTCTCTCCTTGTTTTTCTTTTTCTTTTCTGAAATGTTTTATTTGTGTGTCTGTGAAGACCGCGAGCGCTCACGCAACACCGTTCATTACACATTTTTTTTTTTTGGTTTCTTTTGCCGATCAAAATGGGAAGAGAGAGAGGGGAAAAAAAATAAATAAATAAATAAATAAAAGAAGTGAGAAAATTGTTCTGGCCAGACGTCGTATTTTGGAATACAAAAACATTTCGGGAGCTGGGATTTTCAATATGTATGTATATCAGCCAAGGCAACGGTGTTTGAACGAAGCCGGTGCTATTTCTTATTTTTCGTCCCACCTATATAGTCTATATGTATATAGTCCACAACACGGATGATTCACTCCTCAAATGTGTGTGTGTGTTTATATATATATACGTCTTTTATATCCCGCGCGCAAAGAGCAGCTAATATAGCCGCGGGGCTCCATCTCATCTCGTTTCCTCTTCCAAAGTCCATTTGACGAAGCCGCCAACTGCTCGAACCTAATCAAAAAAGTTTGAACCAATTTCAAAAGAAATGAATAAATCATGTACGATCTGCGATGCAATCTTATCTTACCATACACACATGTATATATTTTTTTTTCTTTAATCCAGTCACATGTCTCCATCCGGATGGATTTCAGAAAAGAAGAAAAAAAAAGCCGACAAAAGATGCATCAATCTAGAGCTCAAGGCTTTTTTTTAAATTTTTTTATTATTATTATTTCTAGTTAGATCTATGACTATAACTGGATGGATAGGAAAATTGAAATGAACCCATCACCAAAATGTCTTTAACAGAGGCCAACTTGTTTTTCGTTTCTTTGACAGCCCCTCACTGTGTGCATTTCCGTTTTTATTTCATTTTCTTATTTCCTCTTTTCTAAGTTATTATTATTATTATTATTTTTTTTATTATTTTTACGTGTGTCGTTCTTATGTTTTTCTTCACACTTATTCACAAACAAAAAAAAGGAGGGCGGAGAGGGAGGGGGGAGCTTTTGCGGTAAATAAATTAGACGGCGGCTCTGGCAACGGTGGCTACGTGTACACCGTTTATATACACGTATGTAGGCCGACAGACATCCGGCATTCGTCGTCACTTTTGCTCCTCTCTTTTTAGACATTCTTTTTATTTTATTCATTTATTTTTGTTTGCCATTAACAATAATACAGTAGCAGTTTGTAGGGATGCACATAGTCAGTTGCTAATGACTTTGAAAACATTGTCTTTTCATCCACGGTTGTTTGTTGTGTCTTCCTTTTTTTCCTTCTTAACTTTGTCAAAGTGTGTAATTTATCATTTTACACGCAGAAGTCGATGGAAATGTATCGTGTTCCAGTGCTTTTTCACGTTGGTTAGCAAGCTGTCTTTGTTTTTTTTTGTTTTGTTTATTTCTTTTTAATTCGCGGAGGAAATGCGGCGAAATTGTTTGAAAGAGTCGCGACATTGAGGTCAATCATAAACTTGCTCTACATTTCGTTTATGCAAAACCAAATGTTTTGTCCAAAATCTGGCTGGAATTGAAGACTTTTTTTGGTTGTATAGAGTTACGTCTGACAGCACGTTACACACCTTTAAGGAAGGCGGGATATTTCAAAAAGAAAAAAAACAAAAACAATTGAGGGGAAGGCTGAATAGATGTAGGAGGAACCGTAAGGATGTAACGAGAATGAAAAGTTCTCTTGTTGCGCACATCCAAAGGGCCTTTTTTTTTGTTTTCATAGACGTCACAACTCAAATATTTGATTGAGGGGCGCCCGTTTGTCCCGCAGCTGTGCGCTGTTTGAGTGTGGGCCCAGGGTGTGTAAATGATGCCGACTCAAATGAAAGGGAGAAGAGCAATCGACTTAGGGCTTCTTACGCCAATAACACCAGCACAAACACACACACACACACATATATACATATATACAGCTGGGCAAAACAGGCAAAGAAAGGAAAGAATCGCTTCTGGGTCTATATCTATTACAAGGCGGTCCGGTTATTTTTCTTCCATGTTTCTCTTTCTTTTTTTCTTTTCTCGGTTAGGGTAATTTCATTTCCCCCCCTGTTTTTTTTACCCAGTCACTTGTCAGCAAAGAAAATACACACCTTATAGGTGCATAAATACGATTGCCGTAACATGATGTTGCCGCTCCGTTGCAGCACCAATTGGCCCCGGTTTTTTCTTTCGTTTTCCTCGTTCCTATTGTAGCCGGTGATTACTTGAACACACATAAGAACAGACAATGTATTTTCTTCTTCCCTTTTATTTTTTTATTTAATTTTTTTTTGTTAACTTTGCTGTTTGGGGGTTGTCTGGTTGTTTCAGTCGCTCTTTTCGCCAAGTCATCGGCAAACTGTCGAGTTATTCACACACACAAACACACACACACAAAACAGGCACAATGTTTGAGAGGGGTTGAAAACGGGCCAGGAATTATTTGTGGGTTGATGCGCGGCGCTCCTGTATGTCGACCCTGCAAAGCGGCTACAATGGCTGCCC
Source organism: Daphnia magna (assembly GCF_020631705.1). Lineage (NCBI taxonomy): Eukaryota > Metazoa > Arthropoda > Branchiopoda > Diplostraca > Daphniidae > Daphnia > Daphnia magna. The sequence goes on from NC_059184.1 coordinate 5,398,254, forward strand.
TGTAATCGTTCTATATTACAATGCCCGACGTGCCGATATATATAGTGTCGATTTTTCGTCATCATCATCATCGTCATCATCATCACCATTAGTGGGCGGGTGTATAGCCAAGTAGGAGGAGAAAAGGTCGGTAAAGTTGAAAGACAAGTTTAGCCGAAACGATACACTAGTGGGACAGAGCTGCAGACGGTGCCGGGTCGGCTTGCGCTCACACACGCACTCGCATGCACGCCATCAAATCTAAAATAATTTGTTGTTTTTTGTTTTTCTTTTTTTTTTCTTCGGTCGTGACATTTTCAAAAGTCGCGGTCTCTTTCGCTTATCTTAGCGGCCTCTTTCCGAACTAAAAAAAAAAAATGGTGTTATTACAAGCAGGTGATGATATATACGTTTAAAGAAAAAGGCCTGATGGTGTGCCGTTAATAACCGCTATCTCTAAACATTGAAAAAAAAAAAGAATGTCCTCACAAAATAAACAAAAACAAATAGAAAGGAAAAGATAAGAAAAGGACATTTAAATTAAAAAAAAAAAACTTGGAAAAATTTGACCATATGGTCGGTGTTTTACGACGTTTGATTGGATGCGCTTTCTATATCTCCTTTGGCCTTCCCCACCAACAGAATGGGCCTTCCCTCGTCTGCTCAATTTGCCTATTTTTGATTTTTACAAATGTTTTTCGCTTTGACAGGCAAGAAGAGAGACCGTGTGCCAAATAGAAGGCAGGCTTGTTGATGTCAATAGCCCAGTTATTATCACCCAGCGAGTCGGTGCCAAGCGCGGGCATCGATAAAGGTCAGCAATTTGCCAGCGACTGGGCCCTTATTTGGGAAAAATAAACAGCTCCATTTTTTGTTTCCTTTCTTGCTGGCGGTTTCTGTAGTTTGACTATTGAAAGGGGAGGAGAAACAAGGTATATATGTATATAGAAAAACATTAAGGAGGGTAAAGAAGAAACGGAGGAAATGCCGACCTTTTTCTTTACTGGGGCAAGGATAGCAAGTCTTTTCGAGTGGAACCAATGGAATTGCATCGAGAGAAAAAGAAAGAAGAAGTTACCGACAATTGCACAGGTGAGCGGCATCGATGTTCTCTCAATCAAAAGGCCACGAAAGTCGAAACCTTTCAACCTATATGTACAGCCTAAATATTATACTATAGGTGTACACACGTTGGCTGTGTGCTATCGAGCGACTTGATTCTTATAATACAAGGCCCACAGTTTCAATGAGAAAGAAAGAAGAAATGAAAAACAATAACAGTCAAGGATAACAAAACAATTGGCGAGACCATTACGGTGGGAATAATGACAGAACTCCGTCGTCCGACACGTCTATTTAAAAAGGAGGGGGGAACGCCCATCAGTGACCTTTTTTATTTCCAACTTTGTTTTGATTGTTTCTTTTTGCTTTTTCCTATATTTTTCTTTTGGGTTGTTCGGACTCGGCAAAAAACGGGCGTAGTTTGCAGTCGACATCGACGTTGAATAAATGCAAATCTTGATGGCTTAATTCGCCGAAAATCGATAGTATTCCGCAGGTGGAGAGAACTGGTAATTACGGTGGGCGAAAGGACTCGATTCATGGGGCAGTCGCCATAAATGTTCAATATTCAAATGATTATTTTTTTTTCTTTCTCCAAATAGTCCAAATAACAAAAACAAAAAATACATTTCGCTTCAGGGTTCATATTGCCTACAGGTGGTACACAATGAATCGTTTCTTTCTTATAATATCCCCTTCCTGCTTCTCAGTTTTTTATTTGTTTCACTAACTTCCCTTCTTTTATTCACCTGTTCATTATGCACAGCCTTAGCTTACATATTATATCCTTTGCCATATTAATATCTTTTCATATTTTTCTGTTGTTTTGTTTTGTGTTTTTTTTTTTTTTCTTCTTCTTTTCATTTCAAGTTCACTGCGCGTAAGACCGGTAGCAGGGCAGCACATCCGGGGTGATCCACTCACCCAAATAAGGAGCCCTCCTTTTTTTTTTTATTTATTTATTATTTTTTTTTTGTTTAACACGTCTCTTATAAAAACACTCCCATGTATAGTGGAGAGACCCACCTCTTCGCATTGCGCGCTCCCAGTGCTGTAATAATTACAAACATTACCTGTAAGAAATTAGCACCGTGTTTCTTCTCCTTCTCCTTAAAAAAAAAAAGAAAAGTCAAGGCATTCGATAATGAACTGCTCGTCTTATAATAACAGCACACGAAAATTGGGGAGAAGGGAGAGAAAGAAAAAAAGAAATTCATTGTATTGCACAAGAATTTCAAACAATAAATCGTTGAGAATGAACTTTGTTGGGCAATGCGTGGCCAGCAGCAGAGGGGAGGGAAAAAAATAAAGAACTCAATGAAGTAACAACATTACGACACGACAGGTCTGCATTAAAATTCCAGTAGAATATTTTTAAATTTGTGAATAAAAAAAAATATGATGGGGGGGGGGCAAGAAAATGAAAACGACCGGTAGCTGAAGCAGGTGAGATTATGATTTCGTTTATCGCAGTAGCCATCAGTTTAAAAATGTACCTTTAAAAAAAAAAATCCAATTTTTAGGAACCCTAGCGTCTTGTGAAAGTCTCTTTCTTTTTATCCTCCGAGATTCTTCGGCGAACGGCACACCGATGGGGTGCTGCACCTGAACGACGCGATATGCATCTATAATAACATTACGCAAGTTGAGACAAAGTTTGACCTCTGCAACTCGATTGCTCCTGCTGGCCCTGTATGCAATGGCCTGATAAACAAAAATTGTCCAACAGTTGGGTGAAGAAAAACACACGCAGCTTTTTTATTTATAAATAAATAAAAGCAAAAAGGAAAAGGTGAAGAAGAATTAAGCCCTCCCTCTGGCGCTGTTGGTCCGAACGATAGCGCCCGACCAGCTCACAGCAGCTACCTATCTATCCCGGTGGGTCATAAAAACATATTTATATTTATAAGTGAGGAGGGTCGCGCTTAGAGTTCTTGCTCTTTCTCTTCGGGGGCCTTTTCTCTTCTTTTTTCCCTTTTAATCACGAACACCTGCCACACACACACACACACGTATCTTATATACCTATGTAACGTTTCGTTTTCAAAATAGCGCAAGGGATGTAAAAGAAAATCGGGGGGCTAACTCAAAACTCTATATATCCAACAAGGCCTACATCACGATATATTTAAACAGCGAATAACAAGGCTTGCAGCTATTTGATATATAAATATATAGATGAATACGCCCTTTCTTCTTTCATGCTTTGCATTAGAGAATTTCGAAGGGGGGTATGACGTAATAATGAAATTTTTGTTTTCCTTTCATTTACTTTAATCACGTGATGATGGGATTTGGGCTCCCGTTTTCTACTGGTAGGGAGCTGGGCTCTCCCACGACCTGCGTGTTATAGCACTCTATCAAAACAGTCGCATTTGTTTTAGTCATTCAGAACTGATTTCCTTTTGAGTGAATTTCAAATTGGATAGCCGAAAATGCAACAACAAAAAAACTTTGATTATTACAAGGGTTGTTGAGGTTGAACAGAGCTGCGGGCTCTGAAGCAAATAACGTTGCACAGAATAAATAAAACTGGTTCAATTCGTCGATCTGTATAGCACAATTGTCTATTCTTCTCTTTTCGTTTCGGCTCTTGAGCAATAGCAATATCATAATGAAAATAAACAAGACAAATATAAAAAGGACCTTACACCATCTAGACGTGTTTGCTCTATCTGTGTGTAGGTATATATATACATAAAGAGCCTAGCTGACACGTATAGAACAAAACAAGTTGAAAAGAGGAGTGAAGCAGGGCTGAAAAAAAAAAAAACACAAAAACAACTAGAAACGAGGTGGAAAATGAAAGCCCGTCAAAGCCAGAGGTGAAAAGCAAAAGGAATTAGAATTAAAATATATATCAAAAGAAAGAGAAGGCCAGACCCACCACGACGGGACGATTGCCTATGATGTACATCGAGAGACAGCTCAACACGTTCAGAGGCAAAAGAAATGTGTATACATATACAGCATTGGCTTTCTTTCTTCTTCTGGCGTGTCGGACTATGCTAATGACAGAGCTAGAGCTGCCGGGGAAAAGAAAGAAATGCTCAATGAAGAACAAATGCCAGAGTCCTCTTTATACTTTTCTCGCCTTTCATATTTCCCTTTGAGCTCCCATCTCTCACCCCCACTGCAACCTTTCCCTCTTCAACTAAGACACGTTTGTTAACTGTACCGGCAGCTGTGCATTCACACCTTCAAACAATGGCCCCAAACATCAATTGGTATGTGCATATTAGATACAAAAGAACAACACTCCAACCTATTATACCCATTCATCTTAAAAACCAAACTAAAAATGTTGAAATCAATTGTAAAAAGAAAATAAAAGATAAAAAAACTGATCTGTGCATCGAGGCGAAATGGATGACACTTTTTCTTTTTTCAAAGGCTCCATTAAACGAAATCTTCGCCATTTGACTCCCACCTCTCTGTCGGTGGCGTCACACGAGAAAACAAAATCACGACAAGGCGATAAATGTCGATGCACAAACGCCATTCAATGACCCAAAGTGATGCTTCAAAAGACGAGATTTTTAAAGAAGAATGTGGCACACGTTGGTAGATAGCTATACTTTTTGTTTTATTTTGTTTTTTTTAAAATTTATTTCCTGATTGAATGACGGGATGTTGTTGCTTTTTTGCTTACCGCGAAAGAAAAATGGCCGTCAGTCGATCAACGGAAGAGATGGAGAACAGCTGAAACGGCGCTGTTGCCAATCAAATAAGGTGTGTCAAATGCCACATTGTTGTTTTGTCTTTTCTTTTTTTTTCTTTTTCTATTTGATTTTGATTTTGATTCTTTTTTTTTCTTTTTTTTTTACCTTTTTCTTTTGGGCTTTTCTGGTGTGTGCGTGTGCACCTCTTCCCTCTTGGGCATTCCAAGTATCTACCTAATTAAATCGCGGCATTGGCTCACACACATAAGAAAAACGACCACAAGAGAAACGAAAAGGAAGGGAAAAAAAGGGGGGGGGGAGAGAAAATTTCAGAAAAAGAAATTCGAAAAAGTTTCATTTTCTTGTTTCGTTTTTCTCCCTTTTTCTTTACCTTTGCCCATTTTTTTTCCGATTCTCGGGAGTGGATAGGATCTAATAGCACTTCTGAATCCCCCTTGGTCGATAAAGGACCAACCGAAATAACAATAGAGAGGGGGAAGGGTAAGAAAAAGAGAAAAAAAAAAAGACGCAGTGTTCATTAAAAAAAAAAAAAAAAAAAAGGCCGAGCTGTGAATTGGCAGGGCCGGCATCTTCTTCGTTGGTCAAACACAGCGTGGTATGCCTCTTGTACTACCTGTCCCAGGTATGCGCGCAGTATAGATATACAACCAGCGTACATATATAGATAGGCCTAACTCTTCAAAAAAGAAAAGAAAAGAAAAAGAAGATGAGCTGTTTTTTTTATTATTTTTTAAAGCCAATATACAAACGAGTGTTAAAGAACTTAAAAAGAGAACGCGAAATCCCCCCCTCATCAAATCTGCCTGTACAGAGAACTGGGACAATCAGCGGAGAAGGTGAACACGTCGCAAGTGCGATAGGTATGTGTGTCTTGTAGCTTGTATAAGATATAGAAGGAAGGCCTACGAACAACAGGTATGTCGGAGACAATAAATCAGCTGAATAACGTATACATATATTTTTGGTGGCCCAAAGGCTTGGCGACCGCGGTGCGAGGAATTTGTAAACCATCAGTTTTCCGAAGGTGTTGATTACAGGGGACCGGTCACCGCGCGCCAAACAAAAACAAAAACCAAAAAAAAATCTATTGTAAATATAATTTTTTTTTTAATCAAGAGAGAAAACGCAGGTGAACGGCAAACACATGCGCTGTAGAAACCGGCTCGAAGAATAAATAAATAAAAAAAAAAGACAAACGTTTCTTGGTCCTACCATATAAGACGCATGTCGATGGTATAGATTGGCTATAACCACCTGTGCCCCCCATCTCACCTCTGGGCAAACCAGGTGAAAAAAACCCGCCAAAAATTCTTTCATAATAATAAGAGGGGGAAATGGGCAATGAGAAAAAGGCCTACGTGTTTTATTACTCGGCCCTCTTCAAATATTTCCCGAATGTTTCTCCAATATTTTGTGTTCAACTCATTTTCATCTGACATGCGAGTGCGTGCCCGGCGCGGCTTTGCTGAACTGGTCAAACGACCCCAAAAACACTTGGTTATTGCTCTACCCCCGCATTGCCCATTTATTTTTATGGTTTATGACGGAACGGTAGCACAGAAATCAACTTGAAAGCGCGCGCTGCGTATAGACACCCCAACGGACACACCTGTGCTTATCTGTCCTATCATTTTCGTCTTCTCTTCTCTTGTTTTGTTTTGTTTTTTTCTATTTTTTTTTTTTTCTTCCACCGGATGTTAAAAGAAAATGCAAAGATTGCTGCCTCTTGGTGCACGGTCGTAAAAATTCTCAAAATAAGAGAGGAAGAGCTAGAGAACGGCGCTGCGGCCAACGTTTTTCTTTTTTTTTTTCTTTCCTTCAAGGAGACAAAGATAGAAAGGAATAAAACCAAAATATTTAAAAAAGAACTAAAAAAAAAAAATGGAAGGGGCTAGAAAAACAAAGCAAACAGCAAATTCACGCTCTATGTTTCTGTGTGTGTGTATTACGTACACACACACACACACAAATGAAGCATCCGGCTGTTTTTCTTATACACACACACACACACACAAACAAATAGAATGTGCCTTTAAGGAACGATTCGGGTGCAATAACGGGTCAGCCCATCATGGACTGGAAAACAAAATAAATAATAATAAATAATAAAACAAAACAATACAAAAGTCTAAAATTAAAAATTGAGAAATAAAGAAATACCGACGCGCACGCAGCGGCCAAGTAAACACATTTTTTGTTGAAAAATGCGCAATCAAAGAGGCGGCGAAATGAACGCGCGAGCGCAAACGAGGACCTCCCGTCGTTCGTGTGTCTTGGAAAGGAGAAACGAGTCGAAAAATAAAAAAAAACGAAAAGAACAAAAACCCCAAAACAAAACAAAACATTTTGGTTTTGCGCCCGCGTCCCAATGGCTCGTCACAAATCAAAAAGAAAAGGATCTAATATACAGCACAGACGCATATATAAAAGAGAGCATTATATTCTGGGTTAAGCGCTCTCCATCCCTGTGTGTGTGTGTGTGTGTGTAATAAGCGTCTACTATCCGTGAGTATATAGTCCAGCAGAGATGATAACAAAGCAAGAAAAGAAAAAAAGAAGAAGGAAAAGGTTACGATTGCATAGATGGGCGTGAGAAATGCCATTGTCCTTTTTCAGCAGATTCATCTCGTGAATGCACGTCGTCGCATTATCAACACCTTTCTATTCCTTTCTCGCTCTTCTTCTTCTTTTGGCGTGTATTTATTTTTATTTATTTTTATTTTTATTTATTTATTTTTTTTTTGCTCGTTGTTTCCCATCTCATTTGGAAATTTCATTTTTATTGATGGCCAAACGCCGACGCGGCGGATTTGTAGGAGAAGAAGAAATAAATAAATAATAAAACAGAAAAAAAAAAAAAATACAAGATAAAATAAAATAACGTAGGAAACTCAACAGCGCAATCAAGGTGATATTTCCTTGCACCTCTCCATATCTGTGCCGTTGATACCGCCATCACGAACCAAAGTTAAAAGCTGTAGACTGCATTACAACTATGACACATGCAAACACAACGTACGCGTATAGATGATATAGAAAATGAAAGAAATCTGAATAATAAAGGTCATGTTATAATAAATTTGGGTTGTGACCCTTTCTCGTCCCGTTGCGGATGACTTGGTTGAATTTTTTGATAGCCTCCATCTTTTTTTTTTTTTTTTTTTTTCTTGTAGTGTTGCATCATAACGTGGTATGGATTGCGAAACAACAACAATATGAAAACATCTGGTCGTTCGATCGTGTCTCCCGCGTTCTTCCTCCCTTTTTTTGGCCCCAGGTTCGCGACTATATCACATGGGTCATCAAAAATATTATTTAAAAAATAAACAAATTCTTCGAAAAAACTGAAATAAAATTCGGGGGGAAAAGGAGGATCCAATCGTTCTAGTGAAAAACAACAAGAAATAAAACTTAAAAAAAAAGAAAATAAACTTGGGTGTTTTTTTTATTGCCATTTCATCAACTCAACAGAGGGGAGTCAAAGGTGTCGGCCTCCTTGAGGGTAGGAAAAAAAAACATGTAAAGAAGACGAAGAAGAAGAAAAAAAGAACAGGGTATAAAACCGTTACATACATCGTTTTTTTTTTCTGTTTTATTTGTTTTTATGTGTTGGGGCTTCGTTTTGACTAAGAGCGTTCCAACTTTGGGTGCAGGACGAACATTAGCACAATGCCGCAGCGAGCCTGATGCGTGTGTAATGAAGTCTGTAACCGAGCAAATAAAAAATAAAAAAAAGAAACGAACAAGAAAAGCCCAAAAAAGGGGGAAACAACCCACACCGTTACGTATACAGCCTTACGAAGAGGATTTACGGAAAATAAAAAAAAAAAAACAAACGACAAACGACCAGAGAAAATCGATCGTTATCATTTTAACTTTCCAAGCCACACAAACACACACAAAAAAAAAAAAAAAAATGCCTTTCTCTCGGGGGGAGGTGTATAGTCTATATGAGAATTTAGCCACCATTTGCGATAGATGGACAAGTTGTTGTTGCTCCGGCGCTGCTGAGATATGGCGGAGGAGCGCACGGGAACGTCAGTTTCACTCAATCGACCCAAAAGCCAACAAAAAAACGACGCCATATCTTCGTTTTTCTGTATTCAAATGTGCCCTGTAGCCTTTGATTAAACACGTCCGTCCATGTTAACCAACTAGCAATACACAAACAGAACGCCTTGCGTCTCTTCTCTTGCGCCAATCAAAGGACAGAAAGAAGACAAATGATCAGGAAGGGTGGTGTTCGATAGCCACCGGCATCTGATCCCTTCGCACACACAACAAAATGGAAACAAGGCGCTTGGAAAAAATCCAGTGCAAAGAAGCCGAAGCACACCTGTTCCTCCACACACCTTCATCCAATTCCCCCCCTTCAAAATTGTTGATTTTTTTATTTTTTTTTTAAACCTTTTTCTTTTCTTTGATTTTCCTCCCCTGATCGGCTTTCTGCTCCCTGAGTGCGCCTACGTCCCTCCAGCCGAAACTGGAACACATTCCACAAACGACGATAAGCATTATCGTAAATCGTACACTGTATATACACATAGCACACAAAAATATTCAAATTCTTTTTTTTTTCCGCCTAGTTATTCTTTCTATGGGTTTCTTTTTGCACCGCGAATAGACATTATTTGTTTCTTTTCTATAACGGTATAGGTCTACTGTATATATGTGTCCAGTATACGTGGCGTAAGCCTTATTTTATATGACACCTATATACAACGTCACGCCACCATTGCACCCGCAATGTCACTGAATACTTAAAAAAAAAAATCGATTGCGGCTTATGTGCATCCGCAGAGTGTCTGATGCGTGACGAGCAAATTGCCTACGCCGCCTTGTATGTTTCAGCATAAAGGCCTCCCCCCCTCCCCCGTCTATTCATTTGGATGTTTTAGTTGTGATTTGCCTTCAGCCGTTGCAAACTGCTGTCTCTGAATTTGTAAAAAAAAATGTCCAATGTTTGTCCTCTGGCGTTACGCATTACTTTACACAGGGGCGCCGCGTTAATGGTCGTGTCGAAAGATGAGCTTTTCTTCGCTGTTCGAGGCCTCCTTCTTTCAACGATTTAACATTGAAACGATGTTGGAAAGAAAATCTAACAACAAGAGGCAAAGTTCAGCGCGTTTCAAAAGAAAGAGGAGCAATAACAACACAGTCCATATTGGTTGTTATTGATGCTGCGGCATATATCGTTTTTATAGACAGCCGATGTTCTTTTTTTTCATTCCGATATTCCAATTGGTCACGCTATCTTTTGTAATTGTACGACAGTGCAGTGCTGCGTATAGCCCAACTCTGGTTTATATAGGTGATCGCTCTGCTGTTGACAACAAAGAAAAATGGGGGGGCCCGACTGATCGGCTCGGCATGCCCCTCTCCGAGGCTTTACACGTCGGCAGAAGACACACACTGCCACCAAAAATAAAAAAAGGCTATAAAGAATTGAAGAAGAAGAAAGAAAAAAGGTGAACATCACAAAAGAAATAAGAAGATAAATATTATGTGGGGCTTGCTCGATCTTGTGAACCCACGTTTCAACATGATTCGCCGTTGCGTCTATCTTTCTTTTCTATACTAAACCAACCGGACTGGCCCTTTTCCCCATGTTTTTATCCTCTTCATGCAGGATAATGGAGTCTCGCTGCTCGAACGATGTGACAACACCAGTTTGTTCAACTGGGCAGATAAAAAAGGAAAACAACGTTAGTATCAATAGAACCCATAGAAAAAAACGCCACTTGACCATTATTGGAACATTGTGTGGCTCGCGCCAGTCAAAGTCCCGTCTTTTCCCTTTCAATTTTAAGATGCAGTTTTCGAGCGTGTTGGTCCACACCTAATCGCCTTTCTAAACACAGTACTGGGACATTAATATACGATGTGTACTATACAGATTCTTAGCCATTTCCGTTGAATGGCTTTTCATGTCTGTGCACGTATGTTGGGCTTACACCATCGGTCGCAAACAGCGTGAAACACTTGCAACTGCAGATGGTTGGACTAACAAAACAAAACACAAATTCCGGACGTTATGAAGGACGTAAAGCCTCCAAGGGCTTTATACTGGTTTGGTTGTTGGCAAAAAAACCGCATAACGATACAACAACAACCACCCCGAAAAAAACAACAGCAAACACCTAACGTATCCTATACGCAACGCAGCAATACAATAACATACGGAATTAAGCGACAGAGAAACATGGCATCTGGAATTCCAATATTGAAACAACACACACACACACACAATTACGTGCGGTGTTAGTGGCCAGTTTTGTGTTAGGTGTCTCGGTACAGTTACTCTATTACACCAAACCGGTGTGTACACCAAGGTAAAAAAAAAACACACACACGACACAGGGATCTAGAAAAGAAATACACGAGCGATACACACACACACACACACGCGCAGAGAAAATGTAATTGGAAACGAAGCAAACGAAAAGAAAAAAAAAAAAAGAACAAAACTATTTATGATGGGAGGGGGGGTGAGAAAAGATTCTAATAAATATATGTAAAAAAAAAAGGAACCCCAAAAAATAAAAGGTGGGGGGGAACAAAAATTGTGTTGGTAGACAGCCTGGCGGCTGAACAGCACTCATTTGAAGCTCCTTCGGCGGCTTATTTTCTGAACACAGACACACACACACACACACGTGTGTATAGATGCACACACATAAATGTACGGGGTCTCTTTTTATTTTTTTTCTTCTTGGAACTTTTGGGCCTTCTTCTTTTGGAACGATCGGCACCCTTTTCTTCATCTTAGCACCCTACCTCCCTAGCCATTTAAAAACATGGCAGAGAAAGAGATTTTCCTCAGCAAGAGCAGACGTTGAGGCGGCGGGCAAGTCATAAAAAAAAAAAAATCGAAAAAAAAAGAAAAGATTTCAAAAGACAAAAATGGCTTGTGGAACAGAAGAGAAACGCACGAGGGCACGCGCTTTTGATATTCTTCTTTGATACCAAACGGCCTGGAACAGCGCACGTAAGAAACAGTTTAGGCTTATGTACAATTGATCTATCGGAAACTGAAGAAAGAAGAAGAAAAACAAATTCTACCTGAAAGACCAAATTGAATTGAACCGAAATGAAATTGGATGGGACAAAGTTCATTCATTATTCGTTTGAAAAAAAAAAAAAAAAATTAAAAGAAAAAAATTGGTTGATTCGATTATTCTTGATCGTCGAATAGTGTAAATGAGAAAAGCTAACGAACGGGCTTGAATCGGCCGTCGTATAATCAGGGCGTGATGGATCTAACGCAATAGATAGATGATTATTACAACGTGGATGTGATGCAATCGCTTCGTTCAGTCGTGCTCCCAATTGTTGCACATACGCGCACCTTTGACCAGCGATGGCTCGAAGGCCTCGTCCTTTATTCGTGATCGATAAGAACTGTCTAAATCTTTGGCAGTTTCGAGATTTCTTTGAATAACATTCTCCGTTATTTCAATGTTTCGACCAACTGGTTTTGATTTTTCTAAACATTTTTCACGTGTTTTGGCTGTTTGACGTTGTATATATTGGCTCAAAGTGCTGGGTCCACTATTCGAACAGGATAGAAACAGGGGAGATTTCAAATAAATAAAAGAAAAATAAAAAACATTTACAAGGGCGAGAATTCCAAGGTGTTGTCCTGTTGATGAATCGTTGCTGTTTGTTGTGGCTACCGCCGCCGTATTTTGTTTTCTTTTTAAAGAGAAAGAGAGGGGGGGGATATGTTTGATGTGATGACGATGGCCGCTCGATGGTGGCTGGACTCCAAGGTGAAGGGCTCACACAACCAGCAGCAACAAGCCAACAACCGACTAAGTATGTTTAAGCTGCTCAACATCATCAAATGAGCCATGCAAACCATTCTCCTATAACCGGTCATCCGTCTAATCGTGTGCGTAGGTATATCTCGTGCGCCGGCCGACTATATCCTCGAAATGAAATGAATCCAACTAATCACGCCAACGGGTATTTTTGTTTTTTTTTTCTTTTCTCTTTTTTATTGTTGCTTCTTCGCCGGTGTATTTGTTTGTGTCCATCCAGCGTGATGAAGACCGATGACACGACACTAGAAAACAAATTTAAGCGGCTACACGATGTAAAGGGGGGCCCCAGCTTTAACAACGAAGATTCGAATAAAAACAAAACAAAAAATGACAGAATATAAAAGCCGCTGGTTATTTATTCAAATGGATGTGGCCTACAACGTTTTTCGTTTCCATCAACGTTCGTGATTCGATTTCTTTCTGTTCGGGCTTTGTATACGTTTGTCACTTGTGTTGGTCGTTTGTCCTTAAGAGTCGAGTGGCCGTTTCCTATTGAAAGTCCATTACGCCTGTTTTGCGTGTTTGTTTTGTTTTGTTTTTGGTTTCGTTTCAACTGTTCGTGCTCATCAGTGAAATGGATGCAACGGCCGTGAAGCTTTGCCAGCAGGATGCATATAGGGCAACTGCGAAAATCTATCAAAACGAAAACAATAGTCTATTCATTTATTCAGACCACTATGCAATCAATTATTGCGTGATACCTCTCGTTCACGCACCGAGACGCACGGCACCGGGCATATAAAACCCAACCCTAAAAAAAGAAACCAACAAAAACAACAAACGAAATGCACATCAGGCAAATCACGTCAATAGCGGAAATCAAATGAATGTAGTCCCTTCTCTCTCGCGTCCGTCTGCGTATATAGACAATACCGGCTTGGCTAACTCACATATACGTATAATGAATCACATCATTCAAAAAGAAAACACCGCTCGTCCGCAACAGCTTGGAAATGCATAATAAGCAGCAGGATAGGTGTATAGCAGATGGCATCAGCAAGCAGCCAAACAAAATGCAAACAAGTGGGAGCTTCAAAACGTCAACAAGGAGCTGACCAAGACAAGCCCCCCGAACCATCTTCTTTTCTTGTCTGTTTGGTCCTTTTTTATATCTATACCTTTTGTTGCTGTGCGTTGGCGTTATAGGTTAAGCAGCAGAATAACGAATCGCTTCGAAACGAGGCATAATACTATCGGACCGGCTTACGTTTAACACGCGCACATATTTAATTGTCTTTAATTTATTTTTTAAATTCAAGTTCTTAAGAAATGAAAAGATTGAATTGTTTATGTTTTGTTTTGTTTTATTTGTTTTGCATTTCGATCTTGCTCTTTCGATACTATTTTTACAGCATATTATAGGCCTACATATACACATACGTACGAATTACGATTTGACAGGCAGAATTTGAGGTAACCGGCCCAGGGCATTCCGGTTATTGCAAAATGAACAAAAAATCAAGATGAAAAATGACAAAAATATAACGGTCATCATATGGAAATCAGCATAATGTTATAATATCGAGAAATAAACAGAGTTGCTTGCGTTAAGCTTAATTTTTTTGTGTGTGTGTTTTTATGTTTCTCTTCCGAACAGATCCTTTGAAAAAAAAAAAAAACTCATTTCATCACCAATACCCGCTCTCTCTCTTTTTCATTCAAAAATTTACATATACAATTATATCTCTCTGTTCATAGTTTTTTTTTTTTTTGTTGTTGTGTGTGTTTTGTTTTCTTAAAAATACAAAATCAGGCATCATATTAGACTTGATTGTTATAGGCTTTTGCAAACGTCCCGGCTACGGAAGTCAAATGGATCTCAAATTGGGACTGAAACGGAAGACGCCGTCTTTACTTTTGGACGAGTCGGCGTCGGGACTTTGGCTTAAAAAAACGCCGGCGTGATGGTGATGGTGATGGTAGTGATGAAGATGTGGAGGCACTGGCCCGTGCTGATTCAACGGGGACGAAGGCGGCGGCCGCTGAACGGACGGCGACACTGGGCTTGGCTGCAGTTTGTCCCGGCTGCAGTCGGCCGCAGTCAGAAAGGGATTCGGCTGAATGGCGGCCAGTTGAGTGACTGGTTGAGGCGCTGGTTGAGGGCTTTTCGACGAAACATCCGGCGACAGCGACGACGGCCTGCAGTCCTCTTTAGCGGACGCGTCGCCTCGATTACTGTGCCGGGCCAGCCCTAAAAAAGCCGCCGAGGCAGCGGCGGCCGCAGCGGCGTACATGTCGTGAAACTGTTGGTGTTGTTGTTGCTGCATGCTGGCCATCCCGTAAGGGAAGGCGCCAGACGGCGCCATACCGGCGTAGGCCATGTACGATGGAATTGGCATCAACAGGTGAGGCGATGGCTGCTGCTCAGGTGGACTTCCCAACCGGCCATCAGCCGGGCATGTTTTGGCTAACGTCGAAGCTGATGGGAGTAGCGGGGTGGTCGCCGTCCGATCGTGCGACCTCTTCTTCGGCATCTTCAGCTTCGATGTCGACTTCCGATTCATCGTCGGACGGTGACGAGGACGAAGACGACGAGCAATCCGCTGCCGAATCTCCGTCGAGGAGTAACACGTCACTGTTGACTTGATGGCTCTTCTTCTTTTGTTTGGCCACTGGTTCCGGCTCGTCGTCAGACGAATCGGAATCGTCAGCGATGAGGCTGGCGATGGTGAACGACCTCTTGGGTTTCACATTTCCAGCCGACACGCAATCGGCCCCGACTGGCGAACAGAGGCTCGTCGTTTGACTGGTGAATTTACCTGAAGGCGACGGCTGCTGGTGTTGGATAAGCGAGCCGAAGCCGCCGGTGCCGCAGCCGTGATTATAGGCCGCGTAAGAAGGTGGAGAGGCCATCGACGGCGTGGGGCCGTGGAAACCGTGCACTCGCTGCTGAGCGGCCGCTGCCGCGGCGGCCATCATGGCCGGGGTCGGATGATTGGCCGCCGCCGCTGCTGCCGCTACGGCCGCTGCCATGGCGGCTTGATTGTAGGCGAAACCCATGCCGTAAGGGATGGCCGGATAGGCCGTCATGGGACCGCAGGCCGACATGACGGCTGCCACCTGGGCCTGAGTGGCTGGCGCTGGTAGATTAGACGCGTTGTGTTGAGGCTGTTGCTGCTGGACGGCCGCTGGCAACGGAGAAGGTCCTGTAGGGGTCGGCCCCGATGCCGTCGCTGGCCGACGATGGCTGATGTGGTCCAGCTGTGGCATTAGCGGCGGCCGATTGTTGCTGCATCATTCGATTCATGCTGGACAAAGCGGCCAGCTCGGTTTCCAGCAGGTCCTTGTCGGCTTTGTGCAACTTGAAACGCTTGCGGCGACGCAACAGCGAGCCGTTTTCGAACATGTTGATGGCGTTGGGATGCAGCGTCCAGTAGGCCCCTTTGCCCGGCCGGTCGGGACGTCGTGGCACTTTGAGGAAACAATCGTTGAAGGAGAGATTGTGACGCAACGAATTTTGCCAGCGTTGAGTGTTCTTCCTGTAGTACGGGAATCGCTCCATGATGTAGCGATAGATGTCGGCCAGCGGCAGCATCCGCTCCGAAGACGATAAGATGGCCATGGCCGTCAGGGCGATGTAAGAATAAGGCGGCTTCTGATCGCCGTAGCTCTCACGACAAGGGCGCGGCATTTTGGTTGGATTGATCGTTTAAAAAAAAACAAAATTCGAAGAGATTGCCGATCTCTAATCGATTGGATTCAGTTGTAACAACAGCGGCGCATTGGAAATGGATAGAAAACGCACTGCGCTCACTCGAACAAAGTTCGTTCAAAGTCACTGGGTTTGTTTTTGTTGTTGTTGTTGTTTTAGTTTTCTTTTCTTCGGGGAAACGATGTAAACAGACGAATGTGAAAATTGCACACGAAAAGAAACAAACAAATCGGCTGGCAAATGTCGAGAATCAAACAAGATGGGGCGACTTGACGAGACGTTGTGCCTGCAGCACGGTCGCTGATAGAATGTTTACTTCCAACGGCCAACTGGCTCCAATATAGCCAGGCTTTTTGCTGGCTCTTTCTCTACTGACGCGATGGGAGGTGGTACGCAGCAACGAATGTGAATCCTCTACGTCTATACCCTGACTATCTGTGAAACGAGGGCCCGCCTCTTGGAAGCGCGAGTCCTCCTCCAGCCGATTGGTCGGTCGATGCCAGCCAATGGTAAGCTCTGCACACTCTGTTTGCAGCACCTTTTACAAGGTAAAAGAGGAGGGTGGGCCAAGAGCCTTCCTGCCCACTTCTTTCATTTTCATTTTCATTTTCATTTCGTCTCGATGTATTATTATATATAGGTTAGCATTTGTGTGTGCCATTGTAAAAAGGCGTCTAACTTGATGATCAGCCCAATGCACAGTCTACACACAGCCGCATGTTATAGAGGCACCCAAATAAAAACAGAATATCCCGAAAAGGACGTGATTCCTTCAGATGAACACAGAAGAGCAGTGAAAAAAATGTAAATAAATAAAAGAAAGAAATCTTTAAACTAGATCAAACTAAAAGAAGCGCATTAATTATAGCTAGACTACATTTAAAAAGCAATATAGCAACACGGCCATCAGAAAAGGAAATGACAACAACACCAAAGATATTTAAGAAACGAGACACAAAGGTGATCGTCGGTATATATATTCAAATCGCGCGCCATCACGCGGGACTTTGAGCGTGTCAACCATTTTTTTTTTTAATCTTAAGGGAACTAACACTGTCGTGTTACACCAGACGTGAAAAGGAGTTTATAACGATCGTATAAGAGCCTTGATTTCGACGCGTGAATCGGTGACCAACTCTTTGGGCATATATAAGTGGCGGCATTTTTGAATTGTATAGTTTAGAAGGAAACAAAACACAAAAAAAGAGGGCCGCTTCTCTATTCGATTCCCACACACGATTTCCCCTCACCAACGGTTAACAAGAAACGTAAAACAATTACGCGTACGGGTATAGGTATATATTATTACACACGCACGTCTCTCCGTATAGAAACTGAAGGGGAAAAAACGAACAAATATTTTTCATCGGCAATCGAAACAAAAACAAAACAATTTGAATAGAAGCCCAAAGTGACTAATTTAGCGTCATCGGGCAGCCATGCACATCAAGGAGCTTTTGGTATTTAAAAAGAAAAATTCAAAAATCAGCTGCTGCACTGTATTATATAGTGGCTTTTGGGAGGCCCTTTGAAAATGCGTGCGGTGACGCTTATATATACCTCTTGTGTATGTATATCAAATCCCCAATAGAAATCCATCAAGGTAAAGAGATGTTAAAAAAAAAAAGAATAGAATAGAATAGAATAGAATAGAATAGAATAAGAGAGGGTAAAAAAAAAAGGAGGGGAATTTACCGCGCTGTTATATTATTGTAAGCAGCTCGTTGCCGAAGAAGTTGAGGCTCTTGGGGCTCTATTTTTTTGTTCCCCCTCCCCTTTTTTTTCTATTATTCTTTATACACCTAATGCACCGAAGAAAAAAGAAAAAAAAAAAAGGATTCCTTTTTAAACGCTTAGTTTTTTTTTCGCTCTGTTTCTTTCGCTTTTTTTTTTTGTTTCTTTCTCTTTTCAACCCCCCTCCGAAGTTCCAATTATATATATAGACAGGTTGGTTCTTTATACTCGTATTGATTCCTGGTGGACATCTATAGGCCTCTTCAATGGAAAGAGGAAAGGTGGTGGGCTGCAGAGGGGTCAACATGCACAGTCCATTTAAACTTTCAATGCAAACGAAACAAAAATAATGAATCTATACACACTAAACGCGTGTGGCGTTATCGAACAATAGAGAACTCGTCAAATGTATTGAGTTGCTCTGAATTTTCAAAGACTTTCTATATATATACGCTGTGTAACGGCTATAATAGGTATATATAATATACACGTGTAAATGCATGGAGGCCTTTCTTTTTTTATTTTTCGCGTTGATTCGTTTTTGCTTTTTGCCTTCACCTTGACCACCCCTTCCTTACGACCCGGCTGACAGGTATCCAATCACGTTTCACACCTCAGCCTCGCAGAATCCCTCTGACCCTTTGCCGCTAATGACCTGGTACACAACAACCGCACTCGACGGGGGGTTGCGCGCGCTCCCCTTCAAGAACATCGGTCGCAAAGAGACCAGCCAAAAAGATCCATGCTGTACAAACCAGCACGTAGAGTGTAGGTCTATTCTCCAATATATTGGACAGATAAGACAAAAAATTTAAAAAAAAGAAAAGAGAAAAGAATAGAAACAACAGAGGACCATGGCCTTTTTTTTTTTTTTTCTATACAGACCAACCGCATCTTTCCCTTATTTTTTTTTTTTTTCTTTCTGAGAAAGTCAAAGAAAAAATCGATTGTTTCTCAACTGTGTTTGAA
Organism: Daphnia magna; assembly: GCF_020631705.1. Lineage (NCBI taxonomy): Eukaryota > Metazoa > Arthropoda > Branchiopoda > Diplostraca > Daphniidae > Daphnia > Daphnia magna. The sequence continues at coordinate 5,417,159 of NC_059184.1, forward strand.
AAGAAAAGGATGTATAGAACTGGCCATCTACGCATATATTTGTAGATATATATATATGGCTGCAGGGTCAGCTCAGGTCAAGCGGCTCCGTCCAGTCTGTCAGAGTTAAAAAAAACCCAGAAGAGAATCACCTTTTTCCCTTTCATCCCCCCCACCCTTTTCCTTCTCCCCATCACGAACCGAAAAACTATATTGATGCCGTACACGCATTACCTTTTGCTGTTATGTTTCTTCTCGCCTTCTATTTCTATTTATTTTTTTTATTTTTTTTTTCAACTTGTGTTAGCCAAAAAGGGTCAGCGGGAGACCTTGTTCTTGCTTGTATAAATGTATGTATATGATCGAACCCCCCTTTGCGTTTTCTTACCCCCTTCGCCACAATAACCCCCCTCGTTCTATACTGTTTCTGTATATATACATAATCATAATGTATGCAGTGCTTATTCTATCGCCTCTGTTGCTGTATAGTTAAGGACAGAAGAAGAAGAAATAAAATGAAATACAACACAACAAATGAATAGGTGGTTTTGGATGGCTTGAAATCAGCGTCCCCCGCTGATTGCAGGTATAGATCAGTGTGTAGGACGGGTCCTCCTACACCGTGTGTCCTATATATACATATATAAGCAGACTGTGCGCATTATTCACGTTGCACAAGAGAAGGGGGTTGCCATGAGGGAAATTAAAAAAAAAATATGATATTCCATCAACCAGTTTTGTCAATTATTGGGTAATTACCATTTACAATTACGAAACATTGTCGATGGAAATCGGCGTGTAACGAGTACAGTACACGGCCAGGGGTGTGTCTTATTGTTATTCAAGCCTGATGATATTTTTTTTTTTTAGTTTTCCCTTTCTCTTCTTATCATAATACGAGCCCAACCCGAAATGCGCCATCGATTGATAACCAGCTGCGTTTCTCTTTTTCTCTCTGCGCGAAAACATCCAGCAACGAACTGCTATATACAATCATTCATTTATATTTATGCAGATCTCTTGTAGGGCATGTGCACGCTAGACCTCCGTTATAACAATCCAACCAGTAATTGATTGAATTCCATAAAAGAAAATTTTTTTTTTTGTGTTATTACTATTATTATTATTGTATAGCCGGATGCGATATATTGTTTGCCTATAATATAGTCTATCGGCATTCATTTTTCGAAGAATAATAGCAAACACACTTTCTCAAAAGGAAAAGAGAAGCGATTGGGTGATATGGCATCATCGTGATGATGCAGATCAGGCTCCGGAGCAGAAAGAAAAACAATTGCAATTGTTTTTTTTTTTTTAAATTAGATTAATGTCTATAACGCTATTTAAAAAAAAAAAAAAACATTTAGCAGATCGTCCTATTAAGTAGGTTTCATAATTTTTGTAAGTGTCATCGTTCAACATGCGGTCGTTGTTGTACACGAAGGTCTACAAACAAAAGAGGGGTCGATAAATGAATACAACAATCGATTGCTTCGTGACGTGCGGATCAACATTCAATATTCGTGCTTATATACTTCAAATATGCTCCTAGTCATCTCCTATAGATTTTCTTTTCTTTTTATTCATTTTCTTGTCTACTTGGAGTATTTTATTTTTTTCATTTCCTATCGATCGGCCTATTGGCAGGGTCGTTTTCTCTCCCTCTTTTTTCTTCCTTTTTTCTTTTACCTTTTCGGGGAGGGACGAGGGGGGTTGAACTGATGGCTCAGGGTATATAAGACCTTGTGACTCGACGCAGGGGGTCTGGCCCAGGTGTGAAACTTTGGGAATCTCTGGGATGATGGTATACATATATATACATACATAAAGATATGCATGTGTGGCATAGGGGGGGCAATGGGACGACCATCAGGTGTCGTTCTTGCCTCTCTTAACCTGTAAAATAACATACCCCCTCTTGTTCTTTGGCACTTCTTCAAAGACAGTGGGGGCGAGAACGAGGAGAAACACAGTCGGAATGAATATAAGCCTACTGGCCAGATTTATCTCTCACATAGTTTTCTATATATGTATACATATATAGCTACGTGTGCATATTCACTCGGCTTCGAAACTCCCACCCCGCTCTTCTTTTTTTTTTTTGTCTTCTTCTTCTGGCCGCAAACCCCTCCTCCCTTGATGGAAATGAGAAGAAGCCAAGAATTTTCTTTTACCTATTTTTTTTTTTAAGACAATTCCCTCGCGCGTTTTTTCTTTTTTTTTCCAGTTCACTATATCTAGAAGAAGGTGGAAAACTATTGAAAGGTTTTCAAACACCTTTTTTTTCGGGTTTTTTTTTTTTCTAGAAAAAAATAAAAATTCTTGTTCTTCTTGTCGACTTCTTGGAAAAAGAAAGGCTACACACGGATTGTAACAATAGAAAAGACTTTGCATTATTTTTTCTGTTCTCCAATCTTAGCTAGTTGGCTTTTTTTTTTCTTTTCAAAATCAAATAAAAAAAAAAAAAATCCATTTTATCGATCGTATAGTGGTTGATGTACTCCAGCATCCCTTGCCCCAAACGATGAGTGAGCAAACGTCTCTTTGCCGTGGCAGCTCACAAGACACTACAACATTTAACAAACTAACCAGTAAATAAAACAAAACCAATTTTTTTGTTTTGTTTAATTTCTTCCTTTTTTGTTTTCTCTCCTTTGGTCTTTAAAGAGTCGTTACAAAGCCATTAAGAGTGGCCATCGACGTACAGTTCTTTGTAACCTTTCCCCGCGTCCGAGATGGATCGGCGTGTCTGAGTACCTCCTCTACAAACAAAAAGATAAATAAATAAAAATAAACTGTGTATTATATCAAATCAAATAAATAACATCTACGTGAATTTCATACCGAAGAGGGAAGCAGTGATAGAAAGAATTGAAACTTACAGACCAACAGGAAGAAACTGTGGCCACAAAATATGAAAATGGCAATGAAACTTGAGCAGCGAAAAATCTTGAGACTTTGCACGGCGCACAAGTGTTCCAAATAAACACGACATGTAGTAGATATAACACCTATTCTTGCAGCTTAAAGCATCATATCGTTACGTATTATCCTTTTGACGAGGATGCCAGTGCCAGAGGTGTACATCAATTCATCATTTCAATCAAAGATTTCAAGCGGTGCGAGAATACCCACCGAGTTCTCTTTTTTTCCCCCCCTTTTTTTCGATTCTTATGTATACATCTAATATATTCTTGTGTACAGTAATCTCATTCTCCTTATAAATAACTGTTTTTCCGGCCCTTCTTCCGTAAAAGCGGAGGAAATTCTCTTTTCTTCTTCATTTTATTTTATTCTATTCTATTTATTTATTTATTTTTTCTTATTTTGAAATGTTTAAGTAGGAGCGAAAGGCCTCCCACGCCTCAGCCCCCAAGTCTGATTGAATGAATACATTTGAATCGAGTTAACGTCGACGCCATATTTCATCCGGCAGCCGAATCCAATGACGTCTCTGTTGCGTTCTCTTTTTCTTTTCCTTTTTCTTTCTTTTTTTTCAGAACGGAAATCTTGACAGACACATGTATACAGTGAAAATAAATAAAAGAAACACGCCAAGACACAAGAAAGATAGACGTGCTGCATAAAGCCATCAAAACTTGACTTTTGAAACACGCGCAAAAAAAACCAAACAAAACAAGAAATGATCCAACACTTTAGAAGGTACGACGACCCAAGCAGAGAATCCTTGCGCATCATTTTGCGCGGTATAAATCATTTTGAATGCGACTGCAAAAAGAAGAAGAAGAAGAAGAAGAAGAAGAAGAAGAAGAGCGTGAGATTAAACAACGGGACATGCAACTATATAGAGATATAACATAAGAGGCCAAACATTTTTGTTGACTGCGGTTGTCTCCATTGCTTCTCTGGCAGCGAACGTGCGTGAGTCACGTCAAACGACCATTTTTCCAACCGTAATTCTCTTTCAAATCGCACAGCCGCAAAACAGAAAAGCTGAACGTGATTTTGTTCTTTTTATTCTTCCCGCTTTCTCATTTTGAAGATTGTCGCCTCACCTAATGCCGCGTGACAATAGATGAGCTCCATTTACAAGCGCACAACATACACGACAATATAAAGTCTCAATTTCTCTTTGCCTTCAATATGCAAATTAGCGGCTGATACGATGACTCTTCAGGTGACACAATGTCTGCACATGTATGACATATCCATCGGGCCTTCATCTTTCACCTTTTTTTTTTTTTAAATTCAAATCAAAATCAAAATCCCGCGCGTCCTGATGTTAAAGAAGAAGAAGAAAAAAAACTAGACAGGCAGTAACACAACAGTGGAGACTGTTGTGTCTACATAGAGAGAAAGATGCGTGCGTGCAGCCAGTCAATGTGTGTGTGTGTGTGTGTGTGTATTTGTGAGTTGGCGTTTGCTTGAAAATAACCAAAGTGGCAGGTCACGACCGAACATCATCCGTCTTGTGATATGGCTACAAGACATTTCGGAAAAGAACTTGTCCGTGTGTGGGAGAGAAGCAGCACCGAATGGCCGTCACTTGGCCGCTCCAGCCCCTTATTTGAATAAAAGAAAGAGAGAGAGAGAGAGAGAGAGACTTTTTGGCTATGAGAATAGATGATGGTGATTGGCAGGTTTGTGTTTGCAACGTCAAGGCAACAACGAGCCACACACCGGGACGTCTACTCTCCTCCTCACCAATAACCAGCACCCATTCCTTTCTATATTCCTTCCGCGAGGAGAGAAGAGGAGGTTGAAAACATTGGGTCCTCTCTCACTTTTTCACGTGTTGTCTCTCGTTATTCTCTCAGTGTTTTTCTTTGTTGTTCTTTTTCCTTTTTTTTTTCGTTTTTCCTGCCTCTTTTCTACATATGCACAGGCAGTGGTTCTATAAATACATAAGCACGAAAAAGAGCCAACCAATCCGTGAGAGCTGCTCACAAAGTCGGCGGAATTTTATTGAGAGTCGTACACACACACACACACAGCACGTTATTTTTGTTGTATATATACGTTCAACGTTGTGTTACGATGCGTCTGCTCTTGTGTATGTATATATACAAGTTGTTTTTCTATATGACTGGCACTGCCAGTAGAATAACGACATGCCATCCATCCAGCCTCCACCCGCATCTGTACACACGAAATCGGCATCGTTCGTTCAACGAAAATAAACGTTAAGAAAAACAAAAATCCTGTTCAGTATTCCAAGAGCTCAGACAAATAGTTCAGCCATTTTTTATTTGATTTTGGTGCCTGGGAATTTGAGAGTTGCAAAAGAAACACGTGGCCAATGGCAATAAGTCTATACATGTATGCATTTGAAATATATTGCCACATTATACAGCAGCAGTTGATGCGTTTCATCTTTCATCTTAGTCTCAGTCAAACGAATGGAAAAGAAGAAAAAAACAAAAAAAAAACACATTGCAGTTGGAAATGATCTAAACAGGAGAACGTACAAATCACTGGTGTACTGTATATGGATATATATACCTTTGTGAACTATTATACGTAGAAAGCAACAGGCAATGATGACGCCGACTGATTGCCTCCAATGATGGCCCCCATCTGTAATCGTGACGCTGTTTCTTTTTTCTTCGATTTGTTGTTGTTGTTGTTGTAGCATTTTTGTTTTTTTCTTTTCTCTTTATGATTTCTTTCATTAACACCAAAAAGACGGCCAGTAATTAGTGTGTTGTATATGCATATATAGACCTCCCCCCCTTCTATTCGATTAGGGGGAATCGTCGCGGGTGGCTTGTCATTTCTTCTAATGATCGTGAAATTTCAAATCAGCTTCGTAATAACAAACGCGCCGGACGAAAACAAAACGCCGAGAGCGTTATTTACCCATTCCACTATAGACGTCTATTTTCTGTTTGTCCAATTCGTCACGGTCCCGAATTGTTTATGTAGTTCTTTCTCTCTGTTGTCTTGTCTGTATATACGTATGTGCTGCTGTGTGTTGTAGACCTAATATATAGAAGGGGGCAAGTCGTGGCTAAACGGCATCTAATGACCGGCTGTTCTCTCTCTCTCTGTGTGAATGCCTGTCGGTCTGAAAATAACAAAAAAAAAAAGCTAATCACACGTAATCATCTGCCGGTCGTCCCATTGGCCAAAAGAAAAAAAAAAGGAAGAAACAGTCGGCAATCATTTCTTTTCTTTATCTTTCTCTCTTACTTATACAGTTATACCCCCCTCGCCAATAGATGAATGGTATACACATAATCATGTCATTTCTTTGTGTCTCTTTTTAATTGCCTACATGCAAGTATGTCTGCCCGTGTCTGTGTCCAGACACAAACACGTCGGTCGTGAAAAAATGATTGCAACAGGTGGTTGTGCGTGAAAGCGGACGAAGAAAGTTGGGCCCAGCTTTTCAAACACGAACATCAACCAGGAAGAGTTCTTTGAAATCGTGAAATAAATATTTGGCCAAAAAAGAACAGCGAAACCAACGTTTGTATAGTCATCATCATCACACACCAAGAAATGCAATTGCAATTTCACGGAAGATCATCCAAAGAATTTTGTCGGATCTTCTGGTTTATTTATTATTTTTTTTTTTTTGTTGAGTTGAAAATAAAAATATAGAGGGGGTGAGCGTAGGCCAATGACTTTGCTGCATCAACAGAATGAGGCAATACTTCTTCTTCATTATCATGGAATAATCGAATTCTCCCTTCAATCTTTTTTTAGGTATTTTTTATTTTTGCTTTTGTTCGCTGCTGCATTTTTTTTTCTCCTTCTTTCCGAATGTGTTTCTATTATGCAGAAGGGGGGGGGGAAGAGACAGGGCGAAGGGGGGGAGCGATGAAGAACTGCGGGAAAGAAAAATATTTGAATTTAAAAATCTATTCTCCCCCCTTCATGTTTCTTCACACACACACACACACCACACAAAATCTTAACTGATATATACACACCATCAAGGTTTTTTTTGAACCATTATTTTCCTCTTCTGCCAATGGTCCAATGTTAAAAAAAAAAAAAAAAAGGTGTTTGGGGGGTGTGAATGGCAGAAAGGAGGGGGTCTCCGTTCTAGAATAACATCCCCCCGCGTGAAATTCCCATATAGATATCCATAAACATATATTAAGAGTTTAGTGTAGTACAAACCCAAACCCAAATGTCGAAGCTTGTTTCGGGTGTAGGGGGTGGGTGATGCATTTTGGCGCTGTGTGTAGGGAAAAAAACACAAAAATTGTGGAATGTCTTGGAGGGAGGAAAATTGGTCATCAAGTTCTTGTTGTGCGCGGCATGTGAGCAGGGAGATGTGGGGGGAATAGATACGGATAGTTTTTTTTTGGCCCAGGCAAAAAAAAAAAATAATAATAATAAAGTGTGAATTCTCACACCCACCAAACGAGGAGAGAGGGCCAGCGCGCGCCGCGCATTTGCTGGCCAGCATATGGAGAAGGAAAAGAAAAACAACAACCAAAACGAAGAGTGAGAGAAAAAAAGAAAAAATCCTCTTCAAACATGATGGATGTCGAGTGTTTGTTAGCATTTTAATTAAGCGTTGATAACAAATCGTTGGAAGCAGTGGGGAAGACACGTGAACGGCGCTGCCTTTCTGCCGTTCATTTATGTATAGAGGCCGTGCGAGAGGGGCGCGGGTGCCCCCTTGTGCCGCACTCTTCTGCAGTGTCAGAGCACAAGGGTCAGAAAAAGAAACAAAAAAGAAACAAAAAATCATGTTATAAAGTATACACAAACCATTCCGAAGAGAGAAACACCTCAAACGCGGGATCGACGTCATGCAAACAAAGTCATTGATCATCTTTGAGAAGGTGTGAGCCATCTTTTTCCAACACTTCTTGTTTTGTTTTTTTTCTTTCTCTCAACTCCACTCAGTCCGACTGTCTGTCTCTCAATAGGGCAGCTAAGACGCGCATGAATAATATTTTGCTGTTGAACAACATTTTTGGTTTCTCCCCCCCTCTCAACGCACTTAACGTATAGAACGGTAAGACACATTGGCTTTGTTCTTCAAAATATATATAGAAAGGAAATGAGTGGCGGCAGCAATCGAGAAACACACGCATCGTCATCATCGGCCGTTCTTTTTGCTCAATCTATATGCAGTTCGAATGGAAGAATTATTCCCCGAACAGTAGTACAGCAGATGATCTTTTCCAATCTTTGCTATGGGGAAGAAAAGTTTGAATTCCGGTTGACTCACAGGCGTGTAGTGCGTCGTTCCGGTGTTATAGACCCTTTTTATTTGCGTGCTGTGTGTGTAACAAATCACAACGATGGGAAACTATATATAGAACAGTTATATATACATTTCGTTTGCTTATATATAGGTCCAGTTTTGATTATTTTTCAAAATTTTTTATGTTGTTCTTCTACTGGCTGGACGGAATGGACGGTTGGAACTGGGCACCAACCAGCCGGAAAATTGCCTTCCTTCATCCGGAACGCACCAAGGATATGCTAGACTTCCATGATTATAGTAAACATTCATCATATCTTAAGACAATTGCAATTTAAAACGATCCGAATAGAGGAGAATAATTTCAAATCAAGAAAAATGAAAAATTGAAATCAAATCGGCTGGCAATTTAAACGAATAAACAATAAATATTATACAGACAAAAAAACGAACCGGAAAAGAGGATTAACGTACATCCCTTCGATCTCACAATAGTGTCACTGCGTCCACGGTGAAAGAGAGCTGCAGAACGTGGCTGTTGATTATGAAGGTTGTGTATGCAAGGGCGCGATCCCGTGGCTTATCAAACCATAACCATCCCCTTGTTGTCACCTCATTTTTGTTGCTGTTCTCTTTCTTCTCGTTTTGTTGTTGTTTAATAAAATAGCTTCCAGCCTTTCCATTGTTGGCATTGTCTCCTCTATCGGGGTATACATAGGTTGCACAACAGCGGCTGTATATACGTATATGTATGCATGGGAAGAGGAAACAAAAATGTTGGGCGAGACTATAGGAGGGAAGTTCTTTGGCTTGTCTCTTTGGTCGGTTCTTTTCTTCGCGGGCGGAAGTTCACTTAGATTCTCCTCCCCCTTTTTTTTTTTCATTTATACCATTCACAATTGAACGTTGAAATCATTTTCCAGCCTTATAGTTTACCTGTTGGCAACAAGAAACGTGTAGGAAGAAAAGCTGACTTCCTCAACGCCATCAACATCGAGGGTGAGCTTTACATGGAGACGGACATGTCGACCCAGTTCTGTATACACAATTTGCTATCACTCTTACCATCGATGTCCAAAGTGTCAACACGTCCAATTATATACAGTCAGACAGATGACCATCATTTAAAAAAAAAAGGTAATAAACGAATGGCACTTTTTGATGTGTATTAATAACATTCACTTTTAATGAGTATGTCGAGTATATAACCCTGTCATTATAGGAACAACAGTAGCGGCTTGGTGACCATTGGTTATATATGTCACTGCACTTCCTGGACATCATGTGCGACACAGAGAAATTTTTTTTTCTAACAAACCCATCAGTTGGAGAGGTGAAACGCCTACAATTCTACACACACACGCATCAAATGTAACAATAGAAGCCGCTATATACAGGGCCCGAAAAATTAAAAAAATGAATAAGCCGACACTTGGGTGGGATTACATTTCATTCTTGCCTTTGCCCATTCGTGTTGTCATTGTTGAAATTGTCGTTATTGTTTTATTCTTGTCTGTTTGTGGAATGGAAAAGAGAAACTCTAAAAGAAGAAGAAGAAGACGAAGGAAATTGACTCGCTGTCGTTTTCCTGTGTATATCTATTCTTGTTATTATTATGTTTCAGCGGGGCCACGGCCGCTTCTTGATCTGAACACCTGTTTTTTTTTTTTTTCGTTTTTTAGAATAATCATTTGCGGTTTGTTTTGTTTTTGTTGTTGTTGTTGTTCTTTATTGTTTAAAGCTCCGCCAATTGGTTTCTGGTAATCACCATATATATATAAATTTTGTTTTGTTTTTTTTGTTTCCTTCTTCTTTCGTTTGTGTCGGTGTATATAACTGCCGGTCGGGACGAGCTGGGTAAAATAGCCGGGAGTCGGGGAGCTCGACCATATTATACACTTTGCCTGCGGCCATTCAAATTACCGCTTCCCCGACAATGATGTGAGGAGGGCCATCAAAAGACGCAATCAACAGCACGGATCGGCGTAAACCAAAGAAAGTATCAGCACTTTGCGAGCCTTATTGAATTAGTTGATGATTGTTGATACACACACACCTTTTCTTTCAGGCTATGCGCAGTAGCTGCTTGTACAAACTGAAAACGAACGACTAGTGCGCCGTGTGTAATAACTGCCGTCTTATTCTATTTCGAGGGCGGTCTGGGGACTCTTTTTCCTCTTTTGATGGCATTCATGGGAATCTGATTTTCTATTGCATACGTTGGACTTGTTTGTTGGTCTACAGCAAATCGTTGGGCTTATACGATCAGGACGAGAAGGATAGAAATCACTGTTATTATATGTATAAAGCTAAAGCAGCTTTTTTTGCTATAGCAGCTGTAGTTATATAGTTGGACGTCATTTTTTTTTTTTTTTATCGGAATATTTATCGACTTCTCTCGGATGCAATGAAATTACCGGCAGGGCTCACCAATCGTCGAAGCGCACAGGGGAAATTTTCTGATTATTATACATTCAAAGCCAGTCGACTTGGTTTTGGATTGGAGCAGCCGCCCGGGAAGTGTGAAGGCGCATCCGGGAATCACAAAGAGAAGAAGAATACAATCAAAAAGAAAAAAAAGATTGAAGACGAAATATTCTCGAAAATAAGCAAAAGAAATAAAAAGACGCGAGGTGAAAACTACTCAATTTGCATATGACTCGCTATTGCTATCTACTGCTGCGACCGACTCGATTTACTGCCGTCCAAGAATGCAATCACATTTTTTGTTTAGTTTTATATTGCCGCAACGTAGCGCTCCTGATAATATGGCGGTGCAGGCGGCTTATACCGAATGACGATAAAAAAAAAAGAATCCGCTAGCAGCTTCCTACACGTGTGCACGGATGATCAATGATGCGTTCGTGAATGAAACCATCCGGCGCGCATCGCACACATAGCTACATCTGTATTATTATCACGACCGTTTATACTTGTAACATCCCAATAGTGCATGTGTAGACCTATACTCTTAAAGCAGTGCGCATATGTATACAATAAAGATCTACATTTTTTAATTTTTCTCCAACATATTTATCATCCACGTTTCTTTTTTTTTAAGTTGAAACGAAGAGAACAAGAAAAAAGAAAAACTTACTGCTGAGGAGGAAGCCTCCGAGGTAAAACGTTTTCCTACCGCCGACACCAATTTATCGCTCAGTCACTAAATCACATCTTTATATTTTTGATTTCAAGAAAAGCAGAAACAAAAAGAACTTACCTTTTTTTTTTTTAATGGGATTCTAATGAGATTTTTGTTTTGTCTTTACATCTTTACCGGTATACAAGCGTATATTCATCATCCAATGCACTTTACGAGTTTTCTTCATTCCTTCGTAAGTTCGAAGCTTGAAAACTATATCCACGTTTCATTTCCTCGTTATTAGAAATACGAAGAACTATAGCGGCTAGTGTTATACTTAAATTCTATGGCAAATGGTTGTATAAAACAAAGCAAATGATAGACAAATTAGTGATTCACTCTGATGCAATTCTTCTTCTTGAATTTAAATGTTTCTTTATCTTCTTCTTCTTCTTCTTCTTCGCGAATGCGTTTGCACATCGGCATTATACCTGGAGCGAGGACAATGTCATCATTGCGTCACGTCTGGAGCCAGAGCAAGTTGTAGTATAAATACGAAGTAATTGCACAAAAAGTGCACGTATACAATTAGTTTGCTCTCATTTCTAGAACAACCTGCTCGCGGTACTCATGTCCAAATATTAGTTATGCTTCTACGCGAAATTCGCTAACATCCAGAGGCCATGAGTGTCATTCGCTTTCGCATAGCAACTCGCTGAATATATAGAGAGAAAGCCCACACACAGTATGCGCGCACACACACACACACACACACGGACGGGAGCATTAATGATATAGAAAAGATTCATTAATGCGAACTTGATTCGTCGGGTTTTGAAAAGGTAAACCGCTTCCCGCTGCGTTTGTGTGTACACGTTGAGGCGGTGCGCGCACGCAAGACACACACAAAGGCCGCTATATTTTCAATCATCAAAATGAATGAGGGAACAACAGGGAAAGAAAAAAATTGGGGAGGAAGAAAAAAATAAATAAATAAATGAAAGAAATAAAAAAAATAAAGGATAACATAAAGCAGTGGCTTGAAAGGGTTGTCAAGCTGAACCAAAACAGAACGATGTAACAAAACAAAAACAAAAAAAAGGCCACGTAGTTGGATTATTTTTGCCTGATTGCAGAATGAATTATGGAGAACTTTTCTTTTTTGTCAGTCGGAGTTATTATATAAAAAAAAAAAAATTGAGAATAGAAGAAAGGACGATTCCTTGACTCATTTTTTTTTTTTTTGGCGGTTGTTAAGAGAAGGGGGAAATCTAACCCCCTCCTTCGCAGTCATAAATATGAAAGATTCACTGCTGCATTCCAGGTGCAAATTGCTCGGCTGTTCAATCTGGTGCTCCGCGGCGCGCGCGCCTTGCGGCTTCCAAAACTTCTCATTTTTCCCTGTTTTTGATTTCTTTCCCTTCGTTTTTCTGATTCAAATGTCTCATATTTTTCTCTCTCTCGCCCACGTAGTACATACACAAGTTTAAATGGAAAATAAAATAAAAAAATAATAATAATAATAAGGAATCGAGTTTCCGTCATCTGAATTAATCGTTACATAATGAACTTTGCCGGCTGATGTTTCAAAACGATGTAAAATATAAAGACAGTGGTGGTGGCGGCAACTGCTGGAAAACAAAAATAGGTCCAGGACGCACTAGCTCATCAATTTTCTTCTTGTAAAGAAATAATTTTGTTCACAATTCCCCATTTCTATTTTTTAATAATTTGTACAGTTTTAATTGCGCCATACCGAACTCATTTCCTACCTCGGCTTTAACTTCCTTAAGTCTTAACTGTATTATACAGACACAGAAGATAAACGCACGTATAACGTATAACGCAACGCGTCGAGGAAAAACAGGTATTTTTGAATGCAGCAGTTTTACTTGGTTCTCCGTCTTCTTTCCATCGTTTGCCGCGTGAACGCTGGCAGATTGAAACAGACGTTAAAGTGCGGCTAATATTGATTACAACGATCATGAATGTATAATTAAGTGTGCGCTCTGAGCATCCCACCCCTCCCCTGTTGGAGGGACGTCTACGGATAGGGGGGAAGGAAAAAGAGAAACACACCAAACCGTCAAACCTATGCAGACAAAAAACACAAGAAAATAATAAAAATGAAAGAGAAGAAAAAGCGGAAAATGGACATCATTCATATACCAAACCTCTTGCACATACTTGAATAGCATAGTATAGTATATAATAGCTTGTAAAGCATCTTCTTTTCTATGCCGTTCACAAGGATTTGTCACCTTGGCCAAAACGGGTAAAGAGAACATAAAGATTGCTGCGTATTTAATCACCACTCATAACACATTTAAATGCCCTCTTCCCCCCCATTTTTCTCCCCAAATATTTGAGAAAAAGAACGACATGTTTTTATTTTTTATCGTTTTAACATTCAACCATGCGGGGGACGCTATAACACGGGAAGCTATATCTATTTCGTGCCCTCCCAATGTTGCGGACTTGTTGGCTTTGTTGGCGAACGTAGACCATTTTCAGCCTGCACAACGCGAATCGAATCGATTCAACTCTTTTCTTTTTTCTTTTCTTTTTTTCCTTTTTTCGTGCCACGTATCAAATACCGATGCGAATGCGCAAAGCAATAACCATATGCATATTACACGTGATGGGGGCTGATGCCATTGACGTGCGTCTCTATGTGTGGGGTGATGGCTGTAAGAGTTGGACGTGTTTCTTTCTTTCTTTGTTGTTGTTGTTGTACACAAATGCCGACAACAATTTCAAACAGAAAAAAAAATGAGAGCTATATAAGGGAAAACCTGTGGCAATAACAGATGATGGGAGTCGGAGAAAGACGTCGGTTGCGTATAAAAAAACAAAAACATTCCCAGCATCGAAACGAAAAAAAAAAAAAAAAAGGGAAAAAAAATCTGAAATCACGAGGTGTTACTCTGTTTAATTGCCATCGCACGTATTAGGACAAGAATGAGATTGCTATTGCATCATTATTTATTCAGTTTCCGTGGCGATTATTCCACCATTTTTTATACCAAGTTTAATCCACTTATACATAAGGCTTTGAATAAATCAGTTTCCTTTTTTTTTTCTTATTTCCCTTATTTTCTTAAATTGCCTCGGCATAAGAAAGAAAATATTTGTTTTTTTATTGTAGACGTTTGCTCTTCATTCTCCATCAGTGCGAGAGAACCCAACTGGTCGGATAGATATCGTTCCTTATGTGTATATATATTCAAAATTAGATTCGGCGATGCAAGAGAGCTCTGCCAAGTTCTTCAGTTTTATATACAGGCCGTTGGTGAACTTGTTAATTTGGTGGTCTCCAGCACAGCATAACATATTATTTTTGCCATCATTATCGTAACGATTTTTATGGGGGGAAGAGAAAAGACAATATCTCCAGTCCTTGCCTATTATCTTCCGGAATCCTTGGCTCATTCTTTTCTTCGGGAAATAATGAAGCACCATTTTTCGTTTTCTCTTTAAAGTTGGCTTTGTTTTCATTGGCTTGTTCATTAGAAAAAATCAAAAAAAAAAAGGTAAGACTCTATAACCAACTTGAGGCCACACCTATTCTTCTTATAGATGTAGTATACATATGCCCTGCTTTATAGTCTCATTCTGAAGGACTATATACACGAATGGTTTTTAATTTGATTTTCTCAACCCCCTTTTTTTCCCCCTTTTTATCTTCATCGTTTCGTGAGAAAACACAAAAGGAGCCCTTGTCGTGGCCGATCGGTTGTTGGGATGCTGCGCTTCACTTGCCAGACGCTCGTTGACATTTGACGATTCATTCCCGGCGCCTCAATTTTTGTTTTGAAATGTTCCTTTTGCTTCGAAAAGAAACGACAAATTCAAACCGTGGCCAAAATGTTTAGTTTTTCTTTCTCGCCCCACCTAATTACGAATGGAGGCGCCAGTACTTCCGGACCTGTTTTTCTTCAATAACAAAAAAAAAAAAACGAACTTCATTGATTGAATAGAAGTGAGACAGGACCTCCCTGGCCGTTGTCGCCATCGTCGCGTCGCAAGAGTCTCAATGAACTTAGATTTTTTTTTTTTTCGTTTGAACACGTCTGTGCTGTGATATCTATTCATCTTTTTGTCTGTAGGACTTTGATTGTTTTCCGGACCCAGGCTATTATCTCGTCATGGTTAGACTATTTCAATTCCCCGAAAAAGGCATCAGCACTTTGAGTTTAAAAAGCTAAAACATATTGACATACACACAAGAGCTGACATAGTCTTTATATAGTGTCATCTATGATTTTTCATTCAGTTTTCCCTTTCCTGTTGTACAGCAGTTCGTCAATGGGAGAGAAGACGTGACAATCTAAAGACAATTGAATTAATGCTCGAGCTACAACAATAGACCACCTACCGGTAATACAGCAACATGTTTCATTTCCACCAAGCCCACCGACTTCTCTCTCAGTATAAAAATCCACTCTTTGTCTTTAATTATTTTGCCAGCAGTAAATATAAATCGTGAGCGAGTTGGAAACCTACTAAAGCTAAAAGACTATATAAGAGAAATCAGAGTTAAAAGCCACGGCTGAGAATCAAATTGCGAGAGAGTTCCCAGCGAATAGAGAACAGATGCACTTTGCTATGATCTACTGCAGTGCTAATTGTACATCAAAAATCTTAAATATATAAAAAAAACGTGCAAAACGTCACTTGATGCCACAATCAAAGAGAAATATTTGTAAAAAATAGAAAGATCAAGTCAATTTCCGTGTTTAACCTCCACGTGTTAATTCGTGCGCCCCACCTAAAAAGAAAATGGGCTGCCTGGCTTTCGCGTCGGGATCGTCTAATGAAACACGGGGCCACTGACGTGTTTGATGTGAGGACCCCCACGCGTCCGTACACATCGATCGTTCGGCATTTTCTTAGTGTTCATAGCGTATAATTACTCTTGCCTTTCATTAAATTGAAGGAGCCTCCATCATTGGTATGGATGATTGAAATGAAAAAGAAAAAAAAAGGTAAACTGATATAAGATATAAGACACACACACACACACACGGGGGTGCTGTTCCTCTTCTTTCTTCCATCTTCAGGGCGTGCTACTATACCCATACCATAACGTCCATGTTTTGAACCTTTTTTTCTTTTCTTCCCCAATCCTTTTGTCCGGTAGCCTTTTTTTTTTTTCCTGTTCCACCTGTGCTACCATAGCAGGCCACCAGGTCGACCAGCACACGTATATTCAACCCCATGGGGTTCAACACACACAGAGTTTCTAATTACACGCTTCGAACCAATTAAGGTGAATATGTTTTCAAAGTTGAAGTTCTTGCTTGCCACTTACACACACACACACACACACACACATTGACGAAGAAAGCGTTTGGTCCGTATATAAAGAATCATAATATAAGACGAGAGGTGAAAAAAAGGCTGGAACCAAGGGCATAAAGGTGCTAGCCAAGCTTAGTGATTATAAACAATAATAATAATAAAGAATAGAATGAGATACAGCGGCGGCGATCCCCCCCCCCCTACAAAACAACCCGCATTAGTTGAAACGATCACACAACTTTCCAGCAAATCGAATGAACGAAGAGCATCTAGCCCTGCCCGTCTGATTCATTTTTTTCGGTCCGTTTTCTCTATACACAAAACGAAAAAAAAAAAAGGGTCGGACCATCAACCAGATGGCTTCAATCTCATTATGAAAAATAAAAAACAAAAAACAAAAAAAGAAAGAAAGAAAATGAAGTTTTTAATCTATTTTGGTTGCGCGATGTGTTTATGCATCATCAGATGTACGTGTATCTTTGTAGCAAACGCGGCGAACAATCGTATACATATATATATATATATGTAACAGCCGACAAGCAGCGACTCGCCAACTGGCCAATGGGCGTTACCCGATTCCATTTTAGGAGGATAACCATTCAAATGTATATGAGAGCGGTCTACAGACATATTATGTTGGATACTCTCCTTATCATTTTTCCCGATAAACATCTAACATGTTGAAGAGGAAGTTTTCATTCCTCAAAGCTATATAGCATCATACGAATCGATTAGGCAGCAGTACAAAAAAGAAGGTGTGTGGGGTGGGGGGGGATCGTATCAATTACATTACCATATATTCGAATCAGGAAACCCCACACACCTTTACACGGCTGCTGCTGCTGCTGCCGCTCTCTCTCTCCGTTTTCTTCAACACGTTTAAACGATGATAATAATCCTAACACGGCCATCCGTTATGTAAGTATCTTCTCCCGCGTTCAAATCGCTACAAGACTCCGCAGCGCGCAAGGCTTAATGTTCATGTTGCCGACGACTGAGTGTGTGTGTGTGTGTGTATATTATAACTATACACAACGATTTAAGCAGCCCCGGCCAATGTTGTTGAGGATAAGACCCACACTGTTATCCTATTTGGTAATGTTGGGATTACAATTGATTTTCATCCTCTCCCGGCGTTATATACAAGAAAGGGTGCCGGCTGACAAGGTGAATCTCATTTTAATGGAAGGCAGCAGTTCGTTCATTGTCTTTTCTGTTTTGGCCGCGGCATAATGAAGTCTCCGCGGCCGCCCGGACGACGAATGAGCTTGAAATTATATACAGAGGCAAGTCAATGGCGGGGCTTAATCAATGGACACACACACACACACACAGAGAGAGAGAGGACGACGCTTGGTTTCTCGTTGTTTTGCCTTGTTTTTTCTCTTTACGTGATCCGAACTGCGCCTTCCGAATGGAACGCTATAGCATCCACATCAGGTTGCCACCCATTAGCATATAATGTATTGAAATTACAGGCGCCAAAGTCCCGCGATTGGTCATCCATCATCTAAAGTGATCGACCCAGCGGTACACATTCCCCCCCATCAGCGGTGGGCAACAACAACAACCAACAACGGGCTCCTCGAGAACAAAAAAAAACAGAAAAAAAAAATAGAAATTATTTATTAAAGAATAAGAGAAAAAAAACATGGAGAGGCGAGAGAAAGGGCCAACGTATATACATTTGATCTCAAAATGTGTATATACACACACACACACACACACAATAACAACAACAAGAAAAACGAATTATTAATTTATGGTCGAATGCAACAAAAAGGGTCGGCGGCGAGCGAGCGTGCTGTGTGTGTGTGTGCGTTTGCCTACCGCAGCGTTTTTCCGTGTGTTCACGCCTGTGTGTCCGTCTGTCGGTGAGCGCCTCTCTACTTGTTGTGTGTGTGTGTGTGTCTGTCTGTGTTTGAGGAGGCGAGAATATATACATACATCAAAGGTGGGAGGCCGGAGGAAGCGTGTAATCAACCAAATTGCAAGGTAGTTTTTTTTTTTTGTTTTTTTCATTCTTGTTTTTGTTATTTCTCTGGCCAGTTGAATATATGGAGAAAGAAAAAAGATGGAAGGAGACTGGCCATTATAAAAATTGA
Source organism: Daphnia magna (assembly GCF_020631705.1). NCBI lineage: Eukaryota > Metazoa > Arthropoda > Branchiopoda > Diplostraca > Daphniidae > Daphnia > Daphnia magna. The sequence goes on from NC_059184.1 coordinate 5,435,763, forward strand.
AGAAACAACATGGAACAGGCGAATCAGCGAAAGAAGGAGAAGAAAAAAAAAAAGAAATGCGGGGGGGAAAAAATGGCTTGTTTCACGTTTCGTTGTTTGGTTGATTCCAAAACAAGAATTTTTTCTGATTTTTGTTTTAATGACATTTGTAAAAGCGGCTGGCTATAGAAGGAGTGGTCACGTGGCCGCGGCGGGCGGATTTTTCGGTCTCTTTTGACTCTGCTCTCAAATGGTTGAATAGCGTGCAAGAAATCAACTTTGGCCCTCTTCACCTTTTTTCTCTTATCTTTTCTCGGATTCTGACTGACTCGATCTCGGGCTCATTTCACCTAGTCGCTGCCTCACTTGTTTTAACCTACACACACACACACCAACACCCTCCCTCTCTCTTGCCTAACGCACAGCATTTCAACCTATATGAGTGGAGTGTTTCTATTGTATTTTTCCATCTCTCTCTGTGGGCTCATCATCATCACAATCTCTTCTCAGCTTCGGCAGTCGATTCGTGTAGATCCTTTTCCCCTTCTATTTTTCTTTTTCCCTCTTATTCTCCACCTCCTCCGCAATAGGTTACCGTCATCATATTCATCCCGGCTATTCATTATTCTATTAAACGTACCAACACCGCCGCCGCTGCCTACACAGGTTACCTACAATTGCCGCAGCCGCAATGAAAAAAACAAAACAAAAAACTGTGTCGTTACATAATAGTAGACTATAGGTGCTGGGTAACATGAAAGAAACGAATACGTGGATAAGAGAAAAAAACAAAACAAAAACACAACTAGACGAAGTTTTTGTTTTCCTATTTTTAATAATTGCAATTCTTGTTTTGAGTTTTTCTTGGTTGGGAATTTCTTTCGAATTTGTGGCTTTGTATAGGGGCGCTAGAATAATTCACGGGCGAACGGAGTCAAGACGATGGCTGGGAAATTCACAGCTTTAATGCCGCCGCGTTTCCTATAACTATTTTTGCTAGATAATGACACATATTTCTACTATATAGATACGTTCGTGTGTCTCTATGCACAGATATATAAAGACATCATAAGACATGTTGCCATCACGGTGCCAACCTCTCTGCAGGTGTCAATCTCAAATGAGTGATATTGCGGCTAGCCGCTGACAACGTGTCTGACACGTAGGCACACATTTACACAACTGTTGCCCCTCTGATTGTCGGGTTGTCATTAACTTGAGCCGCCGCCAACAGACCCCATTTCCACCAGCGCAGGTTACCTAGGCGACATCCTCTCGCAAAAAGGAGTGGGCGTCAACGTCACCGATATCAAAATGGTCTATACAGTTTTTCATTAGGTTGAGAAATAAGTTGTGAATGGCGAAGAGTTTTGACCGAAATCTTGTTGATGAAAGACGGTAAGGTTTAGGATGACAGTTGATTGGATATTCCTATTCCGCTTTGAAACGTTGAATGGCGAACAGAGAGCTCAATATGAGTCCCCTTTCCATCCTAAGGTTGATTCGATTGAGGCCAAGAAAGTGTATTCCTATCAGTTGGTTAATGTACTTTTAAATATTTCATAGCTCTCTGAACTGACCGCGTAACGAATCATAAACGAGCCGCAGTTATATATCTCTAGAACAACCCTTCTTTTGCCTATTTATTATGAGCTTCACCAATTCGAAAAAAAAAAAAAAAATCCGATCGCGTGAACAGTTTGAATTGTGTTGCATTATCGAATAGCTGGCGCGAGGTGGATTGCCAGTTTGCCACCATCCCACTCAACATTTTTATTTACTTCGGCCATACGGTCGGCATTCTTAAATGCCAAACTTGAAGAATCCGAAACGCAAGGCCCCAGCGGCCATCGTGCTATACGATTGTAGGTACATTATAATTGTAAAATGCGAGTCCAAAGAGGATGCGCCATACCAACAGTAAAAAACTAACCAAAGAAAATGAACTATTTTCTCAAGACCTTTTTTGTTTTTTGTTTTTTTTGTTTTTTAACTCTTCACGCTCCGGTATATATGAGGAGGAGGACGAATAATCATTCGTAAACATATAACTGTTCAAAGAAAAAAACACCCCCAACATTAGTTTTAAACGCGATGCGTATATGGCGCATCAACGGGCGCCTAACGAAGGCGGCAGGTGCGCAAATGGGAAGTTAAAAGCGCACAGAGAGAGAAAAAGAAAGATAGCACGGATTGGAATGCTGGCAAGAAATGATAATGGCTCTACCTGCGTCCGCCCATTTGATAAAATAATAATAACATAAATATAATGCTTGGAAATAATAAAAAGAAAATTCGTATGGAATAGTCGTGCGTGTTGTTTTCTTTCTCTTTACTTCATTTTTTTTTTTGGACTCGTCCGCTTCTTTCTATCTCTCTTTTTGAAAAAAAAAAGAAATTAAATAAGAAACAAGACTGAAGGATATATCTGAAAGACCCCCCGCAAAGGTATTCACACTTGAGCGTGCGACGGCTCGTCTCTGTTGTCTACCTATAACAGGCCAACAAATATTTGAACCTTTCGTTTTCTGGTTCTTAATTCTTTTATTTTATTTTTTTTTTTTTGTAGTTGTTTTTCCGGGAGATATACCGATGATTTCCCTTATCCTTAGTTCGGCAATTTCTAATATATGTATAGTAGCCTAAAGCAGCGTTTTCTCTTAAAGGGAGGAAAACAAAAGAGGGAAAATACGAAACAATATTCGATATCTATGGTATAGATATTATACATATAGGCCTATGCATTTTAAGTAGCTGAAAAAAAAGGGAGGAGGGCGAAAAAAAAAAGATCAAGCCCCTCTGGTGAATTGAAGCCAAACTGACGTATTCATTGTGATCGGAAGGTGTCGGCCCAGTGTTTCTTTTTTTCTTCTTCTTCTTCTCCCCCCTCCTTTAAACATTTTCGAATGTGTTTCGTTTAAGTTTCGGAAGGTGCCGAGATTCAATCAACTAGGGTGTGATGTATCTGACACTGTTTGGTTATATATGATTTTTGGGTTTCGGCCCTCTTCTTCTTTTTCCTTTTCCATAATAACAGCAGTCAGCAGTCCAAAGATCCCCCTTTTTTCTGTTTTATTATGATTTTAAAGTTTTCTTTAGGTTAAAAAAAAAAACATAATTCCCCCCTTTTCTTAAGTTTGGTTAGAGATTGTTTCTCTCTTTTTCTGACCGTTGTGGTGTTGATGGGGTGATCCTGTACAACGGAGCGAGCGCTTGTATATACATACATCATAACACACCGGGTATATGCTTTTTTTTTTCACCCTTGATGGGTTATACGACCGGTGTAAATAGTTAGAAAAAAAATTAAAAAAAAAAGAATACCGGCCCCAAAGCAATCAAATGAGGCAGAAAAATCGACACAGCGAACCAGTTCATATAAGAAGAGCAAGAAGGGAGAATGTACCGCGTCTTAAGATGATTCCTCCTCGATTCATTTAAGGTATAAGGATTTTTCTTTTTTTTTTAGCCGCTCTGGTTGATATAATGAGAAGAACAAGAGGCCAAAAGAGGGGCCCACAGAGGTCAGGACCGCTTTCTATATTCTTCCGTGTCTATATGGATCGATGCGACCACGTCTTCGGCGAGATATAGGACTTTAAACATTGGTGCATGTTAACACTATATAGGCCTCGTGTTATTCCATCTTCCTTTTTTTCTTCTGATGGGGGGGGTCAAGAAATCAAGTGACGGCACCAAGCGAATGGGCCGACCTCCTCCCCCCTATTTTTTTCATTTCATTTTTTTTTTTTTGCTTTAGATTTTTTTTTTCTCCGACGAAACCGTTTGATTTGTGATGGTATAACGTACGGCCGAGGCGCGAGGCATGTCGAATTCGTGGCATCCCTCTGATTAACCGCGATAGTGGACCGACGGAGAGGGGTGTGTTTTTTTTTTCCCTCTCTTTCTTAAGGTGGTGGACGATATGATACAAATCAGCTCGCGTTCTCTTTATTTCTCTTTAGAGTGGGTCTAGCGCAGTTATTCGAAAGATCCATCCTTCTATCTCTCCTATATATAGAACATAATCGATAAGCGCATTGTTTCGTGTACTTCAGGTGGGCCCACACATACCACCACCGTTGAATACCCCCCCTCCTAACCACCTACAATGTTTGATGGAGCTTAATTGAAGAGCTTCTCGCTCGCTTCTCCGTCCCCCCAGTGATTAACAAATGCTCGATTGCCTTCATCCAATGCAGTTCGATCACCGATAACGTTATCGTGGTTATGCCACTTTTTGAAATAATACAAACCGTCACGAATAGAAGTATTTTTTTAAGTGGCTTTCATTCTCCGAACCCCTCTTTTTAATTGATCTAAGTATTGCTCGCCATGGTTCATTTCGTTTGATTGTAGATGGTGCGTGCAGCATCGAGGACGATGCTCCATTCAACTGCTGCAAGTCAGAGTCTTTACGGTTTCCATTTTTTAAAAAACACGCGACGTTTTCGTTTGGCTATTTCGTGTTTCTCCTAATTGGCCGATACTTACTTTTTCTTATTCTACTAATGTCGAAAAGTTTTATTATTTCCTGCCAATATTATATCGAAATGCAGCAATATATTCCGGTGTTAAAAAGTAGTAAAAGCCTTGACAGTTTTTAGTATCGTTTCCAGATTATGACCCCGACAACGATATAGGACGTCACAAGTCTTCTTTGGTAATGACGGTAGTGAGCTCGAAATTCAGAATAATTTATTAATAAGTTAAACATTTTGGAGTAAAATAAAAGTATGGTAAAACAGACAAAGACCGTGGCAAACTGATTTCTGCTAGTTTAGGGATAGCGAACTTCGTGTATTTGCTTCACAGTCAGATTTCGGCGTTGGAGTAGACCTACTATGTTGCGTTAGAATACATTTGTCATTTAACAATAAAAGCTGGGAAGTTCTCTGTTTCCCGTATTTCTTTTCAATCTAGGTAGTTGCAAGGTTTTTAATTTCCCGATAGAAATTGTGTCTAGATAACTGGAATAACCACTACTTTGTGTCCCTTTTTTTCGTCTTTTTGTCAACAGATGGCAGGTGCTCACAGCAGTTGCGATTCTGGCAACCTGGTTGTCGTTGCTACTAGCGCGCCAGTAGAGACTGGTATTATTTCTCATGTCATAGCACGAGACTACATTATCTAATTTCAAGTTTTCCTCCACGCTATGCATTAGGTGAAATGAGTGGTCGAGCCTATTCCACCAACAGATTTTTGGTGCTCGACTTCATATTTGGCTATTTCACCGACACCGACGGCCTGTCGGTACCATACAGACTCCCTTACTCACCACAGTGGCGCTGCAGTCAATCTATTATCAGAATAGGCTATGCCGCTATAGCTGATGGACATTGTTTGTTGTTTCGTATGGACATTGTTTCGTCTACTGCTATTGGTCTACATTTTCTTTGTTCAGTCATTTTTTAAACTAGGGGCCCTCACTCCGTTCGCGAAGTTCCCGATAGGGTCCGGCCTGGTCGCCATAAAAATCCCGGAAACCGTATGCTCTTCCGGCAAAACTAATGACATGGGATATCCGTCTAATCAAGAAAATCAAGTTAGTTTATCAATGGGCGTACAGTTTCTTTAACAAACGTCCAAACCGGATGAACTAGTTTTCAAGTTAAACGTTATCTAGCGTTAGCTACTTACCTTTGGCAAACCTAGAGTAGGCCTTTGCATCGCCCTACGTAATCAACACACATAAATATAGGAAAATGTGACGGTGAACTCTGCCGCTATGTCATCTGAAAAAATAGAAATCTGCCAAACAGAAATTAGCATGGTAAAAATGTATACAAAAAGCAGAAGAACAAATGGTAGCTACTTGCTGATGCAATGACTTTGGCGATTGGCAGCCCAGTAGAATGAGATTATATAATTTCCTTCTGTGGTGGCGCTCGAAGGTCCTTGGGAGAGGCAATCAGAAGGACGGAGAGGGTGTGTCATTGACAGTCCGAACATTCGCGTTAAGTCGTGAAGACTATGTGGGATTAGTGCTGATACTCCCACGAACGTCACACCACCTATGGAGGAAAGTCTCGATTTCCATGATTAGCATTCAATTCTGAATTGAAATCATGTATTTTAAGCAAAACTTGAAAGTTGGCCAAAAATGGAAAAGTGGGAATGAAAAGGAGCCCTAGTGAATTTACTTTTCTAGCACAAGAACTGATAATTAAAAATTCTAAAAATAAAAAAAAGTGTGTTTTGCCCTATCACCCCTTTAGACGACCGGCCTCCTAGACTAGCGAACCTAGCGGGGAATCCTGGAACCACTTAGTAAACACCCGCCGGTTTTGGGATAGGCGATAGTGTATTATATCGTGCCTTAACCATGAAGTAGGCCATGCATGAAGCTGCACGCCATCTAGAAGCCATTCGCCGAAATCTGATCCAACCAAAACAAAGTGATGGCGGTTTTGTGGTTTTGGGTTGAAGACTCATTTAAGATAGTAGATTAGTAGCAAAATTTTATCTCAATATGTGAACATCTTATCTCACCTTTCAGCTCAGTTACACATTTTCACGCATCGTATATTGTAGCTGTATCAAGAATTTCTACATCTAGTATTGAAGTTTAAATTTTGACAATCCCGTTCTAAATTATAGATAGATTGGTCAATGGCTGCAAAATATTTCATTCGCAATATCACTGCCGGCCTATCTCGGGCGACAGTCAGCTCTCAAAATGCCATCAAGCGATTTCCTCTGATTACAAATTTTTTATTGACCAACAGACAAGTGTTCACTGCATGCCCTGTGGGAATTGAAGATAAACATAACCGCCTTGTTGTTCATTGGAAAGAAAGCTTGACTGATGAGTATCCTCTTGTTTGGCTGAGAGATAACTGCCAATGTTCTTCCTGCTTTAATCAGTCATCTCAATCCAGAACAATTAATTTTTCACAGTTCCAACTAAACCAAACATTGAGGCATTTGGTAAACCTTCAGATTTTTACTGCAATGAAATTGATTGTATTTAGATATTGACACATTACTTTTTTATTACAAGGCCATTTCTGATAATAATGTGGAGATACACTGGGAGGATGGTCATAAAAGTGCATATGACTTTAAATGGCTGAGACAACGGAGTTTCCACCAAAAAGAACAGCAAAATTGGCTAAAAACTAATAAAGAACTGTATAAAACATGGGATGCAGATTGTTTTAAGAGAATCCCAGTTTTTGATTTCAAAGGTGTCATGCAGGTGACATCCCATATAGATGATTTCTATGTTCTACATAACATGTATAGCTATTTTGTTCTATTCACGACAGGAAGACAATATTCTACTAGACTGGCTGGAGACTCTAGGTGTTTGGGGTGTTTGCCTTATTAAGAATGCCCCTCATGGTTTAGGACAAGTGGGATCACTTGCAAAACGCGTTGCATTCGTCAGGAAGACCCACTATGGGTAAGTGCCAAGTGGTATTCATTTTGGTATTACCTGAATGTTTGTTCCATGTTTTGCTGCAAATCTTGATAGAATTTTCATTGTACCAGTGAGGAATTCAGTGTCCAAGCCAAAGCTGATGCCACTAATGTTGCCTATACCCAAGGACATTTACAACTGCACACTGATTTACCGTATTATGAATACAAACCAGGGGTAAGTTCGTGACGTAGCCTACTTTTAAGCTTACGGTCCAAATTGGGTAAATTATTTCATTTATTTGTATGTTTAGATAAATCTGTTGCATTGCCATATACAATACAACGGCAACGGTGGAAACAGTCTTCTGACAGATGGATTCAAAATAGCTGAAAAACTTCGAGAAAATGATCCGGAAACGTACAAATATTTGGTGGAAACTAAAGTGACATGGTCAGATATAGGTCAGGAAAATGGCAATCATTTTCACAAAATTCACCATGCCCCAGTGATATGGTATCTAGACTTCTGTTAAATTTTATTTCACATCATCTAAACAATAATTTTTGCATGTCTACTCAGTGAATCAGATGACGGAACCATCAGACGCATAAACTATAGTCAACCCCAACGAGATTCACACATGGTTGTCCCTATAGATCAGGTTGAAAAATGGTACCGTGCTCTTAAAAATTTTTATGACTTGGCTACCGATGCACGTTACCTCATCGAGTTCAAACTGAAACCAGGTAATTGCCCACAAGCTAATATTCGAAATGTTCGGTCAAGAAATCGAGAAAAAAAATTAAAAAGTTATTTGTAGGAGAGATGGTAACCTTTGATAATCTAAGAATATTACATGGCCGGACTGCCTTTGGCGAAAACCTCAAAGGTGAGCGCCATGTTCAAGGGGCTTACCTCGATTGGGATGAGGCTCGTTCAAGAATCCGTGTGTTGAAAACAAAACTTTTAGGCAACTAAGAATAACAATTCTTTACCCACAAACAAAACGTGAGTTCTGGTATTAATGCATTTTCTGTGGTGATCAATTTTATAGACAGTATATATCATCTTTAGTAGATAATAAATGAATTTAATTGAATATTTTTGCATAGAATTCAATAATAAAATTGTTATTTATTAGAGAACTTTTTGTAATTGGACCGAAGGTCGTACTAGAAATGTAGACCATTGGCATCCTCATGAGGAAGGTTTGAAAAAAAAAAAACGCTCTTTAATTAAAGAAGGGAAAACCAAGCACGCAAGGGTAATATAAATATTTCCAGTTTCAATCGAAGCATCAATAGGGAAAAGGAATTTTTCATGAAAAGCACTAACAAAAAAGAGACGAGACTCGACAATCGATGCGCATAAACCACAGAAGATGAAAAGAGAACAATCGTGTCTGCAGTAACAGGCATTTTAAACGACATGAAAATGTCCCAAACCCAAACTTTCTTTTACAAATTTTAATGTAATATCAAACGTCAATGTGAGAATAAAAAAAAAATAAATAACAAAACTTCTGGACTCTAACAGTTGCAAATAAATAACAAGCTTGTCAGTCGTCACAAATACAAAGTCCATGGACTTGACAACAAACGTAAAACCATTCGCAGCCAGATGAAGAAGCACGCTCCGTACCAGAAAATTTTTAACAAGTGATATGTATGAAGTAGGCTTAGTACGTCCTCTTATCCGGCTGAACTAATTCTTAGAGAAGTCGTGTTGCACCCCATCACTACTCGCTCGCATAATTCACATACATAAACCAGGTATCGCCATGTACATCAATCACTGATAGATCCATAATAAAGTAGGGGCTGCTGCTACAAGTTGACCACAGTAAAGAAACATTTAAAATCACCAGGAACTACGGGCCCTACGCAATGAAAACAAAATCTTGATGGCGCGAAAATTATGAATCATCCATCCAATCAACCGTAATAATTCCAATTGTAACAAGTGATGCGGAACCATATTAGGCAATAAATTAGATAGCTTTTAGAATTGAATAAATTATGGTTGTTGTCATAAGCAGAAGAGACGGTAGCTGCAGGCTCCCTTTACCACACTGCTTTATTTCTTCCTCCTAGATGGGGAGAAAGACACAAGGTAATTGACTTTTACAAGTGACCTTGCTGCAAAACTCTCGTGATGTTTTCTTACCTCTGGATGATAACTGAGACAAACGGAGGGACGAAGACGATACAAGTTCTCCTGAGGTCGTTCACAGAACAATGACTCATTGACTCTGACCTCTTCCATTTCAATCTTTTGTTTCTGCGTTTCACATCTACACGTAGTGTCTATGACCAGCAGTAGCAGATTGGAGTGGGGTATTTTGTGCGTACTGTAATGTCTCTCGCATTGACGGGCGCCTAAGTTGTTGGAATTGCAGTTCTGTTTCCCTTTAACCGAGTCGGGTTTATCGCCTTTAAATAGTTTTTCAGGTTGCAACACGTACAAATCCGCCTGTTGGTCGCACGGCCGTGGTCGTGTTTTATTAGCGTAAGCGTTATCCATGGTAACAGCTTCATCATGAACGATTATGGAAATGTCTCCGTCGGCCATGAATTCGCCGCCAGTTGGGGTTGGCCCTGCATCGTTGTAATGGAATTCAAAATAAAGATGATCCTTGAAAAACCACCTAACTACTATGCACTAAGACCTACCGGGGCTTTCGTCATTATCTTCGTTGTGGTAATCCGCTTGTTCTTGTTCCATTGCCCAAGCCCAGTCCGGATTCATCAAATGAGCAATTTGAGTTTGGAGTATTAACCAAGTGGCACGGCCTACCATCCATTGAACGAACCACTTCATGTAACGTAATGGTGTTAGAATGAAATTAGCGGCACTACGGTGTCCTTGCATATCCTTGCAAACCGCTTGGTAGTCGTAAATGCGAACCCTGAAGAAATAACGATCGTGATACAATAATAAAAAGAAAGCACTGTGAAAGTAGCTTCACTACCGTACCTTTTAAAGACCCCATAATGGATCAATGAATCCATAACAAGCCAATCAATTTCGCCGAAAAATCGTCCTGTGTCTCTTTCCTCTTTTGAGATCACGATATAGCCATGATTGTCTACTACGTAACAGGACAAGTCGCCGGAACTGCATGTCCTTCTACATTGTACTCCGCCGGTGCACTGGAATAATCAACATAATTGGTACCATTAAAATCGCCGGGAACTGAATTCTGAAATTAGACAATCGATTACTCCTGATGTGATGTTGAAGAAGGTCTCGCGGAAGGCGCTGTTCTTGTACTGAAGACCTACAACAGCAGCGGGTGCTTTGTATCCACCCTTCTCGACGAATATGGCATGGGAAGCAGTCACGACACTCTCATTGGTAATTCCTAATATGCAGTGTTGGTGCACAATGTTAATGAATGTCTCTGAACAATGGCTTGCTTAATTAGTCGTCGACTCACATACCTGTACCGGTACTGAAAGGCACCGAGTAGACAAAGCTATCCGGCTCCACGGAGTATTGATCGACGGCCCTCTTGTACCAAGTCTGGTCAATAGCGTTGAGATTGGCCTCGCTGAAATGCCTGCAGACCACAAATGCCAAAAGTATAAGTAAGTGGCACAGTTATGCCAGTTAAACAAGCGGTTATAAAAGAGTCGTTCTTGAGAAAACCAAATCACACATACTTTTTAAATAGCCTAAGCTGGCCAATCAATCTAGTTACGCCAGGAATAAGCGGGTTACAACATCTACAAATACTTAATGGCTGCATTTTTGGGGAGAAGCATTTGTTTGTGTAGCCCATCTACACTGCTTCCGTAACAAGCCGTAGAAAATACCTCGCCGGTCTTCGTCTTCGTATGATGAACGGAATTTCTAAGCGAATCGTTTTGCGCAATGTTCGACTACTCTGGAACCGCTTCCTAAATTTTCGGGGAGCTCGTTTCACCCTTCTCGCATGTTCACGCCATTCGACATGTCTCCGACGTATTACATGCAAACTTTCGAAGTCAACCCCGCAAATGTGTTATTGTTACGATATCATTAACTTGCATTAGCCGATTATTTCAATTGTTTAGTATAAAGAGACAATATCATAATTTAACCTTAAATTGAAATCATTCCTTTATCAGGACGCTTACTTGTCGTCAATGGTGCTGATGTCCTGCCAGCGCAACAGGCCACTTCGTGTGGCGACGAAGGCGACAGAAATCCCGAACAGCTTGAACATGGCATGTCTAAATAAAAGGAAAGCGAGAAAATAGGAGAAATATTACTTCCATGTGTCCAATCTCAACTTTTCCTTAAAGGCCCTACGCTACGAGCGAGGAGGAGGCAAATGTTTCTGGCAAGATACATTTGCAACATCAAAATCAGCAATGTCATATGGGCAATTAACAACATCTTCATTTTTCCAGAATAAATTAGAAAGCAGCTTGATAAAGAACACTAATTCATTAATTCCTTCCGAGCAGCGATTAGATCAAAAACATTAGAAGCAGCAATGGAAATGTCAAAAAGAAAAACATTAACATTTTCCGCAATGATGGTTCAATTATTCAGCATAGAAAACGAAGCTTTTCTGCGTCTTTCCTTCTGCGAATAAAAATTTGATTAAACAATATTAGTACGATTTCTAATGCTGTGCACTACATTACAGGTAGATCCAGTGCATTTTATATTACGACAAATGTCTAACTAAGAATTAGACTGGCCTAATGTGGGGCATCAGGATAGTGACAACGGTATGCCAAAATAGGCAACGTGAAGTGAAGGTTACGTTACGTTAGTGATACGTTACCTGGCTAGTAGTGCCATGAGCATGCCTAAACCTCTGTGATTTAGTGCCGGTGACACAAAGAAAAAAGAAATTTTGAAGGAAAAATAGATTTTTAAATGCAAAAAAAGGATGCAATGGATTAGTGGTGCACGTATAGACATGGTGAATACATTTAGACAAAAATTAAGGTCTAATCGTGTTAGGTACGTGCTTTGTTTTTTGTGAATGTGAACTATTGTGTAACAGTTATTTAAAATATAAAAGTAAAAATAAGAAACTTACGGATCTTGACGGTCAATGCTAAGAGAAATATTCTTATCGAACACTTCGGTGGCCTGGGCATCAAAAATCAGGGACTGCATCAGATGTTTGTCACCTGGAAAAAGACAAATAAAGAAATCAACATTTTTCCAGGGGATACATTCCTGCCCATTAAAATACGTACAGTAAAAGTTATCGTCTTGCTTGTGGGCTTTGGAAAATAAATTCACATAAAATCAGAATGTTAACAAAGGTAATCAATTGTCTAGGATTGGCAAATTTACTTACAGCGGGCACTGTCGTGAGAGGGTCGCGGGTGTTTGGAGTTCCATCGCCAACGCTCCCGTTGCGTCCGATCAACGAAGTGCATTACTTGAGCTTCGGGAGAATCGAACGATTTCAGATGGTCGTAGTTGTAGCGACAGTAGATCCTGTTCATTGAAAGAGCAAATAATGAACCATCAAATCGAGTAAAAGAATAACTAACTCGTGTTCATTACCAGTCGGGGTGAATTTTCCAGTTCTTGCCGGAGAAGAAGGATGAAACTGATGCGGATATATATATTTATATAGTGAGTGCCTTGAAGAATTGGCATTTAGTTACATGCAAGTTACCATTGATATTGTGATCAGCCATCAGACGCTTGACTTCGGTTTCAGCCACGACGCGAAAATGGCCGTATCCATCAGGCAGCGCCAAACCCAGGCTGTAAGGTGTGCCCTTCAGCCCACGGTAATAATAGCGCTGCCGACGAACGCTGACCCTTCTCTTTAAACGTAAACAATATTGTTATTGCCGTTGAATATAGATAAATACAAGAATAACATCTTACCATGCCATCGTGGTGAACCCTCACTTTGAACGACGTCTCACCCTCACGCCTTTCGATCATCTCGCGGCGCATCTAAATTGTTTGTGAAACAAACAGTTGAACATTTTTTTGTTAGTTTAACGAAGAAAATGCCTTTCGACTATTGAAGACTTACGGTCATGAGATATGTGTCGTTTTCACGTGGACCGCCATCTGAATCAACCAACTCAACTTCAGACAAATCGACCGTGTTGTAGTTGGGTTTCAGAAGTCCGTCCGCGTCCTTTTTGACATCGACGAAGCAGCAGAAAAATAAACAGATTAAGGCACATAGCTTCAGGGTTGGATTGAATATTCAGTCTTTCTACCAAAGGTCGATGATCGGGATGATGAAGTACGAAGCCATTGTTGTTGACAATGAATGAGTAGCCGTTGACTCCCAACTAATTGTTTAAGTTTAAACGACCAAACCAATAGGAAAAATTAATTAAAAAGATAAAGAAATATCGATATTAAAGTTCTTCATATTGATACCTTGTAGGCCGGTGTGCGTTTTTTCAATTCTGTGACTGGTATGTCTGTACCAGCAACCCCCAGAAGATTGGCTGTCCTTACCTGATAGCGCGTCATGAAGATTAAATTACGAATTTGACGACCTCAGAAATATCAACGGCACTCTAAATCTATCTAGACTCAAACACAACACAGTCGATTGCGAGATAGGGAGCGATTAAAAAATCTACTATCTACGGCTAAATAGAACAGCGTCGTGCAAAGTTACGGTATAAGAGGACATGATCTCATGAATTTGGGGCTCAATGACACAACTAAATTTTCTATATTCACACTAGCATACCATTTACTGTAATTAGTTGTCTGAAACAAATTTCTTCAGCAACGGAACACTTGAATGCAAAAAATCAATTGGTACGTATAACATTATCACTCTATATACTCATATCACTTTAGTGCTACTACAAACTTCCACGAATATAGAATCTGTCAAAGGCATTCACACCCTACACTGGATGTGTTAGGTTGCACAATGAGTAAATCTTTCGGGAACCTAATCTTCTACCAGACTATGCTATGTATAATATACCACATGGACTAGATATATAGAAAACACTAAACAAGTTTCTAGGTAAATACAATAGCTATGGGCTACATTTACCTATTCAGAATAACGGTAAGACGAATCATTACGATTTAAATTATATGATCAGAAATGACCTACAGGTACAAACAAAATCTATATGAAAGCCTATGAATGCCGGTTAGAATGGCTGCTTCTCTCAATATTTCTAGACTATTTGTAATTCTGTTACAAATTTCAGCACGGACAGCGGCGATTGCAGCATCACTACGGAGCAGCAGGATCAAAACAAAACCCCTTCTACCATCATGCAACTGCTGCGGAAATACTTTCGTCAAAATTGTCTACGGCACAGACTTACTATCTTCCATACAACTCAGATTTCACTATGGCTTTATGACAAGGATCAAGTCAACGAAAAATAATAATGAAAATTATAATCAATGAAAGAAAGGTCAAGTGCTATGGAAGATACTGTATCCGAGACTAGATCGCGGAAAATAGAAGAAGGTAATCGAGCTACCAAAGTGTGTCTAATGTATAGCTGCAACTATGAGCTATCTATTATTCTATTAACAAGCTCTACTGCTGCTCAAGTTAGCATCTTTGGTCGGCTCGTTTCTTTACCGTTCGCGTTTTTTCTTCCCAGATGTCGTTGATCAGTATTTTCTCAATGATATTCTATTGCACAGAAGAAAGTTTGTTTTATGTTTCACTCAACCTCCCACTGTTGTTTGTGTAAGATTAATCAGCTTTAAAAGTAATGTTATCATATTAAGTAGGAAAAAATCACAAAGAGCTTTTCTTCAAGCAAATCGATAAACGAAAGACAAAATGTTAAGAATCTGTGTAAACTG
The DNA here is from genome assembly GCF_020631705.1 of Daphnia magna. Taxonomy (NCBI): domain Eukaryota; kingdom Metazoa; phylum Arthropoda; class Branchiopoda; order Diplostraca; family Daphniidae; genus Daphnia; species Daphnia magna. Next base: position 5,450,896 of record NC_059184.1, read on the forward strand.
ATGTCTTACCGAAAAGTTCTTGCGGTCGTATACTGGAGTGGCCACTGAGATGGCCATTAGGAATTTCGGTTTGGTCCGCGTCTGTTATTCCAAAGATTAAGAGTTAAAAGAAATGAAGTGATAATTTAACCGTATCAGCTGCTTACGAATGAAAAATTCTTCAACATAAACACGATGATTTTTTTAAACATAAAAAAGCTTTTGCGAAACGAAAGACAGTAAATCGCAAATAAAAATAACTTTAAAAAGAATAAACGCTTCTGAACAGCGAACAGTGAAGCTGTTTCATTTACAACACTTGTATAGTCACAAAAATATAAATAGGACCTCAATTCGTTTTAGCCAAGCTTTGAGAGTATCCGGCTTGACTAGGGCCTCAGCCCGAGGTCCATCGGGATGTTTAGTTGGAACAGAAGACACGGGATTAGGCGTCGTGCTGGTAACGGATTTCTGGACAACATGCATCGACGAGACCGACGATCACATCACACGAAAACATGCACATCGGCATTGATATTCATGCAAGACAAAACCCAAAGAAATGCAGAAACCTGTTAGCTATACATGCACGAAAAAAATTCAATGCGATTGAAACGTTTAAATTCAATAATCTAAAATTAGTATTCAATTATGAGAACTAACGCCTTGGCGGTTATGCTGCTGATTGTTGGCAGGATTGGCTGCTTCTTCACGCTCTTGTTTTATCCGGTGAGCATTGAGACGTTCCTCATTGACAAGATTGCCATAGGTGAGATACTGTTCAACAGTCATGCTGATAGTGGGTCTGCCACTAGCATCACGAGTATTGTTGCCCGTCACATTTGAAGTATCGTCGCTCTGAGCATTATTCCGCTCGCTGATCAACCGCAGGAGAGCACGGTAGTTGAGCGAACGATCACGCTGCTTCCGGCGCTCTCTGATCTCCCACAGCCAGTCACTCAGTTTGGGTTCCTGACATATTATAGGTTATGCAAGGGGAGGTATTTCTAAAATTCATTCACGAAACAGAATCATCACATATGCACACTCAGTTCTGCAATCGATTTCTTTCACGTAATGTCAAATCTGTTTCTAAATTATTAGTTGAGCCATCGAGTGTCATCTAATGGTTAGTATTTGGATTAGTATGTATAACCAAAACTTGTTAGCATACTGTAATTATTGGCTATATGTTGATTGTACAATCTATATGTTATTGTTGGCTAAACAAACGTTTACTGGACTCTAGCAAGGTAATAGTTGATGGCAAATAAGCGTGTCGCGTTCCTTTCTCCAATTAGTGCTATGCGCCCCACTGTCTGGAGCAAATTGTACGCAAGTTATGATGGCAAAGACCGTCTGAATGGTCTTTCAACTATGGCCTTTTCTTGTCGGTGGATTAATCCAGCTGGATCAAGATGGAAATTGAAAACAAGTGAACAGTACAGGGGAAAAATGATAAAGAGATGGAATATAAAGGGTTGATCGTTAGCAAAAAAGAAAAAGCAAGAAACGTAGGAAATCGGCTTGTTTCCACCTAAAGCTAGGACATACTTAATATTGGATTTGAGTTATTTATATTTTTTGTTTTCTGTTGCTTCTAATCTTTCTTGTTCCGCTATTTCTATGGATTTACTGAGGCCAGAGATGATGTTCGAATTGATTAACGTTCCCCATAGATTTTGGTATTGGGCATACGAAAACACACAACCAACGTAATGATGGAAACAGTGGAACTTACCGCGATGTCGATATAAGCAGAAGTCCAAATGACAGGGTGGTCTTTTTGGTACATAACCATGGGACGCGAGAGAACCGGAATATACTTGAGAACCTGCTCCCGGACTTCAGCCAAAGACGTGACTCTCGCGAAATAACCTAATACAGCGAATTGTCAATATCAGTCTCGACGACGAACAACAATCGACACGAAATTCCAATGGAGGGTATACGTATGTTTTTTTCATTATTCTACGGAACCTTTGTTGGCGCACGCCATCCAATTGGTAGCAGCTGTGTCGATGATTTCCCGTCCGATGACGTAGGTAAAGACACGCACTGGCTTATGCGGCCAATTGTATTTTTCGAATATCTCGCGATAACCGACTGGAGCCCCATCTGTCACCAACATAATAGCTTGGTTGCACTGCGACCCTTGCGTCGTCCGATTATACTGTACATAAATAATTAATAAGCTTTAGATAAACATGAACTAAAAGCACAGCTCGGTGTCGCCATATGGGGATTTCAATTTCTTTGTGATATTTGAAAGTGAAACATGTTTCCCTCTTTTGGCCACCCTACTAATAAATGACAGAAAAGGATAATTAACAAACCTTAGCCAAGATTTCGAACGCGGTCGTGAACGCTGACGTGAAGTTCGCGATGTCGCTTGTCTCACTTTCCATCATGCCATTCCGTAATTCTCTTACATTCTCCAAATTAGCCTTTGATAATTCATGTACACATTTACATATTGTTCACTCCTTATAGTTTTTTTTTTTGTTTTGTGTGGAAAATATACGTGAAATTGTCAGATTCTAAGTCCTAGTACCTGAACTAGTTTATCTTTGAAGCACGGGACGACTGGAACAGGAACTTCGCTGAACTTGTAGATGTTGATAAAGTCGTTTTCGGAAAGAGTATCGAGCAACGTCAGAACGACGTGCTTAGCAATCTCTTTACGAACTCCTGTCATCGAGCCGGAAGTGTCTACCAAAATGATCATATCCTTGGGACTGGCAGCTGCTTGAAGATACCACGGTCTCAGCCGACAGTCGAACAAATCGGGTTCCCATTCACCCTGACCCCACTTTGTAGCTGTTTTTGGTTTTTCGTTCAGTAATAATATTATGAAATCAATTGTGACAACTAGAAGGAAAACAATTTATTGTGCAGTTACGTGCGGTAACATACCTGGATACTGTCGCATAAATCCTGTAGAACTGCCGAAATACTGCCAAGTCAGAGATGGATCCGATTCGTAATTGGTCATGAAAATGCGATCAAGTTGTTCGGACCAAAGGATGCCATTCATCACGTCTGGCCCTATTTCGTGAAGAGCAAAACAGATTATGCAATCGCGTTAAACTAGAGTGCCTACGCGCTACCCGAAGCTATGAATTCAAGATCGATGGATCAATCTATGACCGTCGATCTATAGAAGCATTAAACACACCCCCCATATATATCAAGCAGGTCTAGAAATAGGGGAGGATTCTGGTTTTTATTTCCCCGTGCCTTCCGGTTCGACAATATCTTTGCACGTTTCACGTGAAAGCTGTATGCTTAACACGATATATCGGCTCTTAAGAGCAGCACTCGGGTGTCGAACGGATTGTACATTACGGTAGCTTAGACTCCGCATCGCAGTCGAATGGCGTTCTAGCGTTTGCCCGTCTTTATCGAAATGGCGAGACTGTATATCACGCAAATAGCTACTCTTGGACAGTTGAAATTATTGGAAAGAATCGAATTCATTGGCTGTGTTTGAGCATAACAGTTGGGCTCATACATAATCATAGCGTTTCGAAAAATTACCTCCATCGAAGACGTTGGTGGGCACGTGAACGGCGCTGACGCTCGTGTTGACGCCTACATTACCGAAATGTTGGCTGTTGGACATGATAAGTTCCTTGTGGTTGTCGAGCAGTTCACCGGCCCTCGGACCCGATTTATGATACATGTTCAGACGCTTGGCATTGTAGTATTCGATAGTCTCGGCACGTTGTCTCATCTCGTACAAATCTTGTCGTGATAATCGCGGATGTGAAACGGACAGCTGTTCCGCCGCGTCCATAATCCTCTGTTACGAAACAATCATTTGGACGCGTAATTGATAAGCTCAGATTTGATCATTGTTGATACACTTGTATGGCTATTTACACGTTCAATAACTTAAAATACAAATGAATGGATTGAAATTACTTTAGTGATCACTATGATCTCATTCAGACTTCAAATTTCAGTGTCATCTTGGGCTGGGTAAGGTAAAAATATTTGCTTAGAAACAATAAAATCAAGTTCTTGGCTGTTATTGCTTTTTTCCCCCCGTTTCATTGCTGGAATGCACAAAATTTTGAAAATTCAGAGGAACGTACAGTCACAACAGACTTTTAAGACGGGACAGCAATTCTATAAAGTGGAGCCATGTAATCCCTCCTGCTACGGCCAATAAGAGAAAATGGGAAATGGAGAATCTAGAGGAAATATGAAAGAAGAAGACGACGAGACAGCAGTCGATTTCCTAGCCGCTGTTCCTTCCCAACGTATAAATGAGAGTTTCATCCAATTGCCTAACCCAGGGATGTGTGTACACCAAAGTTAGCCGTTCGTTTAGAGACAACGGCGCTGGTATAAAACGCGCTACAGTAGTAGCCACTGCAGCAAAAAGGCAAAACGCCAACAACGATGGGAGGTTCTCTCTGGTCTCCATGGCGATCTTCTTCCTTTTCCTAGTGCACGTCATCCTGCCGGACGCTGTGGGATTGTGAGGTTACCAGCCTACAACCGCATTAGAGGTGCAGCTCACATCTTAGACACACAAGTCTCTACATATTGTTATATCTCTTGGTTTTCCTTCCTTTCTTGGCAGAAATGCGCATACTTGATGAGACTCTTCTACGCTGGAACGTCTTTAAGGTTCAGTGGTTTGGTTGCTTTTACCACCATCAAATTTTGCCAACATTATCTCTGCATCTACTGTACGTACCTCAAACTTTAGAGACATTTAGAACTTCATAGTTTGATATGTTAGCGTTTAAAGACGTTTCTTAAAGGAAAGAAAACTTTTTATTTTATTTAGTATAATCAACTTCGTGCAGATCTTTCTGTATAAAGTAGGACACTATGGCTCGGTCTCGTACGTCACATAAAGATGGTTTCCTTTTTGCTTGCAATGTACGCCCTAGAAAGCGGATCGATGACGCTGCGCCAAACTTCATCTCACTATTACTTCTATCGTGAAGATCTTGGGGGAGGGAGTGGCATGAAACAGAACGTCTATACAACAAAAAGTTGCGCACTTGCTTATTCCTTCAACGTTTTGGCATTAGGTTTTGGAAAGAATTTTTAGGCTATAATCGATAGAAAGATTATCTGATGAAAGCACAAGTTTTATTTGTTTGGAATGTTTTCTTAATCAGAAAAAAAAAATATGAAAACAGTGAGTCTTTAATTTAGTTTTACCTTGATAGCTTCGATTTTGTCGCCCATCATGTTCTCCATTTCTTCGGCCATCTCTTTGACCATGGCGAATCCATCCACTTGCTCAATTTTGGCTTCACTTTGATAGCGCTGAAAAACAATCATGAAAGAAGAGAAAATGTAAGAAAAACATCAAATTACGCCCATACGTTTAATCTTATTGCTTTTACTCTTATCAAAATAAAAGTTTCACGAATAGAATGGCATTGTGTGCTCTTCCTTTGTGCTTTCCCGATCCTCTTTTTCCCTTCTATATCCAATCCAATCGAGGGTGAATTTAATGGACAAGCCAAATACAAATGGATGATGGCCGACTTTTTGCCTTGATTGCTATGATGCTAGGCAACGTGGCTGTTAATCTAGAAAACGAGGGCAGCTCAAACATCATAATACTATAGGTCCATCGATCGTTGGAGAGCTCATCTTCGTAAGGGCGGCGTCCTGGCAAAACAAGTTGAAGGAAAAGGGCTTTTCTGTCATTGAATACATTGACGATACTGCCACTGGCAAAACAGTTGCCATTATATGCTATTAGTTTATACCGTAGTTAGCCAAGCAGAACGAGGTGGATCGATCGCAGACGAGTTACATAATCTTTATTTCTTGTGATTTGAAACGAACGTTGGTTTCTATGTTGTGTACCCAGCGATCCAGCCTATGCTCTTCAACCAAAAAACGGAATCGAATGCTGACAACAGACTTTATTTGATATCCTCGTAGCAGTTTAAGTAATAGCCTATTGGCTACAATGCAATTCTGTGGAAATCGATCACGATCCTTTACCAAGAAAATTCTGAAAAGATTTCTTTCACTACCTCGCAGTAAGGGAGCTATTATAAACAGCCATCTGAAAGAGAATTTTTGTATGTTATGGACTTTTGTGTGCAAGTTTAAATACAGCCTTTTAATTTCTAGGAAAAGGAAGGTCAAACTAAAATAGACACTTAGGATCTTGCGTATCAGCTCTTGTGCAAGCTAAAAATTGCCCAAATAACCGTAAACAGACGCAAATAACTGGTTTGAGTCATATGTGTGGGCTACTCCTATGTGCATAGCGCTCATATTGATTTTTGCCAAGCACGTACAGTAAACGAAACAACATTTGGCTGTCTGAAGGAAAACTCGTTGTGAACTAGTATCTGGCAGGATTTGATTTCCTTCTTTACAATTTTTTAATTGAAAATCGTATCTTCAAGAAGGGTTACCTTAATTCGTAATGAATTTAATTTCTGGTTTATTACACTAGCGATACATAATTTCTCCAAGTTGTACAGCTTACGAGATGGCAATAACTTTTGATTTCGAATTCTTCAAACCATTGCCCCCCCCGCCTATAGATCTTCTCCTTTGGGTAATCATCTATCAAAAGCGGGAGGATAAATATTTCCATCTAAGTATACCAACCCATTTCTTCTCTTTATCTCTAGGTTACTTGCCTCCCCCCTCCCCCCCCATTGCTGATCAAGCATTGCTTTCCTTCCGGCCATGCCCGCCTTTCTATGCATAACTACGTATATGTATGTCTCCTACATATATACGTATAAATGCATATAGATAGGCCTACCTTTAGACTTGTTTATCCTTTCCCATTTCTTGAAGGCCCAAGCCAGAAAATCCGTTCCCATCAACTTCAACCAGCCTTGCTCGCAGCTCAGTCTCTTCCGGCTCTTTTTTTCTCCTCTCTCCAGCTCTTTTAGTTCTCTTGTTTCCTAGCTCTCTTTCCCTCCGTTTCTTGTTTTGTTTTTTTTCCTCCCTATAGACTGACACACCAAATCCCCCCCCCCAACTTGCAATTGATTTTCCACTGTTGGTCTGCTTCTTTCCCTCCCTTTTCCCTCGTCTAGCTTATCAAAACAAAAGAGGAAACAAAATGGCGTGAAACCCGTTAGGGGTGGTGTTTGTTTGTCTGTGTGTGTGCTCACGAGTGATTCGCTGTGTGTGCCGTTGTTCTCGCGAGAAAATGAAGAAGCGCGCGGCTTCTTTGGACACACATATCGATCAAGCTGCAAAAAGGGAAAAATAAATAACTCGAAAAAAAAATGGGGGAAATGTAAAAAGGATGGTTATAGTAAAGTGTATGGAAGATCCAGTCTTCTTCTTCTCCGAATCTCATCTCTTCGTTCAGTTCTCACTCCCCTTCTGTTTACGTAGTCACTCTTGCTGGTTTTTTTGCCACTTCCGGATATAGCTGCCTAGTTCGAATGAAGAGCAATTCAGACTGTTTGCTTTGTAGGAAATATAAGGCCACAGAGTGCCGTTTTCTCTGTTATAAGCTGGTTGGGTTGCGTGTGCGCTGAGAACTCGTGTAGAACAGCATCACGCAACTATAAAGATTCTCTTGGCAATCGTTATACATCCGCATTCCTCCTGTTTCCGGGGTGATTCTTTAACCTCCTTTTTTTTTTTTCCCCTTTTCTAAATTCATCTTTGATTCGTCTCTCTCCGTCTATCTCTTTGTCGCCGTGTCACCGCTCTTTTCTATACTTGTTTCGTTTGGACAATTCGATTGCCACACCGAGTATTACAATTCAGACGGGATCAGTATCCAGTACGCTCATTTTTTAAAATCCCGCATCGAACTATAGAACGGCTGATTAAAAATGAGCTGCTCGTCTTAAGCGGATTTTTGTTGTTGTATGGGGCATGTTAGTTGTTGCTACAACAATACTTGCTCTTTAGGCATACTTAACTATCAAAGAGCATTGTTGCAATGAAAAATTAAAACACGTTACAAAGCTGCAAATCCCACATGATGTGGATAAAATCAAATCAAGAGAGACGAGCTGATGTCCTTACTTTCAATAAACATGGTAACTATACAATGTGTTTTGTGAGCTGAAACCCTCCTAGTGACAAAATGATGTAATATCTCCTAGACCGTACAACCCCACCCCCTCACTTCCCTTGTATAAAAAAATCTATCACGTAAGAATATCGGCAAGAATATAGCGTTTTTCTTTCTCGCATCTTACTCTTTGTCTCTTCTGTTTCATGAGCCAAATGAGATTTATAGCACAAATAGAACGCTATATAGACCATGCAGTATACGCTCTCCTTTGCTGATATTTCGGCGGTTAGATCTAAACAGCCAGCACCATCTTGTATCCTGTTTATATATATGTTGCAACTGTTAAGATCGTAGACGTCGGGGCCGATTTATCTAGATGGGACACCGCAAGCAAAACTTTGTTGTTTATCCCCAACAGATCCCCCGTCAGGCCAGGGGTCCCGATGATCAATGATAGGTCATCGATTATTCAGGGACGACTAGCTATTCTCGTTACACCGTAAACAGTCCCCAGCTTCTACTTTAGCCCTCCCACTTGGATGACTTCCGCTGAATGTATAAGTTATTACAAGGAGCACAAGAAACATCAACGGTATAAAGCGATTCTGGTGGCTCGTATGTCATTTTCCTTCTTCCATTAGTCGAATAAGACAGAAACAAGTACTCTACAAACAGATTGATTGTCACGTCACTGAAATAAAGATTGCTTGTGAACGTGCGGGTCGAAGAAGTTAGTTTGTGTTATAAAATAGTTTCTCAAGTTCTAAATGCATCATCGTCTTCCATCATTCTTCTCGGTACATTTGCAACAATACGTTTAACTAGCAATACACAATTTTAATGAAGTATTTAGTCGCCTTATAATTCTTCTAAACGAAACTGGGAAAGGTTGATTTTTATGCAATTTGAAAGTTGGGCGACGTATGGCTGTTTTTTGTCACCTTAGCAGCAGGGCGATAGCGTGCCGAAAGTGAACTGCATACTGTACAGAGTCTTTTATGCGAGACCTAACTTCCAAGTTACAATATTAGCCTAATAACTCCGCAAAAGGCCCTTTCGTTCGTTCACTAACTTTGTATGATACATAAACTCAAGAAAATTTTCTTTCTGGACATTCAAACACATAGACACACAAAAAAAGGACAAAAAACTTCACGTCGCGGACAGTTCAAGTTACAGCCTATAAAAGAAAATCAAATAAAGGAAAGCGACGCCAAACTACTGCGTATATATATATGGAGCTATACTCAAAATGACCGGTCGATAACTATATGGACAGTTTTTCTACACCATCTGTTCTAGGTCTACCTCCCTCTTAGATTGTTCCGGCATTTCTCCTTCCATGTTCTTTTTTTCTCGTTTACATCTCGATTGTAAGAGGATGCAACGTCTAGGATGTGTCAGTTCCAGATCCTTCGGTACAGCCCACCATGACCTCCTTCAGACTCGGCATTTTTCCGCACGGGCGGACTCTGCACGCCACAATATAATGGCGATAGCTATCGCACTGTACCGTCTGTCCCCCTTCTTCGTTTTCTCGCTGGCTGTTTTTATGACTTCTTTCCCTGATTCAGCGCAATAGTTGAATCAAAAGAATGAACCTCGTTTCTTTCTCGTCCACACCGTCGTCGTTCCTCCTCTATACATTTAGAACTATGTAATAGCGCAGCCTATGTGTAAAAACAACGTACTTCCTGCCAGTCTGCTTCCCTGTTTTTGTTCACATTCCACTTGCTGAAGAGTGACAAGCTGTTCCGGCCAGATCGTCAATAAAAGAGACGCGTTAAAGGCAAAAAGGTAATATAGGACAAGGAAACAAGTCAAAGTAATCAAGAGTGTCTCCTATCTATGACGCCTGTCGTAGATTGCCATAGTCCTATATTCTCAATGTGTCTTTATTCTTCCGAACATGTTCTGCGACAATAGCTTCTCGACCTTCATAGATGTGCAGTTTGAGAGCCGACAAACGTGGACGCTGTTCTAGTGCACGCGGGATATGTTCCAAGTGATCTGACGTCAGCGTTTAGCTAATCGGTGAAAGATCTGTCAGACAACAGCGATGCGTCCGTTCTACATTTGTGGTGCAAAGCAAATGAGTGGCTGAGAATTGAAGCTGTTGAAAATTGCGCTATTTGTAACGATTTTGCAGGGGAATTCAAAGAGGGAGTGCAAAAGCATCATGCAAATTGATCGATATTGGCCAAGGGACTTCAGTCAATAATCGAAATGGGCATTCACTTCCATGCGTAGCCTACATCTCGCGTTTCCATATAGCACAAGATCCCTTACTGTTTGATGCGAGAGATCCCATCAATTCGAATATAAAGTTTAATCCCTTTTAAGACCTTGATATGCAGTTACGTTTTCAAATAAGTGTATCCGTAGGTGTAGCATCAAAACTTTGAGGACTTTCACGTCTATGGCCGTTTGTGTTAAGTGGATTTTAGTCGGAAGATTCTTTTTTTACGGTCTACACAAAATTGTGCCTTCGTCGCATACCCCGGACAACCTTCCTTCCAAATCGACGTGTATCTTTTGAGAATCGAGCCAATGCATCATCAATAATTAAATGCTCTAATGTTTGCATTTGCTGACCAAACGCACAGTGCTTCTCGACTAGCTGCAGCAGAAATGTATACGCCTATTACAAACATGAACTTTGAAAAAGTTATCCGTTTGGATTCTAAATATGTACGACCAACATTCCCCCCATGATGGTTGCATTTTTATGATTTAATAGATATATAGGCCTACCTCTTTAATTTCTCGTATCCTGGTGACTTGTTTTCCAATTTCCCACATCTGCGCACCGAAGCGGATGGCCCAGTTCGATATCCTGAATAATTAAACGGTCAATCGACCATCGGTTACAATCGATTTCATTAGATATACATAAGACCAGCTGAGTTCTATTCTGGCAGAGCTGATGATCAATAAAATAAATACAATTGGAAACAGACAATGACTTACTCGACATGAGGTAGATCCGCTTCAGCTGTTCTGACTGTTCCCAACGATATCACAGCCACTGAAAACAAAAAGACCAACTTCGTCGACGTCATTGTTTCTCTTCTAGATAATACAGTGCAATGTAATTCCGAAGAAGGTGTCCCACTCATCAGTTTTATTTTATTCTGGCCTTTACAGCGTGTGCAGGGTCTTATTTTTAGACCGGAGGCAGAGCACGGTGGAGGGCTCTTTCACTGCCGCTAAGCAGACGACTTGTGTGTAGGAATATTTGCACTGCACAAGATATCACATTTCCCTTTCACGTTGTACTCGTTGTAACCGAGATCCTTTTACACACACGAGAAGAACGGAGCACCTTCAGTGCACCAGAAATGTAGTTAAAAATAATGCAGCCACCCGATCGCTGCTACTGATTACGAACCCCAATATCCTTCAACCAACTTGAACCGGATTTTAACTGTGTTAAGAAACGAGAAGAGCCTCACGCCTCTTGAACAGTTTACCAACACACACTGTGCAAAATTTCGCCCTTTAGTTATAGCCACTTGAGATGATGAAGTCGGTCACGTTTTTCGAACAACAAGGTTTAGACCACTGTCTGACGCTAATAGAGTCTCTTCTAGTTCTGGCGGCGACAAGCCGACCGTCGGACGGCAGTGACGGACTGCACTAGCCGTCAAGAATAGAAAATGCGATGGTCCACACGCTCCTACCGATCCTGCAGTTAAATCGAATATCCTTTACGCGTCTTTCTCGGAAGGCCTAACCGCCCGGCGAATAAATTATTATTTTTTAAAGAGCTTCACTGCGCATATGTTATTAAATGTCGAGAAGACCTGTACGGGTGTTTTAATTAATGCCTGGAAGCTCTTTGTGACTGTTGGTCTCATTTAATGTCAACCGACTGTTTCGGTGTTGGTGGAAGCATCCGCATGATAAAGGAGGGGTTAGAGAACCTATGGATCTTCTTATACGAAATGATTTGTTCGCTTGACGACGTAGTGTAGTCGCTGTCGGGCTGTATCGACCGCCTCGTGTTCAGTTCATGCGCACATCGACTGTAGTTCTCCACCGGTGTCTGCGTGAAAACCTGCGCTTCGATCCTATTTTCTCATTTTATCTCGAAAAAAAAAAAAAAAAAGCGGGAGGGGAATAAAGATATCCAAAATAATATTCAGTTCTTCAGTTTTACGATCAGTTTTGTTTCTTTTTACGATAATGTCAAGGGACTAGCGTTGGCTATTTTCACCCGGGTGCCTTACTCAATTTAGCGTGTAGGAAATGAAATCTAACACACGAAAAAACCTATCAGGATATTTTCCTTAACGCGGAATGATGGTGGTTACCGTTTTGCTTTTCGTTTTTCACCGCCTTGGCCGGATGAACAAACGATTGAGGAATCAAAATTTAAAGAAGGAGAGGGAAAATGATTAAATTATGGGAAACAGAGCCGCCGCAAAGGAAACGGAATACGGGACCGACAGAATGAGAAGGAAAAAAATATGTACGGGGATTGATGGATGAGTTGCATGATCGCGTTCTTGATCCAAATATGCTTATTAATTTTGCTTCTGCGACGCTGAGTGAACCAGCCAATTCATATCACCAGAAAATTAATTGCACATTTCGCAAATAAGACGCAATTGCATCTGCCGTTGGTTGATTGTCGGCGGATGATGACGCAATTGAGCTTGAAATTTGATGTAAGTAATATACTATGGTAGATGTCAAAAGTGTGTCATCTTCTCATCAAAGGTGGCGGGATTGTCGAGCAAAACTGAGAGTAAAAGCGGAGGCATGTTACAAGAGCAAACGGCTATAGAAGCAGGTCCGTGTCACGCTTGTCTGTCATTAATGGCGCTACCATATTGCCTATTGGATACAATATATACAAGATCCTTGTTTGCCGTATATAATGTGTCCATTTAACGTAACAAGAAGCACGTACGAGTGGCTGTGTTGTGCGATGCGAGTGGCCCTATTGCGACAGGCTCCTCTTTTCTCGGCTAAGTATAAAGTAAGCCGTAGCCCTACACTCTGAGAATAATGCGCCAACTTCCACGATATATAAAGGAAACAAAAAAACAAAAACAAAAAAGGGGATGGAAATAAACAAAAGGCGATGTGATGCTATGAATGCTGTTTCGGTTGTGCCCCAGCTGCACCAGTACATATCTTCTGATGATGGTTTAACAGTGCCGTTATAGTGCTGTTGCTGTATAGCTATACATATGGTGGATCTTCAACAAAACGGATGGGACTATATACGTTTGAAAATGGTATGCATGATGTGTTATCAGCTCAGGGACAATTTTTGATCAACTCTTGTCGTTATCTCCTATTCTTCAACTAACCTTGTTACCCATTTTTATAGGCTGCTTCAGGCTATTGTTGCTTGTGGTTACCGTTGTCGTCAAAAGGCATTTCACTGTTTCCTTTTTCCTGCAAATATAACATCATCTTTTAGAAAAAGGCTGGTCATGAATCCGTCATTATAACAGCATTTGCACGTCAGCCTTGTGGGATACTATTCACGTGCCTAGCAATGAAATATTGCCTATGTGATGTCATAACTTATTTGTCTAATGCTTGACTTTTGGTATTTCAAATGAAAAAAAGGGGGACCGTGTACCAGCAGAAGAGACGTCTACAGTGCGTGTTTTGATATACGACTTGTGCCAAAGGGCTAATGCCGGGGATTTTCAGAAAAAACAGAACGAGTTATTATAAAAGCAATTGGAACGTGCACGCATATGCTATACTTTTGTTGATCTACTTGTTTATTGTAACACCCCTACGAATTGAGAAAACTCTTTTGAAATGACACGCATCATATTTGTAGGAAAAAGGCAAAAGCAATTGAATAAGAGCGTCGGGGATAGCTCAAAAAAGCTTTTTTAGTGATACCGTATATCCATTTATTGTCGATGATCCATCAATATCTTTGACTAACTCTTAGATCTGATCAAGAGCCTGGTAGTCTTCTAAACATTAAAAAGGCGTATGAGAGATTCACGACTATACAATATTCATTATGTCGCTTTTCTTCTTTACATTTTAGACCTTTGATTACAGTGGTTATACAATGCAATCGTCTTATACGTTTTCTCAGTGAATTACGCATATACGTATACCTATACATTTTGAGAGAAAGAAGAGTTCAACCTCACAATAGGAGCATCTAGTATCCGCTATAGGATATAGTGCTTGAATAGAACAAGCGCACGAAATGTTTTGTCGTCGTGGGTTTCTAATCACCTGGTCTTGCCCGTATCAAAAAGCCAATCTAGCGGAAGTCAAGGTCAGTGTATGATGCAATAAACCGCTATGTAGTACATTGAGTACAATTAGAGACATATTAGGAAAACGGACAACTAACAAACGAGCAAAATAAGTTAGATACATGAATCATAGAACAAGCAAATGAGAACTTTTGATGACACTTTTCATGGCGTTAAACATTTCTTGTATGCGCACATTAATTTTGCTGGTCTCTGAGAACAATTGCTACAACAAACGAGTTCTATGGTCAAGACGGATTTTTGTCCACACAACGTTACATTCCGCTATTGCAGGGTGACATGATAAATGTCCACGTTAAACTCCTTAGTCACTACACTTAGACAACATGTTGACAGAATAAAGGCCGAAATAGGCTGGTGACGTCATAGGGCTGTTAAAGTGTCATGACATTCTGACAATGATTTCATTCCGAGAGATACTTTGTAGTGGGTGGTCTTTTTAAAAGGCTAATCCTTTCTTCGTTTTAATGTAAAGCCTTTTGAAGTGAACTTCTCCCCATGTACTAACTTATAAGGTTACACCGGTTTATGCGTGCACAGCGCGGAAAGGCACAGCTGCAACTTCCTTATGTCTTTTCTAAATCATGCTGTGCAGGCAAAGCTTTAGATCGATATACTGTGCCTACTTAAATCAGAGGGTACAAATCTATTTAGTTTACCTGTCTCTCAGGGAAAGCTTCTAGCATACAACATAAGAACTAACTCACGTTCGGTCTAAAGACGCTCGGTCTATATTTATACGTGGCTCTCTTCGTCCGTGCCCATCAGTTGAATCTTTTATCTGCCAACTAATTGACG
This sequence comes from Daphnia magna, assembly GCF_020631705.1. Lineage (NCBI taxonomy): Eukaryota > Metazoa > Arthropoda > Branchiopoda > Diplostraca > Daphniidae > Daphnia > Daphnia magna. The sequence goes on from NC_059184.1 coordinate 5,465,938, forward strand.
CGAACGGCAGAGATGCTAATGAGGCTGCCTTGCCACATCCTGACTTACATGATGCTAATTGGCACTAGGCCCTACATTTAATTTTATCATTCAATCTTAGTTCTAGCTAGTTTTATCTAGTCAGAACGGTTATGTTGCATTCGAAGAGTTATACAAGCACTTGATTTTCTTGTACGGAAACTGGAACAATCTAGAAGTAAGGAAACTTGAAATATTGAAAAGCTTCTTATCGAATAAAAAAGAAAAGCTTAAAAAGACTGCAACGGAGTCGTGAGAAAAAAGATCAGGAACAAGAGCCAGGACACGTTCTGAGCGAAATAAGAAAACATTTCTTTTTACCCACGTCATAAAACGTCGTTTGTTCACGAATATTTTTACTTTGTACCTAAACGTATCCACAAAAAAAAGAGCAATTGTCATTGTGCAATAGTTGACTCTTTCATTTTCAGAGATAGCGTAAAAAAAACAAGGGTTTTAGGTGTGTCATAATTTAAAATCCTCGTCCAAATGTAAGAGAAACTGAGGACAACGTCCTTTGTGTTTCTGGCAGTTGCCTGCTGATCAGAACGCTGTATAATTTACTGTCAAGAAAAGCTGTACAGCAAGTGAAAGTCCTTTTGCCAGCTCTCCGAATTAGTTATACCTGAATGCCGACCTTGAGCTTTCATATTCGCAGACCAGAAGATGTGTTACCTTGAATAGGGAGAGTTTCGTCAAAAAAGTTTTTTGGACTCATAAGGGTGTAGCTTTTCAGCATGCATGCCTACCCTTGTGGTGCCATTAAAAAAAATATATAACCACAAACTCTTGAAAATTTTGCATTAAATTGCAACAGGCTATTGCTCATAATTTAAATATTTAATCGAATTTTATTGTTTTATTAATTCATATTTTACGTCTAACTTTAGGGAAATCTTCTTGACACGCACAGAAGATGCTCTTGATGATGGGATGATTTTCGGAACAACAAATCAACTTTTGAATGAACCTACTTCGAGCACCTCGAATTTGCGTAGTGCATTCACCCACGTTGCTATTCGATCTCTTCCCGTTATGATAATTTGCGTACGTGCGCAATGCAACGCACAGTGGGTTACGCGGAAAAATTTTGGCGAGCATCACAACGAACTGTATATTCCGTTTCAAAACACAATTCCAACGGCCATCTGATTTCGGAATAGAAAGGACGGAGATGGAGGAGTCCCAAAATTAGGACACGAAGGGGAGACCTTGCATGCAGGCTGGGGGTTGTTCCCACTGCCGAAGGGTTTCTACGTTTCAAACAAAAGGCATATAAACATGCGAGAAGCAAGCCAAGCGGTTTAGTTTTGAACGTACATCTCTGGCAACAGGACGGTATTGATTCTCGTTCATCATTCTGTAATATATTTGTCATAGTGACAAGTTTGAGTTTCTGACAACTACAAAACGAGTGGCTGGAAAAATCTTGTGCAATCAGCGTATTGTCGTCCGTTCGTTTCCGTCCGCAACTCCCCTAAAAAAAAATGTTTCCGGCCGTCAAGTTATATTCTCTGCGCGAGCAGCTTAGTCTGAGCCATGATAACGTGTACGACTTTGCAGTATTTTCGGTAAATATTTGATAGTATCAGATTTACATGACGTGGAAACTATAGAGAGTTGCTTACTAAGCGTAAAATTGGCCCGTCTTTCTTCCTGAACAGTGGCAATCAAAACGGAATCAAGTGTCGGGGCATTATCTCATCTACCGTTTCGTCGTTGCAGCTCTATTTTTAGCTGTTGTCACCTTCTGTGGGTCGAGAAGTAACCACCCGGAATACTGGATGATTTATCTCAGCCATATTGGACTTATTCTGCAAACTTTGCATTTGGCAATTAGCGCTGCCGTTCCAGTTCAGCTTCTTTTGCTAGCCAGCAGAAGTAATCTAAAATATTTGTAGGGAAGCAACAAATATTAGTTTGTTAATCTTTCATTTCTTTAGATCGCATTGACAATGAAATGCTTCCTTTGGCACGGCTCTCTTGGTTTCTCTACAACGTCACCAATCTATTGAGTTTGGTTATTTCGGTCGTCTTTTGGGCCGTCCTCTTCACTCCAGGTCAGTTTTCCGCATTCAACGAATTTGCCTTCTAATCTCAAATGGTTTTCATTTGCAGGCAAAGGACTGAAAGATAGAGATGTCCTTGTCCACGCGCTGAACTCTGTCATGTCGATCAGCGATATATTCATTAGCAAGAGACCGTGTCGTATGTTGCACTTCCACCATTCACTGGCTGCATTAATACCGTATGTCACATTTAGTGCCATTTATTGGGCAGCAGGAGGTACAAGAGAAAACGGCCTCTCTTACATTTACCCGATTCTCAATTGGGAGAATCTTAGCTTAACAGTTCCCTTTCTGATGATGGGACTCATCTTCGGTCTACCCTTTGTTCACGGTATTATTTGGAGTCTCCACTTGCTGAGAGATCGCCTAATCAGGTGTTGTAAATGTGACGACCATCACGATCATCAAAGTCAATGGAACTCTGCTTTCGTTCCAGACGACAAAAGTGCAGATAGCACAATTGTGATTAAAGCCTAAATTTTCCATTTAAGCCCAAATACCCAACGTTCAAGTGCAAAAACTAGTGTCTGTATTTCATCATTGTGGCCAATTTTATTTCAATGAATCTATTATTTGCATACTGTCGCATTTAAAAATCTACCTTCTTTTTTATTATCGTGAAATTGTCGTAAAATATCTCCAATGACTAGCCTTTTGCAATGAATTCTGAAAACTTTTGATCCACTAATATGTATCTCAAGGAATGACTCGAGGAATGATTAAAATGTAAAAATCGTATAAATAAAGTTTATTTTATTATCGGAATCAACGACTTGCATATACAGCAATTACAGCATACGTCCAGACTTTCCAACGGTTGCTGATGAAATGGGCATTGGGGATAGAACTTGCATTGTCCCTATAGCCGCAATTATGACGTGTTATCGGTCCTAAATTTTTTTTATGCACACGCCATTGCAAAATTTGTCATTCGAATGAACGATTGGTATGGAAATTCGGCAGATCATGGCTCTTGGTAGTTTATAGTGTTTCGTACCGTTCGTGAGTGACGGAAGGTGTCGCGTTTCGCGTACAACGGTTATTCCAATCTAGCAGTAACTGTTTTTGAAAGTGTATCTTGATAAACCTATCTCTTGATAGTAGTTATAATTGTTTGGGATCAAAGGATTTTGAATTTGAGGGTAACCATTGTTTGCTCGGAATTCTTTCCGTTAGTATACACGTGGACATAAATTCCCAACAAAATTTATGGGGAAGTTAGAAGCTGGAGGGAAATGCTATTTGGGAGATGACGATTGATTGTGTGCCCGTTTGTTGTTTTGGTGCATTCATTATCAAGCTGTGATGATTCCATAAAAATTGGCGATCCTATTTCCAAAAAAAAACCAGCCTTTGTTCTGTTAACACATATGGTTGCAGATCGGCTAACGTTCTAGCACAAAGATGAATTTAAGAGTCGGGAAAAATTTACTAAAATGAATCATATGAAAACATGATTTTCTTGTTGTTTTTAAACGATCGTATTCCCCGGTAGTTAAAGTTGCAACAAGTCATCGTTCGTTATTATTTACTCTATATTCGGAAATGATTAGACACTCCCGTTTAAAAATAACCAATTGGAAAAATCGGAAATACATTTTGTTTTTTTTTTAGTTTGAAACATTGCGGTACAATAAATTTTGGTTGACGAGATAAAACTTATTTTGGCTCTTATCGTTTTATCTTGGTGTGATTGTGTTCCATATTTGTTTGAATATATTTGCCATTCAGTGTTTTCCCTTCTGTCACTCGTTGTGGGTGTGTGCACGAAGATGAAAAGAGCGATTCAAAAGGAATTTCAAAAGAGCCAGTTTAATTTCCAACATAACAAGCCCCATGATTTTGCTATTTACGCTGTAAGTACGCCACTGTTACTTCAACAATGATCCTCTGTTAAACATTTTTTCTGTTATACCTTTCTTCTAATCGCAACGTTACAAATACGGAAAACAAAAAGTGGCAAGCTGATCGTGAGAAAATTTCAGGCTTTTTCGTCTTCTACCGATTCTTGGCGGCAGCGTTCTTTCTTTCTGTTTTGGTCGCTAACGGATCCATTAGCGAAACCCCAACTTACTTTTTTATTTACTTAACAAATCTAGGCTTCATTATTCAGACACTCCACCTAGTATTGAGCGCAGTCGTTCCTATTGAAATTCTTCTGCAGAAGTCAAATGATGAGGGTGAGTGGCCAACAAAGAAAGGAAAAACCGGAAGCCTTAGCGACACTTGTATTCTGAAACTCATTTGAGATCTCTTAAGTAGACAACGTCAAATGGACTTTTTTGGGTCGCTTCTCTTGGTTTTTGTACAATGTGACGAACTTGATCTCCCTAGTCATTTCGGTAATTTATTGGATCGCTCTATATACACCAGGTAATAAATATTTACAATTATGGTGAGATTTTATATGGTTTCGTAGATGTACGTACGTATTTTTTAAATATTTAACTTGAATGACCTGTGGCGTCGGTGACGCAAACAAACGTTTTAGGTACTGGACTAACAGCGATGAATTTTTTTGTCCACGGATTCAACAGCATTATGTCGATCGGCGACATCCTGGTGAGCGGCAGACCATGTCGCCTGATGCACTTTTACCAGCCATTTGTCGTTATTTTAGCGTACGTGGCCTTTAGTGCTATCTACTGGGCTGCAGGTGGAGTCAACTCTGATGGCCTTTCCTACATCTACCCAGTTCTCAACTGGGATAACCTTAGCCTAACAGTCCCGTTCGTGACAATTGGCATGCTTATTATATTACCTATCGTACACGCTCTTCTGTGGTCATTGCATCAACTCAGAGATTACGCTGTACGCAGTAGAATGCGAAGGAAATCTTTCAGTCAAACCGGAAATGTTGGCGAGCAGAATCCGGTATTCGAATTGGCTTGAACCATACTTATCATTGTTTGATTAAACTATTACATAATTTCTTCGTTAAATACAAAACAATTTGCTAAAACGTGTAACACCAGTTGTTCCACAGAGTTCTCAATAGTACAATCTTAGCTTTCCTAAAGGACAATGAGGTAAGGCATACACTATTCTACCATAGCCTCGTTCAGTCGTGTGGGTCCTACAATTGTTGCATAAGCCGACCATGTTTGGCGCCGTCCTACCAACCATCCCTACGTCCTTTTCCGATTAGCCTGCCTTTTATTCAGGAACTGGTTTGCTCAAACCTCCAGATTAAAAGCTGTGCTACTATCAGCTTGTTTTCTTGTTTTAGTATAAACCTGATGTAAGTGTAACCATAATTTCATAAAAAAACCAATGAACCATGTAGTTTGAACAAACCTTGTGTTGACCGTCTTCAAGATAGTTTAGTTGCACATTCCCTGTTCAACTTTATATAGTAGGGCACATATTTTTAATGTTAACAGGATATATCCATGGCACAATTAATTCCAATTTATACATAAAGCCAAAATGTAGAAAACTTTTCTTTTTTAATGAATACTAATCATCAATCACAAAAACTTGCAAATATTGATGCACCATCAATGAAGGATCTTGGCGCAATATGTATTAAAATAGGATGTGGTGAATACAAAGTGAAGGCAAAACTGATGTGTGCTACAGATAACAGTTACTTATGTTAGGGTGTCTCCTTTTGTCACCTGCGAATGAAAACACATAAATTATTAAGTAAGCACAGATTTCTGTTACAATAGATTTAAAAAATTACCCTAGCTTCTAAGTATTCAATTTTTCTTTCCAGTCGGGTGATTTTCTCGTTCAGCACGGCTAGACGTCCACGACAAGACATATCTGTAACCATGTCAAACCGAACACGTTATTGGTGACAGAACAAGTATCCACCAGTCAAAATGTGTTATACCAAATGAATTGAGGAAATCAGTAATCTTTTTAATGCTACTGGTGATGACTTCAATGTACTCCCTGTTGGCCCAGTCCTGTTGGGTTTGTTTTTGAAGGGTGTATTTAGTAGACATGGTTTACCAGCTTTGTTTGTGTTTGAGAACTGTCAAGTTCCATAGGCTACGTTTCACCATCGCTCCAATTTATGTATAATAAAAATAAAAGTTAAAAAGAAATAAGGAATTTGCCAAAAGTAAAAAAAAAATAGTTAAATTAGAATATCGAAATGTTTAATTACAAAAAAATTATCTGTAGAAACTTATGAGAAACCATAACAATGAAAGCTTTGTTGTCGACAATGAACGCTAGGTTGCGTGACGATAGCCCTGTGTACGGAAATGTCAAATGGCCTGCAGCTTGTACCCAAGACCAAAAGGAGGAGCGTACATTGTGGAGGAGGGGACGCGAGCTCAGGGTAAGGCTAAGCGATATGTGCCGTGCCTGCGTTAGTTTTGGATTTTCAACCGACTTGTTCAACTTGCCGCTTCTTTTCAATCTCTCCGTTCAAAGTTAGTGTTTCACGAAAAGCGACGAGACGTTCTTGGCACAACAGAAACTTAACGAAAAATAGGCATTTTCGAGATGTCAGGGTGGGGCGTTTGATCTCACTCCCCCACAAAAATAGGAAAAAAGCTTCCCACAGTCTGCCAGTGTCGTCTGTATGTGCTGTGCAAGTTGGCGTCAGAGAGACCCCCATCTCTCTCCATTTTTGCTGTGCTAGTCTCTCATTACGTGTGAAATGTCGGCCAACAAAATCGTGCTTAACATTTCAGCCCCGGTCTCATCAGTGCAACAACAAACAATCGTCCCGGTCGAGAGTGCCAAGAAAATGGCTCGTAAAGACAAAGAGTTCTTATGGGAACTCGATTCACAAGTAAAAGGTATTGTTTAACTTCAACACATAGTCTTACTTACAAAACACAGACATTTGTATTCGGTGTATTTTTGCAAATTGTCGAATGTGTTCCCATTTTTTAAAACAAATTTTCAATCATCCCGGCCACCCCCCTACAAAGGCTCTGTCCTAAAAACGGTGGAACTGCGAAACTCGTACGTATAGGAAATGAGTCGAACTCAGAAGTATGCTAGAAGACGCAATAAGGTAGAAGGGCCTTCTGCGGTCGGAAGCCACCGGAAGCATTTGGTTGCTGTTTTTTTTTTCTTCCCCTTCCTTATCACGGTCTGCAAGACACTCTCAAGGTGATGGTCGTTATCACATGTTTTCGTCGTCACAATAGCAAAATAAAAACAGATTATCCGTTACCGTGTAACGACGCCAGGAATCATTGAAAATCCGACTGTTTGGATCGTCGTGATGATGATGCTCTCACGACAACGCATTCTGGTCAAAACCGGAAAGGGAAATGGAAAATTGTCCCATTTTTTGTGTGCCCTCATTAAATACTGTAAATAATAATTTATTTATTTTGGTGGGATTTTTTTTTTGTCTTGTCTTTTTGCTTGATTTGACAATCTTTTGTTGCTGGACATTGGTGTTAAATGGCAGCTGCGCAGAGGACCAGATGCCATTTTCCATGAAATTGTTGACTGGTCCTCTTAACCGAGGGTCACGTGGACGTTGATAAACGAGACCTGCCCACTTTTGGAAGTGCTCGAAAGATTTGTCCCAAGAACTGTGGGCTATATTTCTTGGATTTTTTAAGTGATGCCTTTATCTAACGTCTTGCGCCACGATCTCATGCCGAAGACGCTGGGTGTTGTAGACGAAAGGGGGGGGGGTCTTTATGTAGTCAAATATATTCTCCCTTTGGCTAGACAGTTTGCCATTTTTTTTTTTCGGAAGAAGACAAAAAAAAACGAATAAGAAGAACCAGAGGGGTTGTAACATTCTCCCCCTTGTACTCGCCAGATGTGGGTGTAGATTTTCTCCCCCTATCCGTCGTTGGCGGAATGCCGAGGATGATGGCGGATGGGAACTAGTTCCATATGTTCTCTCATTCATCCAGACAGTTGTGCCTGTCTGTTAGCAGCGACCGGTTGTTCTTTCACCACCGAATGTTCACCGGATTTTGTCGTTTTGTTCTCGTCCTCATTTGTTCAGCGTAGCCGATAATCCCCCAGCATGTTTCAGTGCATTATCCAGCCACGCAACGGCTGGATTCATCCGGCTTTCGCCGAAACTAAAGACGTCTTCCCAGGTACACACCTCGTTTCCTCCTTATTCTCCAGGGAATTAATAGACTACTAGTGCGGTTTTCACATCCACTTTAAAAAAAGAAAAGAAAGATAGGAATTATTTATTCATCTGTTCATGTATGTTTTTTGTGTGTGCTGCTAGTTGATAAAAAGAAAAGCGGAAAGTATTCATCCAATATTTACCTCGTTAGATATGCTAAGCAAGGGGTCTATGGACTAACCTCCTTATTCTTGTCATTCTGAAGCTTATCGTGTATCGTATTGTATGTCCTGACATTGAACCCACTACATTTTTCGGCATCGCTGCTTCAGTTGAAGGTTCAGGTTGCGCATTTCTGCAAACCGGTGTGGTGAGACAGACACCTTTAAAAGAATAAAAAAGGGACAGTGAGAGTTAATGAATAACATTCTAAACGCATGAACCGTGACTTTGAAAACGTAGCCGGTTACAAGTTAGACCAAGTATGAATGTCTCTTTTCCTGCCGGCGCCACTTGGAGCTGAAAAAGCTCTTGTTTTTTTTTCTCGTTCCCTCTCTCCCCTCCTTTTGTAAACAATATGTTTTTTTGTTTGGCAGTAAACAATATAAATCAACAGTTGGGGCTGTAGCCAACTTCAGTCGGTTCCGAGCTTCGTTCAGGATCAGTCACGTCTCTCATTTACCTTCGTTTTTTTAATTTCGAAGTAAATTTTGTTTTTTGTTATTCCCATTTCGCATCAACCATTTTTCTTACCGGCCGTGCATTCCAAATACCTGTCCTTAATGATAGAAAGTGACCCGTTGGGACAAGGCTAATCTCATCGTAATTTTGAGTTGCTCGTGAAAGCGAACAATTACAAAGAGAGAAAACCTAATCAAAAATGTGTGCATCATCGTAATCGTCGAGAAAGAAAACGATCGAAAAGGCCGAAAAAGAAAGTCGAGTTTGAATTACGCCACAAGAGGCGCTGTCATCGCGCATCCATAGAAGACAGTCTATTAAGATTCTATTCGATGATACATCTGAGCGCATACCGTACGTGCCTCTACGCTCTTTGCCTTGTTTCTTGTTTGTGAGAAACGAAACACAATTTCGGAATAGGCGGGACAGTGGGTCTTGGTTGCGTGGCCCGCAGGCACACGACACCACCACCAGCCGGATTCACGCCCTGTGGCGTTCCCGGGGATAAAATAACACACAGTGTGTGTGTGTGTGTCGTAGATACTATTGCCATCGGAGTTTTTGAGCATTTTCAAAAAGTTCCATCAACGCAGTAGAGAGTGCAGTCGTGCTACGAGCTACACGTGCCCGTGCGGTGGTCGGTCTATTTCCAAAATTTCAGCCTGGTCGATTGTTCCAGTCGCCTAAATTCTGTTGGAGGGTGGAAACAAGACAAACAACAACTGCAGCCGTCTGTGACGAGGACATCCGTTGTTGGCCTGTCGTGTTTGAAAACATTATCGGTGACGACAAGTGAACGCGTTGACATGAGGCGCAGCAGTTTGCCAGTCAGCCATCTTTAAATTGTAGGCCTCTCTTGAGCCTTGTTGATTTCCCAAAGTCAAGGAGAGACACTGAAGGAGATTTTGATCGTCATTTATGGTGCTAGCGTTTCGAAGGATCGAGTTGTAGAATTTTCTTATCAACATGGCCAAGAGTCCGGTGATTCAAATGCAAAACTGGTTTCTAAATAATCAACATCAGTGGTGGTGTGGGCCGCCGATGAGCTACGGACTAGACCACTCGGCATGGTTCGAATACACGGAAGCACTACAAGATGCTACAGGTTAGCGATTTGCCCCTTTGCCACAAGTGGAACATTAATTTCCTATGTTTGTTTTAATTTCCGGATTTCGCTTTAGCATCGTCACGTTTTCAACATATTTTTTTTTTTTGTTTTTTTTTTTTTTTTTTTACTATTCTGGCCATTAGCTTACCTGTTTTTAGGTTGATAACACACACGTAAAGTCAGCCTCTTGATGATTATCCCCCATGTCGACTGGAATTTCATCTTTCAAAGAGACATGACCTAAAAATAAAATAAAGGGGGAAAAAAAGGTTTTTTTTTTTTTTTTTTTCTCGTTTAAAATCCGACATCCAACCCGACGGAGCAACACGCCGCTTCCTTGTTGATATTAATGAGGAAAGATGGCCTAATTTCTCTATTTTACTACATATAAATTTTTTTTTCTTTTCTTTTTTTTTATCTTCACAGATATCCGGACACAGCTTAACGAGCAATTGCGATGTCTTGACTACCGGATGGAGACGCAAATTTCCGTCGTTGGTGAATTGCAGGATTTCTTCCGGCGTCGGGCTGAAGTGGAGCTGGACTACAGTAAAAACCTGGACAAACTTTCCAGGAGTTTATCTGCCCGCCACAAGGAACAAAAGCAAAAGTAAACACTTTTTTTTTTTTTTTGTCAATTCCGTTCTTCACTACGCACTTGTATTCTTTCCTCTTAAAAAAAAAAAAAAAAGGCGTTATGAGATAGGGCTGATAAGTAGAAACAGCTTGCATTTCCTTTGATTTTGAAACGAAAACAAGAACTGGTTATGAATAGGCTCCTCCCCCAGAGTCTCACGACATGCGTCCACGCCTTGTTGTACGAGCTTGTACAACGTTAAAAGTGCATCCTCTTATCTGAAAAGCTTCTGTTTTCTCAACGATTTTGGGAAAGATTTCTAACGACTGGGTCCACGAAGATGGACCCAACATTCTGTTTATTTGTCAATTACACTGGGAAAGATGAGAAGAAAAAAAAAAGGAGAAAATGATAACAGCTCGGATATCCCGTTTCATATGGCATTCAAAGTTTCCGGTCGCTGACGTTTGTTAACTACATTCACAGCGGTCAAAATAGATTATAGAGCTGCACCGGTTTGATTGCCGTTCCCTCGCAGACAAAGCATGTGCGTGGGTTTGGGGGATAGATCGATTTCGGTGACTTGAAGTGGAGGAAAGCTATAAATACAGAGTAGAGGGGGTGTAGTTTCCTCCCCCGTCTTTTCCCTTCTTTTTTGCTTCCAAATTTAGACACGCAGAAAGAGAAAAACATCAAAGAAGCTGATTGCTGAGCTGAACAGTGAAAGTTGACGTCAGTTTCCAAGCTTGATAAAGGGCTGCCCTCGTTCTCCCTTGCACATACACATTTCGTTTTTTTTTTTTCTTTCTTTCTCTCCCCTTCTTCAAGCAGCAAGAATAACACATTATTAACAAAAACGCCATTTTAAACATCTCCTCCATGCCTTTTGGTAATACATTTTCAAAAATGTCCAAGAGGCTGCACGAATTCTCTAACATCTTGTGAAGCTCAGTTTCGAAAGCGGAGCGCCTGTCTTGTTTAATGATGGTTGCCTTTGTCTTGTACCTAGAAGATCGCTTATTTATTTTTCTCTATTTTCACTTCGTGTCCGTTTGTTTTGACAACAACAAAAACAGACGAGAGCAGTGGCACTTGTTTTCCAGCTACGCCTCGTGGCAGCATCTGGTGGCGCAAACGAAACGTCAAGCTCGGGATCACGCCCTACTGAGCGACATCTACGCCAATACGGTCATCCAACGCCTCGGCCAGGTCACCGAAGAAGTCCAGCGCATTTACCGACGCGTGAGTTGCGTTTTTTTCTTTGTTTTCTCGCAGTCGTTCTAACTAAATAAAGTCGTTAGGACGATTTCTAAGTAAAGTGCACACTCTCAACTGACGTTGTCTTGTATATGGCTTCCCCTCCTTTGGTCGTTAAGCTTTATTTTCAGCTGCTAAAAGTGTTGTTTGTTTTTTTTCGCCTTCCGCTAGCGGACGGCATTTAAGTGACCGTTACGAAAAGATAAAAATAAAACAACTGGCCGTTTGAATCATTTTGAGGAAAACTACCTATCAAATTACGTTGAGAAATGACGATGCGTTCGTTTTGTTTGTTTTTTTTAGTGTCGCGACGTAGGCTACGAGAGTCACGAAGAGCTGTTGAAGGTGCTGCACGAATTACACGCAGCCATGAAGACGTCGCAAATGTACCAGCTTGAGCAGAGACAAGCTGAAACGAAGCTGCGCTACGTCGAGGCGCAGCGACAGAAACTGGAGTCATCTATAGCCCGTGAAAAGCTGGAAAAGTCGAAAAAATTCAAGCTCATCGAAAAAGAGATTGCCAAACGACAGGCAAAATACAACGACGCCCATCTCAAGGCCCTCAAAGCGCGCAACGAGTACGTCCTCTGCATGGACGCGGCCAATTCAGCCGTCCACAAATACTTTATCGACGATCTCTCCGATATCATAGACGTAACTATACCGAAACATTGTTTATTTAAAAAATACAATAAATAAATAAATAAATCTGGATTTAACGTCGATTCAATTGTGATGCGGGGGACAGTGTATGGACATCGGGTTCCATAACTGCGTCGGCCGAGCACTCCAAGTTCACGTTTCCGCCGAAGAAAATATTCGACGTTCCTTACAAGTACGCACGTCTGTCGGGCAGGCTTGGCTAATTGGATAGACACATATTCACATCCTTTTTGCTTTGTTTTTAGATTAGCGTTGACGGCATGAATAAATGTCTGAGTAATTTGGACTCGAGGGCGGACAAGCAGCGCTTCCTGGAAGCCAATCACACGGCTTTTATGATTCCCAAAAAATTTGACGCGGCGACCTATCAGAACAAGATCGACGAGGTGAGACCGGTTAGAACACTGAATTACAATAAATTACCAAAAATGTGTTTCCTTTGTGTAAAGAGGCTATTGTAAAGACCATAATTGTTGTATGGTTTCAGGGAAGTTTTGAATTGATGATGGTGCCCCAGGTGCGCGAAGAGTTCGAGTCGCGCTATTTGCAGCTGCATAATCGTTTGACATCGCTGCGGGCCGAATCGGAGGAGGTATGGAAGACACTGGAGACGGCCGAAAGTTCGCTCATGGAGATGATTTCGGCCAAGGACTACGACGTCACGCCGTATTTCGCCGCCGCCGCAACTATCGATGATGACAAGTTCCCACCGTCGACGGCGCCTTTCAGGCAACCAGAAGCCGCCCTGCTCAAATTACGCGCAGACCGCCAAGAAACAGAAGACTTTTACCTTAACGTAATGGCCATACTTTCTTTTTAACCACGGTTTTTTGTTGTAATGATCTAACTGTCATTTGATGCCGTGCAGAAATTTCACGAATACATTCTGAAATCCAACTTGATGCATCGGCTGCAGGCCAAATACGAGTTGATTCACAAGGCGTTGGCGCAGGATGGTTCCCAGCTGCCCACGTCGCCCAAATTGGCCTCTCTGTCGGCAGTAGCCACAACACCAAACCCATTAGGCGGTAAGCCGCGAAGGCGAAGGATTGGACGCACACCACTCATTGGTCAACCTAAACTCTTTGGTGGCAGCCTGGAAGAGTACTTGGAGGCTACCAATGAAGAGATACCTTTGGTGATGAAGAGTTGCATCCGTGTCATCAACCTTTATGGGTTACACCATCAAGGCATCTACCGCGTCTCCGGCAGTCAGGTGGAAATCAACAATTTCCGCGAATCTTTCGAACGCGGAGAAGATCCGCTGGCCGACGTCACCGACGCCTCCGATATCAATTCGGTTGCTGGCGTTTTTAAATTGTACCTGCGCGAGCTGAGGGAGCCCCTCTTTCCGATCCTATTTTTTGATCAGTTCATGGAATTGGCCCGTAAGTCTAAATATAAATACTTGTTCCAATCGGATTGCTCATGTGATATTTTTACGACAGAGCTCGCTTCCAAAGAAGATTTCAAAACTCGCATGAGGGAAGTGGTTCAAACCTTGCCACGGCCTGTCTTTGTCGTTATGCGCTATCTCTTTTCGTTCTTGAACCAGTAAGTCAAGGTCGTGTGATAAGATTATTCCATCCCCGTCTTCTAATTTGTTTATTTGTTTTTGTTTTTTGTTTTTTTCCCCGTTTTACTACGATAGCTTATCCGAATATAGCGACGAAAACATGATGGATCCATACAATTTGGCCATCTGTTTTGGCCCAACTCTAGTCCCGGTTCCGGAAGACAAGGATCAAGTGCAGTATCAAAATTTGGTTAATGAATTGATCAAAAATATTATCATTAACGCCGAAGACATCTTCCCCAACGACGGAGGAGTTCTTTATGAACGCTACATATCCAGAGAGCCTGATGAAGGGTACGTTCTGACATTTTTCTTTTTGCTGCTAGTCGCTGATAAATCTGTAATTTACTATCGCGATACAGGGAAGTAGGCGAAGCTCCATCTGATACCATGTCGGAAGAAGTGGATTCCGAAGTCTATCCGTCAGAAGATGGTAAACACAACATACCAATTATGACGCCCCCTCTTTTTTGTTTTTGGTTTTTTTTTCAGTTGTGTTTGGGTTGATTAAATTCGTTTCCCTTCAATTTTGGTTACCCTTTTAGATTCAGTGTTTCGTGAGAAAGATATCAGCTTGCAATTGTTTGGAAGTGAGTTTTTTTTTTTTTTACCCATCTGAGTTTATTATTTCATTTCATTTCTTTCCCACGTTTGTTCGTCGAACGTCGAACTTAATTGGTTTTTCTTCCTCCTTGTAGAAGCGGAAACGCTGGAAGCGATTGCCCAGTTTGATTTCACGGCTCGATCCCAACGTGAGTTAAGCTTCAAGAAGGGCGATCTCTTGACGCTTTATACTCAAGTGTCGAGTGATTGGTGGAAAGGCACCAAGGACGGCCGAGATGGGCTCGTTCCCGATAAATATATCATGCTACGAATCAGGGACGAGGACCGTGAACGTCTGGAGATAGGCAAACTGTCCACCACCAGTGGAAGTAGCAGCTCAGAAGAGTCTGCCGCAGCCGCTCGCCGTCGGACATCAAGTTCCAGCGATGCGTCTGCTTCCTCGGCGAGACTTTCCAAAATCCGCCATGACAGCCGGGTGCTGACGGGTTCGGAATCAATTGAATCGGAATCACCTGCTCCTTCTCTACCGTCACCTAGGTATTCGTAATGATCAATGGCACCCGTAACAATAAGGAAAAAAACAAAATTAGTCTGACTCTTTCCTTTTGGTTGGCAGCTTGGAGAAACGTGTGCGACCTGGACCAACAGTAGCATTGGTGCGACCGACAACCCTTTCTTGTCAGGGACCTGTTTTGCATCCACCACCCAGTCCGAAACTATCAACTTCATCTCAATCATCAGTCACCATCGTCTGCAATAGCAACGGATCCTCAACCGTCGTGTGTCCAATAGTAGCGACATCTGCGGTGATGGAGAGTGTTGCCAAAGAGGTAGTTCACACCTCTGTTTGACCTCGTACGTGTCGCTTTCATTTTTTTTTTTTTTAACCTCGCCTTTGTTTTTTTTTTCCCCTGTCTTATGTCCATTTGCTTTATGCACGCGTCAACCTTGACCGTATTGCTTTTTAGAGAACCATCGCAATCTTTTCGGGCTGTGTTTAATCGTTTGCATGTTGGTGAGCCTTCCCGAGTTATTTCTCTTTCTCTTTTGGAATGATGCCGTATATACATATTCCGAACAACACCGCCATCATTTTCTTCTGTTATTTATGTTTTTTTGCCGTTCTGCGTGATGGAATGTTCTTTGTGCTTTCAAGTGTCTTGTCCTTCTTTTTGGGCGACCAAGTGTGAAAAAAGCATAGAAAAACAGCAGCAATAATTTAATACCTGGACTGCCTGTGATCGTGGGAAAAACACCTTGACTTCTAATGGACTCACGGTTACGGTTGAGTCTTTCTTCTAATTTATTTACCCGAATGTAATTGTTGATGTGTGTCCTTAGCAGAGCGTTCCAGCGGTAGCAGCAACGATGGAGGGAGCGGTGGTAGAAGATCCGGAGGAGCCGTCGATGACGTCAGTGCGGTATACGGAGCCAGCAGTCAACGAGATCTTGAGTAATGCAACCCCAGTGACGCATTTGGATGATAGCGGGGACAGGGACAGCCTGACGGAAAGTTTGACGCTCAGCGATGAGAAGAGCCTATGCGATAGTTTCACTAGTCTAGACACGCTGGACCAAGAAATGGATCCTGAGTTGTCCGTGCCCATCGAAAAGGCTCGGCTAGAACCGTCTAATCAAGCTGGCAGTTTACAGAATTTGGAATCTACCCTGGAAACTGAAAATGCTCCCGTCTTCCGGCGCCAGAGATGGGAGACGAGGAGTATGACTAACTTGGAACGCTCGAGTGGTCCGGAAAAGCCGAACATTTCAGTAGGCGGTTGGAGTGTAGCCAAAACGGCGGAAGGTGCGACCGCTGCCAATGATCTCGGCCCCATATCAGGACCGACCAAGGGTTCTTTCGTTCGCAGACGTGATCTTTGGGAAAAGAGGACGTCCATCACCTCTGCGACGACGGCATCAGTGGCATCCCCAGCCATACCTTCACAACCGCAAAGACCGAAACATACGCCCGATTTGGTTATGGATTTACCTCCATCTTTGCCCCTGAGTTCCAGTCCCAAAGAAGGCGATAGTCTAGTGGATCCGGCCAGCCGGCAAAGACATGAATCGGAGAGTAGCAGCGGCAGTAGCAACAGTTCCAGTCCGGGTAGTCCAGATATGACAACCGCCGCTGAAACCTTTGCAATGCAGAATCAGAGTACGCTGAAGAAGAGCACCATCAAACAGATAAAGAAAGACAAAGCCGATGCTGCCGTTGCATCCGCTTCAGCTGCACCAACTGAGCCAACTGCAGCCGTCATGGCCGTTACGGTTTCCGAAACACCGCCGCGACCATCGGTTAAGGTCAGCGTGTCTGCCTACGGATCTGCAGCGCCCATTTCGACCGGCATCCGCCCCATCACGCCCAAGATAGCCAATCGGTTTCCCCATAGCATCAACCTCTATGCCACCCCGATGCCCGTTCTTCCGGTAGCGTTTGCTGTCGAAGCGAATGCTGCGTCTGGACTGTCACCGGCCTCGGTTGACGCTATCCGGCCGCAACTCAAAATCAAGCCGCAAGTTCTCAAAAAACCCACTTTGCCGGTTTCGTTGAGTTCACCAGAATCTTCACGCCGATCGGGCTTCGACCAGGATTCTCATGTCTGAAACGCTGCTTGAATTTTAGATTCAGGTAGCCGTACACACATCACAAGGTATTGATGCGGGACCACACCCGGGAAACCAGATAGCTTCCAGAATCCTTGCCAAATCTCCCACACACGAGAATAGACACACCGAGCCCTGAGGGCGAATTTGTTTTTTTCTGCAATTCTTGCCGATGAATTGTTTTTTTTTTTTTGTTTTTGTTTTTTTATTATGCCATTCGCGTACCTACGAATGTCACGAGCCAGTCAATGGTTCGATTCCTGCGCTTGTCAAGTTTTGTTTTTTACGTTGTTCTTTCTTCCACCATTGCTGTCTGGTAAATCTTCATGCGCCATCTCCACTTATTTTTTATCTCTACATTAAAAAGTCCTACTTTTATTAAGAATCAAGATTTACTATCGATTCCCTGTGCTATTTTCTATCCAACAAAGTGCAAGTATTATCATGATTTGTTTTTAAATTCCATTCTGTCAAATTGCAGAATTTCCTCCATTTTTGGTATTTTTTTGTTCTTTCTTTCGTATTCTAAACACCTGTAGACCAGAATACAATATCGATCTTTTGAGCCGTGATTTGATGTGGATAGATAAATCGTACGTAAGCGGTTCATATATTTATGGAACAAGAAAAATCTCGCTAAACTATACATCTTTTTTTTTTAGTTAAAAAAGAAAAAAAGGCAAAAAAATTGACAATTTTACCTGTTGAGAATATAAGAATCTCTAACTTAATTCGAACCCCGCTCCAGATTGGAGGGCATAGATCAATTTATCTCGTAAAACGTTTTCGTCGTGGAATTCTGGTAGTTTCAGTAGATTCATGCAGGTGCTAGCGGTTGGAAGTCGGTCGTCAGTACCGGCATTTTGAATGCAGAAAGGCGGATCCAACTCTTTGAAACCGAGAAGGGGAGGTCTAGAGCAACTGGTGACAAATTTAAGCAAATGTCGCTTTCCGGAATCGTCAAATTTAGATACGACTCGCCAAAATCCTTGGATAACCGGATGTGTTGACGTGTAACCGCCGGCATAGTGGGTGTGTTGCTTCAAATCCTCCAGGTCGACCGGTGTATATGCACCTGACACCAACACCTGAAGTTCTCGATAGCTAAACGTTTGCAACCATTCGATGTCAATGACGTTTGCCAGACCCTGAATGGCGACAATAATGAAAGATGAATGACCGGTAGCCAATGGCGTAATGAAGTCTTCATACCTGACGGAACGCGTTGCATTGCAAGCGGATCTGTTTGTTCAGTTTATAGTCTGCTACCAAATGGATATATTCGATGCGATTTGAAGACGTGACAGGAATGTTTGAGCCATTCGGCTTAAGTTCTTCCACCTTAAAGGTGAATTTTTTAAAATGAAATATAAATGGATATGAAGTAAAATTAACTTGAAAAAAAGATATGACTGACCTTAGTTTCACCTAATTCACTACTCACTATGGTGAAATCGAGTCCTAATTCGGTGACATCACCATCATAATGACGGAGGTAAAGAAGGTTCTTGTGAAGCACTGGGTCTAAGGAAGCCAAATGATGAACGTCTAAGCTTGCGCTGGCCTGGCCAATGATCTTAGAGAGGAAGAAATCCGCCATTGGCAACTCCACTAGCAGATTCTCATACAGTGCCTAAATGTAAAGAATCACCGATATTTCATCAAACCAAGTAGCAACAAAAAAGCATCATCTGATCTCACCTTGCCCAGCATACGACCAATAAAATAGTAATGGGCGGGGAAATCCGATACAAGCACAGCCACACCGGGATTAGGGTAGAGCAAGTTATCATGGGTTAAGCGGAAAAATCCACGGTTTGGGTCGAAGCTCGTCTTCAGTAGCTCAGATAGGAACTCGCGAAAGATACCACCGCCATCGACACCTGCTTCGTCTAATCCTACAGCGTTTGTTAGCTGAACTCTCAACTTCCATCTCAGATTTGGTTCTAATAGGAATTCGAATTATTAATCTTCCACATTCAAATTTAGTTGGAGAGTGGTATCTATCACCATTTTCAAGTGAAAGCTTATCGAAAGCATCCTCGTAGATGTAATTCCGGCGTATCATGACCTGGATGGATGGGCCTCGTAGAAAATTTGCTTCGCCCTGTTGCTGCATTTTATCATTGAGGATCCACTGCTGCCACATTTTGACACGGTCAGTGAAGGAGAAAACGAATGGGATTTCGCGAAGGATGGCTAAAGTACGCACTTCTCTTGTCGACAACATCGAATTGCCTTCCTCTTCTACATTCAAAAGAAGTTAACTATCGTAAGACAACATAGGTTTTGAATAATCAATTACCAATTTCATTTCTAGTCAGGGGTCGTATAGCCCTAAACGGGCGTTGGAGTCTACCCTGTCTACGGAGAGACACTTGCCCATTCCTCTCCAAAGGTAGAGCAATTCTTCCAGTTACCCAAAGTCCACTTTGGCAGAATGGTCGGCGGGTATCTCTTGTATGCAGCTGGCTGACAAGATTTACTGTCGACTATTTGAAGGGAATTAGTTATCACTTGATGTCCACAAACTCAAGCATCTTACTTTGAAAAGATGCATCCATATTCTGGTATCTTCTTCAGAGCTACCCGTAGAAGTGCGGGCCTTAATGAAGTTAAAGGAGGTGCTTGGTCGTGTGTCAGGATAAGCAAGTTCTACCAGTCCGAGGCAAACATCTCGCAGCGTTGAAGCTAGTTCTACCACTTCAAAGAGCTTAAAGGGCATAGCTCCGTTCACTGGATCTAATTAATAAACTCATACTGTTTTAGACTACGGTGCTTTTTGTGAGTAGTTACCATTACGAACCAGACTCGTTATAAAATTCGGAATCATCCAATGTTACTAAAAGATGGCTGAAAAGCGAACAGAAAACGTCTAAAACTGGTACGATCCTTTGACTTTCCGAAGGCGTCAGATGTACACCTTTGGCCAAGAGCAGAATTAAAGAAGTATCGGATGAACCAAATAGCGAAATTTGTTTTTCTGATTTGATATGGACGAGCAACTGTTGTAGATAGCAAGGTTTGAAAGCCAGAGTATACAGAAGCCTAGGAACGGGGTTTAATTAAGGTAAGAGAGTCAAGACTGTAACACATTGCAAAACTGTACCTGCACTTGTGGAGTGCCAAGCGATCTGACAGCAACAGATTGTGAGCGATAATACACAAGTCAGGAAGAACACCAGGGATTCGTAGAGCTGATACCAATACGTTTACCGTATTAATGTTATTAAGGATTTCACAGCAGCGAGTCATTATCTGCGACAAATGTTACTGTTGTAATTGCGAATTGAAAAATAAGATCGATTTTAAAAGTAGTACGTCGTGTTCTGCAGCTTTAAATAGATTAGTTTTCATGTCTTCTTCGTCCGAGTCGTCGTTGTCTTCTTCAACTTCAGCTGTATGCATAAACTGGAGGCATCCACTCAAACGACTTACTGTGGCAACGTAGACTGAAAGCACTCTGTCGTGTTTCAATTCTATGAAATAACACCCTTAATTTAGGAAATATTTTAACGCCTACTCAATACAAGTTACCCGGATGCCTATCGGCAAGCACTAGAACACTGTGAAGAAGCCAGGGATTTCTTCCACAAACCTCATTATTTTCCAACATGCACAGCAAAGGAATTTTGTAATTGTTCTGCGTCAAGCATGGAAGAATGAAATTTATAATTGGTTCTGAATAAGCCGGTTCCAGAAATTCCTGACGAAAGGATTTAACTATAGTATTCCTGAAAGAGGAAAACTGTTTTAGCAAAAATGTGGACTGCAAAAACATATTTTGATTAATGTCACAACCGGTGGCTCATATCGAGCGTGCCACATGCAAATTCTATAGGCTGAATAAGGAAATCCAACAGGCAACCAGAAAGTGGGTTAGGTGCCCTTGTCGTTGGCTCAACTAACGGTGGTACTTTGGCGTCAATTATTTGACGTAACCTGGTAAAATAACCTGAAATTAAGTCGAATCATTAATAAAAAATTTTTTTTCCAAAGAACCATAAAACAGGTCACCTTTTTGAGACAATGAAAAAAAGATTGATCCCAAAATCATATCAGCTGATTGGATTCCAACAATTTTACTCCAGCCCTCAGCGTTCAGGAAGATTTCCAGGACCCTCCAATGGGACCCTTTGCTTTCTCCAGTTGATGAATGAATTGTATTACATATGTAACAGAGAGTTAAGCTGAGGAATTGAGCAAGGGTAAATGTGAATTGCCTCTCAGTCTGGCATTGCTTCATTATATTAGATGAGTTTTTAATAACCATCTGGGATAACCAGATAAGCTTGTTGGCATCTTTCTCTTTATCAAAGAAGAACTCAAGGTGTTTAATCAAAGATGTTAACAGTTGCAGGTCAACATTTTGAAGATGGGCAGCTTGCACAGTTTCAAACTCTTGACGTTGGATGTGCTTCTGAAGGGATCTTGCTCGACAACCTCGAAAAAAAGCCTGGATGATAACAGCACTTTGGTTTTGACGTCGTAAATCCTATGTTGGTAATCAGACACTTAAATGTCTCTTCGTGAGAAGAAAAAAAAGTTTTAGTCTATAATTACTACAATTTACTTCTCTTTTTTGCCTTTCTAGTTGTGTTCTCTGGAGAAAAATATCCCTTTGACTATGTTTTGATGCTCCACCCAAACTTTGAACCGGCTTTCTCCGGTATTCTCCCTCAAAACTAAACATTTCAAAAATAACAATATTGGTTCTCGTACAATATTTTTTCGTTGCCGTAATTGGCTCTTCTATTATGAGATTTTGAAGTAAAGAGTCGAAGCTGCAGACGTCTTTCACTAATTCATGTGAATTCCTCAGAAAAGGAAATTTCATCAGCGTTGCGCAACTGAACTTTCAGTTATAAACAAGGAAAAAAATTGTTTTTTACACTTTTTTCGTCACCGTAAGAAAGAATAATTATTTTTAAAATATACACATACGATTTCATTTTAAATCGAGCTGATGATTCGATGGCCTTAGCAGGCCTTAGGCTGAACATAACAAGAGTCGGGGTGTTCCTAAACGGTGGAAGCGCAATGGCGGATTGGCGGAATCTAAACGGCAGACGGGCAGAATTAAGTCGGATACAACGGGTGGGCGGATGGGTGAGTTGGATAAGGCGTCACTTGGTGATCGGGGCACTTCGTGATCCGAGTTCAACTCTCCTGGTGAGCATAGCTGCTCCCACATCCGGGCACGCACCACTACACGGACAGTTCACACCTCTTCCTAACGAAATGATGGTACTTCCATCGCCCTCTTCCACACAAATATACACACTACAACATTTACACTGCTCACGGTGTATAAGGGCCCCTACTATGGCGGCCCGTAAACTGTAACCAGTGGCAACTAGCCATGGCCAGTGGCACCTAAAAACGAATTAAAGTCGGATACAACCACAATTGTCTTGTGAGCGTTGTCGGGCGTCATGAATAACTCTAAATTAGTTTATAAACATAATTGTTAAACAAACTATAAATATAACGAAATATATGCGAAAAATAGTTTCAAATCTAATGGCGCATGGGGTCCGTTCACAAAATACGTAACGTATTTTTGGTCAATTTTTGACTCCCCCCCCCCCCCTTGTAACGGTCCGTAACAAAGTTTACTACCCCCCCTCCTAAAAATACGTAACAAATGTTCAAACCCCCCCTCTATATAAATACATGCGTGGTGTAATAATAAAGGAAATCTGTATTGTATTGTTCATTCCGATTTTTTAAAATGCAAAAACGACACTGACATTCAATGGTCGGTGTTTATCCACGGACAGGATAGGTGTTGATCGATCGAGTAGACGGGAATAGGGCGAGGTGGAATAGCTTCATCATTTGGTACCGGAATTCCGACTAGGTCGAGCTCCTCCTCCTCCATCCAGTCCACATGTTCCCCGTTTTCCTCTACCGCAATAACGGCCATCAGCTCTCTTTGGCGTCGAGCTGCTACGCGCATCGGCCGCATTTTGGGGGCGTTCAAACTAACCGCTTGCTCACGATGAATTGCCATATGTTTCTTCAGGATGGCCACTGATGCAAAATACAGGTGACAAGTTTTACAACACCGGACGACAAGCAAGGATTGAATAGATGGACAGTAAAGGTCGTAAGGGAGGACCTTGAAGGAATGTGTAGAGCGTGGTAAAATTATGTCCATTTTTAACAACTGACCAGCAAAAAGGGAAGGAAACTTGTGACTCTCAAAGTTTTCCCTTTCTGGAACGATCAGGCCGAAGTCGCGTGACTGAGAGAGAGGGATCAAAGGAGGCAAAAAACGACTAGGCATGACAGTGAAATAGGATCCTCTTGGCTTCGAGCAGCATCCAGTATCCTCACACTTTACAATCTGAGTAAAGTATTGGCTTGTCCGCCCTTGAGTAGAAAACCATTCGATGCTTCTGGTCTCCAGTTGGTCCGCTCTCATCTCAGAGTTTTCAGGCACGATGTAGTGAGCAATGACCGGAAATGAGTCGATGATGCTTCCCGACCAAATCTCTGCCAAGGTCTCTCCAGCATACTGAAAATTCTGCTTCTCTAGTTCGACGTCAACCGTGAGACCGGAATTATTGAGGTGCGATCCGAAATGCTCGTGAGGAAGGATCAAACCAGATAGGTCACGGCTAAGAGGAGCCATTCTTCTCTCCACTCGATTGAACGCACTCCTGCCAGGAGCATTGCAAGCAATAAAAATTGCATCCAGATTGTGCCGGAGAAAGTGGTGAATGGAAACATCAATCACCTGTTTTAAATTAATATAAAAATATGGTAAATTAGAATATGCATTATGTTATTAAAGATAGAACAATGAGCTCTATAAATATGAAACCTTTTGGTAACGAGGGTTTTCGTCTGGACCTCCATCCACGCTGAAGACGAGAACCGGCTTGAGTAGTTTGTCGACTCCAACCTTGGCAAACGATTCAAATTCTGGGAGGTTGATGAGACTCTCAAAATCCACAGCATGAGAAAGGGCCGTAGAGGACGAATGTTTGCCGGATCGAATGCCTATGTAGGTGGGACCGGAAAACCCGACCGATTCTGGCTTTCCGAGGCCATCTTTTTGAATCTCGACTGCTCCATAGACGGACGGAATGAGCTTAGGGGCAGCAGCAACCACCCAGTCATGATCCGGTAACATAACTCGGTATTCCATGTGCATTAAAAACGGGGACTGCTTGTTGGCTGCGGTAGTACCAATAGGCACCTAGACGGAATAGTTCAAAATAATGAATATATTAATGAATATACCCGACTAAATTATTAATATTTTTATACGTACTCTACATTTGTCGTCCTGGCTTACATAAAAAACCTCTTGTGGCCCAAGAATGGATGACAACTCTTCCAGGCGCTTCATATTTTGAGCACAGAATCGACCATCAATGTGCCTTGAATGGGCATCGTTTTGGGCACGAATCAGCTTCACCGGAATGGTTTTGACGTGGCGCTTTCCCTCGTGAGTCGCACTGCTCCTCGGCTGAAGATGGAGATACACGCCACTTCTGCTTATTTGAAAGCCATCCTAAAATTATAAATCATATGTAATTTGTCGTTATAAAATAGCAATGTATTAAAACTGATACAATTTTAAATGTACGTACCTTCTGAAGTTGTTCAGTTAGATCATCGAGCGTTCGGACACTGCGATAGACTTCCGTTCTTCGTTTTTCGTGCGCAGCAGAGCCGTGCAGGGCAATGTCCATTATGGCTTTCAAAAGGCCAGGATGAACGTCATCAACATTTGGGCGGCCCCGTTTTTCTCGTAGACGAAGCTTGGATTTTAGTTCTGGATTTGATTCACACAGTTTCTTCAAGTTTTCGCTTCGAATCTTTCGGAATTTCTGGCTCTTAGCTGTCCATCAACTTTCTCTTTCAATTCCTTTTCCAGCACAGCTTTTCTCTTCTTCTTCTCTTTTAAGTCTTGTTCTTGCTCTGCAGTAATGACACCAGACTCCTTTCGTTTATACAAGCCGACTAAATCGGCATCAATCAAAGATAACTGTTTTTTTAGAAATTCTTGGGCCTTTGGAATTGGTTTCTTGGATGTTTTGAGGTTGACGTGGATGATGTCTTCATCGGTCTCCACCGGCTCCACAAACTGAGCATCATTGGGCTGGAACTGAATAGGCTGTTGAGCAACTTGTGCATTGGGCTCGTCAGGTTTCTTGTTTTTTGATGCATAATTGGACCAGATCGATAAAAGACTGCTCTGGACTTTCAGTGCTTTACATTTCAAGTCGTTGATGATCTCTTCCACTTTGGTGTTAACGTTTGGATCATTTTTTACTTTTAGCCAAAGTTCGTTAGTTTTTAATACTTGTAATACAAATTTCCCGATAGGGATTCTATCAAAACTCGCATTTCCCAACCCCCTGATACAGGCACCCTTACCCTTCTACAACGACCGGTGGATCGACCGACACTTTTTCTGAGACTTTACCCCAGAGATGGCGCTGATGGCGCGGCGATTTCAGGGGTGTCCGCACTAATCTTTCGTTCGTTTTTTTTTTTAGATGCTGTGCCGCTGAGATTGGTCTCCATTTGTAGAGGAAATAACGCAGGGTCAATCCGCGTGGATTTGACAAATCCGATGCGTGACCAAAACTCGGATTTCGTTGAAATTTGGTAAGTGAATCAATAAATATGTTTAAAATTTATTAGCCAAAGGATTTTTTTTTGCGCAATTAGGGAAAAAGTTACAGCAAAATGAAAATCAGATTTTTTCATTTTGCCGTAACTTAGGATTTTTTCCGCGTTTTCATTTTTATTTATTTAAGACTAGTTTTTATTTCTCTATTGATTTTTGAATAAGTACGTCTTATTCAGTTTTTCACGTTCTTTTTAATGGTATTTTTTTGTTTCAAAATTTTTAAATTTAATTACGTTATTTAACTTTTAAATGTTCAGAGTGTGTCTTACAAAAGTAGACCTGAACAGATTCGCTTCTGAGATTTATTTGTAATTTTTGCACTAAAAAAAAGAGGACATATTATAGTATATGCTCTATTTTTTTCGCTAGGGTTAAATTCTCCATAGTGCCGATTTAATTGTTTGAAATCTCTATTTTGATGTAAAATAATGGCTTCGGCGGCCATTTTCACTCATCCCTTTTCCCTGTCTCCCCTTTTTGACCAGTCCGCCAAGACCGCCTGGGGTAGTCAAGGTCAAAAAGGGGAGACAGGGTACTGCCATGTAGCGATTTCGATAGACGACGCCTTCAAGGGAGGAGGAGTCTACAACATATTGAATTTATCGATCGATTGTTAGGCCGATTTCGATCAGCATTGTATAGTTAATGAATGACAACTTGACGAGATCTCGACACGCACGTTGGAAGTGTACGCGTGTTTGCACCTCGATGAGCGTTGCACAATAACAAAGCTCCGTTGGTGAGCGTATTGATTAATAAAGGTATTTAAGACATTATCCAATTAGTCATGCCATAATTGCCATAATGTCTCACTTTGTTGGCAGCTAGGTGAAGTCCTTGAGTGCCTCAAGAAGGAATCGCCGAGCATCGTCATACAGGTAAAAGTCATGGAAGTTTTTTTGTTTAGTTTTACATGTTCAATAATTTGATTTTGTTTTGTTTTAGCAGTATTTTTTCCTTCAACAATTAATCTTGCATCTCCAACCGTGGAATGAGTTACATGTGACTCGAGACAAACAAACAGTGCAATTGCAACAATATAATTAGTCAGCGGTAAACAACACATTCTATCTGAGAATAGTTTAGACTTTTTGAGCGTATCTTTTGTTTATCACATGTTGCATTTTAATTACTGTTATTTTTAAATTTATATCCATGGTTTTTCTTTGACTAGATATAAATTTGCTATTTCTTCATGCAAACCACAAGGATTCTGCTTTTGCACACACCTTCATTATTAATGTGTTTCTTCAGGTATGGTCACTATCAGCAGCTTTACACACAGTGTGCATCGTGAATACACCAATCCCAGAGAAAAAATTCCAATGGAAAATATTGAGAATTTCTGCCCTTCTATCCTAAACTACACAATGCTGGTTTGTATAAATAGGCATAAAAAAACCTATCAACAGTATTTTTAGTTTGCAGTTTGCTTTAACATACAACTCTATGGCATGTTGATATTAGCTAAATTTTTATTATTTATAGGATAAGACGGTACAAAAAATTCTTCTCTTGGAAGTTTATGACTTTGGACTTGCTTGAGATGACCCTTGAGCCAAGAAGCTTTTCCTGCTTTGTGTGGACAGGAATATTGTCACACGAGTTGTATTGGAACAAGAACAAACGAATACAACAAGTGATGACTTAAATTCTAGACAATTATTCACTTTTAACTAATAACAATAAGGGATGACCATACCAAACTCAGAGAGCGTCTGAAGACTCCAGGGAACTACTCCTACGGAGCCCAGCTCCGGGAGCTCACCCGATGGAGACTCATCTAACGCATATTCAGGGCAGCGTTTTATACCGTCGCGCGAATTACTCCCCTTCCGGACTGCATATCTGCGTATCTTTCTTAGAGCGGACTTCTCCTGATAATTTCTTCCCCACGATCGCAGCGTTGTCCAAGGAGCGGATGACTCATCTCTGCGAAGCGATAACCAATCTCCCTTTTCACCCGCGACAGGTCCCCCTTCTTCAAGACAGGCGACCCGACTGTACTAATCATCTGCGATCCACGAAGGTTGATGAGACTAAAAAAAAATCAGCTTGCGTCCTCTTGGCAAATAAGGGACTTTTACTCCTTCGTTTTTCTTCTTTCCGGTTGCGCTTACTTGTTTAAATGTTTCTTGTATTTCCCGGATAGTCTTAAGGATTTATCTCTTTTTTTTTTTTTTTTTTATTTTAACCGCCTGCCTTCGGCCACGGAAGAGGCGCTGCAATCGCATATCTTCCGGCCGTTTGAGATTTACCATCCACTCGTTCGGAAGCCTTGTACACTTGAACCAGCTCCTGGCGGCGTCATCAAAATACTTTTCAAATTATTTTTTTTTTTCCAATATCACCCCATCTGTTGTGGGTAGAATATTCTTCAAAGCGCTCCATCAATTGGTGCGCAACTTCTTCCGAACTTTTTCGGAATATCAGTGAGCTAATAAATTTTCTGACAGCTTCCATAGCTTGTCTTTGCGGCTGCTCAATATGCCTTGATGGCACTACAAATTGTTGTCCCACGACCGGAACAACTGGACTCGTCGCCACTCTCAAATCGACCTCGGTTTCTGGATCCGAGTCTAAGCCTCTTGCAGTCTCGACTGATTCACCCCGACTGTCCGCTTCTTCGGTCAAATGGTCCTTTAAAATAGGACCTTCAAAATTTAGGGCTTCACCAACAAAGGAAGTTCCACTCTCCAACGATAAGGCTGGGGTAGGTGAAGTTTCTACCGGAACGCTTGACAGTTCTCGAAGCGGATGTAATCGTCGGCTGGGGTCTCTTGGGCAACTAGGTAGCCGTGGGTTGGTCCTCTTCGGCATCGGCTAACAATGACTGCAGCACGACTTCGTTTACTCTCAGGCAACGAGTTGCGTCTTCAACAATTGTCACACCGCAGCACAAATTCGTTACTTACTGGTAACGAGCTGCGTCTCAAAAATTAAAACTCTGCAGCACTAATTCGTCACTTACGGGTAACGAGCTGCATCTCCACCAATTGTCACACGAGTTGTATTTGAACAAGAATAAACGAATACAACAAGTGATGACTTAAATTCTAAACAATGGTTTAACTCAAACAAAGGGATAACCATTACCAAAAGTTGGAGAAGCGTCTGAAGACCTCTAGGGAAACCAGGGAACTCCTCCTACAGAGCCCAGCTCCGGGAGCTCACCCGATGGAGACTCCTCTAACGCAGATTCGGGGCAGCGTTTTATACCGTCGCACGAATTACTCCCCTTCCGGACTGCATATCTGCGTATCTTTCTTAGAGCGGACTTCTCCCGATAATTTCTTCAAAACGATCGCAGCGTTGTCCAAGGAGCGGATGACTCATCTCTGCGAAGCGATAACCAATCTCCCTTTTCACCCGCGACAATATTAGAGGCATCGATGTCTGAAACCAACAAGTGTCTTGCAAAGAAAGTAAAAAGAAACATTGATGTTGGTCATCCTCTGAGTGATGCTGAAGCCTGGTAAGAAGAAAGAATAGTATGAGTATTTGCTGCATCATTACTATTATAATTTGTATCTTTTAGGTATCTTATTGATCAATAATTGGTTCTATTCATGGGAAAAAGAATGTTGTGTGGGAGAAACAGGATCACAATTCAGTAGGTGTTTTACCATTTTAAATGAGTTCATTAAATAGAAATTTTTTAACATTCATGCATTGTTTCTTTAATGTAGATAAAATAATCGCAAAGTCTTGGTAATAATTCGCGAGAAATATGCGAATAGGGTTTCGCTGTGTTAAGTAAGTGTATCAGCAAGAATATTATACCGATGCACATTTTATTTCTTTAGTTTAAATTCGCAATCATAGTGAGTTCGAAGAGGATATTGATTGGGGTTTGGTGGGAAAAACTTGTCCGAAATCTTCCATCCTCTTCCAGCTTCTCTTAGCCACGCCCCGGGTAATCTCCCCGGGGGTTTAAATGCAATTGAGGCAGTGTCTCGGCTTGTCTTGGTTGATGGCAAGTGGAGGTACTGCCTTAAACTACTTACTACTACTTAAACAATACAAATATTTAAAAATATAAATTTTGTACTTGTTAATTTCGTGCATGTAATTCGCATGTTCTTAGAACATGAAGAACAAAGAATTGGAATCTTACACTGCTGATTTTCCTGATGATCTGGTACTGAGAATTACGGATTGTGTTTGAATTACCGCCGATTTAATTGCAATCCTATAATTGATAATTTGCTGTTATACATACTTGAATCTCATACTTACGAGAGTTTTATTTACCTGCTGAATGATTTTGTACACAATCTTTGTATATATCAAATGTATTGGAATGCTAACACAGATTTTATTTTAACTCATTCGGGTAGCGATAACTTTCAGCGTACTTTGCCGATGCTCAACCATTGAACCATGAGTTATATTTAATATTGCACTAATATTAGAAGACAGGAAAAAATAATATTGTAAAGGCAATTTTTATACGCTCGTAAAACTATATGCTAACCGGAATACCTTATACTCAAGGATCATAGCTTTGTGGCAGAATATTGGTGTGTGGATCCTAAGGTCTCGAGTTCAACCCCGGGTGAAAATTAACACGTTCAATGAAATTAAATACAGTGCCGGTCCAGTTATAGAACCGCCTAGCTATGGAACCGGCTCGGTTATCGAACCGATTTTTCTTTGCCGTGTTTCAGCGCCACCGTTGGCCGTATTAGGAACAATTTCAATTTTCTATGGCGGGAATGAATGGGTTTTACCTTTTAAAACATGCAAAAAAATATTACTGTAATGGGTTTTATCTTTTTAGGCAATGTTGTACATCGGTTTAATGACCCAACTAATAATAATAGGCGTTAAAGTTATTCATACCAAATACAATAATAATAATAGGCGGTAAAGTTATTCATACCAAATACAATAGAATACAATAGCTTCCACTATTCATTCTTATCTTCTAGCACCTTGTTCCATTCCAGTCCTTCTACCAACTCTAATTTCTTTTTCCTTCTGGTATAACAACAGTTCTTCTAGTTCATCAAACCACTTCCTCTGTGAATGGTCCCCCACCAATGAAGATACACTAGTATCTCACCATTCATAGCCATAGACTATATTACACATATATTAAAAATCTTTTTAAGTTAGTCATAGCAGCGGTTCGAACACGGGACTCTAGATCTATAGCGAACAGCATTACCACTCTGCTGTGTGCCCTTACATTTTAAGTCCGTCAAAGTTTGAGGGATGAAAGAACCGACGATAGGTGGCACTAAGATCGGGTGCTTGGTTATAGAACCATTCAGTTATAGAACCGGTCTGTGCGCGGTGCGCGATCAGACCGGCACTGTATTGTAATTTCAATGCATTTCTGTTAGATGGATTTATTGAGGACATGTTAATAGGAAATGATCTTGAATTGTGCTACAAAAAAATTCTAAGTGGAAATTTGTTGAACTCAATTAACACGAAAATAAGATATATTGTCACCATGAATTATGGCTTAGTGGTAAAGCATCGGCCTGCTATAGACCAAGATCGGATGCTGAGTTGCCAACGCTGAATTCCGACCTGCGGTATTTGTCCTCTCGGGCCCTATAGGAGGGAAATGAAAAATAATATATTTAATTAAGTTGTAGTTAGTTTTATTACAAAATCTTTTGGAATCGTGTACTATACCTCTGTGCTGATATAATACAAAAAATTTGATCTCCAAAAAAGCTGTTATTTTTCCAGGAAACTTTTTGAAAGGTACTTGTTTACCTTTCCACAACACCCCCTCCCCGTATTACAACTGTAGAACAAGAAGCAGACGTTTTTCTAAGTAAATTTCTGTTTCCTTATGAATAAGTCCTTTAGCATAATCAGATAACTTAAAAAGACTAATTGTGTAAAATAACTCATTACCGACATCACAAACTACACTACTCATGACATAAAAAACGAAAACAGTTTGACACTACAGTCACTAGTCACAGTCAATCACTTAACGTCTGCTACGGTACATTGTAAAAATGTAAACAAGTACCTTTCAAAAAGTTTCCTGGAAAAATAACAGCTTTTTTGGAGATAAAATTTTTTGTATTATATCAGCACAGAGGTATAGTACACGATTCCAAAAGATTTTGTAATAAAACTAACTACAACTTAATTAAATATATTATTTTTCATTTCCCTCCTATAGGGCCCGAGAGGACAAATACCGCAGGTCGGAATTCAGCCTTGGCAACTCAGCATCCGATCTTGGTCTATGCTGAAGGTCGAGGATTCAAATCCCAAATCAGTTGAATGATTTACTCGATATTTTCAGTTGAAAGAATGTCTAGTACAATCTTATACCATTACTATTGATCAAGCAGTATGCTTTAGGCTCCTGCAGAGAATGCCAGCGGTTAAACTCCGTTGCAAATTGTCTAAGTAATAAAATACGCATTCACGCCAACAAATCAAATTAAACAATTTATTTAAATTTGTTATTGGATATTATTTTAAAAATTGCCAAAATATCCGTTTTGGTTTTCTTAAATTGGCAGGAAAAACCTAAAGCTGGAGAACTATACATTTGTTTCTCGTTACTAGTTTGGTAAATTGGTAAAATGAAACGACATATGACCTGTTACTTTAGATCAATTATTTTCACGAGTAAAGATTGATTCCACAATCTTCCACTTCTCAGACAGACACCCATCCAGACAGGATGGGTGATAGATGATATGAAAAGTTGATTAATTAAAAAATTTATATTTTAGTTTATTGATTGCAGAGTCAGAGAACAATGTGTGGAATTTAATTTTCAAGCCCACGAAACCCCAGCTTTCCTTCTGCTTCAACAAGGCAATAAAGAAATTATAATTTCGAAAGGAAAACATTGAAACCCAAAACAAATCAGACATTTTTTAGCTGGCTTTTTTGCTTAATTTTATTATTAAACTTAACTTTTGAAAATATGAAGTGTATACATATGTTTAGGGCCAAGTTAACGAAATGGTTGAGTTGAGTCAAATATGAATTTTACATTACTTTTGAACAGGTCCCACTGAAGTGGGAAGTCTATACCCTTCCCACTTTTTCATTATTGGCATAATTTCAAATTTTTCTTAAAGTACATGATTTAGATTCAGAACGGAATGAAAATCACGGAAATCAGGTTTATTTTTTATTTTGCCGTCTGATTTTTGGAGAATTTTAAGAGATGTCATTTTTGGACGATTTTGACAAAAGTGGAAAGGCTATACCCTTCCTACTTTTTCATTTTTGGCAAAATTTTAAATTTGGCTTAAAATACGTGATTTAGATTCAGAATTGAATGAAAATCACGGAAATTAGGTTTATTTTTTTATTGGTTTTATAGTTTTTCATTTACATGTTAAAAACCATAAACGAAGTTGGTGCGCTAACAGAACGTTCGTTAATTTTTTTAACGGCTAGTCTAAAGAGAAAACCAATGACTAAATCGAAATCAGCGTTCAATTTCGATTATGCCGTCTGATTTTTGGAGAATTTCAAGAGATGTCGTTTTTTGCCGATTTTGACAAAAGTGGAAAGGCGGGATGAAGGCGTTGATGATCAGCGCACGCCTCATAGGACATGTATACGGAGTCTGTTTTGCCGGAAGAGCAAACGGTTTCCGAGATATAATGGCGAATTGGCGACCAGGCCGTACCCTATCGGGAACTTCCTGAACGGAGTGAGGGCCCCTAGTTTTACACTGAAAATTGAAATACAATCCGTGAACAGAAATTCAACATTCAAACTCTGAAAAAAGGAAACATGACTTTATACTTCCGCGAATGGATTCAAATCTGAGCGCCTTCGCATATTATACTCACATGTACGGAGGAAAGGTGGCGCGATTACTTGTCCATCAGTGAAGGGAAACGGATCCGTTGGTCACCACTCGCGGCATCCGTTTTCATGGAATAACATACTTGGATCTGAATCCGTTCACGGGTGAAGACTGTGTTGATTCACTCTGGTTGAACACAACAACTGTCGACCTTCCAGCCACTGCCTCCAAGGTCAGTCTCTAGCAGAACATTTGCATAGGTGGAATTTGAAATTTGAAAACAACAGAACATCCATTTGCCACGGATAAACTCTTTGTATATTATTTTTCGTCGAAAAGGTCACTGTGCCTTAGTTTCGAATACTTTGCAAATATGGGAGTTCATGGATTATGGAATCTACTTGAACCCGTCGGCAAACCTGTACCTCTAGAAGCACTCGAAAACAAAGTTCTTGCTGTTGGCAAGTTTTTTAAAATGTCTTGTAATGATCAAATGTTGTGATGATCCTTAATATTATTTGGTTTGTATTCAAGATGTATCAATATGGCTACATCAAGCAACAAAAGGGTTTCGGGATGCCCAAGGAAATCCATTACCAAATGCACATCTGCTAGGTAATACATCTTAGGATTTATCTGGGTTGTCTATACATTATTTGTAATTTTTCTAGGCCTATGTCATCGCCTTTGCAAGCTTTTATTTTTTAAAATAAAGCCAATATTTGTTTTTGATGGTGGTATTCCAGTGCTGAAGCGACAAACCATGGTATATTCCTTGATATAGTTGCTAACACATTTCATTTAGATGTCCATTACACAAGGTAGGCTTCCCGTCAAAGCAGGAGAGATACTGCAATAAAGAACAATAATGTAGTGGCAGAAAAAATCCTAACAAATTACATTAAGTCAGAAATGATAAATAATCAACTTGGGAAAACCAGAGGAAAATCTGGAGCTCCATTATTTAAAAAGAAAAAACAGGAACCTGATTTATTTCAGCTGCCACCCCTCTCAAAGGACCCTGTTGAGTAGGCTTCATTATCAGTGATATATGAAATAGAAGCAAAAGTGTGTTAACATTCAATGTTTGTTGCCGTTCATATTCAGGGAAACATCGGAAGATTCAGATTTTGAGACCTATGAAAATGATGTTACCGGCGATCTGGAATCGGTTTTGTTTCATATGAAAGGGCACAACATACATTCCGTAGACGTTACAAGTGAAGCGTTCCGCGCGTTACCAACCGAAATACAACATGAAATTCTTTTGGAGCTACGAGACACTCGCAAACAGTCTTCTTGGAACAAGCTTCATCAAATGCCTCAAGTAAACCATTTTACTCAAAACAATTTAAACATTTTTTAAGAAATCGAATCTTACTTCGAAACCCGATTGTGAGAATGTATGAATTTCGGTTCCTATATTACTAACCATGCAGTTTTGTTTAATTGTAATTTACAGGAAGCTGATGATTTTTCTGGATTTCAAATGGAAAGGCTGTTGAAACGACGAAATTTGCAACAACGTCTAGACGAGGTGGTAAAAGAAATTGGCCAAAAAACCCATGAACAGTTTGCCCTAACCAAAGGAGACGTGTCCAAGTCGTACAAAATAGCTTCTGATAATGTCACTCACTACGTCTTGATTAAAAAAGCATTGGAACACGAAAAAAAACCGACAGAAATGTTATCGGGGAAAATCGGGAATTTCAAAGTATCTGAGCAATCCGTTCCTAGTTTTGACCATGTTGGCATTGAAGATGTCATGGAAGTTGATCAATACGAGTTTAGTCAACAAGAGCTGTTCGCAATAATGGAAAGCGGAAACCAAGAACAGGCAGTTGCGTGTTCCAGTTCATCTGGTGGAGATTCAGATTTTGAGGAAGTTCCACCTGTCATACATTCACCAGTAAATAGGCTCATACTAGATATCCCAATCAACCCTAGATTTTCCTGTGAAGAGGATGATGATATGTTTGCCGATGTGTTTGCCCATGCAGTGCCGCAGAAGACAGAAAATTCAGGAAAACGTCCGAAAGTCGAAGAAAACATATTAACGAATGAAACTGAGAAAGAAAAATCAGGAGTACAAACACATGGGCCTTTAAGCACCTTTCAATCAACGGAAAACAGACCTTTATTCGATTTACTTGAAGTGAAAAAAGGGTTTGACCGTTTAGAACGTTCGACATATCTTCCGCCAGAGGAAAAAAGTGAAAAGAAAAATGTCGAGATATTTTTAGAAGAAACATCGTCATTTCCTGAAAGATGCGACATTAGCTCATCTGAAAATTCTGCTACTGGCATTGCTCGTATGGAGATGCAAGATGTTAACGCCACATTTGTTGAGGAAGATATTGCGTCAATTCCCACAGTGGGTGCTTTCACAGAAAATGCCACATTTGTTGACAAAAATATAGTGTCAGCTATCACAGTAGGTGCTTCTCCAGGAAACACCAAATTTGTTGACGAAGATATTACATCAGCTTCCACAGTGGATTCTTCCGCCGAAGAACCTTTCCCATGCGATAATTTCATAAATCCTGCGTTGGTTAGTATCAGCGTTGAAACATGTAAAATCAACGAGAAGAACAAAAGAAATGGTACCGAAGAACAAATCGGTGAAAGAATTGAAGCTCAGGATAATGTCACAGACAGAAACTCGCAGATGGGTGATGATGCTTCACATAACCCTTCGAAACTTGGTGAGAGACCTGTTATTTCCAACAAAAGAAAGGAAGAACTTGAAGAAATGGATAAACTGATCCTACAAGAGCAGTCAATCCTAATTCAGCAACATGGAAAGCAGGAACGCCTTGCTGCGTCAATTACTGACCAGATGTATTGCGAATCTCAGGCAAGGTTTAATTAATATTTCTAAAATTTAGTTGATTAATGATGATAGTAAAAATCTAAATTATCAATCTGTGTTTTGCAGGAATTGTTAAGATTGTTTGGAATTCCTTTTCTTGTGGCTCCAATGGAAGCTGAAGCGCAATGCGCCTTCTTAGATGAAGCTGGTCTAACCCAAGGCACCATAACGGATGACAGCGATATTTGGCTTTTTGGAGGACGCAGAGTGTACAAAAACTTCTTCAATAAAGGAAAATTTGTAGAATTCTTTGAAGCAGAAGATATTCATAAGGTTTTCAGTAAGTTTTTTTTCCTTCTTCCATTCTCCCTTCAAGATCTTTATTTGATTTGTAACATAATTTATTCAGAACTAGGACGCGAAAAACTTGTTCATTTGGCTCTTTTAACCGGCAGCGATTATACAGAAGGTATTAGTATGCACAAGAAACAAACGGCGTGCGCGTATTCAACTTTACTTTAATGTCAAAGGTATTCAAGGCGTCGGACCAGTTTGTGCTCTGGAAATTTTAGCAGAGTTCCCAAGTCAGGGGTTGGAAGCATTGGAGCAGTTTCGGGATTGGTATTTATATGCTTTCTCGTTTTTTATTTATTTATTTGAACAAGAGCTTACACCCAAGTGTGACATGTCGTTTTTATTTTTTTATTTTTTTTTATTTTATTTATTTATTTATTTTTTTTCTCCTACAGGATTCATAGCATCCAGACAAAGAAAAACGCACCTCCAGAGAACAAAATTCGACAGAAATTACGGAATCTCCGAGTTAATCCCGGTAAGTTCCATCATATAGCATATCGAAATTCGCCCCTTCCCTCCCACTCCCCGACACATTTACTCACAGACCGATTAGGTGTTGGAAATTCAAAAAACGAAGATAGTTGATCCCCACAACCTTTTTTTTTTTTTTGTAATATGTTTTTATTTTATGCTTTTCGGGGGCATAGTACCAAAATACCAAAACCGTATTTAATGGCAGTGGTTTGTGCGTAAATTTCCCAACAGATGGCTTATCGTGGGTGCAATCGTTGTTTTCGTTTTGCCATGAAGTGCACCATAGTATACTTATACTTCATGGTTTTGCCTTAAGTTTTTCGACATTAATTTCTTACCGGCCTTTATAGCTATTTACTATAAGTTACATTCAACATGGTTGTAAGTATTAGGATCGAATGCGACTAATTTTTTTCTTTGGTTTTAATGTCTATGAATAAGATGGGAATTGTTATTCCTTTTCAGAAAATAGGATTGAAAATTAGAGCCAGGCTTGAGAATGTCACCAAGTTGCGAGCTGGCGGAGACGATTTTCGTTGGTACCTCAAGGTATATATCTCGATGTGTGCCACTTTTGTTTCTGACTTGTAAAAAAGCTTCATTATTAAAAGTCTTTTGGTGTTTTTTAATTAGGTAAAGTGTGGGAGTTGCAATGAGGTGTCAGACAAATGGATTTATATTGCTCAAACAGAATCAAATGAAGTGAAGGGAGGGAGAGGGACAGCAAACATAGTTGTCAAGTGCAAGTTTTGTTCCCGAGAAAATAATATGGGTATTAATATCACATTATTAGGGAATTTACTAATGTGGCTTAAGTTATTTAATACTACTATTTCCTCCAGATATAATTCCTGAAAGTGTAACATCTTATGATGATGGTGATCAGGGTAAATTTAAAATCATTGTTAAATTTGATTGTCGTGGTATGGAGCCTGCAGATTTTTCACCTAGAGTATGTTACATTAGTTGATTGAATTTATCACAAGTTGCGTTAACATAAGGTTGTTTTTTCAGAATGGTTGGGTAGTGGAGGGACTAGAAAGCGGCATGAAATTCAGCGATATCGACTTGTCTGACAAAGAATGGGTCGAATACGATGAAAAGGCGAAAAATGAAGTTGGCATTTATGAGATCGAACATGAGTTTTCTCGCGAAAAATAATATTGTACGAAGATTGAAATGAAATAAATGTGCTGCGTCATCCAGTGTTTCTACATGCAAGCCATTATTTGGTCGTTTACAAGCTCATCGGTGGTGACCAGGTATTAACTACAACATTTCTTTGTTCATTTACCTCTCAGGCTTTCCCAACCAAGCAGTTGTCGATGCTTACAAAAATCCAGAAGTAAACGAATCCCTTAGTAAGTTTTCATGGAATGAACCTGAAATGGATGCTTTACGAGATTTCCTAAACGAAAAAATTGGCTGGAATCGAGATAAATTCAACTCAGTGGTGATTCCAGTTCTGGAAAGATTCAAAGAGAAACAAGTACAGTATATGTTTTACAAGTTGATAATAGTTGAACAAATTCTATAATCTACGTGTTTCTCACCTCACAGTGCCAGACTAGAATAGATTCTTACTTCTCTGTTAAATTCCCACCGAAAGCGGCTACCATCGTAAGCAAAAGAGTGATGAGTGCACTGCGTAAAGCGGATTTTGGTGGGGTACAAGAACTAGTAGACAAGGTTACCGAAACAAAAATACTTCCCAAATTGCCAGAAGAACGAAGTATTTACAGTTTATCTTAAAGTTCTATAGCTACAGCACCAGACTTTGATGCTTTTATTTTGGCTTTGTTTTCCAAATAGGGAAAACACAGCAAAATCAGAATCCTGTGAGAAACCATAAACGCCTGGCAGCCACGACGCCATCCAATGAGCCAACCGCTTCTACGTCGGGTGACAGCAGTAATGCAGCCGAAGTTATATGGCAAAAAGAAACTGACAAGCAAAAACTTATAGCCAATAAATTGAAAGCAATCGAGTTGTTTAAGAAATCAAGAGGCCGTGGTAAACGTCCTACTCATCGACCACGACCGACGTCTTCTCTTGCATACTTGTCGGATTCAAATTCAAATTCTTCGTAACTGTGCCTTCAATAAAATGTTTTCATTTTTCTAGATATGTTTTTTTCGACGACCACAACTTTCCAGTTTATGAAACGTAGATTGTGGTGTTACTGCTGGGTTGTTGGGTGCAAAGCAATATTGTTTTCTAGCAAAAACACGATCATCGTGGAACGTTGTGTATTCTCTTTCCAGAGATACTCCGTTTAAACCGAAAGCATTGAAAAGAGATTTTAAATTTGATGCACATTTTTGTGTCAATAGATGACAGTATGGGCGGGTGGGGACCCCGTTTAGAGCCAATTGGGGCCTATCGCTAGGCATCACCAGTACCATAGTCTAACATTAGAGGTCCCAGAACTGTCGTCTGCTAGGGCTGTTCCTGTTCGTCTGCTATTTCCGCGGCAACATGGTCTCCACGTACAGTATGTTCCAAAAAAATCCGACCACCCTTTTCAAATAAAAATGCCCCCTATTGTCAAATAGCACAATTGCATCGAGTTTTAGGCCAAATTGAAGCACGTGGTAAAATGTGGGAAAACCATGTAAGAAATTGCCATGGAAACGAGACAACTATTAGTTAGCTCGCATCCTTACATCAGTGTGTGCTGGGAATACTTGCCGTTAGGCATAGCCAAGAACTAGGGGCCCTCACTCCGTTCAGGAAGTTCCCGATAGGGTACGGCCTGGTCGCCAATTCGCCATAATATCTCAAAAACCGTTTGCTCTTCCGGCAAAACAGACTCCGTATACATGTCCTATGAGGCGTGCGCTGATCATCAACGCCTTCATCCCGCCTTCCCACTTTTGTCAAAATCGGCCAAAAACGACATCTCATGAAATTCTCCAAAAATCAGACGGCATAATCGAAATTGAACGCTGATTTCAATTTAGTCATTGGTTTTCTCGTTAAACTAGCCGTTTAAAAAATTAACGAAAACAGTGCTGTTGGCGCACCAACTTAATTTATGGTTTTTAACGTTTAAATAAAAAACTAAAAGACCGATAGAAAAATAAACCTGATTTCCGTGATTTTCATTCCATTCTGAATCGAAATCATGTATTTTAAGCAAAATTTGAAATTTGGCCAAAAATTGAAAAAGTGGGAAGGCCAATAGGAAAAAACCTGATTTTCGTGATTTTCATTCAATTCTGAATCGAAATTATGTATTTTAAGCCAAATTTGAAATTTGGCCAAAAATGAAAAAGTGGAAAGGGTATTGCCTTTCCACTTTTGTCAAAATCGGCCAAAAATGACATCTCTTGAAATTCTCCAAAAATCAGACGGCATAATCGAAATTGAACGCTGATTTCGATTTAGTCATTGGTTTTCTCTTTAGACTAGCCGTTTAAAAAATTAACGAAAACAGTTCTGTTCGCGCACCAACTTCATTTATGGTTTTTAACATGTAAATGAAAAACTATAAGACCAATAGAAAAATAAACCTGATTTCCGTGATTTTCATTCAATTCTGAATCTAAATCATCTATTTTAAGCCAAATTTGAAATTTGGCAAAAAATGAAAAAGTAGGAAGGGTATAGCCTTTCCACTTTTGTCAAAATCGGCCAAAAATGACATCTCTTGAAATTCTCCAAAAATCAGACGGCATAATCGAAATTGAACGCTGATTTCAATTTAGTCATTGGTTTTCTCTTTAGACTAGCCGTTAAAAAAATTAACGAAAACAGTTCTGTTAGCGCACCAACTTCATTTATGGTTTTTAACATGTAAATGAAAAACTATAAGACCAATAGAAAAACAATCCTGATTTCCGTGATTTTCATTCAATTCTGAATCTAAATCATGTATTTTAAGCCAAATTTGAAATTTGGCCAAAAATGAAAAAGTGGGAAGGGTATTGCTTTTCCACTTTTGTCAAAATCGGCCAAAAATGACATCTCTTGAAATTCTCCAAAAATCAGACGGCATATTCGAAATTGAACGCTGATTTCAATTTAGTCATTGGTTTTCTCTTTAGACTAGCCGTTAAAAAAATTAACGAAAACAGTTCTGTTAGCGCACCAACTTCATTTATGGTTTTTAACATGTAAATGGAAAACTATAAGACCAATAGAAAAACAATGGAAGTTTCGTTTCTTTTATTTTACTTTTATTTAGTAGATTGTCTTTAAAATAACTGAAACAATTTATACAATTTAATGTGTGCTGTAGACAATAAATGATGCACTTTCATTTCAATAAATTTATTGTAACCATTTTT
Source organism: Daphnia magna (assembly GCF_020631705.1). Lineage (NCBI taxonomy): Eukaryota > Metazoa > Arthropoda > Branchiopoda > Diplostraca > Daphniidae > Daphnia > Daphnia magna. The sequence goes on from NC_059184.1 coordinate 5,507,427, forward strand.
CTTTAATTTTACTATTTTTTATTGCATGGCAGCGATGTATAAAATTTTTATGACTCAATTTATAATTTTTAATTGGAGCCACATTTAAAATACATTATTTCTGTTCGCCTATCGTGTTTTGTCATGCTTAAATCTGGAGAGATTGGATATTGGTTACCTGCATTGCCATAAAGATTTCGATTTAGGTTTTAATTGTAGATTGCATTTATATTTGAATTAGGCGCGCAATCAAAATGGCCGCCATAATGGGTGTAAGGAAGGGGTTACTATTATTGTAATTTATAGTACCAAAACTATGATTATCTAAGTAAATTTTTACACCAAAACATGCTGAAGGTTTTAAGGTATCTTAATTATGTATTACTTTATTGATTTGCCGTATATTAAGACCCAAACGATGTGCCCAAAGTTTGACAGTGTTGGTTCTTTTTCCCTCCCCCCGCAAAAAATTTAAATTAAAAAAATTAATTACTGCTAAAATATTACATGCATGTAAAAAAAATTGCTTTAACATGAAAATTTTTTTGCGCTTTCTCACTTGGGTCAAGTATTGCGCTGGTTGGATAAAAAGACAAAAAACTGTCATGTTGAAGCAATTTTTTTCTTTGCGTTTCTAGTTCGTGTATTTAGCGATAGATGGCGCTGCGTTATCTATATTTACAGATTTAGACAATCGTTATCGTAGTAAACGATATCGATATATCTAAAAGAAGCGATATATCTATTCGAGTACAGATATATCGCCAACACTATTTTTCGCGCTGTTTTCTTTTGTATTAAAAATTTAAAAAATTTACTATATAAATAAAGGAAACCTGAATCAATTCCTCTTTGTATTATAAACCTTAATATACATTAATACACATTAATTGACCATCTTAGACAGTTTGCGCAGCTTATGCTACCCTTCTTTTAATTTCTGGCTAACCTCATTTTTTAAACGTTTTGCTTCCATATGATATCGGATTTCTATATATTCAAACATTAAAAAAGGGACCATTTCCATGCGATGTTCGTCGCAACAATTTTTTTATAAAACAAGGCCGTTCAAAAATGAATTTGAACAATTTTCTCAACTTAAAAAACATGCCAAGAGAGACAAAGGCTTCCTGCGTTTTCCCTCTCTTGGCATGTTTTTTGACATTTGCCAAAGTTGAGAAAATTGTTCAAAATCATTTTCTCTCTGAAAAAGCTTACATGAGAGATTCCTTCCACCAAGTCATCCATGATTTTGCATGCGACGGACTTGTTTTGCCAAATATTTGTTGCGACAAACATCGCACGGTTTTGTATTTACGCATGAAGTATACACCAGGAGTAGTAACGCCTGCAAAACAACTTGAGCTCCGCATGTTAAGCTCCGTAGATGGTTGTTCCAGTTGAAAATGTTAGGGGCCAGCTGAATGAGTAATTTTGCTTCAACTTTTTTTCCTTTCAATACTTACTTGCGACTTTATAAATTTGTGTAAGGTTTTATCCTATTTCCAGAAAGACACATACCTACACTGAATACATTTACAGAGCACAAGTATTTTAGCCATGTTGAGAGCAATCCAAATTCTTCAAATTTTTAACTGCAATGTATTGTTCTTTTTGTATCAAAGAATAAAAAAAAATACGTTTTGCAACACGTTCAAAACGGGCGAAAAGCTGATGGATATTTAAGCGGAATTGCTCTACCAAAGCACTCTTCACAATGCGACCACTTAAGCGCAGCAAATAATTCGATCATTTTCTCGTCAACTTCGCGAGTTGGTTTTTCTTCCAGTTGCTTGTAAACCCAACGCAAGGCTTTTCCATAATGTTTTTGCACTAGCGCAGCGTGGATTGAAAATTTTATAACCTACAGTCATAGTTTGACAGATCCGTATTTAAAAGCATGTGGTAATTTTAAACGAAATGTACGGTAAAGGCTACCTTTAGATCAGATGGTTCAACAAACTTAGCAACGTCGTTAAAGATATTTTTTATATCTTCAAGAATTGTTGTCGACTTGTCCTCTTTTTCTTCCGTTTGGTACATTTCACACAAGGCAAGACCCTTTTTACATAAAGCCTCCAACAAGTACGTTTTATTTTTATCCATGCGGCTGCAGAAAAGGGAAATTAGTGTGAATAGCTCTGCAAAACAAAATTCTTACCTTTTGATTTTAGTTGCATCTTTTCTAGTATCTGATTTCAAGCCATAGAATTCGAGTAGCTCTGACATATTGATCTTCTTTAGAGCAAGATCCGCAGTCTCTACGATAGCCTTCAGGTTTCGCTCCTTCTCAGACTCCAGGGCTTGTAAGCGCGCTATGTAAATAGGAATATGTTCCGGAAAATCTGTTTTTAATTCTTCATACATTTCTGCACTTGTGGCTCCTGAATCGCCTGTCAAAAGTAGAAACATTAGTCAATGTCCGCTTAGTTGAGTCAAACAGTGCTTAACTACCAAGTTTGGTAAGCCACGTAATTTTGAGATCTCGGAGGGATTCAATCATTTCCTCTTTAGCATTTTTCCCTTTTTCACTCTCTTTTTCGGTTTTATTTCCATTCGTTTTTTTAGGCGATTCAACAAGAGTATAATCGAAAGGATACGTCCCCTACAGAATGTCAAGAATGTGTATGAATGAAGTGAAAATCTATTTTAACTGCAAAGATTTTAAATTAAGAAAGAAACTCAATGTCGTAACTGGAATAAAGATTTTATGTATGGTGAGAAAAAAAAAATATAAATAAAATAAGGAGATTACCACTTTTTTCCCTTGTTCATCTTTGCAGTACGAAATAGTCCCTGAAAAGTACTGGCCAACACCAACTGTCTTGGAACATCTTTTGAAACAAAAAAATACAGATAACTCTACTAAACGCTTCTTTTTTCAGAATAACTCACTTGTCCGAGCTCAATGGCGAGATATAAATAGGGACTGTGGTCCCTTTAGGGATAGTAGCAGACGTCAGCTTCTTTCCTTGAATCAGTGCTTGGTTATGCGTGCCATATATGTCCAATGTTATTGGCGATGCTAATTTCTGGCCAATCAATACCGGCATATCCTGAAAAGCAAAAAATTTATTTTTAAAATGTCTGCAAAATGATTTTATTAATACATACTTGAAGTTTCTCAAGAAAATCCTTCTTTTCGTGACGGACATGAAGTCGTAGTGTGTAGTCACCCTTTTCCAGCTTGGCAGTGTACTTAAATAAGCAGATAAAAAAAAGTTCGATTAAAATGTAAGGAAACAAGAAAAAGGTTTTGGCAAAGTAGCGTAACCAAACATACGTTGCCAGGATAAGCGTCACCTGCGCTTATGAATTGCTTGTTTGAATCAAATATCATCCAGAGCTGTGACTCAAATTCGGATTCGTATAGCGTGTCACTCAGCAGAGAGCTAAAAAAATTCAAGGATAAGATAATTCAAATAATAGTTCCACACGATAAGGTATACCAGTTGGGAACAACTTCAGTTGCTTTAGCAATATTAAAGCCATAGTTCAATTGTAATTCATAGATTTGCCTTCCAGGGAGAATGATATCGCGACAGCCAAGAGGTACAATTTTGAACTCCGTTGGTCTGTTGAAAAAAAAAAATAAATGAATCCCTACCCATTCAAAACAAAAAAAAGGGACTAGTCAACGTTTACCTAAAAGGTTGTACTTGATGCTTTAGAGTAACAACTGGAGCGATTTCTTCAGTAGCTAAACTAGCTTTAAGATCTAATCTCAAAATTCCTTGACCGGCGTGCATCGACACAACACTACCTTTGTCACTTGTGACGCCCCGGAATGAGACCGAATAGGAAATTTGAACTGTTCCCAGGCTAGCCCACCATTTTGTTAAACACAGTTCCATGATTCGTCCGCCCTAAGAGATCACAAATTAGTAAATCTGTATTTTTATTGGAAATAATGTTTAACAGATTATTACCTTCACTGCAAACGCTAAAGGAGTGTTAGACTGCTCTTGAAGATCTATCAGTTTATAGAATTCCATTCCGGCTTTACAATTCAATTCAGGAACGAGTTGAACGGCGTGCACTATAAATCTTGCATTGTTTGCTTCAGCCTCCATATTCTCAAGATGAATCGTGAGAACTATTGCAAAGATCAATGTTTTCATTAGTTTTTCGTCATAAAATTGGCATTATTGTCTTACCCGCCCAAGAAGCACCATCTGGAACGTGGACGAAACGACGTTGAATATCCCCAGGAGTAAAATGTTGTTTGCTGTATGAAACTTGATTGCGAACAGTTTCTGGTTTGACTATTGTGACTGGCACTTCAAACACAGCGCCTTTTTCAGGACAAACCGAGTCGTACGCCTTGATACTAGAGACAAAATAGTAATTCAACTATTGGGATTTGCAGTGTTCGAAGAAGAATCTTACCTAGTGTAATGAACTCCGACTGCTAATCCTGTGGGATCTACTCTGACAGAGAAACCCCGTACCATGTACATCAGGTCGAAGTGTTTGGGTATCTGAACCCAGGAGGCACTACACGCCAGAGACAGTTGGATGTTGAATTTAATTTTGGAGTCAGCGTCTCGCTCTTCACAGTTGAGAAAAAAGGGCTCCACTGAAATGGAAAACTCTTTGGGTTTCGACGTGGGCATATCTCTCATATAGATCCCTTTCATCGTGGGGCCGGAATTCGCTATAGTTACATGAAAGCGAACGTCACGCTCCTGTTGATCTTGATAGGCTACAAGATGGTCAAAAGCACGATCCACTTGGATTAACCCATGACCTTGAGCAAACACTTCGACGCCGTCTAGAAAGACAGCTGTTTGTTCTAAAGCTCGTTTTATACTAAATGGAGAAAAAGGTACTCTCCTGGCTTTTAATCCAGAAATCAGTAGAGCTATTAGAATAAAGAAAGAGATTATAGATCCTGTTTGTTACCCGATACAAAATCATGAAAATACCGACAACTCCCGTGACGTGAGGTGCTGCCATGGAAGTGCCGTTCATCAGTTGAGAGCCTCTCAACATAAAGTTAGGAACCGACGTTATAGCACCACCCGGGGCGCATATAGAAATACCCATACTTCCATCCATGCACGGACCTTATATTAGATGTACCAAAATCTTGATTAAGTAGTAATTAATTGGGAATTTGTTTAAATCAACCTCTGGATGACCAAGTATAAGGCATGCCTGGCAGCTTTTCTCGTAGCGAATATTCTGCTGCCATCATTTCAGGGCTGACGTAAGCTCCAACACCTGAAATCACGCCAACCATAACGACACTAAAATTAAGAAAATGACAATAACATTTTATACCAATTAAGCTAGTGGTGGAAATAGCTGGGGGTGTTCCTACAGTTGATAAAGCCGGGCCATGGTTGCTTCCGGAAACAACCCATACTATTCCATACTTATTGACCACGTCTGACATAAGCTCGCCTAATCGACTTTACGAGCAAAATATAATAATTATTTTTTTTTATTTGTTATAATTTTGTTTGTATACCCTGAATGGGCCCAATGAGCATGTTCGCCATAGCTCATATTGATTACATCCACCTTATAGTGCGTCTGTTCAATTACTCTATTCATGGCACGGACTAAAGATGTTCCCGTCTCCATGGACCCTAGTCGATTGTCACCGATAGCAATGGATACAATTTGGGCGCCAGGAGCCAAGCCGTTTTTCTCCGGCTCGTCCGGAAAACAAGCAGACGCTATTGAAGCAACATGAGTTCCATGGCTAGCTGTACAAAGGACAAACAATGAATTTTTAAAATGCCAATGGTACAAAATCCAAAGTAAGTTGAAGAACCTACAACACATCGAGACGATTTCCAGTATGTTGTCCTCTGGATAAACGTTAATGGAGTAAGACAGCTGGTCTTCCTCAGATAAGGTGCCTACATCAAATGTCTCGCGATAAATACCCATAAGCTTACATTCTGACAATCTGCCGGAATAAGATGTATCCAGGCACGCTCTAAATCAAAAATTTATTATCCATATATTGCAAATTGTATTAATATTTGTTTATGTACCTCCATTGTTGGCCATCATTGAAAACAACACAGTCAAAGCATGGACCTAGGTTGCTAAATTTCTTTTCCAAAGTGTTTAGCATTTCAATCTGCATTTCATAATCTTCTTTGGTGGCTTTCTCTGACCCTGAAGGATCTGGATTAGCTAACTCAAATGCTTGGAGTTTCTTTGTTGTCTCCGCAAGTGTTTTTTTGTGTGAAGGATCCCACTTGTTTTCCTTGAAATCTTTAAGCATTCTTTCCCTGAGAGCTGTTGGATAAAGCTGATACAGACTTTTGCAACCTATACCCCACACAAAAAAAGAGTATTATAAAGAAATTTGAAAATAAAAACCTTTTCAAACATACCAATCCAATATTCCCCACTCGGATTTGTCCAGGAATCTGGAATCTGGAAAAAAAAAATTATATACAAAATAGCTTGTATATGGGAACTAGAATCTTGCTACCTTTAATGATCTCCCACTAAGACCTGAGATAACACCATTCTTAACTTCAGCTGGGACCAAAGCAACATCACCAGATCCAGTACCATCAAAACAATCAATAATTTTTTGTTTTCCATCACTTGTAACCTAGTTTATGAGAAAATGGTGAACGGAATGGGACCTCTGCGGTAAAAAAAAAAAAAACTAAAATTACTTGTAGACCAGGTGCTCTGGGATCCACGCCGGAATCGAATATTGCAATGACAGTTCCCTGACCATTGTAAGACGGAAACTTGTTCAGGTAAGATATGGCTCCTGTCTCTTTTTTGGGCAAAAGATCATCACGAGGAAACGAAGTATCATAGGATGTCATAGCTTGCCCAAAAATGCGATAACAATGAGAAAAAAAAGGGGAGAAGAAAACAATTTCGTGAAGCACAGTCAATCTATAAGCAGTCAGCATCAACTTTACAGCCAGCAGACTACTAAGAAATTTTAAGCAGTCATCAGTCAACGTTGCCAAGTATGAGAATGTAAATAAATTCGATTCCTTTTTATTTTTCCTTATAAATTTTTTTAAAATAAAAAAAAACCCAAAAAACAAAAAGGCCCCCCCCCCCCCCCCCCCACCCCCCCCCCAAAAAAAAAAAAAAAAAAAAAATTTTTTTATAAAAAAAAAAAAAAAAAAAAAAAAAAAAAGGGGAAAAAAAAAAAAAAAAAAAAAAAAAAAAAAAAAAAAAAAAAAAAAAAAAAAAAAAAAAAAAAAAAAAAAAAAAAAAAAAAAGAGGGAAAGAGCCAACAACGAAAAACAAAAACAAAAAAAAAAAAAAAAAAAAAAAAAAAAAAAAAAAAAAAAATATTTTAAATTTTAGCAGATCCTCTTCTTTTATCTAGCTGTTTCCGCTTTTTTCGCCAGACTCTATTGTTCTGCTTCACACAATGTGTTTCGTGTCTCTTGGCGAGTCTTTTCAACTCAATTCACATGGGAACATTAATTTGCTTGTCTTTCATTTCTCCTTCTTTTAGTCTCTTGACCGTGAACGAACCATCCCTCTATGACTCTGGTGTTTCTAAAAATTTTCCGATATTTTCAATTTTGATTTTGAGATTTTTGAAATGTTTGATTTTTTAAGGTGAGTCAGATTCATAGAACCAGACAGAGTTATAGAAAGGTTAAATTCACATAGACTATAGAAGTAGCAATAGATTGATACTTGATAGGAGAGTAGAACAAAGATCAATAGCTTAATTGTGCATTCGGTTAAATATGATGGTCAAACCAAGCTTTTTAAAACCTTTTTGAACATCACAAATATTTTCGTGCAATAGAACTTTAACGTATTATCAACACCCATTTTTTTCCCATAGAACATCTTTGCGTATCTTTTGGACTCTAATTTGGATGGCATTCTACCAGATTTAGGTTTTCCGGTTTGATTAGCGCTTGAAAAGTGAAACGGGAACCTGGCAGATAACAAACAGATAAATAAAATATAACATCAATCGTCAGCCTTTTTCTTACACGATGTAGGAATATTTTTGCTTTTCTTATAACTTTTCGTTCAAGAATTAAAGGAGTATTTCAGTTATTGTGCTTAAAACTTTTCGACATGATTCTTATGATGAATTTACTCGTCGAGAATATACTCAGTCTTTTTATTATTGACAGAAATTCATACTATGGCATCCTGAGACCTTTCGACTTGGGGTATAATGACGATCGTTTCCCGCACAGCTGCAAACAGTTTGATGGCGATTTGGAAGATGTGCTCTGTATGTTATTTGATACCGGACGTGATGATACCGGCATTTGCTAACTCAACAAAAACTTTGCATCTGTTTTTGGTCAATAACCTAGGATTACTGCGTTTGAGAATTTTCCCAGATTTAAGCACGAATCGTTTTCAAGATAAATTACGTCTTTCAGTTATACTAAATCCGTGCTTTTAGGCGGTGCAAGCCTAAGAGTAATCCAATTCGATGAGCCTATCCACTAATCAAATTAATGATCTTATTTTCCTTTTGTTCGCTTTATTTGTTCTGTCTTTTTTACGACACGGCCATCTTTGGCCAAACAGCCAATCAGAGACTGAGTTGCTCAAGGTCGAATTACATAATCTGAAATTTGGAGCCTAGGGAACCATAGCTTCCAACGCTGCAAGATAAATCGATTAGTCTCGAAGTACGGGTCCAGTAGAATACTGATGAGTTTAGAGATGCTTGACGTGATCTTAAGTGTTACCGGTGGTTTTGTTCTGCTGGTGATGATGAGCCTCATACGGCGAAAGAAAGTTACCAATTACCATTTACCACCCGGACCAAAGCGAAATCTTGTCTTTGGTAATCTAATGGATTTAATTTACTCTTCAATGATTACTGGTGAACCATCACTCCTCAAGTTTGCCAAATGGTCTTTTCAGGTAACGTCATTCACTTTAAAGCTTTTATTCCATAGCCCACTGTGTGCTCCACCATTTTCTTTCTTTGAAACTTGTGGGTGATCTTGTCGTAGTTTCTTACTTAAATTGTGGTTACTTCGTCATACGGGGCTGTATTCTCTATGTCGTAAGAACAAAATACGATTAACGTGCACAGAACGTGGCAGTACGATTAAACAAATAATTCATATCTAGTGTTTTACCTGCTCAGCTGGTCATTGCCACTGCAGGCGAAAGTAGCCACACAGTAAATAATATGCTGTTCAAAATGAATACGGGTAAAATAGTTGCCTACGACTCTTTACAAGTCAATTTTGTTTTTACTGAATCCTCTATCAATGTAACCAGTAAATAACATTGTTTTCATTTCCAATTTATTAGTACGGACCAATTTGCTACTTGCGATTTTTCAGACAACGTGTCGTCGTCATTTCAGACGCTCGAGTAGCCCAACAATTATGTGCTGCGCAATCGGATAAGTTCAGTACTCGGCCACCAGGATTATTTTTGTCCCGAGTATTAAAGGGCAAAGGTATGTCAGTTGTTCTATAGATAATTACTAACTGGTTATCAATCAGATAGCGACTGCATTTGGTTTACACAGGCATCGTGTTTAATGACGGGCCATCGTGGAAAGAACATCGTAATTTTATCACGCACGAATTTCGAAAGTTTGGATTTGGAAACCAATCAATCGAACATAAAATTCAATACGTGGTTGACGAATACCTTCGTCAGATCGCCGTAAATTGAATTGTTTTATTATATTATCATAAGAATTTTAAAAAATTCATAAATTTAACGATGTTGTGGAATTCAGAAAACCAATGGCGGGGCGCACGATCCGCATACGAATATCGCAACAGCCATTTATAACGTGATCTGGACGACCATTAGTGGAGAAAGATTCAGTTGGGACGATCCATTTCTGCATAAAATAATTGCCAATCTGGAAACTAATCTACAAGCGGTCGAACTGACAGGACCCCACAATTACGTAACTCTTCTCAGGTACTTTATTCAGAAAATTATAATAACAATATTTGTCTTTAATCTCTCAAAAACAATTGGAATAGCATTTGGCATTTGATTTGGCACAATGCATTCCGATTGCTGTGCATCGTCATGAAGAGAATGTTTTACTTCAAACAATTAATTTGCAAGTACAAAAAGCATCGGAAAGAAACTGCAACTTCGGACGTGGACGAATCAATGATGTACGACTACTTGGTTAAGATGCAAGGATCGAAACTTAATGGCCAATTGACCCATTTTTCCGGTACGTTTTTTTTTTCACTCACCCTTAAACGTAACGGGATATTTTGTTGAGATAAATTGCATTTTTTTCCCCCAATCCGACAGAATCGCAACTACTCTGGCTCGTATCCGATCTATTCATTGCTGGTGGTGAGACAACCATCACCAGTTTTCGCTGGGTCTTACTTTGTTTAGCGAAATTTCCGGAAGTCCAGCAGCGTTTGCGACACGAAATTATGGAGAACTTTGGTCGCGATTCATCGCCATCGTAATTCAGTTTTCCCTTTGCTTCTATTTATTTTATTCTTTTAAAAAATTTAATTCATCCTTTAGTGACGTCTATGTACTCGGTTGAATAATGCAGATACTCACAGCGAACGCAGTTGCCTTACTTGGAGGCATTTATTCATGAGACGCTCCGATTTAGCTGTTCGGTTCCGGGCATGTGGCGCAATACAACGCAGGATGCAAAATACGAGGTATAATCTCTCCATCATTCATCATGTTGACGGGCAATTGACGCGAATGGACTGACGGGATATTTTTCTTCCTTTTTACACAGAATTACGATATACCAAAGAAGACGTGGGTCTTACTCCACTTTTGGGCGATGAGTAACAACACTGCCCTTTGGCATGATGTTCGAGAATTCAAGCCAGAAAGATTCTTGAATAACGATGGAACGTTTTGCAAAAACGAAAATTTCCTCGCCTTTTCTGCGGGTAATATTCTTTTTTAATTTGACTTCTTTACTTAATTAAGGATGGTTATTTCTGTATTCAGGTAAGAGACAATGCCCGGGTGAATCTCTAGCAAGGACGGAACTCTTCCTGTTTACTGTTGGTGTCTTACAAAAGTTCAGAGTGACACTGCCTGCTGGCCAAGATATTGACGTGCATGCTGGGCAATTTGGGGTCACCTACACTCCACCCCATCATCATCTCCAGTTTATTCCGATTGAAGTGTAGGAGGAGTCATTTGAAAAATGAAGGAAGCACTTTAGTAGATTTCTCCCTTTGTTCACTAAATTCTATTCCTATTTATCTGAAAATGAATAAAATTTATCAAATTAAATGAACCAAATGAGCAAAATGATTTAAAAACAAAACAAAAAATGGATTTCTTTTCTTTTCTCTTGTTTCTTTCGACTCTCGAATCAAATGTCAGACTGTACACCACAAATGACAGGCATAAAAACAAGTACACGTCACAGACACACCAAGACATTCATTGACACACACACACACACACCACATGCACTTTTGTGTTTTATTTTGAGTAAACAGGGGTCGCAATAATGACGCCTTGATCGTCCATCAAAGTGTGTGTACACAGTCGGTACACACAACGTTGACAAATTGGTTTTGCTCTTTGACGTTTTTTCTTTCTTTACAACACTTCATATAACATCGGGCGAGGGAGCGGGATAAAGAGGTGGACGAGTCAAGAAGGCAGATTTCATTCATATAAAGACAAATGCGATAAAAAAAAATCGATAAAAGAAATAAAACAATTGAGCAGGAGTGTAGAGAAAACCCAGGCAGGAGATTTCAAATTTAAAAAAAAAAAGTTGTCAAATAATAATAATTAATAAAATCATTCAAAAATAGCACGGTAATACTCTTGGTTGTCACAACAGCTCGGCGCTTGGCATGACGATTGGCGGGGGAGGGTTGAAATTTCGCGAACAAAAAAATGAAAAACAAAAAGTTTGAAATTTTCAATTGGTTGTGTTGGTTATTTTGTGTTGTTGTATATTAACCGAAAGGAATTCGGTGGCAGCCTTGGAAGGGGGACAACGATTCGACGAGTCTCATAATTTATATATATTCTTATTTATAGTTCTTTCTTCTTTTTTCTTGTTGTTGCTGTTTTGTTTTTTTAATTAAAAAAAACAAAACACACACACACAAAAAATAGGCGGAGTGAATTTGGAGGGATCGTCAACATCAATTTAAAAATGAAAAGATCCATCAGAATTTCATTGGATGGATTGGCGTTCCAGTTGGATGAGGTAATCGCTCGATGGACATTAACATGATCCTTCTTTTTTGCTTTTCCTTAAAAAAAAAAAAAAAAAAAGAGTAGGGGCTTAAAAAAAAAATAAGAGGGAGGCTATTATGCTTCAACTCGCGATGCTCGTTTCACGCACGTTTTTGTTTTCACGACACAAACTTTGCAAGAGACGTAACGGGACTCGCGACACTTGTCCCATCTCCCTTTAATAGTCAGAACCATTTTACAATTGTTATTATTATAATTTTTTTTTTTAAGGTTTTTTTCTTCTTCTTCTTCTTCTTCTTTTCTTTGTTCCTTAACCTGAGTTTTTCAACTTCGTATGAGGCAAAATACAAACAACTGGCACCGATGGCTGAAGAACATTTCGGATTTCAAAAAAAAAAAAAAAAACGTAAAAATTGTAAAAATAGAAAATTTGAACCACAAAAAATAAAAGAAAGGAGCGTGACATGAAAATAGAGACTCATGATGATGGACGACAAGGTTGTGGACAATCAAAGAAAAAAAAAAAAAAGAAGAATTGGCATTATTAAATAGATACAGATCTGTTGAGTCATTTCTTTTTTTCTCTTTTTTCTTTCTTTTTCTTTTTATATGCTGTACAGGAAACACTGGCTGGCCCGTGCGCGTTGATTGGACACTATCCAATAGATTTTTTGTTTTTCTCTTTCTCTTTTGTTTAGTTTTTCAATGGGAGTGCGTGTGTGTTTTCCCACTGCTGTACAATAAACGTAAAGAGACGAGCCAAAAAGGATCGAGGAAATGTTTTTGTTGCTTCTTTTTTCAAATGTCCGTCTGCTTTCATTGCCCAATCCAATTCTTCTTGTCTCTTTCAAAAACAAAAATAAAAACTATTGGCCACCGTCTCTTCGCCGCCTGTGTTTGTAATAGGACGGCTCCATCGAGCTGTGCGAGATGGGAGCGTGGACTTCCACCTTGACTTTGGCCGTGGCCGTCACTTTGGTGGTGTAATGTTGGCGGCCGTGAGTCGTCGTGACCGACATCGGCGGTGACGAACCCGCTGCTGCTGCTGCTGCTGCTACTGCTCGAATTGCAGTCACTACCACTGGAAGAGTTGCAATTGCCGTTCCCGTTGCACGTTGTCGTCTCGACCACAACTTCGGGCTGGACGACAATTTCGTGAGACGACGTCCACGACGGCGGTTCTTCGGTGATGGTCGTTAAGGACAAATCAGAGCCACGCAAGCGTCGTGGAACATACGTCACCGACGGGTTGTTATTGTTATTGTTGTTGTTATTGCTGTTGCTTCCGCTCTCTGACTGCGACCGCAATCCGGCTCCACTCGAATCTCCGCCGCGCCTGGAACACCGTTCCATGCACGGCGATGGCATCGGCGTAGGAGTGGCGATCCGATCTTCTCCATTGGCCGGAATGACCTTTAATGACAACACCGAAAACAAACAGGCAAATGAATGATGAGTGAATGAACATGCAGTGCGGAGGAGATCAATGAGACGATGGAATGGCATATTACCTCGGCAGGTGGGCCGACGATGGAGAGCAAGATGGGCAAGAAGAAGAGCCCGTTGACGAGTCCGAGCAGCACGAGAGCCGACAGGACGTAAAAGAAATATTTGACGATGAAATCGAAATCGGAAAAGGCCAACATGACGATGCTGAGCAGAGTGGAAATGGCGCCGTGCACAACGGGCGCCATCATCAACTCGAGCGACATCTGAGTGCGTCGATTCCGTGCGCCGATGCTCGTCACGAACCCCACCAAAATGTGGATGGTGAAATCGACTCCGACGCCCACGGCCATGATGAGAATCACGGCCGGAGCGGCGCTCAATTTGATGCCCAGCAAACCCATGACGCCAAACAGTTGCAGCACCATAGCGGCCAGCACGAAAACGGCCACCGTCGCCGCCCAGATGCTCATCAGCGAGACGCACAGGACGAGGAAAATGGCGACGAGGACGCAGGCCAACGCCAGGAACAGGAAGAAACGCAATTTGAGGTACTGCTCCCAGAAGGTGAACGGAATGCCGGCCGGGAAGTTGGGCAATCCTCGATCTTCGAATTTCTTGCAAATGCCGCGAACCTGTTCGATCATGTCCGTGATCTCCTCCGTCGATCCGAGATTGTTCAGGTAGAACGGCAACTGCGCATAGATGATGGGCTGCGATTTGGGTATCTTCAGCTCCACGTCGCCGGCGTTGTGGTACCACTGGCGCGGCTGGGGCCTCAACGACGTCTGCGACGCGCTGTAGGCCAGCGCGTCGTTCGTCACCCAGGCCGTCAAGTAATTGTAGAAAGCCTTGGGGTTGATGATGCCATCGCCGTCGACCAGCCTGACTTGACCGACCAGAGACTTGTCGATGGGATTGTCAACGTGGCCAGTTTGAACGAGCAGCTTGTAGGCGAGAATGGCATCGTCGGACGCGTTGGCGAACCAGCGCTCCTGGTTGATGCAGCCGGACGCTTGGTCGCGATCGAAGGCCCTCTGCAGGCCGATGAGCCAGTCTCTGAAGAGGCTGAGCCAGAATTCGGGCAGTCCGCCGTCGTCGTTCTTGATGATGGTGGAGACGCGCGTGAACGCGTCGTGATACTCGTAGAGCAGACGCTGATTGTTGGGGTACTCGAAATTGCCCTGCGTGACGGCGTACATGTTGTAGAATCCAAAGTATTTGTCGTGCGCCGCCAGGAAGGAGTACTCGGACGTCTGGTGGGGCACAATGTCCGTCAAGTCGAGTCCGTTCTTGACCTTGCTCATGCCCCAGACGCTGGCCGCCAGCAGGACGATGAAGGCAACCATGCCGAGCACCTTGACGGGCGTTTTGAGCAGCAGACGGCCGTAGGAGTGGCGGGCAAATTTGGACAGCGTCCAAGTCTGGCACTCGACAGCTGCAGTGGGCGCCACGCCGTGGATCAGGGGGTCCAAGGCCGGATCCGCCTCGCAATCGCCAGCTGCCACATTGCCCTGCTGGACCGCGGAGCTGATGGTGACGGGCGCTTTCTTGGTCAGCGTCGGCGTCGAACAGCCGGGCGCAGCTTTGCCACATCGGTCCATCTTCTTCAATTCGACAGGGGCGGCCGGCTGGACGGACGTGACTTTCGGAGCGTCCGCCTCGCAGTCGGAAGAGCCGAGCGAAACGACTCCGGCCAAACAGCAGAGCAAATCGACGCGATTGGCAACCCTGCGTTTCATGTCCAGGCTCATGATAGCCGGGAAAACGAGCAGCAACGTGGCCAGATTGAAGAGCACTAAGATTCCGGCCTGCAACGAGAACGCCCTCAGAGCCGGGATGGGAATAATGGCGGCTGCGAAGAAGGCGCACGCGTTGCTGACCGAACTCAGCAAAATGCTGACGCCCGACCGTTTCAAAATCTCGCCCGTGTGATCGCCGTATCGTCGGTAGTGTTGGTCCCAGCTGTGCGCGTACGTGTGCGTCAACAGGAACATGTTGTCGACGCCCAGTCCCAATGCGAGGAAAGGCACAATTTGCGTGGTGGACGCGTTGAAGACGATGCCGATCAGAGCGCAAAATCCCAGTCCGGCAGCTACGGTGATGGCCACCAACAGGACGCCGGCGATGCCTAGTCCCGATTGCGAACGCACCGGGTTGGCCCAGTTGACGAGCGACACTGCCGCGTAGACCAGCATCAGGATGTAGCCGACAGCAACGCGGACAATGCTCAATTCCGAGAATTCCGTCATGATGTTGGCCAAACTGGCCGATGAAAACGGATGCATCTTGTAGTTTTTCGTTTCGTTGGACGAAGCGGCGTGCCGTAGAACCTCCTGTTTCATGCCAACGGAAAATGTTTCGTTTTTTTTTTTTTAATTTTTCGAACAAATTAGAAACAAACAAAAAATAAATAAAGATGGGGGCCGTGGGCCTATGTGACGTATGTCAAAGACTTTTGCCGCTCAGGTAAAAAGAAGAAAAAAATAAAAATAAAAAAAAACAAAAAGGTAAGGGCTCGAATGACAGTGAAAAGCGCCCCCACCTGAGTGAACTTTCTCTGCCAGGCGTGTAGAATGTCGGCGGCTTTTTCTTGGCTCCATTCCAGGTTATGGACACGATACGTCTGCGACCAATATTCGTACATATCTTTCTCGCCCATCAGCTGCAGGATCGACTGTAAGGCTTCCGCTCTACAAATGTTTTAAATAACCAGATGATTTTTATTTTTATTTAGTAATTTATTTTTTTTGTTTGATGGGTGGCAGGGCAACTTACTTGACAATGTGTCCCGTTTTGTTCTTTTTAGTGCCGCCAACCACAAGATCTTCGGGCCAGTGCATGAATTTCGTTGCGAAGCCGTAACAGCCGCCCGTCAGTTCGGCGCCAATGTCGGGACTCTGAAACGAACAAAACACATTCAGATATGAATTGATTTTTTCTTCTTTCTTTTTTTCTAGCTAGGGGTTACGCTTTATTTCGTTATTTCTTCTGGTCTGATAAATCTCAATCAGTCCCTGTCTCTTTTATTTTTTCTTTTCTTACCTGTGTGAGGTTCTTGTTGGGCGCCGATAAGGGACATTCAGGGTCTGTAGGGTCCAGACATGGCTTCTCTTGATAGGCGCTGGTAATTCCGGCCTGAAAGACAAACACAATTGCAATCAATACAAATCGTATTTCAATTTTTCTTTTTTTTTTTTTTGCCGACGGAAAGCGGAACAAAAGGAAAACAACAATCGATTTAAAAGAAAAAAAAATTATTATTTCGTTTTACCCTTTTCATGAAATCGTCGAGCGTGTCGAAGGGAAAGTTGAAATTGAAGGACTTCATCGACTCGAGCAGCCGTTGCGGGTGCAAATTGGTCCACCGAATCCCCGATCCGAGCATCCTGTCGAAATCGATACACCACACACACCAAAAAAAAATTCCATTAATGGACTACCGTCTTTTTCTTTTCTATTTTCAAGGAAATTATTATTTCAATTTAAAAAAAAAAAAGTCCACCGGCTTGTTTCATATCAAATAACCCGACGATCCCACCCCAGTCCCCCCCCGAGCTTGTCATCCGATACAATCCCAGCTGGGACATACACACATTCCAGCATCTATCTCAAAAGAATGCCATTATCATTTAACTTCTTTTTCTTCTTAAGATGCACAGCTGTTGCTTGTGTGGTGGTGTGTGATATCAGCCACCGAATGGGGGCAAGAAGGCGGAGAAAGAAAGAAAGAAAGAAAAAAAAAACGAATAGATCCAACATCTATAAATATCGCGCAGGAGTCGGGAGAGAATGTCAAGACAGCGACTTTGTGATAGCCGAAAAATAAATAAATAAAAAAAACCCAAGAGAAAAAGAAAATTAAAGAAAACTAAAAAATAAAATTAAAAAAAAAACAACATAATAATAAGAGTTTAGTGGTGGGTGGTCTCCTTCCTTGCAAAGGACAAGAAGAGAGAAAACCACTTTGGAACTTGTCCATTCATGCATGTCACCCCACTCTCCCGTGTGTCGACGATGCCAGTTTTCCTTTTATTTTATCCCGAAAAAGGCAAATTCAAAACAACAACAAACAAAAAAAAAAACGCGCACGAAACAACTTTGGGAATATTTTCGCCCCCATGATGGTCATCGTTTCGTGCTACTGTTTAAGATATTCAATCGTCATTTTATTTGGCTTTCTTTCGATAATGAAACGGAATTCTTTCATCACCCGATCGAATTCAAAACGAGACCTTTAAACAACAAAAATATAATGACGATGCGAAAATACTTACGGGACGGTGACGGGGAAATCGGGTCCGAGCAGCTTGGAGCCCTCCCAGAAGCAATCGAGCGGCGTAATGATGGCGCAAGGGAAAATATTTTCAAAAATCTGCACATTCATCAAATTGATTAGTCATTTTTTTTTTTTCCTCAAATGATCTCTGCACTGTCCTTTCTCTTTCTAAATCAGTCAACTTACTTGATCGATGTACTGGATATCGAAACTGGGAAAACTGGGCGAGTAGCACAAATCTTTTAATCTCCACGTTCTATTTTTTGTATGTAAAAAGAAAAACAAGAAAACAAAAAAATCTATTAATACAAAAATTTGCCACTAAACGTGTGCAATAAAGGTCGCCATTATTTTATCACGAAAAGGTTTTTAAAAAAAAACAAACAAAAACAAACAAAAAAAAACAAAATGCCGCCATAGTGGGTTAGGTAACAGTCCGGGCTGCAAAGTCACTAAGCAAACACGCCGTGCATTCTTGTTGGAATGTCGCCTCCCCCCTTCTTTGATTTTTTCTTTTCTTCTTAAACTTTTCAACGAGTTTCTTGATCTCCCCACACAGACCAGAAAAGAAAAAAATAATAATAATAATTTAAAGAGAGAGAGCTGGATGAATGGCCCAGCTAAACCGAAAAACGCCCGCCCGCGCTCTCCTACTCGTTCTTTGCGTCCAAGGCCCCCGTTGGCATACTCTTCACCATATATAGCGTTAGTTGCATGAGGAGAGCGAGCCCCCTTATATATACATATCAGCTGGACGAGATCTTTCGACAACAAAGGAGAGCGGGCATGGACGGACCACCATCATACACAGGCTGCAGGGGGAGTAAAAAGAAAAAAAGAAAAAAGTGAAGATGCTTGTCTCGGTGTTTATTCATTCGCTTCATGCTTATTATGCTTGTCCGTCCTGGCCCGTCCTGCCAGAAGGCAAACAAAACTCAAACTTTTTTTGTTTTTTTTTTGTTTTCTTCTTCTTTCAAGGCGCTTCTCCGATATCATATCAGCGGATACTTTGTTAACCGGACCGCCTTCTCTTTTCGTTCTTTTCCTTTTCCAACAAACACGTAAAGAATGACTAGAACTTTGTACGTCTCGCTATAATCTCAAATCGTCTTGATTGTGTGCGCGTGTGTGGGTGTACGACCGGTTTTTTGTTGTATCAAATTTCTTTTAGGCGTTTGGGCAAAGCGTCAAGAGAATTGAACCGTTTGGAAGACAACAACAACAACAACACACACACAAAAAAGCGCTATGCGCTAGCGAGATCACTATATTAGAAGACTGTTAAGAAGCGCTGCTCAACGAACAAGAGAGAATAAAAACATCTCGACTCTAGTTGGACAGATCCAGCTGTTTTCGTATTCAGCAAACACGCACACACAGTGAGTCCGCCTTCCCTTTTTTTATTTTAAACTGTGCTGCTGCTGCTGCGGCGGCGGCGAACTGGCTGGGTCATTAGGCGCCGGTCCTAAAAAGGGTTCTCTCTCTCTCTTTTGAGAGAGTGTGTGTGTGTGTGTGTGTGTGTGGCTGGACTTCTTTTTCAACTCGTGTAGATAGATATATATAAATATGTACAGCTGCGCCCTTCTTTTTTTTTTTTTCTTCCTTTCTCTCCCATTTTCACGTTAGCTCCTTGGAACACCTGCATCGGGCCTCGCTCTCTTTTTCAAACAAAAACAAGCCGACTTTTTTTTTCTTCTTCTTCTTCCTCCCCCTTCTATCATCTTATCCAGAAAAAGAAAAAAAATTTTTGTTTCTATAGGCTCCTCTTTCTAGATACAACAGCGGTACACACAAGTCCATGGAATTCCATGGCGACATTCACCGCGCGCGAGAGGGGGGTCCCTCCTCTCTCTCTCTCTCCCTTCCGCGTCCATTTTTCTTTTTATTTTCATTTAATTTTTTTTTTTTTTTTATTCTGTTCTTTTTGGTTTGTCCACTTTATTTTTCTTGTGCTCGTTCACTGAATTCCGATACTGTTCGAGACCATTTGATTTTTCTCACGGCCCTTTGTCGATTCTTCCTGGACTTCTGTTGCCCCCAAAGTACACACGTAACAAATGGTGTGTGTGTGTGTGTGTGTGTGTGCTAATATTGAATAACCAGAAGCTCTTCACACACCGAATTCTTTTTCTCTTTTGGTGAATGAACTTTTTGGGGACGATTTTTTTTTTTTTCAAACGAAAAGTCGAGAAGCGAAAGAAAAGAAAACGAGCTGTGCGTGTCGTCATGTGGAGGGTCTCGACGTCGACCACCCAAACTGTTTTTGTTTTGTTTTTTCTTTCTCTTTTCTCTTTCGAGTCTCGACCGAAACAACAACAACCGCACGAAGAATAAAAAGAAGTTGAACGCGGAACCCGCCAGTGTTGCGTCTACACGGCAAGAATTCTCTTCCTTTTTCTATTTGAATTTCTTCTCCTTTTTTTTTTTTGTGTGTGTGTGTGCTCATTTTCATCTTTCTCTCTCCGATTCCCATCCGCCCCTCCATCTTTAAAAGAAAAAGAAAAAAACGAGCCGACTTTATTACAAGCGCGGCGGGCCGTCTTCGTTTGGAGGGCAGCCAGATATCTTCATCTTCGTTGGTTAAATCGATGATGGGTCTCAAACTATTCACAAGTCTTTACACGGCGCTCTGTGCACAGTTGTTTTCTCCTTTTTTCTTTTTTTTAACGTTCCTTTCAGTCCAATAGAAATGAAGAGGATAGATTGGATGGAAAGAAGAAGAAAAAAATAATAATAATAAATAAAAAAACAAAACAAAACAAAACAACAACAACAACAAAATACCCCAAAAAGAACCGGTTATTGTGTTTTGTTTCCGAGCCAAAAGTAGACTGAAACTCATTCAGCCGGCGCCGGAGAGAGCCCACCCAAGTGACGGCCGATGGGGCCCTCAGATTAGAAAATGTTCCAACCAAAAAAAAAAAATAAAATAAAAGAGAACCTCTCTCTCTCTCTCTTTTACTCTAAAAAAAAAACCAAACAAAGTATTTAACTCTCTCCATCTTCTTCTCCTGTCTTCTAGCGTACACACACACACACATTTATGTCTATACAAACAATATTTAAAAAAAAAAAAAAGAAAGATGGCGGCAGGCGCAGCAACGTCTAGCCATAAGAATAAAAAAAAAAAAAGAGGAAACACACAAATGAAAAGAGAAAAAAAAGAAACACTTACGTATCAAACATTTCGACGGTGACTTTGGTGGCGGCGTGGACGGCCCGCAGGTGGGCCAGCAGCGCGTCGCGACTCAGTAAGGAGCCGCCTTGGCCGTTACTCGGCGTCTGGATGAGGATCTGATGGGTTGAGCCGGCTCCTTCGCCCAGCGTCCGTCTCATGTAGGCCAATTCCTTTTCCAAACGGCCACCCTCTGTGCGTGATCAAGACGTTCACCAAAAGGAAAGAAAATAACTCCATTAGTTCAAGGGCAAACATCTTCCTTGCATCTCTGCCGCACAAGATAGAGCCATCAACTCGGGCCGTGGCCATTAAGAACTCATCTTAACGACGCAGCCCTCTACTTTGCCTTCCTTTTAGGTTCCCTCCAACATAATCACAGGTTTTACTTCTTCAAAAGGCACATTCTTTTTTCATTTCTTTTCTCTCTCTTTTTTTTTTTTTTTTAAGTTACAACCGATCACATAATGACGTTTGAAACGGCAAACGTTGGCAGAATACGCGATCTCTGCGAAAGTTTTTTTTTTAATCCCGCGGGATTTTTCCTTTTTTTTTCTTTTCTCTCGTCCCACCCAAAGAGAAGAAGAAGAAGAAAAAAATTCGATGTTGGTTCAAGTTGAACAACCTTTTATTTTATTTTTTTTTTTCCCAAACGGCTCTGCGGCGCCGTTTTTAATGAGCTTCCTGTAAATAATGTTGGCATTTTTTTTTCTTTCTTTTTTGTTTGGGTGGGGGGTAAGCGTTAGTCATATTTTTTTCTTTTAAAAAAAAATAATAATAAAAGAGCCGAGTTTGTCTAGCCAATCTTTAACGTTTAAGTTTTTTTTTTTTTTTTTACCGATTGGAAGGCATTCCTTATATATTTTGGCCAAAATAATATAGCTCCAAGACCGGTTATTTCGTTTAATATATATACATTCTCTCTCTCTCTCTCGTTTTCTCTATCGTCTAGTGAAGACATCACGGCCAACAAGTCAATTAAAACGATACGCTTATAAAAACAGCAGCCTTCGGACTCTCTCCTGCGCTATGGGTGGCCCATTGCTCGACCCCCTTAAGGCAGCCTTTAGGGCTTCTCCGATGCAAATTCCATTCTCGGCTGTTGTATGCAAAGCAAACGCGAGCCAAAGCAAACGAGCCAACGAAAAAAAAAAAAAGAAAATTTTTAACTGAGAAACAAAACAAAAAAAGATCCAAATGATTGTACGACATGATGAATGCAACATTTTTTTTTTTTTAAATTTAATATCTTACAGAAAATATTGCCAAGCTTATCGTGCGGCAACCATCAACCCCGAAACCATTTTCTTTTTATTCCACCGTGTTAGACGGGGGCGAACGTGCGTGTTTGCGTGTGTCTCTTTGGGTGGGCCGAACGCGTTCAACCGGCGCTTCGAAGAGCTGCGCATCCGCATGCGTCTTCCCCGCGAGCAAAATAAACGCAAAGCCAACTCCCCCCAAAAAAAAAAAAGAGAAGAAGGAAAGAAACAAAAAAAAAATGATAAAAACATGTGAAAGAAAAGAGAGACCCACAAAACTGTATTTCTTTTTCCTTGCCTCAGAAAAAGAAACGAGGGTTGTGTGAGAGCATCCACTACTACCACAAGGAAAAAAGGTTCTTGTAAAGAGCCTGACCTTGATGTACATACGATGGCATTCCTTTTTCTTATCGTATAAAAAACACACACACACACACACACACGTATGGGAACCTTTTTAACATGCACAATGTGGAATACTATCATGTCTGTATGCCGATTTGTATTTTTATTTCATTTTTTTTTTTTCGTATCGGAAAAAAAAA
This sequence comes from Daphnia magna, assembly GCF_020631705.1. Lineage (NCBI taxonomy): Eukaryota > Metazoa > Arthropoda > Branchiopoda > Diplostraca > Daphniidae > Daphnia > Daphnia magna. Next base: position 5,530,248 of record NC_059184.1, read on the forward strand.
ATGGAAAGACGCAATCTGTCGGAAGTGATGGAATAATACAAAATGGAGGTCACGAGAAAGGTAAAAAAAAAAAAATGTAAAGAAGAACGAAGAAGAAAAATCTTTTCTTTCTATTGTAACAAGTTTGACGGGTCAATTGAGAAGGGACCGATAGCCGAAAAAGACTCAGGTACGCGCACCGTCCGTTTCACAATGAGCCGAAAAAAAGGGGGGAGGAAAATAGGTAAAAAAAAAAAAAAAAACATTCTTTTCTAGCTCGTAAATTCTTCCATCCACCTCGCAAAGAGCCTTTTTCATCCACCTCAACATTTCGGTGCCGTACCTTTTCTTTATCCCTTACCTTCTGTTGGGTGGTCTTTTAACAAAATTCAAAATACGAAAGAATTTTCTCTTTTGGCTTGACAATTGGAGTCATCATCATCGAATAAAAAGCCGGCGTGAATGCGGGTACCCCCCCCCCTCACCCGGTAAAACAAAAAAATGGTGTTGAACAAAAAACGAGTGATTTCAAGTAATTTCCATACGGAGGAACATACCAACAGAACCCAAGAAAGAAAGAAAAAAGTGAACAGATGCGCATTCGGCAAAATAACTGAGAACCCTACAGTTCATTAAATATGAACTCGGAAGAATTATAAAAACATATTTATCCCAGCAAGGAGAATACCGCTAATGAAGACATGTTCTCCTCTTCTCTATCTCCCCCCCCCCCCCCTTAACAAACAAATTGTATGGGGTGGGGGAGTGGGAATAAAAAAATTAAAATGGAGGTGCTAAACATTCCAAGAGGGTAAAGCTTATAATATGCGAGCCCAATCGTCGTGAAAGAGAATCGCTGGATGCGGGCGGATTTTTCAACAAAAAAAAAAAAAAAAAAGGGAGGAACATAAAACACCAACCGACCCCTCAAAAACAAGATGGAAAACACACACAAAAAAAAAAAAAAAAAGGAGCCATCTATTTTCGGGGGGGGGCTCTTTTTTCCGGTGCGTATGTTGTGTTGGCAGTGGCCAAAAAAAAAAAAAGAACGGAAAAGCGGATGGATAGAGGAACAACAAAAAATGAATGGCGGATCTATCTAGAAAAGAAAAAAAGTGTTGTATTACCTTCGACCCATAATTTCTCGACGTCCGTTTGAATGCTGGCCGATTTGAGTCCGACGCAAAAGGTGGACAAGACGAGCAGTCCAACAAAGAGGACTTTGCCCGCGTGCCGTTGAACGAATCGGCCCAGGTGGAAGAGATGCCATTGCAGTTTCGTTCGTAGCCACAAGGCCGCTTTGTTGCCTGATGCTTTACCCTATTATTCAACATTTAAAAAGAGAGAAGAATAAATATATATTAAGACGTCAAACATTTTCATCCTCCTTCTTCTTTTCCCATAGATTCCGGAATTTCTTTTGAACCTCCTCCCCCCCTACCAAGGGAGAGAAAAAAAAAAAGGGAAGAAGCAAAATAACTCTACACTGTGGGCCAGCCGAAAACAACGAATGGTGGTGGAAAGAAGGAAAAACAAGTTAAAAAAAAAAAAAGAAAAAAGAGGAGAGTGGCTGATGGGTTTTTGTTGTGTGGGGCCTACGCCCTTGAGCGATGGCTTGGCCTCAACTGTTTCTCTCTCTCTCTCTCTTTCTCGGCTGTTGTGTTCACGGGGGCCCCCGTTGTTGTTGATGTCTTCATTCCGTCGGGCGATGCCAGAGCCCCCTATATCCCGCCGACTATACAATTATTATAGATACACACACAGACACACACACGCAAGACGTCCAGTGTTGAAAAACGAAACAAGAAGAAAGCTGACGATGATTCGACGATTGAATTAAATAAAATCACCTTTTTGATTTGATGAAGGGCGAGCCGGGCATCTGTCCAGCTCGTCCTGGTCAACAAGTCGCAATCGACGGCGTTGCTTAGAGCGGCGTAAGCGTCTTGGGGCGTCGGTTTGTTACCCGATTTCTCGACTGCAGCGTGCGAATGCATCGTAATGGCCATGACACACGAACGGTGCACACAATTTTTCTCCTCCTTCTTCTCCACTTGCAAGGAATGAATCGTCGCCTATTCCTCGCAGATGACGACGTTGTGTCGTGCAATTTCGACAACGAGACACTCGGCGGCGGCACTAATCGACGACGCTGATGATCACCAGATATTGCAGTAGCGGTCGCAACCGACCAGCAGCCTAACATGGCCTCGTTTCATGACGGACTTCACACACAAACATCGGGATCGTGACACTAGCCAACGAAATTCAAACTTTTTTTTCGATTTTTTCCAGTGGCTTTAACGGCAATTGAATGGCATTCACTTTCCGTTCTCCCACTAACCAATTGTTTCTTTTTCGTGTGTGTGTGTGTGTGTGAAGGGGGCAGGAGGAAAAAAACCACCATCCGACGAGGGTTATCCGTGTGGCGATGACACACACACTCGTTTTTGTTTCCAACAAAAATCGGAAGAGACAAACGAGAAAAGGAAAATGTCTGTTCTTTCGCGTGCAGATGTCGTTTTCTTTCAATGGTGCACACCACATATACACACACACAACAATAATAACTAAACACCAGAAATTGTGGTAACACACAGACACACACGAAAATTAGACACAAGACGAGCCAAAGTGTGGACACAGACACACACACACACACAATAAACTGTGAAACTGTGCGCGAGAAAACCACGCGACTCTTCTTCTAGCTTCCTGGCTGTCGACTGAAAACTCTGGCAGAGATGGCCGCTAGCTTTTACACACACCCGTTCTCCGCTAAACCGTTTCGAACAAGGCCCTCCCCACTCCCATTCTACCACCCATTTTTCCTATATAGCCTCCTGTTGGCTCTCTTTCTTTTTTCTCTTCGAGTTCTTGGATGGTGGTGCCCGCCGGCAAGAGAAATATAAAAAGAAAAAAAAAAAAAAGAGGAAAAGAAATTTTTTTTTTCTTCTTTCGGGTCGCCCGCCCACCGCGTGCCACCAAGCGGCGGATCGGCCAACTACAGCGCGCCCTTTTTTCTCCTCTCTTGAACGTACTAAACACGCATTTCTCTCCAAAACAAAAATGAGTTAAATATTTTTAAAAATTGTCGGCAAAGGAGAAAAACGCGAAATTTGATTTTAAAAATTTAAAAAGCCTTTTGCACTTTTTTCCTTGTTTTCAAATATGGTAGAGTCGTTCTAATCGGCTCAGCAATCATACAAACTTGTAATTGAATATTGGGGGAAATTTGAAACCATTTTGGCTCGACTCCGAGAAAGATGAATGTCTTGTGTTGCTAACTCTGGCCAACGGCGGATCCGATTCGGATTCCATTCAAACAGCAGAACCCCCCCTCCGTTGAAAAAAAAAAACAAGACACACAAAACAATTTCCCGAGTGAAAGGGGGCGCGCGAGTGTGTATAGCCATACACACACACACAGTGTGTATGTAAAGTTTGGTGGTAGCAGCAGTAGAGGATCTAAACCTAACAGAACCGCCGAGTGGTGGACTGGACTTGCAGCAGCACACGTAAAAAAAAAGGGGGAGGAGGTCTGGTTGCCTGGGCAACACGCAGAACCCCCACCCCACCCGAACAAACCCAGCGGGCATATACAAAAAAAAAAAGCCCTTCGCTTCTTTTTTTATTCTGGCCAACGACGGGACCCCACACGACGAATTTTCTACTTCGTCCGGGTTCTCTATACTCTCTCTCTGTACATGTATATATACAAGATGTACACACACACATGTGTGTGCGTGTGTACATGCCCACACACACAACTTCCTCTTTTTCTTTTAATTTGAACGCACGTAGACACGAGAATGAAATAAATAATAATAAAAAAAAAAGAAACTGGAATAAAAGAAGATTTTCAATGCAAATTGAGCGCACGTCGACTTTGAAATTCTTGGAGCGTTGGATTTATTTCGATCACGACGCAACCGTTTTCCGATCTTTTCTTTCTCTCGGCCTCCATGAGAAAAGAAGTCATTATTTTAATGACTCTATTCTCTTGTCAGTTTTCTCGTGCCCGCGTTCTTTTACGGTTATAGTCCACACACACACACACACACACAGGTAAAGAAACAAGAAGAAGAAGAAGAAGAAGGGCAAAGATGGTGTGGCAGAGAACGAGTGGCGCTGTTAGTGTAATCTGGTGGCGGATGTGCCAGGGCAATTACCCAGCAAACTTTAATTGCCAACGAACTTTGACCGTTCTGTGTTTCTTTTGCTCTTCTTTTTTTCTCAGCTTATATACACAGACACTGTGTCTACGGCTTTAAAAGATTTGTCAACAATCAAACACACACACACACACATGTCTGTGTATTTAAAAAAAAAAAAAAGAGTTTTTTTTTTTTTTTCTCTTTCCAAAACTGGCGAAGGAAAACGGATGAAGGGCGGGAGGGGAGAGAAAACAAAGAATTGGCAATGGCTGCCACCACGAGGGTCTGCTTGTTGGGTGGTCTTTCTGCTTGGCTCTTTTCTGTTTGTACCATCACTCTTTTCTATTGGGAAAGGTTTTTTTCTTTTATACATACAGCCCGTCATGTCTTTTGCAGTCAGCCATCTTAGATCCGTTGTTTTATTCTCATTTTCTTTAAGCACAAGTTGAAAAAAATAAAAAACGTTCCTTTTCACGCGAACCAACAAGAGAATCCAATCGATCGCTTGAGTGATTGAACACTACATAAAAACCTTTTTATTCCAGCGTTGCATTATCGAAAAATAGGCTCCATTTTTCCGTCCCCCTCCCACAGAGAAAAAAAGAAACGATGGCAATTGAACTGGAAAATGCAGTACTACCACACGATTCACGTCTTGTGTTTTATTTTTTATTATTATTATTTTTCAAGAGTCCCCCTCCCTCCCTCGCTTGTAAAAAATTAAAAAAATAAAAGGAAATAAATAAGATAAGATGGTCGATGGAGATATGGAGTCTGACAGGTCGAAGAAGAGTTGGGGAGGATGATGCTCCGATGGAGCTTTTTACACAGGTAAAATCTGAATGGCGGGTTGAAAAAAAAATAAAATAAAGAAAGTCCAACATCCCCCCCACAAAAAAAAAGAAAAAAACTCGTAGCCGAGATTTTTGTTTCATTCCTGGGTTTTCTTTAGAACTGTACACACTCACAATAGATCTCATTGCCTCAGATCGCCGCCGCCCCAACGATGCCGACGCCGAGAATAATTTATCGTTTCTCTTTTATTCCTTCTTACCCTTGGCTATTGCTTCGTGGAGGGGGGTGCACTCTTACGCTTTCCTCTTTCAAAATGGGGGCCCATCAATCGAATGTGTATGTCTATAAGAACCTTTTACATATAATATTCTACCCCCTCCAACTTAAAAACTTCCATTAAAGTCAAAAGCCTGGGTGAATATGTCTATTGTTGTTACCGCAAAAGAATTTTTCAAAACGACCCTCTCTCTTTATTTTTGGAGAAAGATTATTATTATTTATTTATTTTTTTTTTGAATCGAGTTTCATTGTTACGCCATCTAAGGAATACTCTCCCGTCTGTGTGTAGACGTAGTGCAGGTAAACAAATGTATCGTTGGATGTGTTGCCCTTAAATGGGTGCGCTTTAATCGTTCGATTTTCGGCAGCCGCTTTACAAAATCGACCAATTCTTTTACGTTGACTTAGTCTTGGGACCCATCCATCAATCGTCTCGTAATGGCTACGCCCCGTAGCAAGGGCAAAAACACGTTGCCAATAAATTTGCTCCACTCCCCGTCTTGGAAGCGAATTTTCACAACGAATTGCAAATAACAAAATCAGAAAGAAAAAAAAAAAACGGCGAAAAATGGACGTTTGGCACACACCGGTGATTATGCAAGTATGTATTTATATTCGTTGTATACACGGGACTCTCGGTAGATCTATCCGGGTCTAACAGGGATCTGTATAATGTACTCGGCAAGTCAAAAATATTCTTCAACTTGCTGGGTGGTCTCTTGTTTTTCGTGCTTCTGTAGCTCCTGCTGGAACATATTATCACGAAAAATTCCTGTAAGGGCAAAGAATAAAAGAAAAAAAGAACAGACACAGAAAGAAGAAGATAGGCTATCGAAAATTTAAAATAAGGAAAAATTTAAAAAAAAAATTATTCTGCTATCCGAAATCTGGTCGCCCATCGCGACAAACACGCACAAACACAGAAAGGGAGAGACACATCTGGGCACACCTTCAGCGGGGCCCACTTGCTTTTTGACCGGCGATAGAAACAATCAAAGCCCACAATCGAAATAACACTCGGGGCGTAGCCAAACAAAATTCCGACGCAAGAAAAACAGCGCGAAATTGTATGTATACACAAGATAAGCCACCAGTTGTATATGTAAGCAGAGAAAGAATATACTTGTTAGTTCATGCGCGTGTTCCTAATCAAAAAGACGGACCAGCTTTGATGGCGTCACGGAATTCGGGCGACGTTGTATCTAAACACAGACATATCTTTTTCTTTTTTTTCTTTTTTTTAAATCTCAAGTGATTGCCATAACATTGAAATCGATCAAAATAAATTCTTTAAAAATGTATTTATTTTTAAAATTTTTTTAGGTCATGTATAATAAAGAGTTGCTGGCCCAGGTAACGGGCTGTACGCAATGTCTCAATATAAGATTTTATTTTTTTTTATGTTCGTTTTTTTTTTCTTTTCTTTCTGAAAAAAAAAAAATGGGCAATACAGACAGGCAGAAAAGGTATTTTCTTTTTGGAGGGGAGAGAATGTGCGGATTCTTTGATGGAAGTTGCTGGGTGGCGTTTAAAAAAAAAAAAAAGAGAGAGAAGGACATAAAATAAGACAGAGCAAGTTAAGATCTCTAACCTTCCTCTTTCACAATGGCCGCAGAGAGAGAGAGAGGGGAAGCGAAGAGGAAAGGAGGAGTTGGCTTGTTTTCTCTTCTTCTTCTTCTTCTGCTTCTCTCAAGTTGCAGTTGACACCTTGATGCGTTGATGAACCTTGTTTTTACTACCATCAGCCTCTCCATTTCCTCCTTGCAGCCTGTTGTTCCTCACTGCCACCCTGTGGTGGTGTCCATCACCCTCACTTGAAAAGAAAAAGTTCATTTCTCCTTCTCCGGGTTCTTGTTGTTGGCCTCTCTCTCGCCCAAACTGCTGCCTGCATGTCTATATACACACACCCATAGTGTATATGTATATACAACTTGGGTGGTCTTTTTTTTTTCCTTTTCTTGTTGCTTCTTTTTCACGCTCATTGATACAATGCTCCAAACTCCTTGGGACGTTTTTTTTTTTTTAAACCGCCCGTTTGGCGCGTCTGGTCTGCCCGGGAGTAAATAAATCATTTCCCATCATTCTTTTTCTAGGATTTTTCTTACGTCAAGCAGCCACGACAAGCAAAAAAAAAAAAAAAAGAAGATTACATTCATCTCTTTTTGGACGACATAATTGCCTTACTAAGAGAAAACTGACTTATAGCATCGCGTGGGATTTGTTTCTTTCACTCCTTTCCAAGATGAGCGATAAGCCACACACATACACAACAATAACATAACCGCCGTTTTCTCTCTGTGTATATTATCGGGCCCCGACATCTCTTTCATCTTTTTCAAGAAAAAAAAAAAATGTTTCTTTCTGCTTTTTTGGTCGCGTCAGCCCTCAAAAACGTGTTGGGTGGTCCGCTGGAACTGCATGGATTCAATCAGGGCGCAATATTATAACTCTCCGTTTTCCTTGCCCGCCTTGTTGTTCGAACAACTCGGCAGCGTGTCGAATACCAGCACACCCGACGACGATACTCGTCTCTTTTCTTAACCAGTCATTCGTCTCTCTTTTCTTATAGACCAGCAAGACTTTCACGGAGGCCAAGCATCTGGTATACCAACTGACGGCCATTTTTTTTTCAAAAGAATTGCGCAGCTGAATTTAAAAAAAAAAAAAAAAAGGGTGTATCCGGCTAGATTGTCCAGCAGCAGCAATTATGTACGCAATGTGAAAAGAGCGTCTCATTTTTTATTTTATTTTATTTGAATTTGTTTCGTCTTCAAAAGAGCTAGGGACCCGGCGACTTAATTGAACTGTCGGCTTTTTGGGGGGCTGATATAGCTCAAATAATAATAATAATAATAATAATAATAAGACCGTATTCTGAATTCCACACACCTTTTCTTTCTCTGACCAGAGATATGTTGTTCTATTCTGCATTTAATATGTGGCCGTGTGATTGGCCCTCTCTCATAAAACTGCGCTCTGTATAAAAACATGGCGCTAAGATAATGACCAACAGCGAATTATGCGGCATTTCGTTCGCCATATACGATAAAACAAAAATGATTTCTCTGAAAAAAGAAAGAAGATTTTTGTTTTTTGTTTCACGTTTGTTTATGGGACCCCCCGCACAATTATACAGCCAGCCAATCAAAATGTCAAGACAAAAAACGAGTCTTTTCTTTTTTCTTTTGATCCTTTAAAAACGTTCGATAGATAAAACAAAAAGAAGAAGAAGAGGTCAGATTATTTCTAATGAAAAAAAAACAAAAAACTCGAACATTGCCAACTGTTTGAATCAAGATGGAATTATAATCTGATATAGAATTATTAGCAGTTCGTGGAAATCAACGGGTTTTTGATTCTTATATATTCAAGCGATTCTTCCAGTTTAGTTTAGTTTTTTTGTGTTTTTTTTTTTTAGAATGTTCACGTCTTCATTCCTTCTGAATTTATGGCATTTCTTCGTTTTGATTTGGAATTACTCCAACACACGAACCGGGTTGGACTACTAGCAATTCGGAGCTTCTTAGATTACGACTGATTGACTCGTTAAAAAGAAAAAGAAGAAGATTAGCAGATGGTCAAACAAAAAAAGGGGGATAAATGAATCATCTACACTAGATAAATACATTAGGTTATTTTTACCTAGAAAAAAAAAATGTTTCGTCCCTTTTTCAGCTCGTCTGCGCTAAGTAATTGATAGAGTCGTAAATTTGACCTTTTTCCTCCCACTACCAACACAATGAAGAAAAGACATTACGAGCGTGGCCCCCCTCTCCTTTTCACTCGTAAGAATAAAAGCCGCCCCCCCCATCCAAAAAAAGAAGAAGAAAAAAAAAAAAACGGACCAAATTGAAATATCTCAAATGTCTTGATGGCGCGGAACGAACCGATTCTATAATTCTGCGTTGTGTGTCACAGGCCATTGCGCTCTATGCTTTTGGAGAAAAGTGATCGAATCCTGCCATAATCAGAGGGCCACAAAGGCCACCATAACTACAGGGGGTGACTTAAAGGAAAGCCATAAGAGATTATAAGACGATGGAACGATGACGACTGGGCGTCAAAAGATACCGGCATCTATATACCCAATCTTCTTTTCTTGTCTGGAATATTCACGTGAGAGGCCCCCACTTTCTTTTCTTTTTTTTTTTTTCTTTTGTTCCGACTGCATTCGACTTTCTGGGTGGTCTTCCAGCACGCACACACACAACACATAGACATCCACACAAGAAAGAGCCATTACGTGATGATATGAAATCCCCCCCTCCCGTCTTCCCGCCACATTCGATCCGCCCGTTTCGTCTTTCCCGTCGTTCTTTTTCTCTCTTCAACTCGAACAAATAAAATACGCAATAGCTCATTGCTATTCGACTTGTTTTTTTGTTTTTTTGTTTTTTATATTTTAAACTAATGCTACTGTTGCAGATTGTAATCGTATACAGGCGAATAGACCAAAGAGTTCTGAATCATTTTGAATTTCATTTGAATTTTGAACAGCCTTTTTTTTTTTTTTAATGTTTACTGGTTAAGAAATAACAAAGAAAATAATACATGGAATTAAAATAGAAATGGTGGACACACGATCGTCTTCAAGAAGAGGCTGAAAGGAGCGACCAGCATCACTTGGCGACTTCCGGCTGTTTTATGGCACGACCTCCCGCGGCGATGTCAAAGCGCCAAGAGTTGTATATATTTATTTCAAATCGTAAATACCAGCAAATAGATAAAAAAATAAAAGTCTAGCCAAATGTTGATTTTCCCTTTTTTAAAATGCATTCAAATTGATCTCTTATACGCGTTTTTCTATTGCGTTTCAAATGTCTTTGCCCCCCCCCCGCTCAATAACACGCGGCCATCCATCCAATCATTCAATCGCAACGTCTTTATATATCTATCCTCATTACGCACGATCCTTTTATAACACAACGCGGCCTGATTTTTCTCCTGCTGATAAACATTCTTCTCTATTGAATATTCAATTGCTTTGGACCAACACTTGAACCAGCATATCATTATGCAGTCCGCTATATATATACTGAACCGTATCTATATCTACCCATCTCGTACATGTTTCTATACGTTTTCCCCTGTTGTTTGTTATATAGGGTTCCTAAATGGCGTTCCAGACTGATACGCTGTACCATTGCAGGTACAATTTAAATTCATATGAACCTTTCTCACTTGTGCGTGTATGGACTTCTGGGGCGATGTATATTGACGGATATAAATTGTTTGGAGTTCCTTCCATCTATAACAATCAGCCCGATGGGGGGGCACACACACACACTCTTTTCCAGGTGTCATTCTTGGCATCTTTCCCTACATCCCGATTGGCTATTATCACAGTTTTGGGGCTATCCTGCTGTTCACATGGAGAAACGACGATACTTATAGGCGCTATATGCATATATATATATATATAGTATGGTATATACGTACTACGTCTATGTATATAGAGAGAAAGAAGGAAGAAAAGAGCTGTACACTTTGACGTATCATAAACATTCCAAACTCTCTCTACTAGAAGAGTATTTTGTTTTTCTCTTTTTTTTTAGCCATGCACGTCGAAGAAAGAGAATCGAATGGAGGATTATTAAACGACCGTCTGAGTTCCACGCTCCTTTTTCGGTAAGCAACACACGCAGACCAACTGATAATAAATAGAAGTTTTATTCCACCATTTTTTTTTTTTTTTTTTGCCTTTAGGTGATTACCTTAAAATTTAAATGGGAAAAATATTTATACTTGCAGTTATGTTTTCCCGTGCACAATCATAGACGAATCGATGATGTATAGCGTAGGGATCATTTTGTCATAAATAATAGATCCATTCCCGGATGGACGACACCCACAACAAGACACCTGTGCATAAAGCAACAGACGAAAAGGTAAAAAAAAATAAAAATAAAAAAAATACGAAGAAAAGCCGTAAAAAATAAAATAAAATAAAAGAGGAAGAAAGTAAATGAAGACGAAAAGAAAGAAGCCATTAAATTGTGCTAAACGTCTTTGATGGCTGACATCCGGGCGCGCGGGGGGAGACAAAATGGTTTCATTTAAATATCATCTGACGTTCTATAATACGCGTATGTTATTCAAATAATAATAGGGCGCAAAGTGCCGGAAATTTGGTAATCATTTAAACGTTTTTGATATAGTGTTACCCCAGTGAGGAAGTGATGTGAAAGCAGATCCTCGGTTTCCTTTCTGCCATCAAACACGCCGCTGTTGCATATTCTGATTAATATATACTGTATAGTCTACCTTCAGTGTTCATCTTTTTCTTTGTCCTATTCACACTTAAATGTCCAGCGCCACAGAAGGTGTGTGAGAATATTTTATTTTTTTAAGTGGCTTCTGTCTATCCGTCAACATTCAAAAGCTTCTTGTCCGCATTGTCCGTCTTTCTTTTCCCTTTAAATTTCCTTCTTCTTTTTCCAGGGATTTAGGCACATTGCGTTGTCCAGCAGTGGTTCTTGGGTTTCGTTGATCCGGTTACTCTGGTGACTCTTACATTTCACTAGAAGCATGTGCATTATAATAAGAGACAATATAAAAGGGACCATTTTCACTCCTGACATCGGATAAACAAAACAACATTATATGCACGACGGGGGAGGAAGTAGCTGCTGGACTTTTACCCAGGAATGTTGGCGTCTTCTTTTTTTGTTTGTTTTTTACGTGTTATACCGTCAGCTATAACACACACAAAAAGAAATGCGTGCGTCGATTTTCATTCATCCACCGAATGCGAAGATAAAAAGGTTTTCTCTCAAGTGCGGTTCAATCCGGTTCATTTAAATACTCGTTCCATTACATTTTTTTTTTTTTTTTTTAAGATTCAAATTATTTGTCGTTAACTTAAAAAAAAACACAAAAAAAAAACAGCGACGATGGCGGGCTTTCAAACATCTCGCATAGCTTTCGGAATGTCTCGCCAAAACGTTGACATGAACGGCCATTTTGAGTCCAGTGCGCGGTTGTGCGACTGTCGACTATCAATGATTTCTGCTTGAACAAATAAGGTCATCGGAGAAGAAAAGAAAAGAAAATCAAAACGACATGTATGTGACACTGAAGGGCCAGTCGAACCCAACGCCCTCCCCCCTCTTTCACATTTCTCTGCGTTCTTTTTTATGCCCTTTCATTAAATGCAAAGTGTTGGTACTATTAGACGCGCAGACTGTCTCGCCGATGGTCTGATTTGTTCACCATTTTTGGAGGGAAAGAAAGAAAAAAAAATGGTGGAAATTGTCTGAAATTCTCATTATCGGGATTTAGAATGTGGGAAAATTGAAAAATCAGGTCCCCACAGTGTTGGAAATGAACAAGTCAGATTTAATAGTATATAGTCGATCGTGCATTCTGAATACGTCCAACATTTTGTGTCCCGATCAAGGTCGGATAACCTGCGTTTGACTTCCACAGGCAGTATCTATAATATATCCTTTTTCTTTTTTCGAGACGTGTCTCTTTCGAAGATAGATTTACCAGTCATCGGCTGATAAGTGCGTAAGATATAAACACACAGCAGCAGGAGCGCAAACACAAGACTTCCAAGCTCAACAGATATATATATATGGCTATAATAACGCAATGCATTATGCAGACCACCTGTCCTCTTCTGGTGGTCCTTTTTCTTTCCAATTCCATTTCTCTTGTTTTGTTAATGCTTCGCAGTGGGTGAACCGGTCACTCGTTTTGTGCTGATAAAAAGAAACAAAAAACCAGTTAGAGACACTGTATATGCTATATAGGGCTTTTAATGATTGGAGTTTATTCTTTAATCAAGTTGTCAATGATAAATAAACTTGTCGATCCCCGCTCGCTTGCGCTTACAAAAAAAATCAATTGGTTCCAGGCACCTACTTGATAATGGGCGGACGCGCATGACGAGACAGGAAGATGGATGGATATTTCCGGTACAACAACATCATTAAAAAATCAAAGGGAAAAAAAAAATGATGTCCATCGTACCGGTACTTTTAATGACTTATTTGAACCGTCAACTCTATATATCCCCCTCTGACGTTGCTAATTCCATGTCGGGCTTCTGCGCATCATTTTCAACCCTCATTCTTTTTTTTTTTTGATACAAGAATAAGTTGGAAAAAAAGGAGGCGGGTCCGCAACTGACACCGAGCCCTTCTTGTTGGCCAGTTGATTCTGACATTTCTTTTTGTGCGTGTGGCCGATTTCTCTCATCCCCCTCCGTGTGGAGCGCAAAGAAGTCGAAAAAGGTGAAAATACATTCGCTCGTTTGTGTGTGTTCTCTGACTTTCTTCTTCTCCCTTTTTCTTGACGTGGACTATTGTATCTACCACACGAATAAGTCCAATGATTTATCAGGTCTCTCCCACCTTCCCTTGCGGATGCGTTTTCTGAATGAGAAGGGACGCGCATTGACGGCAATTTTTGTTCGTGTTCCAAAACAGATCTGTCGCGACCTTTATTTCCGAGTATACCGCCGTCCATTTGAAACAGTTTGCCGTCCTTTTATTACCAAAAGAAAATCTGTTCGCATTTTTTCTCGTCCTTCTTGAGTTATGGAACAGAATGGTTTTAAAGGTTGCAGACGTTTAGAACGCGACCATATTGAAAGTGTCTGCGAATCAGAACACAATCCTTACGTTCAACATTTGTCTCGGGTCAGCTATTTGGCCTTCGCAAGTTTTAGGAATGCCGTCCTTTTCCCAAATCGGCTCCGATTGCGGAATGACTCACGAGATTCTTCACGACGTACAATAACGCCGTCAAACATTTTATGCGTAGTCCGTAAGCTGCTTTGGTTTCTCACTTGAATTTTCATTTAAATGGCGTGTCTTTTTTTCTTTTTTTTCTGCATAACCTAATTTTTCTATTTGCATAATCAACGAAATCCAGGTGGAATTCAAACGGTTGCGTGACGCATCTTTTGGCTAGTTTCTCTTTTTTGTTTTTTGTTTTTCTCGTCTTCCTTTTGGCGTAACGAAATCTTTAAAAGGAGAGTTTTCATTCGGACGTGTTACTGTAAATAGATTTGGTAACACTTTGAAAGATGTAACTTTTTGTATAAGTCATTATGGAAATTTCAATTTCTTTTCGCGTGACTGAGACACATTGCCTTTTAAAACTATCGCGACATCTAGCAGCAAATCAGCCAATGGCCAATCGCGTTTCTAATTCAAGAAGCTTATTGCATTTGAAAATGGGAACACCTCTCTCAGGTAGCCGATGGCTTAAATTTTTTAGTCACCAGTTGCCTTTCTTCAGTCGACTCTATTTTAATCTTTTCTTTTTTTCAAATGAAGGAAAGATAATACGTCATGGCTGGAGATTTGATTTTTGAGTAACTTACGTTCTACTTGAACAAATGTTATCGAATAGGATTTGTACAAGCCTCTTGTCACGTTTCGATGAACAAAGAATGTGTGGCATCAAGAAACATTATTTTTCGTTATTCTTTTATTACATAGCCATCAAAATCTGGTATTAGCTTTCAAAGATATACAACAAACGCGAAAAGATGATTTCAAACTAACAATCATCCGTTATTAGTCATCACAAATTCAGCAATCGATGTTGCAGAAAAAGAAAGACTAATAGATGGCCTATAACGATCGATTCAAGAATTTGTTAGCGAACGTTGAGAGCGTGTGGGTTTCGTGTCACTAGAGCAATCTAGTGTCATTTTCAGTTCAGACATCATACTTTTCCAGACGCTTCCTTCGCCTCCATCAACTTCCTCGAGTGCCAATTTGCGTGATTTCCAAACAAATTCACCTGTCGCGATCAAGAACGCCACCGATGAGCCGAGAATGAGCACAACGAAAATACCACCCACATTAGCCAAACCAAGTTCTGCTGCGCTGGCAGCTGATTTGGTACCATCGTCCTAAATGTTAAAGAAATCGATTCAAGTCTCGATTCGTTTTTATGTATACGAACTAATAGAAATGCTGTTGATACGAACTTTACAAGCTCCTCCACCTCGCATCTCTGCCCACCACTTTTTCTTCAAAATCAGAAGACGATTAGTTTCTTGCATTTTTAAAACGGCTTGGCTGAGTGCAGCACGAAATGGAGATCCTTGACGGGGGGGGGGGGGAGGGAGACAGAGATGGAATAATATTATAGTAGATGTGGATGGACAATAATATAAACTATTGTCTTCTTTTTGTTCAACCATAAATAATGTCTTACCGGGTCTCATAGCAATGCCGTAGCCTTTCGAGTCCATTGGGACACCAATTTGAATCAAGTCGCATCTCCTCTCTGTGAAAAATTCAATCGAAGTGGATTCCATGAAGAAAGCATATTGGCCATTGGAACGCTGCACTCTTTCAACTCCTTCTTTTGTGTTTTTGACAAAGACGCTCGGACGAGTCGTTTCCATAAATGTCCACATTCTTTTTTTTTTTTTTGGGGTGGGGGAGGTAAATTCAAGTTAATTCACTTCCAGACAGTAAGAAAAGAAAAGGGATTTACCGTTGTTGTGTTGGAAGAGTGGAATACTAACGCCGACCAATGAACACATTAGTCAAGACAAATATTCAAAAAATTAGTAGCCGAAAAATGAATAAAAATGTGCATATAACTTGACGTACTCGGAAAAAATCCAGGGTGGAGCCCGATCCTACTAATCCGTATTTGATTTTAGTTTGTTTGGCTAAATCTTCAGCGGATGAAATGGGCGAGTCCATACGCTCGACAGTCAAGAAAGCAGCCAAGTTGGCAGTGTACGAAGAAATCATGATGAGTGTGAAGAACCACCACAATCCAGCAACCATACGAGTCGACGTGGCTCTACGTCAATTCAAAAAAATCAGCACTGTAGATTATCTAGTGCTATATTGGGTTTTGCGAATTGGGTTATACTTGGGCATGACGTCACTACCCTGCTGCATCAAGGACCCGATGGTGAACCACATGGCGTTCAAAATAGTAAAGTTATTCTCCAACATATCTGGCTGTTGCCGACACGGATGGGGGTTGTTCCATTCGTACGGAGTAATTCTGCGAAAGGATTGTACATTAATTAGTCCCATGTATGTCGTCATGGTGACGTAACGGTAAATATTTTCGGGAAATGGCTACCGGAAATCTTAGACTGTTTGTGTGTACCGAAATGAGTTAAGTGTTTCGTATACCTCGACATGGCGTAAATGGACAATGAGACGGCCAGGTAAGCAGTGCACATGTAGATCCATACTTCCACCGAAAGCGGTGAAAGGAAAGAAAACAAATTGGGAGGTTTTTTCTGTGGCTTCTTGTATAAAATGCTTATTCCTGTTGTAAGCAACAAAAACAAAAAAGCCCAAAAATTAAGTATTCACCAAGGTATTTAGGGTAAACCTTGTAAATTATAGGCAGCATATATTGAGACAGCTTCTAAGAACTGCGTTTTTAATGCAGCGATGCGGAACTGCATGTCTACCTGTGTTTAGAAATGGCATCGTAAAATCAACAGCAGCTACATGAAGAAGAAAAGTTCTTTAAAATGCGTAATTTCGCGTTGAATTATTTGGTTTATATTCCTTACATTCTCTGTCGTAGTTAATACTAAGATCAGCAATTGCCAGATCAGCTTTCTGTAACCAAACCAATCGTTCATTAAATATTGTAATCGATTCAAAGGAAATAACGTGTACCCCGTCTAAAAGTTCTCTTATCATTCCGTTCCATTCGCCCGTCATTTTGTTGAGTGAACCCCAATTGGAGTCGTCAACCAATTTGAATTTGTAATGGAAGCCCAGCATTTTGCTAATCTCGTCGATGATGTCGAAAACGAAACCTTCAAATTGGTCATTTCCCTTCAAGATCTGGTCTGATTCTTTCATCATAAAGTAGGGATTGCTCTGCCAAATCAACGAGTTAAGCGACCCAACCTGAAAGCAGCCGCAAGATCAGAAGCTCACCAAAATAGTGGACACGATAAGCGTTTTGTTGAAGAGACTTTCTTGAATTAAACTTTGCCCGTCGGGTCGTAATCGGATGAAATCTGCTCCTTCAATCGAATTCCAAGTTCCTACCACCGTCAAACCATCCGTTTGAAGTTCTAAATAACGCAAAGTAACGAGAAGATTGTTGGTCAATTGCTCAAGATATTATTGCCACATGAACGCTGTGCATATTTGTTCATCGTCATTTGATTACCTACGATACTCAAATTGAAATTTGAGCGCGATCCTTCCGAGTCAAATTTTATCGTTCCAGAAAGTCCCTCTATTTCTGTCTGTCGAAATCGAAAACAATGTTAAACTTGTGTCAAGAGATCACACTTCCATTTGTGTTACTAGATACCGTTTTTATGAAATTAACAAGGTTGTTTCCTTGAGCCCAGGAATCGACTCCATCACAGCTAAACGACCTGGGCGTTATATCCTGGTTTGTGCCCATATCGTGTAACGCTTTAGCAAGCAGCTGGACAGCGTCGTGCACCAGCGCCGCTTCTAGCTGATTGAATCACTTGATGAAATCAGATCAAACATGTCTACACGTAACGCCAGCATGCATTTGCTTGTGGCAAAGTTACCGTCAATGTTTTCTCTGTTACATTCAGGTTTTTTCCCGCACTCATTTCCCAAATATTCCATTTGCCGACTGTATCGATTGTCTCTCTTCGATAGGGATTGATCATTCGGAGGCCGGTTATATTAGCACCACCTTGCTTGTATTCTTCGTAATCCAAAATATGCATGTCCTTTGATTTAAAAAAAACAGAGTTTATTTCACATTAATGGTACTATATTATTAATTTTGTACAGTTCGTTACGTCATCTGCTAAGGCTGATACGTGATACGTACCAGAGATGTGATGAAATAAGACTGGGCCAAAGTAGTCATGCCAACTTGCTGAGCTTGTTGAAGTACCTCAGACACACGACTGAGTTGCGAGCAGTCCAGAACGATATTTCTTTCTCCCATTTTCTTCATTTCCTTCAGCAAAGGGCTTTGAATCAAAACAGGATATAGAAATCAATCAATTGTTTGTTTTCAGGTTGCGGAATTTCTTTTGCAAGACGCGCTATTATTGCAAACTCAAAATTTCCAAAGATAAATCTACTTACCGATAATCATCAGAGTCGGGTAATTGTCGCACAGTTATTTTGTAACCGGAGTTTATAGATAATTGCAAAAGATCCTGGAGTCGAATCAATCCATCTTCTTCTTCATAGAGAACGGTAAAAGTCTTCCATTTCCAACCCTTAATTACATCTGCATAGGCCTGTCATTTATTCATAACACAAGAGCCGTTAAACTGTTGGTTTTCTAGTTTGGATTTTTGTTTTAATAAGGATACGAACCCGACTGACAGCCGCTGGATGAGGATAGAGATTCACAGACATTGGACTATTGTTTTTCCTCCCATTGTAACCTTGATCTTCATTTTTAAGAAGGTCCATGGCAGTGGTACGTTTAGGATCCCAGTGTGTCTGAATGTGCGGGATTTTCATCGTTTGACACATGGACTGAACGTGATCAGCTGACACTTCCGACTGGGGACCAATAATTGCAGCCACTCCAAAGCGAATCATTTGGCAAACTGCCAAATTTTATTGTGAGTTATGACTGTTATCATAATTTCAATGTCTGTTATTGGTAGCATCGGTTTTACCTTTCTTCGAGACAAGGAACGAATCGTTCGGAGGTAAAAATTCGACATTGCCAGTGCCGGGTGGAACGCGGGATAACCGCGAACGAGTCAAAATCTGTCGGTTAGCTTTAACCATTTGCATCGAGTAGCGGAAAGTCATTTCCAGAGCTGAATCAGAAGTCGTGTCAAATAATCCACCTTGAAAAAGTTAAGGTTAAATAACGAATTGCAAAATGTAATAAATCTCCAATACGAACTCACCCACGTAAATGACGTCTGGAAGAGCATCGACTCGTACCACTAAAATCCATGTTGTGACTAACACGATTGAAATGAAATGTTTAAACATTTTGGCTCATCAGAAGCCGTTTATTGTCTGATTGAGGAATCCTAGATGTGGGGAAACAGTCTTTGTGAATGAGTGCACTGGTTTTGGAGGAATAAAACAGACGAACGTCTAAAGCAGGACTTCCGTTGAATGCAACGACCTCTTACGAATGAGATTCTGAAAGGGGCACCAACAAAACAAGGTTGAGAAGCATGCATGCAGATCAAGCAAACAGGATGTCTTTGCTACCCCCTCGACCTTCTAAAAATAAATTGCTACCACCAACACAGGCCAGGGGTCTGACGACGCCAACATATAAATTATTCACACTGCCATGGTTTAAAAACCATCAGTCAAGCGACCAAAAATACATGCAAATTCCTAGCCGTTCGCACAGAAAATAGAAAAATAGACAAAGAACAAAGAATAATCAAAAACAAAAACAAGAAATGATTGCTTTGACTATCAAACTTTTGAAAGGAGAAATTTCGGGAGGCGGCAGGCAGTGTTAACGCTGCCAGTATGGGTCTCGAATAACGCTAACCCGTTGAGAGAGAAACAGCTGTGTATACTGTGTAATGAGCCGGTCTTGTGGCGGCAGGGTTTTATAAATATCTTCATAAAAACAAAGAAAAAAGTACTAAAAACTTTTATACTTTCGCCGTTGATACACCCAACTGGGGCCCTTATAAAAAAAAGCTTGTTTGCTTATTAAAATAGTTCATAAATATTAAATCGAACCAAATGTTTTCGTGTGGGAAGATTACAGCACCCATTTTACAACTGAAACAGAACTTCAAAGACAAGTACATACCCCGACATTCAAAGTTGAATACCAGAACAGGCACGTACGTATAGCTGTCACGGCAAAGACCATTTTGCGACAAGTGAAAAATTTGTATCAGTTTAACTTAACCCGATTGAGTACTTTGGTTTTGAAATTTTTTTGATTTTAAATACGACTCTGGGGTAATAACTGAATGACTCGAAAATACTGAAGACAATGTGGTCGTCAACTTATTGTCAAAGTATTCGCCTACAGAAGGTCGTAGAAACAAGTAGAACACAATTTATTGAAGTTTAGTGAACTAGTGGTGCAAATTATATTCAGACATCTTTGAATTCCTCTTTAAAAGTTTGATTTGATCCATTTGATAACGCTGAGCTGTATTCATGAGAGGTATCTTTCCATCTGCTGTTCAGGGATTCGCAAATCCCTCTTTTTTTGTAGACTTCCCAGTGACATCTGGTGTTGATTATGAAAACTCCTTCAGAGTTGTAATACTTCCTCGATAGGTTGGGACGTTGAATGTGTTAGTGGACAGCACGTGTTGAAGTTCTAAATCAATGAGTCACCAAAACTAACATCGACAAATTTCTATCATCAGCCTAAGCGTGAGCCACCATGCCTAAAGTTAAAACAGAAAAATCGTCTCGTAATGGCAAAGGAGAAGTTTCGTGCAAAGAAGGTTGTATCTTTTTTTAGTAGAACGCGAATTATATATATCTAAACACACGTTTCCCCTCCACAGTTCAAGGCCTCCGTTTTAACACCAATCTTGGACAACATATTCTAAAAAATCCTAAAATCGTAGAGAGCATGGTTGAAAAAGCTGCTCTAAGGTCTACTGATACAGTTCTGGAAATTGGTCCTGGAACTGGTAACATGACAGTCAAACTTCTGGAGAGATCAAAACGGGTAAAATTTTTATTTCTTGTGGGTACACAGCTTCAATAGTTATAATATAATATTTTTTTTTCATCACAGGTTATTGCCTGTGAAGTTGACCCTCGGATGGTGGCTGAATTACAAAAACGAGTTTTAGGTACATCCCTACAACCGAAGCTACATGTTATGGTTGGGGATGTTCTAAAAACAGAGTTACCCTTTTTTGATGTTTGTGTTGCTAATTTACCTTATCAAATTTCATCCCCCTTTGTCTTCAAATTGCTGTTACACAGACCAATGTTTCGGTGTGCATTGCTCATGTTTCAAAGAGAGTTTGCCGAAAGACTTATTGCTAAACCAGGAGATAAGTTATATTGCAGGTTATCAGTCAATACCCAGTTGCTTGCCAAAGTTGACCATGTTCTAAAGGTAAATCAGTCGTCCCATTAGCAAAACAAAGTCATAACAACTTTTATCATTTCAATAGGTTGGGAAAAATAATTTTCGACCACCACCGAAGGTTGAATCAAGTGTCGTAAGAATAGAGCCAAAGAACCCTGCCCCTCCTATCAATTTTCGCGAATGGGATGGTCTAGTTAGAATTGGTTTCTTAAGGAAGAACCAGACGATGAGTGCTCTTTTCAAGCACACTTCCGTGGTCACAGTCCTCGAGAAAAATTATCGGACACACGCGTCTTTGCACAATATTGTAAGAATACGTTTTTTTTTTTTTTTTTTTTTTTAAGTATAAACAAACTGATTATTCCTGACATGCCATTTTTTTTCGTACATCAAAAGGCAATTCCGGAAAATTTTAGCCTCAAGGACAAAGCTCAGTCGATTCTCGTTGAAAGTAAATTTGACCAAAAGCGTGCAAGGACTATGGATATGGATGACTTCATTACGTATGAAATGATTATAAATCTCGATATAAGTTGGCAGTTTTTTTGTTTTATATTCTTTTTTTACATTTATGTTACAGATTGCTTCATGCATTTAATAAAGAAGGAATTCATTTTGCCTAGTGGTAGAAAATCGAAGAGAATGTTAACAACTGTTCAAGGTAATACAATGACACTTTCGCTAGGCTGGTCTCATTGGCCCTGTTTTCGCTACGGTTATTTATTTTTTTTTTCGCACCCATTCAATGTAACTTTAGTCACGTCAGGGGAACGAATGGTTCAAGATTAGACTCCAATGGGAGAATAGCAAAAAGCAGCAGTTTCGCTTCCGGCCACGTAGAGTGGAATTGATGAGCATTTCAGTCGCATTTCCACTCAAGTTTTTCTTTCTTTCTTTCTTCCTTCCTTAAATTACACCTGCCTGTCCTTTTTCAGACATGGTTCAACGTCGAGGAACGCGATTGTAAAAGGCATCGTTTCACTTTTGACAGATTGCACTTTGTAGTGTAAACTAACTCAACCGTTTGCAAAGGCGTATGCTCTCGCCTCGTGACCTAGTTAGATGGAACGACACAGAGTAGGGCATAGGGCTCGGGTAGGTTCAGTTAGTGCTATACAACCTTTTCTAAAAATCCCTCGTTAAAATGATTAAACGATGTTGATCGGGAGATTGGGTTTCGCTCGATGTCACATTGCATCATGAGTAATAGATACATGCCGGACATCCGGAGTCTTTCCCGTTTTTTTCTTTTTTCTCTCTCCAATGGAACAAATGTGTATGTGTATTTTCTTTTGTCATTTGGGAAATTGGCATCGGTAAATGTAATACTATAACGTCATTTACTGTATCGTTCAATCATAATTGTGTCTCTCCTAACAGAATAACAGAATAACGTATTGGTCTTTGCAGCGTATTTGACGGAGCCCTTATCCCGGAGAGAACTTACTGTACACTTGTACTGCAAGCGGTGAAGAGTTACGGTGCACCGTTACTTCTTCAAGCTCTGCTTGCCATCTACAGTCCTGTTCCGCTGAGACCATTATTCAAAGGAAGTGAAGTTTCCTAAATTACAGGGAGTAGTCCCTTTTTTCCGATTTATGAAAACCAATAATTTCAGCAGGTGCGTCTTTTAGATTGATTCTGTGAGTTCTCTGAACTCGAATGTAGTTTGTTTACCTTTACCTGTTGCGTGACACAGCTAGTACATGTTCAGTACTATCAAACCCGACCGATAGCACGAGTGTTAGGAATGAGATATCCTGTTTTCGGTTGATTTCTCCCCAGAATACTCGCTATTCTCTAGGCGGATTTGCGTTTCGAGTTGTGCAAAGTGTCTTGTGAATGGATTCGGCAGTAACTGTTGTGTTCGAGGCCATTCGAGTTTTATTACGACACAGAAATAAGATAAAGACCATTCGTCCTCAATTTAATTCAGTGTCTTTCCTTTTTAAAGTGTAGCCGCGCGAGGAAAGCACGTCAAAGATTCATTAAGACCCAAATACAGACCGTGCAACCAAGCGGTGAACGCGATTCAAACCCTATGTAGACAGAGATAGAGAGATCGAGGTCACGCCCGACTGCTTCTCCGAGTCGTCTAAGTTTCTTTACCTGTCGTCTGGTCGTAGCGTGTGCACGATGCTTCTTCAGTAACTTATTTACCTTTGACGCCGTCGTGTCTATCTACGCACATCGTTGTCACCATGCCCACTTCACTCGTACGGGCAGGATTGGTCCTTTTTGCCATTGTGGAGGCAAGTTCCTTTTCTAATATTGCCGTAAACAATAAAGAAATATTTAATCTTTTAAATTTTTTTCTTATTAGATTTCTTCTGGAGCAAGCGATTACTTCAGCTTGTTTTCAGATTTTCAAGGTATGTTGAAATTCAATTGAGAACTCAACTTTCCCATTCATGGCGAATGTTAGTAACGAAGACTCTTTCTTTTGTTTTACTTCTTTATGGCAGTGTCGGGAGAGGAAGTGGTGATCGTGCGGACGACAACGCCTGGGTTAGGACCACAGTTTCTTCAATCTCCTCGACAACCTCAGCTGCAATTCCAGGCTTTTAATCAATCTTACGATCTGACTTTACAACCTGTTACGACAGATAGCCTGATCTCTCCCCATTTCACCGTCATACGCCGTGACAGGAACACAACGCAGACCATCCCAATACACTCTGTCGCCAAATGTTTTTACCGTGGACAACACGCAGCCTTCGATCTCTGTCGGAGCATGGTGAGAAAAACTTCTTCTTTGATCAACTGAATAATAACGTTTTTTTTTTTCTCTAAACGTTGACGTTCACAATTTTTTCAATAGAGAGGAATTGTTATTTTATCTCCCACCGAGTTTTTAAGCGTAGAGCCGTTGCGGCTTCTCAGAAGATCGTTGGACGCTGAAAGTCCTCACTTGATCCGACGAATGTCGCGGAATTCTGAAAGCCAGCCTCTTGTGTGGAAGAACAGAAAACGTGTTGAACGAAACGTTAATTTTCGAAAGGAATCGGGTGTTACTATTGAAACGGCTGTCTTCGTGGACGCCTTTCTTTACAATCACATGGCTCGCGAAAATTTTCCGGATGAAACTGAACAAGAGATGACACATTTCGTGCTAGCCATGATTAATGCGGTAATTTCTAAAGTTTTATTGCTATCATCCGGTGTCCTTGGGCCGTCCGGCGACACGCAATCGCGTAAGCTCGATTTAGAGAGGCCATTCACCATAGTGGTATTTTTTTTAACACTTTCAGGTGCAATTACTTTATCAGGATGACTCGTTGGGCCATCAAATTGATTTCCAGGTGCAGCGATTAGAGATGTGGACTCGTCAGCCACTAGACCTTCTACCAATTTTGTCTTCTTCATCCGGATCTACCACAGCGATTCCTGGCAAACAAGGAATCCATGACATTGATCGATATCTCAATCGATTTTGGTCTGCGTCTGTTTTCTTCTCCTTTTTTATTTCAATCTTTAACTGACTCGCCTTTTGTCGCCCTACAGTCATTGGCAAAGCCGTGAAAATCCAGCTGACGACCACGATCCTGATCATTGGGACCATGCACTGTTGCTAACCGGCCTTGATCTCTTTGCCATTGGTCGCGATGGATTCACGACCCATCAGGTTGTTGGTAATCGCAAATGTCTTTAAGTGGTTCAGATTACGTTAATTACGTTACGAAAGCAAAATCAACGCTCAGGCAAAAATGGGAATAGTCAAAGTAATAAGCAAAATTTTACTTTTGTAAGGTTTGGCTCCGATCGGAGGAATGTGCACAGCGACGAGCAGCTGCACAGTCAACGAAGGAAGGCATTTCGAGTCCGTTTACGTAGTGGCTCATGAAATAGGGCACAGGTATTATATGGTGAAAAAAAAAAGTTATCAGAGCATTTTTTAACTTTTAAATTCATGACAAGTTTGGGAATGAAACACGATGGACGAGAGGCCGGTAATGACTGCGACTCAGGCAGTTTTTTAATGTCACCTACGCTTGGCAGTGGAAAAACTCAGTGGTCACCCTGCAGTAAACATTATCTCGATGCTTTCCTCAAGTAGTTCTTAAAACGTTTCTTAACGTTTTAGTGGGTATTTATTAAACGACTGTTTTTGTAGCACAAGGCAAGCAGGATGCTTACGGGATAGAAGCTGGACCTCTCAACGATTGAATCATAACGCGTCCGAGTCGCTGCCAGGCGAGCGTTTTACAGCTGATCAGCAATGTTGGTTTCTAATCTGCGTTCTAATGCATTATATCATAGGCAGTTTCTGAAGTAATGTCTTGTTGTACAGGTATGTTGAGGTATGGTCGAGAAAGTCGACGAAACTCTCAAAGGCCCTTGAACGAGATATGCCGTGATCTTCGTTGCACAAAAGTTCCTCCTAGACTTGTTCGTCAAAGTGGCACCAGCTTGGTGTCATATGGATCTCATCCAGCTTTGGAAGGGACAGCGTGTGGCGAAGGCATGGTAAGTTATGCCATATATCTCTCTGACTTTGTCTAATTTACTAACTAAAATATTAGTGGTGTCGAAGAAGTCGTTGCTCTTCGCGAATCCGAATGCAAAACTATGATTTGGACCCTACCTCACGTGCCAATAGTGAACATCCATCGTGGTCCGTTGTTACGCCGTGTGCTTCCGGTTGCCTGTATGGCACCAATTCATTGAGCAGTGGTAGCATGGCTATATCCACTCACATTCAAAATTGTAAATATAAGTAAGTTTACATTAAATACTAAACTATGTAGAAAGTTCATCTTTAAAAGTCACTTTCCCACAGTTCACCTTGCGATAATGCTTCAGTCCGCTACCGAACGTGCGACGGATCACAAGTATGAAAGCTTGTATTTCTTTATTTAAAAATGTGTTGTGTAACATTTATCCGTATTAGTTATGTTTTAACATCACTCGCACAACAATCCAGCAGTATTCCAACGATGTTTGCTACCAGGCTGCGCAACAAAATTCTTCAATTCTACCGAAAGGAATCCAACAGCTCAGCGTGGATGGCAAGGCTTCTTAATGATTTAATCAACACAAAATATATTGATCAAAAAGATTCTCTTCCACAGCGTATCGGTCGTGTCAAGTATGGTGTTATTTGAGATCAGGCGGAATGACTTCTTCTTCAGGGTGGATATACCCTGATGGTACACAGTGTCAAACTGGATCGAACACGCAGTACGGTCGGAACATAAATCGCATAAAAGTGGCTACTCTTTGCCTCTCTGGGAGATGCCAGGTCAATATTTCATTTATCTGCGTACTATTTATTATTCGGTTTAGTTCACACATGTTTTGATCTGTGTAGGAATTTTCGTGCGATAATAGCTCGGTGCACCAGTTGCATGCAGATGTTTGTCGGACTGAGGAACCGGCAGAATCCAACATCGTTTATGATTATTCATTTCCACAAAGCAAACCAATGGCCTTCAAATACAGTGGAAATGCTTATTATCCGGCTCGTATTAGCCTTCCTGAAACTTCCGAACATTTTGCTTCTCAGTCGATGTATCCACCAGCACCGGTAGCTTCATATCCATCTCAAACGGCCATATTTGCAACAGCAGACGAGGCCTCTCTATTGCCTCAAAACGTCTCAAACAACAGTAGGATGGAAAGTGTTTGGAGTCCTTGGAAGACGATCAGCTCTTGTCGATCAGGTTGTCTTTTGTCGTCAAAAGGATTACGGTTAGTTCAACGGATTTGTGAGAGTGGGACATGTGATTCGAGTTCTAGTAGCAGCGTCCAGCTTTGCATACCAACCGAACAGGTTAAAATGCTATTCCTTTGTTCCCTTTGTTTCATCTTAATTTTGTTAGTTTCA